>NW_026705524.1:0-630122 GCF_029867415.1 Vicia villosa
ATGAAGTTGTGAAAAAAATGAACAAAATAGGTGATAAAAAATTGGTTTTGTCTTCACTAAGACTTGAACCCACGCCCTTGTGTTCACCAGCCAAAAACACTTGCCAACCCAGCTGCGCGCGCAGCTTGTTACTATAACAACTTCATTTAATTATATTTGAAAATTAACATTTGAAATTTCTGAACCAGAAAATGGCGCCAAGAACACCATCCCCATTTGATTTTAAAAATTCTTGAAACTGAACCAAATTGATCAAGTAAAGGGTCTATCTTGCTCGGTTTTGGGACGAGGAACATGATGATAGCATTTTAATTTCATTTATTTTAACTCTAAGGCCATTGATTCTCTGATGAACACGAAGAACCCTAATATGACAAATCATTGTGAAATCGTGTATGATCATGATATGATGCAATTGATTGAGGGTTAATGATCCTCATAGGTGCAGAAACAAGATGGTATATTAATATTTCATTTATGATGCGTGCAAATATGAGTTTGAAGTTCAAGTGACTTACCTTCAAAAAACGGCCAAAGTGAGAATCAAATTCTGCAAATGAGGAGTTCCAGTTGTTGTTTCTTGATCTGAACACCTTCAGTGGACCTTATGGGACGTGTTTGGATGCCTGGAACAATTTGAAAACCTCTTGATCAATCCATGGTACCCGATCTGCAGTATGGTTCAAGTGAGAATCAAGCTTAGTGATTTTGGTGTTTCAGATCATGTATGATGGTTGGGACAGTTCATATGAAGTATATGGATGATGTTTAGAAGGTTAGTTTGGACAGAATTTGCTTGGTATGGATTTTGGCATGATAAGGCTCTTTATATGTTCAAATGGAGGTTGAAGAGTGAATCTGAGTTTTATGTGTTTTTGGGGTGTGTGAATGATTCAAACACATCCCAAATGATGTTTATGAGATGTTAGAACCATCACTTTGGCCAGAAATTCAAAGGTTTGGAGGTTGGGATTTCTACCTCACTTTGAAACTTGAAACTTGCAACTTAAGAAAGAAGGGAGAAAACCTATAATTGTGAGGTTTTTGGTGTGAATTGAAGAGTGATTTGCACCTCTATTTATAGGCCAAGAGTTCTGAACTCAGACCTTTGCAAGTTGCTTCAAAGTTTGATGATTTGGCTTAAGGGATAGAAAGGAATCTTTTACATTAATGCAAAATGGTTAAAGTGACCAAACCATGGTTAAAACTCAAGCTTCTTATCCTCTTCCATTCTGATCTCAAATCAGAAAAATATCTCCAATTATTGCCTCTATGCATCATTATTTAAATCATTTGGCAATTTGGTTCATAACTTTGGCAAAATGACTTGAAATTTCAAGTGAAAAGTTCACTAATGGCAAAATTCAAAACCATAGCTACACTCCATATTTTTTCATGCTCTTGGACATTTTGGAAAGCTCATATTACACACTTCAAAACCCTAGTTGAAAGTTTCTTCAAGATCTTTAAGGAAGTGGGTGAAAAAGATCCATGAACTTTGAAGAAAATGAGATTTCAAGTGAAGTTTTCAAAAAGTACCAACTTTGAAGCACCATATCTCTTAAATGGTTGATCTTATGGAAAAAATTTATATGTGTCAAAGTTGTTTATTGGATCAAAATCTACAACTTTCATGTTGGAAGTTTTTTTCAGTTTGTAGGTGAAATTTTGAGAAATTCCCTTCCAAAGTTTGGAAAAAACCATTGAAAAACACTTAAAAAATTTTCTAAGTATGAAAAGTCAAACTTTTGACTTTTGATTCTTGATTGATTTTCTTGATTTTCCTTGATCAAATGACTTCTCATATCATATATTGATGATTTAAAACTTCAAAAGTCATGGTTGACCAAAATTCCCCAAAAGTCAATGGTGATCTTGTACAGTGGACTTTTTTAGACGAATCGCGTTTCTGGAGATTTCAAATGAAACATGCTATCCTCATCAAATGAATGGTATGAATGGATCATATTGAGGTATTGGAGGATATTGAATCATAGTTTGAGTTATGACACCATGTCCTGATTAAAAAGGCAGTTGTTCAGTGAATTAGGTCAAAAAACCCTAATTGTCGACCAG
Organism: Vicia villosa; assembly: GCF_029867415.1. Classification (NCBI taxonomy): domain Eukaryota; kingdom Viridiplantae; phylum Streptophyta; class Magnoliopsida; order Fabales; family Fabaceae; genus Vicia; species Vicia villosa. Next base: position 2,077 of record NW_026705524.1, read on the forward strand.
ATGAAATAGATGACTGTGGATCTTGAATTGAGATACAATTTCCATTGTATATTGTCATAGGGATTATTTGAGGATGATTGAAACCTTTGATTGACTTCCTGGGGATTTTTAGGGTTTCCCAAATGTGATCCCTGATTTCAGTCCCTGATAGTTCAAAAACCCTGATCTGAGGATTTGTCTGATCAATCTTTGTATAGGAGATGTTCTGAGCCAATGGATTAGGTCAAAATGATGCACTTGGGGTCTTGAGGTCATGTCCCAAGTCTTTAGGTCAAATCCTGAGCAAAAGTCAGGAGTATGCTATCTTCAGTCAAAACCCTAATTCAGTCGATTCAAAGCTGTTGAGTTTGTTGAAGTGAATCTTTGGGGACCAAATGTTGGTTGTTGATGAAGATAATTCATTTGAAATGAAGGGAGAACAAAACCCTAATTGATTGTTACTTGTACTGATGAGTGATTTCTGATCAAATCCTGCTGAGTCACAAGTAACAAACACAAGCTATGCAGTTTGTTAGAGATGCAAATGATGCATATGCAAATGATATGAGGTGGTATCTTAGGTCAAAAATTGGGGTATGACAGATGCCCCTATTTAAGTTTCTTCAACCTGAGATATGAAGATTGAAAATCTTCGTTTTGATAGGGTGGAAGAGACTTAAATATCAGAAGACGCAAATTTTGGACCTAAGATACCAAAATTGCGAATGATGCAAGGATATATTTACCGAGGGATATCAAAAACTGACTCCGCTGGGGAAAAGAGATTGGGAAGGATGTCTCAATCCGTTTTAGGAAGAGAATCCGTTTTTTCTTTTTGGGAAAGCAAGTGTATGCTTCACCGGGGAATGATAGCTTTGTAAGAAAAGCTTACCAATCGACATTATCGACTATCAGCATGGGGATAGACTTGTTTAATAATGCGAAGGTGAAAGGTATGAAACTGTGTTACCAACTATCAGCATGGTGATAGACTTGACAAGGTAAAAAGAGTTTCAAAGGTTCGGTTAATATTACCGACTATCAGCATGGTGATAGACATGTTGAATAATATAACTAGAACAAAAGGATTACCGACTACCAGCCTTGTGATAGTGGTTCTGAAGACATGATCAATTATCAGCCAAGTGATAAAATGATTCTGGAGACTTTACTAGGGAAGTTACTAGTTATTCAGCCTTGTGAACAGCAATAAGGCCCTGATTGTCAAATGATCTTCATGATTGATTTCCTTGAGAGGAAAAAGTTTTTGAAAGAGAAATAAGCTGCTCGGATGATGAGGCTATTGCTTATTGTCTGTTTTTCTTGACTCTATTTGGAGAATCGGAATTTGAATCTTTGGTAAAGACAGGGTTCTAACCAAGAATGAATTGGAAAGAAATAGTCAAACAAGACTTTGTACCCATGAGGAATGAATCTCAACTGGGGATTTCCTCCTTTGTTCTGAGAGGAGAAACCGAAGCAACCTTCTTCCACGAGGAATGATCTCAGTGGGGAACTGGAGAAAGAATATGTTCTTTTCTGCTTATGGGTGACGACCTACTTGGAGAGATGACACGCCCATATCTGTTTCTTTTTCTTTTTCTTTTTCTTCTTTTTTTTTTTTTTTGAGGATAGATATATCCTAAACAAGTGATTTTAAATCAAACATTGAAAAATGCAAGAATGCATAAATGATGCAAATATGTATGAATGATGAATGTCATGAATGTCGCATGCATGCTAACAATACTGACAGACAAAGAAGTATACACTGGAGAGGGACCGACGTCGCAATACAATCAGATACTTGGCAAATGTTCTTCAACACGGCGTAGATAACACAGGTGATGAATGGTGCTGCATGTTTTAAACTTCTCTGGGGAAGATGAGCATCCTTTTTTATTGAGATGGAAGAACTTATTCACTGGAGATGGAAATCTTCGTTACTTGGAATAACAGATCCTATTCACTGGGGATAAAAGACCTTCTTTACTGGGGATAGAAGAGCTTTTCCTATCATAATCTTTGATTCATCCTATGGAGATAGCTGTTGATGTTCCTTCTGTTGTTCACAACTCAAAGGAAAATTTCGCTTTTATTTTGAAAAAGAAAAGTGAAGTAAATTCATTTAAAACTTATTTTTTTCTTTTTTTTTCAAAAGTGAATAACACAATTAAAGCGTCATTTTGCAAGCTGAAAGAAATTAAAGATTGCAAACAAATGGGCACAAGGCTCAAATTTATTTAATAGGATGGAAATCAGCTAAAGGCATGATTCCACGGAGTATTTACAAAAGTTGGAAATGGTAATTATGCGGAAAAGGCTACATTGAAAGCAATAACCACTATTCCCTCTAATAACTTTGAGTTCCAACTGTGCTTGTCGCTTCAGATTGGCGATGATTTGATGGAAGATCCTTTGATGAAAAAGACTCCTCAGGTGACGAAGTATGGACTGATGCAGTTACTTTGTCATAAATCCTTAATTTTTGCCTAGATTGCCCTTTCAGGTTTTCAATCTACCAGGATGAATTTTTTCTGTTTATTGTCTCTAATTTTTGCCTGGACCGCCCTTTCGGGTTTTCAGTCCACCGAGACGCTCATTTTTGCCTAAGTCGCCCTTTGCGGGTTTTCAACTTACCGAGCTGTTCTTTTATATATTTTTAGACAAAGTATTTCTTGACTGCATCAGCATTCACATGATGTGGGAGTTCATCACCATCCATGGTTGCAAGAGTCATGGCGCCGCCAGAAAATGTTCTTTTGACAACATACGGGCCTTCGTAATTAGGAGACCATTTGCCCCTAGAATCTGGTTGAAAAGACAAGATCTTTTTAAGCACGAGGTCGCCTTCTCGAAATTCACGAGGTCGAACCTTTTTGTTGAAGGCTTGTTTCATCCTTGCTTGGTATAACTGTCCATGGCATAGAGCAGTCATACGTTTTTCTTCGATTAAGTTCAACTGATCGTATCTGTTTTGACACCATTCAGCCTCTGATAACTTAGTCTCCATGAGGACTCTCATTGATGGGATTTCAACTTCTACGGGGAGCACAGCTTCCATGCCGTATACTAGAGAAAAAGGGGTTGCCCCTGTTGAAGTACGCACTGAAGTACGGTACCCATGTAAAGCAAATGGCAGCATTTCATGCCAGTCTTTGTAAGTGACGACCATTTTCTGGACGATCTTCTTAATGTTCTTGTTGGCGGCTTCAACGGCGCCGTTCATTTTTGGTCTGTAAGGAGAAGAGTTATGATGCTCAATCTTGAATTCCTCACACAGTTCTTTCATCATCTTGTTATTCAAGTTTGAACCATTGTCAGTAATGATCTTGCTGGGAATACCATATCGGCAAATGATGTTATTCTTGATAAACCTCACAACCACTTGTCTTGTAACATTGGCGTAAGATGCTGCTTCGACCCATTTGGTGAAGTAATCAATTGCTACCAAGATGAAACGATGACCGTTTGAAGCTTTCGGTTCAATCATTCCAATCATGTCGATACCCCACATGGAAAAAGGCCATGGAGATGATAGAACATTGAGTAGAGTCGGTGGCACATGGATCTTATCTGCATAGATCTGGCACTTGTGACATCTTTTCACGTGTTTATAACAGTCAGATTCCATTGTCAACCAATAGTATCCTGCTCTTAAGATCTTCTTGGACATTGCATGCCCATTTGAATGAGTTCCAAAGGACCCTGCATGCACTTCATGCATTAACATGTCTGCTTCGTGTCTGTCCACGCATCTGAGCAAAACCATGTCGAAGTTTCTTTTGTATAACACATCTCCGTTCAGGAAGAAACTGCCAGAAAGCCTCCTTAGAGTTTTCTTATCTTTGTTTGATGCCCCAAGTGGGTACTCTTGAGTTCGAAGGAAGCGTTTGATGTCGTGGAACCACGGTTTATCATCAATGACTGCTTCAGTTGCAAACACATAGGCGGGCCTTTCAAGGCGCGTAATTCTGACTGTAGGCATATCGTTCCAATGATTGACTTTGAACATGGAAGATAGAGTAGCCAAGGCGTCTGCCATTCGATTCTGATCTCGAGGTATATGATACAATTCAACCTTGTTGAAGAAAGTCAACAGACGTCTTGCATAATCTCTATAAGGAATCAAGCCAGGGTGGTAAGTTTCCCACTTGTCTTTGATTTGGTTGATCACGAGGGCTGAATCTCCATATATGTCGAGGATCTTGATCCTTAAGTCAATGGCTTCTTCGAGACCCATGATACAAGCTTCATATTCTGCGATGTTGTTGGTGCAATCAAATAGCAGTCTGGCGGAGAACGGGATATGAGTACCCTTGGGAGTGATGATGATTGCCCCAATTCCATTGCCAAAAGCGTTTACTGCTCCATCAAAAATTAGGCCCCATCTTGATCCAGGCTCAGGACCTTCTTCTGGTAACGGTTCGTCACAATCTTTCATCTTCAAGTATAAGACATCTTCATCAGGAAAGTCCATCTTGAGAGATTGATATTCATTAATTGGTTGATGCGCCAAATGATCGGCGAGAATGCTTCCTTTGACCGCTTTTTGAGCACGGTATTCAATGTCATACTCAGATAACAGCATTTGCCATCGGGCAATCCTTCCTGTTAAGGCAGGCTTTTCAAAGACATACTTGATCGGATCCATTTTGGAGATTAACCAGGTAGTATTGTTGATCATGTATTGGCGGAGACGTTTTGAAGCCCAAGCCAAAGCACAACATGTTTTTTCGAGCATGGAGTAACGAGACTCACAGTCTGTGAATTTCTTACTCAAGTAATAGATGGCATGCTCCTTCTTACCAGTTTCATCTTGTTGTCCAAGCATACAACCCATGGATTCTTCCAACACGGTAAGGTACATGATTAATGGTCTTCCTTCAACCGGAGGAATCAATATTGGTGGTTCTAACAGGTATTCCTTGATACTGTCGAACGCTTTCTGGCAATCTTCAGTCCATACAACCCCTTGATCTTTGCGGAGAAGCTTGAAAATCGGCCCACAAGTAGCAGTCATTTGAGAGATAAATCTGGAGATATAATTCAATCGTCCGAGAAATCCTCTTACTTGCTTTTCAGTTTTTGGTGCAGGCATCTCTTGAATAGCTCTGACTTTGTCGGGATCTACTTCGATACCTCTTTGGCTGACAATGAAACCCAAGAGTTTTCCAGATCTAACCCCAAAAGTACATTTGTTAGGATTCAAGCGAAGCTGATATTTCCTTAATCGTTGAAACAACTTCAAAAGGTATTAAATATGTTTTTCTTCTGTGCTGGACTTGGCTATCATGTCGTCCACATAAACTTCAATTTCTTTATGCATCATGTCATGAAAGAGAGTAGTCATTGCCCTTTGGTAAGTTGCGCCTGCATTCTTTAATCCAAATGGCATCACTTTGTAGCAAAAGGTACCCCATGGGGTGATGAAAGATGTATTCTCCATGTCTTCAGGAGCCATCTTGATCTGATTATAACCGGAGAACCCGTCCATAAAGGAAAAGACGTTGAACTTAGCGGTGTTATCAACCAGCATGTCGATATGTGGTAATGGAAAGTCATCTTTTGGACTGGCCTTGTTCAAATCACGGTAGTCAACACACATTCTGACTTTACCATCTTTCTTTGGAACTGGCACAATGTTGGCTAACCATTGAGGATACTCAGAGGTGACAAGAAAACCTGCGTCGAGCTGTTTTTGAACTTCCACTTTGATCTTGTTAGCCATATCAGGGTGAGTCCTTCGCAATTTCTGCTTAACTGGCGGACATTCTGGCTTCAATGGCAAGTAATGCTGGACAATATTGGTATCCAACCCAGGCATGTCTTGGTAGGACCAGGCAAACACGTCAACATATTCTTTGAGAAGGTCTGTCAACTTACTCTTGACATCAGTATCAAGCAGCGATCCAATGGTCACTTCTTTTTTGTCTTCTTCAGAACCCAAGTTGATCTTTTCTAAAGGCTCTTTGTGAGGCAGAATGGCTCTTTCCTCGTGCTTAAGTAATCGAGAGATCTCGTCCGGGATCTCCTCTTCTTCCTCTTCTTCGGCTTCGAACACAGGAAACTCAAAGTTGGGAGAGGGCATAGGGTTATTGCATTCAATGGGTTTATCAATAGTTAATCTGCACATGTGATTTATATTTATTTCAGAAAATTTATGAATGCAAGAGTGTATGCAGATTTTTTTTGAAAAGTTTTTTTTTTATTTTGGTTTTTTAGGATTACCATTTCCAGAAAAAAAGCAAAAATAAAACATATAATGTAGGGAATTCAAAATGACACTTTATTTATGATTCATTTTTGAAACAAAGCCCTAAACACAAACTCATTTGTCTTGGGCAGGACAAAGAGGGAAACTTTTAAAACAAAGCCCTATACACAAAGTTATTTGGGCGGAACATTTAAAAGCGAAGCCCTATAAAACATCTCTCTGCTTTGGGCAAGGCAGGAGGTCAAAATAACAGCGAGGTGATTACTTTGAGCGGCGAACAACATTCAGAACGTCGACAGCTTTCCAGTAGCAACGAACTCCTCTGTGTATTATGTATTCAGGAAAATTCTCCCCAGAATTATCTTCAGTATCGACATTGACCGCTGGTCGAGCAGGATTTGAAGGTCCTGGTTTGTCACTCTTGTTCTTTGTAGAGTTGAAACGGTCTTCTTCTACTTCTTGAAGAGCATAAGATGAGTCACAATCTTCAGAATTTTCAGGATGTATTTCCCAGTCTTCAGGATGAAGAGACTCATTGTCAGCGACACTTTCTGAGTCAGTTGCAGGACCATCTTCCCCTTCATCTTCAAAAATGGCATTTATGTGATAATAACCATCTTCAGGGTTATCAACCTTGGTAGATGCATTGAATCCGAAATCTTCAGTAATTTCAGGCTGCTGAGGAAATTGACAGGGCGGATAAACCTCTTCTGGTTGACTATTATATTCAAAGGAATCTCCCCATCCAGTTGGTTGGATATCCTCAATCGCAATCTTGTAACTTTCAGGTGCAGTATATTTCACCATATAATCAAATTTTCCACTTGGTTGTCCCAAGGTATCCCAGATCTCTGTAGGAACAGGTTCAGTTTCATTGCCTTTGGATTTCTCTGACGGAGGATATGGTTCTTCCTGAGATATGTATCCCGAGTCATTGAGATAACATTTCCATTCTTCTTCAGGATCAGGTAGACCTTCTTCGATACATTCTTCGATAAGGACATTAACCTCTTGAGGAATTGGGTTAAGGAACCCTCCACTAATGAATGTTTCTTTGATCGGACGAAGGGTTTCATCCTTCTTGGTGCAGTTTGAGAATGTTGGTGAACATCCGAGACCTGCTCTAGTTTCATTCTTGGTCGGGATCACAACTTGCCCCCAGCCAGTGGTAGTTCCATCTTTCACTACTTTTACTGCCTCTTTGTAAGAAGAGATCGATGCTTTCTTCTTGGAAGATTCGTCTTCTAAAGATAGACCTTGGAACTGAGTTCCTTCCACATCATCAGCACCAATGAAAGAGAAATTGGATAAATGGCTCACCATCAAGGCTTGTTCTCCACTTATTGTTACCAATTTTCCATTTGTTACAAACTTTAACTTTTGATGGAGCGTAGAAGTTACTGCCCCTGCTTCGTGGATCCATGGTCGTCCTAACAGACAGCTATAAGCAGCTTGAATGTCCATGACCTGGAAAGTGATTTGGAATTTATGTGGACCAATTGTGATGGGAAGGTTGACTTCGCCGATAACAGATTTTCGCGATCCATCAAATGCTTTGACAACTACACCACTGAACTTCATAGGCATTCCTTGGTAAGACAAGCGAGCAAGAGTCGTCTTTGGCATCACATTCAAGGAAGATCCGGTGTCTACCAACACATTGGACAAAGAATCTGACTGACAGTTCATAGAAATGTGCAGAGCAAGGTTGTGATTTCTACCCTCCTCGGGGAGTTCTTCATCACAGAAGCTTAAATTGTTGCAAGCTGTTATGTTGGCTATTATCCCATCAAAGTGATCAACAGTCACATCATGATCGACGAAAGCTTAATCCAAGACTCTCATCAGGGCTTCCCTGTGTGCTTCAGAGTTTAACAGCAATGAAAGTATTGAAATTTTTGAAGGAGTCTGCATAAGCTGATCCACAATCTTGTATTCACTTCTTTTGATAAGCTTCAAAATTTCATCAAAATCAGGATTCACATTGGTTCCACTGGATTGGCCAACATCAGTGTTTGTGTTACTGACAGGAGTTTCCACAGAATTTCCCACTGGAACATTGACAGGATTTTGTCCGGTTGCAGGAGCAACAGGTTGCTTTGAAGGTAGTGGAGTATACACACGTCCACTTCTTGTTACTCGACTCACATCAGCGATATTCACGACAGATGAAAGAGTAGGTAAAGGAACTTCTTGTCCATTCTTTATCATTGTTGCATTGTAGTTGTACGGAACTGCCTTGTCAGAGTCATAAGGAACAGGTCCAGGTAGACAAATGATCAAAGGAGCAACAGGAACCTTCGGCTTGTTGTAAGTAACTTCTATGCGCTCGGGCATATTGAAATGAGGAACGATGACGTTAACTGTAGGCATTTCCGAGTTGATATCTGAGACTAAAAGCTCATGCGGATAACATCCTATCATGTTAACTTCATTTTCATTCCTATTTCTGTAGATCTGAATAGTACCATTATCCAACAGAACTTGGAGATCTCTTCTCACAATCGAACATCCGTGAGGATCTACACAACATATGCTACAGGAACCGTAGTGATGCTGGCGAAAACTCGGCCCTCGACAGAGAGTAGCGTGCATTTGTACCAAATCGGCTCTTGAGAAGTTGATATTATAGACTCGATATGGACCAGGACATCCATACACCATGTTTACAACATGCCCTCCATGATTGGGCAGCGGATTTGCTTGCACATTTGGATTCAAATTTCTGAAAGAGAGGAGATTAGATCTTACCAACCTCTGAACTTCATGTTTCAAAGCTATGCAATGCTCGAGATCATGGCCAGGTGCTCCTTGATGATAAGGGCATGAGACCTCAGCTTTGTACCACCATGGGAGTTTCTCAGGTACTGGTGGTGGTGCTTTAGTTTGAACAAGACCTCTTTCAATCAAAGCAGGATACAACTCTGTGTAGGTCATTGGAATCGAATCAAACTGTGGAGCTCTTTGTACACGATTCTGATTATTGTTAAACTGCTGAGCCTGTTGTCGAGGCTGTTGTTGTTGAAACTGCGGAGTAAAACCCGGATTCGGTGTTGTATTAACGGCTGGTGCGATAGCAGCAATCTGTTGTCGACGATTGACGTTTCCTCTTGGCTTCCCTTGGGACACCATGTCAACACTTTGTTCTTTCTTCTTTGGGAAACCACTTCCGAACTTTTTGGTTCCACTCGAAGATCCACCTTCTTTAGTCAGACGTCCGGTTCGGACTCCTTCTTCTAGACGCATCCCCATGTTTACCATTTCGGTGAAATCACTTGGAGCACTAGCAATCATGCGTTCATAATAAAACGGACTGAGAGTATTCAAGAAGATCTTTGTCATTTCTTTCTCTTTTAACGGTGGATTAATCTGAGCAGCAGTTTCTCTCCATCGTTGGGCATACTCTTTGAAAGTTTCATGGTCTTTCTGAGCCATGGATCGAAGCTGATCTCTGTCTGGAGCCATATCCGAGTTGTACTTGTATTGTCGGACAAAGGCCTCGCCTAGATCGTTGAAAGTCCGAATATTAGTGCTATCCAAGCCTGTGTACCACTTCAGTGCGGCACCAGTCAAACTGTCTTGAAAGTAATGGATAAGCAACTGATGATTATCTGCATAAGTAGACATCTTTCTGGCATACATCACAAGATGACTTTGTGGACAAGAACTTCCTTTGTATTTCTCAAAGTCTGGGACCTTGAATTTAGCTGGTATTTGTACACTGGGAACCAAACATAGCTCCTGGGCGTTCTTTCCAAACAAATCTTTTCCACGAATAGCTTTGACTTCCAGCTGCATCTTGTTAAATTGTTCTTGGAGATCTCCCACAAGGTTACGCTGATTTGTGCTATCACCCTGATCATGATAAATCTCATTGTCTCCGTAAGGAATAGTGTGAACCATAGGAGTCGGAACTGTCATAGTGGGTTGAGAAAGTGCCATAGTGACTTGGGAAAAAGTTACCCCTGAATGTGGAATAAATGCTGAACCTTGCGTAGCAGGCGCTTCAGTTGTAGCTGTTTGAACCCCAGAGAAATTATGGCGGAATCCTGTACCAAAGCTGAAAGGCGTGCCCCAACCTTCTGGCATGGAGAAAGATGGAATACCGAACGCAACTGTAGAAACTGGAGTAGTGACTTCAGATGTTACCGTTGCTTGACTGTTGGGTGGTGGCGGCTGATTTTGTGCGGCCATTAAGGAGTCAACCAGAGTAGTGAGACTTTCCAACTTTTCCTGAAGGGTGGTCACTGTACCACGGAGCTCAATATTCTCTTGTTCAGAGTGTTCCATTACTCTTCTTCTGCTTGAACGAGTATTGTATCTGTGATCCGATTGCGAGCGCGGTCGAGAAACTTTGAGACGCGACAGCTTGACGATCTATTGGAGAAAGATCCAAAAGATAAGACTCTAGACAACAGACTCGATTTGCAGAATGATGTATGCAAAAAATAAGTTTATGATTTTTCCAAACATTTTAAAGATTATTTCCTTGCAAACATTTGAACACAAACTATTCTTTTATTGAAATAATGGGAAATGTTACAACATTGGAGCGTAGCTCCTTACAGAAGCAAATGATACATGAAAATTTAAACAAATCCTAAACATCTTCATCAGACGAAGAACCAAATGCATTGTGCAGCTTGAGCTTCATGATTTCTTTCCCATAGCGAGCTTTCAAATCGGCCTTTTCAGCTCTCAGCTTGTCAACCACATTCTTCCAATTGTCAGGTATAGGAGCGTTGCTTGTTGAGCCTTCAAGCTTTTTCTTGCTTTCTTTGATGTATCTTCTGATTGCGGCATCTTTCCGACGGATCTTCTCAACTTTGTTCATGAGCCATCCATCCTGATAATAGAGAGTTTCTTCATGTTCTTTCAATTGTTTCTTCAACTTTCTATTTTCCACATCAGTTCTTCGAAACTTTTCTTTCCAAGCGTCTTTTTCTATCCTCATCTTGGTCAAAGTGTCTTGGTATTCCTCCATAGCGGGAATGTTGGGTCGTTGAGGCACCACAGGGAACATGGGTTTTTCATAATCATAAGGCATTTGAAACTCCCTTGCTCTTTTCTTTACCTAACAGATGTAGGCGTTCGTAGCGATACAATTCCTTATCTCACCTTTTTCTTTCCATCGGATGTCGTACCAGGCTTTCACCATTTTTGTTTTCAACCCTTGAGGATCATTTCCTTCCTGATAGAAGTAACTTTCCACTGTAGGGCCAATGGGTTTAGTTGAATTTGCATACCCAAGTTGTCGTCGGGCTAGGACCGGATTGTAGTTAATTCCTCCTTGTGTACCAATGAGGGGTACGTTGGCGAATTCTCCACAACTTTCAATGGTTTCTGTACCGCAGCGAGCCAAGGTATACCACTGAATATCATTGTTGGTAAGAGATATAAGTCTTTGAGACCATCGTAAACCTTCCCGGTTTTCCGTGAAAATGGGAGACTTAGGTAAGTGTGAAACAATCCATTTAAACAACAGAGGTGCACAACATACAATAATTCCACCACCTTGGTGATTCCTATGATGGACAGAGAAATACATGTCACCAAGCAGAGTCGGAACGGGATTTCCATTCAAAAAGACCTTTATGGCATTGTGTCGCGGGGAAAAATCGTTGTTTTTTTTTTCGGGATGAGACACCTGATGCCTTCTTTGGGCTCGAGTGCTCAAAAAATGATTTTTCTTTTGTACCGACCAAACTTTTTATTATTTCCAAAAGAGGAAAAGGAAAAAAGTTGCAATAACCTAAGAGTGGGGGGAGAGATCTTGGGTAAGAGGGTTGGTTATACGAAGGAAAGGTATTAGCACCCAACGTATCTATAGTACTCTATAGGTTTCTTTGCTTTGTTTTTCATTCCATGTTATTGAGAGGTTCTTGTGAAATAGGTGGGACCTAAGGTGTTTGTTTGATTATGCTCGCAAAGATCATCGCGATCCTCTGCATACATATCCCTTAGAGGGAATCAGAGCATCTGTAGCTCGGGGTCTACGGGTGCTAAGGTTTGAGTGGTTTGAGGGAGAAGTTTTGCTCGCCAAGGAATAAGACCTTGTGCCTACGTATTCTCAAAGGGATGTTGAGAAAGTCAGAGCAATCGTAGTTCCCACTTATGCTAGTGGAAGCAAAGGAAAATAGACAAATGTCATCTAAATGTTCGATGTACCTAATCTATATCATCACATACATCTGTTTGATTTTGTTTGAAAATCTTTCATTATAAGCCCTGGGCCATGCCACTTATGGCGCTTAGAATGATAAAGATATTTTTGTTGTTTAACCAGCCTTGTGGCAAAAAAACTTTCAATGAAGTCAGCCTTGTGACAAAAAGTTTTGATTAATCAGCCAGCCTCGTGGCAAAAGTTTCAATGAAGTCAGCCTTGTGACAAAAACTTTGATTAATCAGCCAGTATGGTGGCAAAACGGTTTGATTGATTAGCCAGCCTTGTGGCAAAAAAAAGTTTGATTGATTAGCCAGCCTTGTGGCAAAAAAGTTTGATTGATTGATTGTTTGTGATGATATAGAAGAGATACTCCTATCATAGAGATGATAAATGTCTAATCTCCTAGGGTATTTGTTTTGGATATTGGGGATGCTTATAAGAAGCCCGTGGGTCCTTGTACGAAGCCCAAGAGGAGGCTATCCGAGGGTCCTTGCATTGTAAGCCCAAGAGGAGGCTATGGGAGGGACAATCCAGGGTCCTTGCATTGTAAGCCCAAGAGGAGGCTATGGGAGGGTCACTCGTTTGTACAAAGCCCAAGGGGAGGCATGGTATAGTTGGTTTGAGCTCTTAGAGCGATTTCACCGGGAAACCATACTCTATGTCCTAACCTAAACTAGTGGAGATTCTTTGCACGAAGCCCAATAGGAGGCTATGGGGAACCTAGTGTTGTACTAAGTTGAACAAGCACATATATCACACATATGAACAAACATGAACAAGTATGAACAAACATGAACAAACATGAACAAGTTATGAATAATTATATATATGACAAAGTGTGTGTATCTAATGGAGTTTATGAAGGAAATATACCTGTAAGCATGATCCATTTGTATACACAGGGCTCGGGACTCACACTCGGGGAGAGGTCCACTTGAATTTATTCAAAGCTATGTAAACAGGTATTTACAAAGGCTTGGGACTTATACCTACATGGAGGCCCATGGTATTTACAAAACATGGTTGATTGTTTTGTTAACAGAACGCGAGGTTTCGCTTTTGAAAAACTGTTTGAAGATTTGTTTGAAAAGTTTATTTGTTTTGAAGACTGTATAAAAAGAAAAGAAATGGGACTTACACTCTCTAATATTCGAAAGGCCCCACTTCGTTTTGAAAATCAATTGATCAATTAAAAAGGTTTAATCAATAGTTTCAAAAAGAAATGGTTTATCGTCTTTGAAGAGAAATGCGATCGCTTGTTTTAAAACGATTTGAATTTGACAAAAGTCAACTTAATTAAGTTAAAACAAGTTTTAATACTCAATTAAGACCTAAGTGATTTAGGGTTTGATCAAAAAAAATATTTACAAGTGATTAGGTTTGAAAATTAAATGAAAAACAAATATTTAAAGTATTTAAAAACACTTAAAAATGTATCATTTTAAACCTAATTAAAAACACATTAAATAAATCTTTTTTTGTGATTTTTTTTGATATTGTCAAAATATGTATATTAAATAAGAGGTGTGTAAAAAATGAAGAAAAAATAAGTTGATTTGATTGGTTAAATTAAATGATGAAGTTGTGAAGAAAAATGGAAAAAAAAGTGATAAAAAATTGGGTTTTGTCTTCTAAAGGACTTGAACCCACGCCCTTGTGTTTACCAGCCAAAACACTTGCCAACCCAGCTGCGCGCGCAGCTTGTTACTATAACAACTTCATTTAATTATATTTGAAAACTAACATTTGAAATTTCTGAACAGAAAATGGCGCCAAGAACATGAATCCCATTTGAATTTGAAAATTCTCAAAACTGAATTGTTTGGATCAAGTGAATAGCCTATCTTGCTCGATTTTTCACAAGGAACATGATGGTACCATTTAATTTTATTTATTTTCACTCTAGGGCCATTGATTTTCTGATGAACACGAAGAACCCTAATTCTAAGTTTCAATCTGAAATCGTGTATAATTGATGAATTGTGAAATTGATTGATGGCTATTGATCAGTGATAGTGCAGAAACATGATAGCAACTCAATTTTTCATTTATGATGCATGTATGTATGAGTTTGAAGTTCAAGTAGCTTACCTTCAAAAACGGCCAAACTGGAAATTGAAATCGTGCCTGGAGGTGTTACAGACGTTGTTGCTGAATCTGGACAGCTTCAATGGACCTTAGGGAAGGTGTCTGGATGCTTGGAACAGTTTGAATTCATCTGAGCAAAGTTATGGAACCCGATCTGCAGAGCCTTCAAGTATGAATCGAATTTGAAGATGTAGGTGTTTCAGATCATGAATGATGGTTGGGACAGTTCATATGAAGTATATGGATGGTGTTTAGAAGGTTAGTTTGGACAGATATGAGCTTGAATAAAAATTGGCATGATAAGGCTTAATATATGCATATTTGAGAAGTGAGAAGATGATTCTGAGATTTAAGGTGTTTTTGGGTGTATGAGTGATTCAAACAACTTCCAAATGATGTTTGTGAGTTGTGGGAAGCATCATTTTGCTCAGAACTTCAAAGGTTTAGAGGTTGAGCATTTTACCTCTTTGAAACTTAAGAAACTTGCAATTCAAGAAAGAAGAGAGAAAACCTATAATTGTGAGGTTTTGGTGTGAATTGAAGAGTGATTTGCACCTCTATTTATAGGCCAAGAGTTCTGAACTCAGACCTTTGCAAGTTGATCAAGAATTGGTGATTTGGCTTAAGAGATAAAAAGGAATCTTTTACATTTAATGCAAAATGGTTAAAGTGACCAAACCATGGTTAAAACTCAAGCTTCTTATCCTCTTCTATTCTGATCTCAAATCAGAAAAATATCTCCAATTATTGCCTCTATGCATCATTATTTGGATCATTTGGCAAATTGGCTCATAACTTAGTGAAAATGGCATGAAATTTCAAGTGAAAAGTTTACTAATGTCAAAATTCAAAACCATAGCTACACTTCAAATTTTTTCATGCTCTTGGACATTTTGGAAAGCTCATATGACACACTTCAAAACCCTAGTTGAAAGTTTCTTCAAGATCTTTAAGGAAGTGGGTGAAAAAGATCCATGAACTTTGAAGAAAATGAAGTTTTAAGTGAAATTTTCCAAAGATACCAACTTTGAAGCACCATATCTCTTAAATGGTTGATTTTTTGGAAAAAATTTATATGTGACAAAGTTGTTCATTGGATCAAAATCTACAACTTTCATGTTGGAAGTTTTTTTCAGTTTGTAGGTGAAATTTTGAGAAATTCCCTTCCAAAGTTTGGAAAAAACCATTGAAAAACACTTAGAAATTTTTCTAAGTATGAAAAGTCAAACTTTTGACTTTTGATTCTTGATTGATTTTCTTGATTTTTCTTGATCAAATGACTTCATATATCATATATTGATGATTTGAAACTTCAAAAGTCATGGTTGACCAAAATTCCCCAAAAGTCAATGGTGATCTTGTACAGTGGACTTTTTCAGACGAATCGCGTTTCTGGAGATTTCAAATGAAACAGGCTATCCTCATCAAATGAATGGTATGAATGGATCATATTGAGGTATTGGAGGATATTGAATCATAGTTTGAGTTATGACACCATGTCCTGATTAAAAAGGCAGTTGTTCAGTGAATTAGGTCAAAAAACCCTAATTGTCGACCAGATGAAATTGATGACTGTGGATCTTGAATTGAGATGTAATTTCCATTGTATGTTGTCATTGGGATTATTTGAAGATGATTGAAACCTTTGATTGACTTCCTGGGGATTTTTAGGGTTTCCCAAATGTGATCCCTAATTTCAGTCCCTGATAGTTCAAAAACCCTGATCTGAGGATTTGAAATTTCACTGTTGATCAATCTTTGTATAGGAGATGTTCTGAGCCAATGGATTAGGTCAAAATGATGCACTTGGGGTCTTGAGGTCATGTCCCAAGTCTTTAGGTCAAATCCTGAGCAAAAGTCAGGAGTATGCTATCTTCAGTCAAAACCCTAATTCAGTCGATTCAAAGCTGTTGAGTTTGTTGAAGTGAATCTCTGGGGACCAAATGTTGGTTGTTGATGAAGATAATTCATTTGAAATGAAGGGAGAACAAAACCCTAATTGATTGTTACTTGTACTGATGAGTGATTTCTGATCAAATCCTGCTGAGTCACAAGTAACAAACACAAGCTATGCAGTTTGTTAGAGATGCAAATGATGCATATGCAAATGATATGAGGTGGTATCTTAGGTCAAAAATTGGGGTATGACAGATGCCCCTATTTAAGTTTCTTCAACCTGAGATATGAAGATTGAAAATCTTCGTTTTGATAGGGTGGAAGAGACTTAAATATCAGAAGACGCAAATTTTGGACCTAAGATACCAAAATTGCGAATAATGCAAGGATATATTTACCGAGGGATATCAAAAACTGACTCCGCTGGGGAAAAGAGATTGGGAAGGATGTCTCAATCCGTTTTAGGAAGAGAATCCATTTTTTCTTTTTGGGAAAGCAAGTGTATGCTTCACCGGGGAATGATAGCTTTGTAAGAAAAGCTTACCTATCGACATTATCGACTATCAGCATGGGGATAGACTTGTTTAATAATGCGAAGGTGAAAGGTATGAAACTGTGTTACCAACTATCAGCATGGTGATAGACTTGACAAGGTAAGAAGAGTTTCAAAGGTTCGGTTAATATTACCGACTATCAGCATGGTGATAGACATGTTACATAATATAACCAGAACAAAAGGTTACCGACTACCAGCCTTGTGATAGCGGTTCTGAAGACATGATCAATTATCAGCCAAGTGATAAAATGATTCTGGAGACTTTGCTAGGGAAGTTACTAGTTATTCAGCCTTGTGAACAGCAATAAGGCCCTGATCGCCAAATGATCTTCATGATTGATTTCCTTGAGAGGAAAAGTCTTTTGAAAGAGAAATAAGCTGCTCAGATGATGAGGCTATTGCTTATTGTCTGTTTTTTCTTGACTCTATTTGGAGAATCGGAATTTGAATCTTTGGTAAAGACAAAGTTCTAACCATGAATGAATTGGAAAGAAACAGTCAAACAAGACTTTGTACCCATGAGGAATGAACTCAACTGGGGATCTCCTCCTTTGCTTTGAATGGAGAAACTGAAGCAACCTTCTTCCACGAGGAACGATCTCAGTGGGGAACTGGAAAAAGAAGATGTTCTTTTCTGCTTATGGGTGACAACCTACTTGGAGAGATGACACGACCATACTCGTTTCTTTTTCTTTTTCTTCTTTTTTTCTTCTTTTTTTTTTTTGCTTTTTTTTTTTTTTTTTTTTTGAGGATAGATATATCCTGAACAAGTGATTATTAAAAAATGCAAGAATGCATAAATGATGCAAATATGATGAATGTCATGAATGTCGCATGCATGCTAACAATACAGACAAAGAAGTATACTGGAGAGGGACCGACGTCGCAATACAACCAGATACTTGGCAAATGTTCTTCAACATGGTGTAGATAACACAGGTGATGAATGGTGTTGCGTGCTTTAAACTTCTCTGGGGAAGATAAGCATCTTTACTGGGATGGAAGAGCTTCTTCACTGGAGATGAAATCTTCGTCACTAGGGATAAAAGACCTTCTTCACTGGGGATAGAAGAGCTTCTTCCTATGGAGACAGTTGTTGATGTTCCTTCCGTTGTTCACAACTCAAAGGAAAATTTCGCTTTTATTTTGAAAAAAGAAAAGTGAAGTAAATTCATTTAAAACTTTTTTCTTTTTTTCCAAAAGTGAATAACACAATTAAAGCGTCATTTTGCAAGCTAAAAGAAATTAGAGATTGCAGACAAATGGGCACAAGGCTCAAATCTATTTAATAGGATGGAAATCAGCTAAAGGCGTGATTCCATAGAGTATTTACAAAAGTTGGAAATGGTAATTATGCGGAAAAGGCTACATTGAAAGCAATAACCACTATTCCCTCTAATAACTTTGAGTTCCAACTGTGCTTGTCGCTTCAGATTGGCGATGATTTGATTGAAGATCCTTTGATGAGGTACAGACTCTTCAGGTGACGAAGTACGGACTGATGCAGTTACTTTGTCATAAATCCCTAATTTTTGCCTAGATTGCCCTTTCAGGTTTTCAATCTACCAGGATGAATTTTTCTGTTTATTGTCTCTAATTTTTGCCTGGGCCGCCCTTTCGGGTTTTCAGTCCACCGAGACGCTCATTTTTGCCTAAGTCGCCCTTTGCGGGTTTTCAACTTACCGAGCTGTTCTTTTGTATATTTTTTTTTTAGACAAAGTATTTCTTGACTGCATCAGCATTCACAGGATGTGGGAGTTCATCACCATCCATGGTTGCAAGAGTCATGGCGCCGCCAGAAAATGTTCTTTTGACAACATACGGGCCTTCGTAATTAGGAGACCATTTTCCCCTAGAATCTGGTTGAAAAGACAAGATCTTTTTAAGCACGAGGTCGCCTTCTCGAAATTCACGAGGTCGAACCTTTTTGTTGAAAGCTTTTTTCATCCTTGCTTGGTATAATTGTCCATGGCATAGAGCAGTCATACGTTTTTCTTCGATTAAGTTCAACTGATCGTATCTGCTTTGACACCATTCAGCCTCTGATAACTTAGTCTCCATGAGGACTCTCATTGATGGTATTTCAACTTCTACGGGGAGCACAACTTCCATGCCGTATACTAGAGAAAAAGGAGTTGCCCCTGTTGAAGTACGCACTGAAGTACGGTACCCATGTAAAGCAAATGGCAGCATTTCATGCCAGTCTTTGTAAGTGACAACCATTTTCTGGACGATCTTCTTAATGTTCTTGTTAGCAGCTTCAACGGCGCCGTTCATTTTTGGCCTGTAAGGAGAAGAGTTATGATGCTCAATCTTGAATTCCTCACATAATTCTTTCATCATTTTGTTGTTCAAGTTTGAACCATTGTCAGTAATGATCTTGCTGGGAATACCATATCGGCAAATGATGTTGTTCTTGATAAACCTCACAACCACTTGTCTTGTAACATTGGCGTAAGACGCTGCTTCGACCCATTTAGTGAAGTAATCAATTGCTACCAAGATGAAACGATGACCGTTTGAAGCTTTCGGTTCGATCATTCCAATCATATCGATACCCCACATGGAGAAAGGCCACGGAGATGAGAGAACATTGAGTAGAGTCGGTGGCACATGGATCTTATCTGCGTAGATCTGGCACTTGTGACATCTCTTCACGTGTTTGTAACAGTCAGATTCCATTGTCAACCAATAGTATCCTGCTCTTAAGATCTTTTTGGACATTGCATGCCCATTTGAATGAGTTCCAAAGGACCCTTCATGCACTTCATGCATTAACATGTCTGCTTCGTGTCTGTCCACGCATCTGAGCAAAACCATATCGAAGTTTCTTTTGTATAGCACATCTCCGTTCAGGAAGAAACTGCCAGAAAGTCTCCTTAGAGTTTTCTTATCTTTGTTTGATGCCCCAAGTGGGTACTCTTGAGCTTGAAGGAAGCGTTTGATGTCGTAGAACCACGGTTTATCATCGATGACTGCTTCAGTTGCAAATACATAGGCGGGCCTTTCAAGGCGCGTAATTCTGACTGTAGGCATATCGTTCCAATGATTGACTTTGAACATGGAAGATAAAGTAGCCAAGGCGTCTGCCATTCGACTCTGATCTCGAGGTATATGATGCAATTCAACCTTGTTGAAGAAAGTCAACAGACGTCTTGCATAATCTCTGTAAGGAATCAAGCCAGGGTGGTAAGTTTCCCACTTGTCTTTGATTTGGTTGATCACGAGGGCTGAATCTCCATATATGTCTAGGATCTTGATCCTTAAGTCAATGGCTTCTTCGAGACCCATGATACAAGCTTCATATTCTGCGATGTTGTTGGTGCACTCAAATAGCAATCTGGCGGAGAATGGGATATGAGTACCCTTGGGAGTGATGATGATTGCCCCAATTCCATTGCCAAAAGCGTTTACTGCTCCATCAAAAATTAGGCCCCATCTTGATCCGGGCTCAGGACCTTCTTCAGGTAACGGTTCATCACAATCTTTCATCTTCAAGTACAAGACATCTTCATCAGGAAAGTCAAACTTGAGAGATTGATATTCATTAATTGGTTGATGCGCCAAATGATCGGCGAGAATGCTTCCTTTGACCGCTTTTTGAGCACGGTATTCAATGTCATATTCGGATAACAGCATTTGCCATCGGGCAATCCTTCCTGTTAAGGCAGGCTTTTCAAAGACGTACTTGATCGGATCCATTTTGGAGATTAACCAAGTAGTATTGTTGATCATGTATTGGCGGAGACGTTTTGAAGCCCAAACCAAAGCACAACATGTTTTTTCGAGCATGGAGTAACGAGACTCACAGTCTGTGAATTTCTTACTCAAGTAATAGATGGCATGCTCCTTCTTACCGGTTTCATCTTGTTGTCCAAGCATACAGCCCATGGATTCTTCCAACACGGTAAGGTACATGATTAGTGGTCTTCCTTCAACTGGAGGAATCAATATTGGTGGTTCTAACAGGTACTCTTTGATACTGTCGAACGCTTTCTGGCAATCTTCAGTCCATACAACCCCTTGATCTTTGCGGAGAAGCTTGAAAATTGGCCCACAAGTAGCAGTCATTTGAGAGATAAATCTGGAGATATAGTTCAATCGTCCGAGAAATCCTCTTACTTGCTTTTCAGTTTTTGGTGCAGGCATCTCTTGAATAGCTCTGACTTTGTCGGGATCTACTTCAATACCTCTTTGGCTGACAATGAAACCCAAGAGTTTTCCAGATCTAACCCCAAAAGTACATTTGTTAGGATTCAAGCGAAGCTGATATTTCCTTAGTCGTTGAAACAACTTTAAAAGGTATTCAATATGTTCTTCTTTTGTGCTGGACTTGGCTATCATGTCGTCCACATAAACTTCAATTTCTTTATGCATCATGTCATGAAAGAGAGTAGTCATTGCCCTTTGGTAAGTTGCGCCTGCATTCTTTAATCCAAACGGCATCACTTTGTAGCAAAAGGTACCCCATGGGGTGATGAAAGATGTCTTCTCCGTGTCTTCGGGAGCCATCTTGATCTGATTATAACCGGAGAACCCGTCCATGAAGGAAAAGACGCTGAATTTAGCGGTGTTATCAACCAGCATGTCGATATGCGGTAATGGAAAGTCATCTTTTGGACTGGCCTTGTTCAAGTCACGGTAGTCAACACACATTCTGACTTTGCCATCTTTCTTCGAAACTGGCACTATGTTGGCCAACCATTGAGGATACTCAGAGGTGACAAGAAAACCTGCGTCGAGTTGCTTTTGAACTTCCACTTTGATCTTGTTAGCCATATCAGGGTGAGTCCTTCGCAATTTCTGCTTAACCGGCGGACATTCTGGCTTCAATGGCAAGTAATGCTGAACAATATTGGTATCCAACCCAGGCATGTCTTGGTAGGACCAGGCAAACACGTCAACATATTCTTTGAGAAGGTCTGTCAACTTACTCTTGATATCAGCATCAAGCAGCGATCCAATGGTCACTTCTTTTTTGTCTTCTTCAGAACCCAAGTTACTCTTTTCTAAAGGCTCTTTGTGAGGCAGAATGGCTCTTTCCTCGTGCTTAAGTAATCGAGAGATCTCGTCCGGGATCTCCTCTTCTTCCTCTTCTTCGGCTTCGAACACAGGAAACTCAAAGTTGGGAGAGGGCATAGGGTTATTGCATTCAATGGGTTTATCAATAGTAAATCTGCACATGTGATTTATATTTATTTCAGAAAATTTATGAATGCAAGAGTGTATGCAGATTTTTTTGAAAAGTTTTTTCATTTTGGTTTTTTAGGATTACCATTTCCAGAAAAAGCAAAAAATAAAACACATAGTGTAGGGAATTCAAAATGACACTTTATTTATGATTCATTTTTGAAACAAAGCCCTAAACACAAACTCATTTGTCTTGGGCAGGACAAAGAGGGAAACTTTTAAAACAAAGCCCTATACACAAAGTTATTTGGGCGGAACATTTGAAAGCAAAGCCCTATAAAACGTTGTAAGAACAAGCATACACTCACAAATGAGTTTTTGATTCATGGCAAACATCACAAGCAACCAAATACAAAAGCATAAATGAATGACTCAAGACAATGGAAGATTATGAAGCTCAAATCACTCAGAAAATGGTATTGCATCTGTTAGGTCGACCAAGCAAAGCCCTAGGTCGACTCAAAACTAGAGCAAACTCAGCAAAACTGACAAGGTCACTGTTAGGTCGACCTACCCACACTCCTAGGTCGACCTAAACTGAAGGGATTTACAGATGTCACTGTTAGGTCGACCTACCCACACTCCTAGGTCGACCTAAACTGAAGAAAAGTCACAAAAATGCATTTCAACTGACTTTAGGTCGACCTAAACCTTCAACAGGTCGACCTAACTGGAAACAACTGCATTTAGGTCGACCTAAACCTTCAACAGGTCAACCTAACTGACTTTAGGTCGACCTAAACCTTCAGCAGGTCCACCTAACAGATTTTAGGCCAACCTAACAGGTCAACCTAACTGGGACAACTTCAACTCTGCTTCTGTTAGGTCGACCTAAGCACTAAAGTAGGTCAACCTAATTGCTGAAAACTTCCCAAATTATGTGTTTTCTCTGCTCCAACATACCAGCAACTATATATATCATTCCATGTTAATTATTCAACAACACCAACGACTGAAAGATACACAAACGCTTCTCATCTTCGTTCTTCATCATCTCCAACACAATTACACATAATCATTCTTGCGTTGCGGGTTAGTGATGAGTTCGATAACGTCCATGGAACGGAATTGAAGATTCCTAGTGGGTGAAGGTTTGTGGGGTTTGTTGGTGAATAAAATCTGCGGGTTTTGTCCTCCACGACGGGTGGTTCTTGGGGGTTTTTATCAAGAGACGTTCATTGAGGATTCGGCTGAGTGTAACGATTGAGGAACGGGGAGTTCAAGGAATCAAGACACTGCAGAAGGGAATCAAAGTGAAGCTCTTGGATAACCTTGATCTTGGTCAAGATTAAGGGGGAAGAAGATTCAAAGGATCGACATAATTGGTTTATCGTTTATCGCTTTGTTATCTTCTTTGTATATACTACTTTCAACATTAATGAAAGATTACCCAATTTCAATTTGGAATTGGGGGCAGACGTAGTCGTAGCGAGGACGATCGACGAACTGCCTAAACAAATATCGTGTTCTTGTCGCTTTTACTTTTTCATTTACATTCTGTTCATAATTGGTATAATTGCTAAATTGATCAATGATTCAAGTGTTAAAATTATGAATTAAAAGTTCTGCATAAACATCACAATTCACCACATCTTGAATTAGCATCAATTTGAATATTGTCACCAAGTGTTTGTCTATTTGCTTAATCCACCTTACTGCATTGTAAATCAAAGTTTGTCAATCTAGAAGTTAATTGATATTCAGTTGTGACACGTATTGATTCGATAGCATATCTCCTTATCCGGAATTTCGAATATCTTGTGGTTTTGTAACACATATAACCCTTTGCAATAGCGGTCCGGAATAGACGCAAGTCGATTCAGAACTGCTTTCGCTATAGTCTGTAAAAATCCCGGAAAAACTGTGTTGGATCTATTCACCCCCCTCTAGATCCTTAGGCCAGCGTCTAACAAGTGGCATCAAGAGCTCTGGTTTATTCCGTGCTACGTGAAACACTTATTGGAAAGATGGCTTCCGGACCTAAAGGGGCTCATAATAGAGCTCCAGTTTTCAACGGCGAAAACTACGGCTATTGGAAGGATTGTATGTGTGTCCATATCAATGCAATTGATAGGAACATCTGGACAGCTATTGTCAATGGTCCATTCCAGATCACCATGACAAATGCAGCTGGTGCAGTTGTTCCAAAACCAGAAGATACTTGGAATGCTGAAGATGAAAAGAAATATGCATACGATTGGAAAGCGAGAAACATTCTAATCTCAGCTCTAGGAGTTGATGAATACTATCGCGTTTCCCATTGTAGATCAGCTAAAGCTATGTGGGACACATTGCAAGTTGCCCACGAGGGAACGGATGATGTCAAACTAGCTAGGATCAATACGTTAACTCAAGAGTTCGAACTCTTCCACATGGAAGATGGTGAATCCATCGAAAACATGCAGAAGAGATTCGTTCACCTGAAAAATCGATTAAATTCTCTTGATAGACTTGTTTCCAATGCAGTTGCTACTAACAAAATCTTAAGGTGTTTGAACAGGGAATGGCAACCCAAAGTTACAGCAATTAAGGAAGCAAATGATCTCAACACTTTAGACATTACCACTCTTTTTGGTAAACTAGAGGAACATGAACAGCATCTTAAATGCCTTGACATGCATGAGAAGAGGACAAAGAAAGAAAAGAACATGGAGAAAGAGGTAGAGAAGAAGTCAATAGCTCTAAAAGCTTCGAGCTCCAAGACCTCAAAACGAGAGCCAAAGGATAGTGACACAAGTGATGACGAAGACTCCGATGATGAGGAAATGGGACTGTTTGTGCGAAGATACAACAAATATCTAAAGAAAAATGGAACAAAACATTCCGACAAAGGCAAAAGATCGTATACTCCTTTATATAGAAAACTGTCTTGACATTGCCGAAAGGTTGTGGTTCCTTAATAGGGATGTTCAAGACACATGACTGGAGACCTATCTCTTTTCGTTGAGCTTCAAGCAAAGAAAAAGGGGTATGTCACCTATGGAGATAACAATCGGGGAGCCATACTTGGTAAAGGAAGTGTAGGTAACCCTTCTACCACTACTATAACTGATGTGCTGCTAGTAGAAGGTCTTAAACATAATCTTTTAAGTATAAGTCAATTGTGTAACAAAGATTTTAAAGTAATGTTTACAAATTCTGGCTGCACAATAGAACATACTAAGAAAAGAGACATTATGTTTAAGGGCTTAAGAATAAACAACATCTACATGCTAAAGCTGATGAGGGCATATTCCTTGGTTACTCTCAATCTAGCAAAGCATATCAAATATATAATAAGAGATTACTTATAGTAGAAGAGTCAGTACACGTTTCTTTTGATGAATCTTATGCAAAATATGTCGAGAAAGGTATTTCATTTAATGGTGCAGGTCATCCACTGAAGACATTGTCAAGGATAAGGAAGATGAGGATGAAAGTATTGTAAAGAAAGATGCTGAGAAAGAGAAAGATGAGTCTCACAATGAAAATGAGAAAGAAAGCATCTCAAACAATGAAGAACTTCCCAATTAAACAAGCCCCTCGGGCTTGGTACGAACGTTTGAGCAAATTTCTCCTTAGTCAAGGGTACTCTAGGGGTAAAGTTGACACTACTCTCTTTATTAAAAGAAAAGATAAAGATATTCTCTTAGTCCAAATTTATGTAGATGACATTATATTTGGGTCGACTAATGCAAAACTTGTCAAAGATTTTTCTAAGCTTATGCAGAGTGAATTTGAGATGAGTCTCATGGGTGAGCTAAATTTCTTCCTTGGCCTACAAATCAAGCAACTCAGTCATGGAACGTTTGTGAATCAAACTAAATACTGTACGGAGCTGCTCAAAAGATTTGGAATGAGTGAAGCAAAAGAAATTGACACACCTATGGCAACAAATACTAATCTAGACAAAGATGAGAAAGGTAAAGAGGTTGACGTGAAATTATACCGAGGTATGATAGGTTCACTATTGTATCTTACTGCCTCAAGACCAGACATCATGTTTAGTGTGTGTATGTGTGCAAGATATCAATCTTGTCCAAAAGAATCTCACTTGAAAGCTGTCAAAAGAATTCTGCGATACTTACGTGGAACTACTACATATGGCCTATGGTATCCAAAGGGAAATGAGTGTCATTTGGTAGGATTCTCCGATTCAGATTTTGCTGGCTGCAAATCCGATAGAAAAAGCACCAGTGGAACGTGTCATCTATTCTCAAATTCATTGATAAGTTGGCATAGCAAGAAACAAGTATCGGTTGCATTATCTACTGCTGAGGCAAAATATGTAGCTGTCGGAAGCTGCTGTGCGCAGATATTATGGCTCAAGCAACAACTTCTTGACTCTGGTATTAAGCTTGATCGTATACCTATCATGTGCGACAACACAAGTGCCATAAACTTGAAGAGCAAGAAGCAACTAGCTGACATCTTCACCAAACCTCTTGCAACGGAGCAGTTCTTCAACATTCATAGGGAATTAGGGATATTAGATATCTCTAATTTTGAGCTAAATGCGTTTGTTTTCTTAATTTTATTCCTTTACTTTATATATATATATATATATATATATTGATTATGCTCAAGCTAACATCTCTTTCAGTATGAAGGTAGTTCATCATCAAATCAAGCATCATTCCACATTGACTAGAGGAATATACTTCATTATACGAAATGATGACGAGATACCTACAATTGAGAAAGTGGTAACATGTTTGTTGTTCACTTCCAAAAATATCATTGATACTATAATATGCTATCAATTAACATGTTTATAGTGACTTCTTATATGCTTCTCCACCTATCTCATTTACATGTATATGTTGTTCATCATTACTCATAACATATCATGTTTGGACATAAAAATAGTAGAATAAGCATACATCTAACATGTTTGGGCAAACGTTAGCGAGTATTGCATTAGTTCATTTCATTGCATTGCATCTCATTTCTGTCATGTTATTATGTCTTTTATTACTTGAACTTAAGCTTGGTTTGTACCTTTAAATATGTTTGGATATTATGCTCTATTTCTTTACTATTGTGTTATGTAAGACATTGTTTTGTTTAGATTATTTTGTTATTCTCTTCTACTATTCTCCTGGTTTCTTTCTTTTTGATGTTGACAAAGGGGGAGATGAGTTGAGAGTACGGGGGAGCTTAGTACGGGGGAGCTTACGCATACAAGACCGGGGGAGCTTTCGTCATTTAATCAAATGTTTGCCATCATCAAAAAGGGGGAGTTTGTAAGAACAAGCATACACTCACAAATGAGTTTTTGATTCATGGCAAACATCACAAGCAACCAAATACAAAAGCATAAATGAATGACTCAAGACAATGGAAGATTATGAAGCTCAAATCACTCAGAAAATGGTATTGCATCTGTTAGGTCGACCAAGCAAAGCCCTAGGTCGACTCAAAACTAGAGCAAACTCAGCAAAACTGACAAGGTCACTGTTAGGTCGACCTACCCACACTCCTAGGTCGACCTAAACTGAAGGGATTTACAGATGTCACTGTTAGGTCGACCTACCCACACTCCTAGGTCGACCTAAACTGAAGAAAAGTCACAAAAATGCATTTCAACTGACTTTAGGTCGACCTAAACCTTCAACAGGTCGACCTAACTGGAAACAACTGCATTTAGGTCGACCTAAACCTTCAACAGGTCAACCTAACTGACTTTAGGTCGACCTAAACCTTCAGCAGGTCCACCTAACAGATTTTAGGCCAACCTAACAGGTCAACCTAACTGGGACAACTTCAACTCTGCTTCTGTTAGGTCGACCTAAGCACTAAAGTAGGTCAACCTAATTGCTGAAAACTTCCCAAATTATGTGTTTTCTCTGCTCCAACATACCAGCAACTATATATATCATTCCATGTTAATTATTCAACAACACCAACGACTGAAAGATACACAAACTCTTCTCATCTTCGTTCTTCATCATCTCCAACACAATTACACATAATCATTCTTGCGTTGCGGGTTAGTGATGAGTTCGATAACGTCCATGGAACGGAATTGAAGATTCCTAGTGGGTGAAGGTTTGTGGGGTTTGTTGGTGAATAAAATCTGCGGGTTTTGTCCTCCACGACGGGTGGTTCTTGGGGGTTTTTATCAAGAGACGTTCATTGAGGATTCGGCTGAGTGTAACGATTGAGGAACGGGGAGTTCAAGGAATCAAGACACTGCAGAAGGGAATCAAAGTGAAGCTCTTGGATAACCTTGATCTTGGTCAAGATTAAGGGGGAAGAAGATTCAAAGGATCGACATAATTGGTTTATCGTTTATCGCTTTGTTATCTTCTTTGTATATACTACTTTCAACATTAATGAAAGATTACCCAATTTCAATTTGGAATTGGGGGCAGACGTAGTCGTAGCGAGGACGATCGACGAACTGCCTAAACAAATATCGTGTTCTTGTCGCTTTTACTTTTTCATTTACATTCTGTTCATAATTGGTATAATTGCTAAATTGATCAATGATTCAAGTGTTAAAATTGTGAATTAAAAGTTCTGCATAAACATCACAATTCACCACATCTTGAATTAGCATCAATTTGAATATTGTCACCAAGTGTTTGTCTATTTGCTTAATCCACCTTACTGCATTGTAAATCAAAGTTTGTCAATCTAGAAGTTAACTGATATTCAGTTGTGACACGTATTGATTCGATAGCATATCTCCTTATCCGGAATTTCGAATATCTTGTGGTTTTGTAACACATATAACCCTTTGCAATAGCGGTCCGGAATAGACGCAGGTCGATTCATAACTGCTTTCGCTATAATCTGTAAAAATCCCGGAAAAACTGTGTTGGATCTATTCACCCCCCCTCTAGATCCTTAGGCCAGCGTCTAACAAACGTCTCTCTGCTTTGGGCAAGGCAGGAGTTCAAAATAACAGCGAGGTGATTACTTTGAGCGGCGAACAACATTCGGAACGTCGACAGCTTTCCAGTAGCAACGAACTCCTCTGTGTATTATGTATTCAGGAAAATTCTCCCCAGAATTATCTTCAGTATTGACATCGTCTGCTGGTCGAGCAGGATTTGAAGGCCCTGGTTCGTCACCCTTGTTCTTTGTAGAGTTGAAACGGTCTTCTTCTACTTCTTGAAGAGCATAAGACGAGTCACAATCTTCAGAATTTTCAGGATGTATTTCCCAGTCTTCAGGATGAAGAGACTCATTGTCAGCGACACTTTCTGAGTCAACTGCGGGATCATCTTCCCCTTCATCTTCAAAAATGGCATTTATGTGATAATAACCATCTTCAGGATTATCAATCTTGGCAGATGCGTTGAATCCGAAATCTTCAGTAATTTCAGGTTGCTGAGAAAATTGACAGGGCTGATAAACCTCTTCTGGTTGACTATTATATTCAACGGAATCTCCCCATCCAGTTGGTTGGATATCCTCAATCGCAATCTTGTAACTTTCAGGTGCAGTGTATTTCACCATATAATCAAATTTTCCACTTGGTTGTCCCAAGGTGTCCCAGATCTCTGCAGGAACAGGTTCAGTTTCATTGCCTTTGGATTCTTCTGAAGGAGGATATGGTTCTTCCGGAGATATGTATCCCGAGTCATTGAGGTAACATTTCCATTCTTCTTCAGGATCAGGTAGACCTTCTTCGATACATTCTTCGATAAGGACGTTAACCTCTTGAGGAATTGGATTAAGGAATCCTCCACTAATGAATGTTTCTTTTATCAGACGAAGGGTTTCATCCTTCTTAGTGCAGCTTGAGAATGTTGGTGAACATCCGAGACCTGCTCTAGTTTCATTCTTGGTCGGGATCACAACTTGCCCCCAGCCAGTGGTAGTTCCATCTTTCACTACTTTCACTGCCTCTTTGTAAGAAGAGATTGACGCTTTCTTTTTGGAAGATTCGTCTTCTAAAGAGAGACCTTGGAACTGAGTTCCTTCCACATCATCAGCACCAATGAAAGAGAAATTGGATAAATGACTCACCATCAAGGCTTGTTCTCCACTTATCGTTACCAATTTTCCATTTGTTACAAACTTTAACTTTTGGTGGAGCGTAGAAGTTACTGCCCCTGCTTCATGGATCCATGGTCGTCCTAACAGGCAGCTATAAGCAGCTTGAATGTCCATGACCTGGAAAGTGATTTGGAATGTATGTGGACCAATTGTCATGGGAAGGTTGACTTCGCCGATAACAGATTTTTGCGATCCATCAAATGCTTTGACAACTACACCACTGAACTTCATAGGCATTCCTTGGTAAGACAAGCGAGCAAGAGTCGTCTTTGGCATCACATTCAAGGAAGATCCGGTGTCTACCAATACATTGGACAAAGAGTCTGACTGACACTTCGTAGAAATGTGTAGAGCAAGGTTGTGATTTCTACCCTCCTCGGGGAGTTCTTCATCACAGAAGCTTAAATTGTTACCAGCTGTTATGTTGGCTATTATCCCGTCAAAGTGGTCAACAGTCACATCATGATCTACAAAAGCTTGATCCAAAACTCTCATCAGGGCTTCCCTATGTGCTTCAGAATTTAACAGCAATGAAAGTATTGAGATCTTTGAAGGAGTCTGCATAAGCTGATCCACAATCTTGTATTCACTTCTTTTGATTAGCTTCAAAATTTCATCAAAATCAGGATTCACATTGGTTCCACTGGATTGACCAACATCAGTGTTTGTATTACTGACAGGAGTTTCCACAGGATTTCCCACTGGAACATTGACAGGATTTTGTCCGGTTGCAGGAGCAACAGGTTGCTTTGAAGGTAGTGGAGTATACACACGTCCACTTCTTGTTACTCGACTCACATCAGCGATATTCACGACAGATGAAAGAGTAGGTAAAGGAACTTCTTGTCCATTCTTTATCATTGTTGCATTGTAGTTGTATGGAACTGCCTTGTCAGAGTCATAAGGAACAGGTCCAGGTAGACAAATGATCAAAGGAGCAACAGGAACCTTCGGCTTGTTGTAAGTAACTTCTATGCGCTCGGGCATATTGAAATGAGGAACGATGACGTTAACTGTAGGCATTTCCGAGTTGATATCTGAGACTAAAAGCTCATGCGGATAACATCCTATCATGTTAACTTCATTTTCATTCCTATTTCTATAGATCTGAATAGTACCATTATCCAACAGAACTTGAAGATCTCTTCTCACAATCGAACATCCATGAGAATCTACACAACATATGCTACAGGAACCATAGTGATGCTGGCGAAAATTCTGCCCTCGACAGAGAGTGGCGTGCATTTGTACCAAATCGGCTCTTGAGAAATTGATATTATAGACTCGATATGGACCAGGACATCCATACACCATGTTTACAACATGCCCTCCATGATTGGGAAGCGGATTTGCTTGCACATTTGGATTCAAATTTCTAAAAGAGAGGAGATTAGATCTTACCAACCTCTGAACTTCATGTTTCAAAGCTATGCAATGCTCGAGATCATGGCCAGGGGCTCCTTGATGATAAGGGCATGAGACCTCAGCTTTGTACCACCATGGTAGTTTCTCAGGTACGGGTGGTGGTGCTTTAGTTTGAACGAGACCTCTTTCAATCAAAGCAGGGTACAATTCTGTGTAGGTCATTGGAATCGGATCAAACTGTGGAGCTCTTTGTACACGATTCTGATTATTGCTGAACTGCTGAGCCTGTTGTCGAGGCTGTTGTTGTTGAAACTGCGGAGTAAAACCCGGATTCGGTGTTGTATTAACGGCTGGCGCAATAGCAGCAACCTGTCGTTGACGATTGACATTTCCTCTTGGCTTTCCTTGGGATACCATGTCAACACTTTGTTCTTTCTTCTTTGGGAAACCACTTCCAAACTTTTTGGTTCCGCTTGAAGATCCACCTTCTTTAGTTAGACGTCCGGTTCGGACTCCTTCTTCTAGACGCATCCCCATGTTTACCATTTAGGTGAAATCACTTGGAGCACTAGCAATCATGCGTTCATAATAAAACGGACTGAGAGTATTCAAGAAGATATTTGTCATCTCTTTCTCTTTTAACGGTGGATTAATCTGAGCAGCAGTTTCTCTCCATCGTTGGGCATATTCTTTGAAAGTTTCATGGTCTTTCTGAGCCATGGATCGAAGCTGATCTCTGTCTGGAGCCATATCCGAGTTGTACTTGTATTGTCGGACAAAGGCCTCGCCTAAGTCATTGAAAGTTCGAATATTGGTGCTATCCAAACCTGTGTACCACTTCAGTGCGGCACCAGTCAAACTGTCTTGAAAGTAATGGATAAGCAACTGATGATTATCTGCATAAGTAGACATCTTCCGGGCATACATCACAAGATGGCTTTGTGGACAAGAACTACCTTTGTACTTCTCAAAGTCAGGGACCTTGAATTTAGCTGGTATTTGTACACTGGGAACCAAACATAGCTCCTGGGCATTCTTTCCAAACAAATCTTTTCCACGGATAGCTTTAACTTCCTGCTGCATCTTGTTAAACTGCTCTTGGAGATCTCCCACAAGATTACGCTGATTTGTGCTATCACCCTGATCATGATAAATCTCATTATCTCCGTAAGGAACAGTGTGAACCATAGGAGTCGGAACTGTCATAGTGGGTTGAGAAAGTGCCATAGTGACTTGAGAAAAAGTTACCCCCTGATTTGGAATAAATGCTGAACCTTGCGTAGCAGGCGCTTCAGTTGTGGATGTTTGAACCCCAGAAACATTATGGCGGAATCCTGTACCGAAGCTGAAAGGCGTGCCCCAACCTTCTGGCATGGAGAAAGATGGAATACCGAACGCAACTGTAGAAACTGGAGTAGTGACTTCAGATGTTACTGTTGCTTGACTGTTGGGTGGCGGCGGCTGATTTTGTGCGGCCATTAAGGAGTCAACCAGAGTAGTGAGACTTTCCAACTTTTCCTGAAGGGTGGTCACCGTACCACGGAGCTCAATATTCTCTTGTTCAGAGTGTTCCATTACTCTTCTTCTATTTGAACGAGTATTGTATCTGTGATCTGATTGCGAGCGCGGTCGAGAAACTTTGAGACGCGACAGCTTGACGATCTATTGGAGAAAGATCCAAAAGATAAGACTCTAGACAACAGACTCGATATACAGAATGATGTATGCAAAAAGAAGTTTTATGATTTTTCCAAACATTTTAAAGATTATTTCCTTACAAACATTTGAACACAAACTATTCTTTTATTGAAATAATGGGAAATGTTACAACATTGGAGCGTAGCTCCTTACAGAAAAAATTTAAATAAATCCTAAACATCTTCATCGGACGAAGAACCAAATGCATTGTGCAGCTTGAGCTTCATGATTTCTTTCCCATAGCGAGCTTTCAAATCGGCCTTTTTCAGCTCTCAGCTTGTCAACCACATTCTTCCAATTGTCAGGTATCGGAGCGTTGCTTGTTGAGCCTTCAAGCTTTTTCTTGCTTTCTTTGATGTATCTTCTGATTGCGGCATCTTTCCGACGGATCTTCTCATCTTTGTTCATGAGCCATCCATCCTGATAATAGAGAGTTTCTTCATGTTCTTTCACTTGTTTCTTCAACTTTCTATTTTCCACATCAGTTCTTCGAAACTTTTCTGTCCAAGCGTCTTTTTCTATCATCATCTTGGTCAAAGTGTCTTGGTATTCCTCCATAGCGGGAATGTTGGGTCGTTGAGGCACCACAGGGAACATGGGTTTTTCATAATCATAAGGCATTTGAAACTCCCTTGCTCTTTTCTTTACCCAACAGATGTAGGCGTTCGTAGCGATACATTTCCTTATCTCACCTTTTTCTTTCCATCGGATGTCGTACCAGGCTTTCACCATTTTTGTTTTCAACCCTTGAGGATCATTTCCTTCCTAATAGAAGTAGCTTTCCACTGTAGGGCCAATGGGTTTAGTTGAATTTGCATACCCGAGTTGTCGTCGGGCTAGGACCGGATTGTAGTTAATTCCTCCTTGTGTACCAATGAGGGGTACGTTGGCGAATTCTCCACAACTTTCAATGGTTTCTGTACCGCAGCGAGCCAAGGTATACCACTGAATATCATTGTTGGTAAGAGATATAAGTCTTTGAGACCATCGTAAACCTTCCCGGTTTTCCGTGAAAATGGGAGACTTAGGTAAGTGTGAAACAATCCATTTAAACAACAGAGGTGCACAACATACAATAATTCCACCACCTTGGTGATTCCTATGAGGGACAGAGAAATACATGTCACCAAGCAGAGTCGGAACGGGATTTCCATTCAAAAAGACCTTTATGGCATTGATATCAACAAAGTCGTCGATATTGGGAAACAAAACCAACCCATAGATGAGCAAGGCTAGTACAGATTCAAAAGCTATCATGCTACCAGTCTCGATGAAGTCAAAGGCTTTCTTTATTAGAAACTGTGAAGGCAAACCTGGAAGGTTTCCTTTGGTAGTCCAATTACTCTCTATTTCAGATTTCTTCAGGTGGGTTCCTGTTGCAATGACTGGTGACTTAGGAATGGCTTCCAAACCATTGAAAGGTATTTTGTCAGACACAGGAATACCCAAAAGATTGGCATATTCTTCCAAGGTTGGTACCAACTGATAGTCTGGAAAGGTAAAACACCGGTAGACGGGATTATAAAACTGAACCAGAGTTTTGAGAAGTCCTTCATTAACATGAGTGTTCAAGATAGGCAAAAGCTTTCCATGGCTTTTCCTAAAATCAGAAGGATCTTGTACAAAAGATGCTAACTCTATCAGTCTTTCTACATCAGGCGCTTTGAAACCGTACTTTTTGGTATACCTTTTTTCCATAACTTAATCCTATAATGTTTGCAAGGAAAATTCTCTAAATTTTTTGGAAAAATCATGTTTTTATGGAAAAAGATGGGTTTTTTAATGAATGTATGAATGCATGGATGCATGGATGCCACATATTCAAACATGGTAAAGCAAACATGGTAGTTCAAACATGGTAATACAAACATGGTACTACAAACATGGTAACGCAAACATGGTAACGCATACATGGTAACGCATAGGTTCAAAGGTCCAAAGTCACGAGCATGAGGTCAGAGAACCAAAAATGGGATAGTTCTAGTTAATCACCTGCACAACATGTTCTACTGATACGTCAGAGTCTACATTTTTCTTTCGGATATTACCGGCCTTCCACAATTAAACTCATGAGCCAGCAATATTCTCAAGAAAAACTCGTCTGAGTGTGGTTCTCCGCATGACAACTAATCCAAGTCTTCACCTGAATAGTTTCTGCACCACAACCTAATAAGGCCAGGATGGGTTGGGGTTCTACAGCCAACTCAGCTTCTACAGTTCAATGAAAGCAATAATGTCTTCGCAATTAACTCGCTAAACATATATTACAAACAAGGAACCTCCACTGAGCGGAAGGATTCTCACGTGCGCCTGCACATGACTATACCCTCCACCTAATTCTTATGTGTACTTAATCCGGGTTAGGATTTGTCCATAATGTATCACTTGTAACAGAGCCACACAAGTACCAGAACCAAAGAACCAAACAAGAACATAATAAAAACAAAACAAATAGAAATAACCCTTTCTTTGGAAACAATAAAAAGATGGTCCCCAGTGAAGTCGCCATTTTTCTGTCGCGGGGAAAAATCGTTGTTTTTTTTTTTCGGGATGAGACACCTGATGCCTTCTTTGGGCTCGAGTGCTCAAAAAATGATTTTTCTTTTGTACCGACCAAACTTTTTCTTATTTCCAAAAGAGGAAAAGGAAAAAAGTTGCAATAACCTAAAAGTGGGGGGAGAGATCTTGGGTAAGAGGGTTGGTTATACGAAGGGAAGGTATTAGCACCCAACGTATCTATAGTACTCTATAGGTTTCTTTGCTTTGTTTTTCATTCCATGTTATTGAGACGTTCTTGTGAAATAGGTGGGACCTAAGGTGTTTGTTTGATTATGCTCGCAAAGATCATCGCGATCCTCTGCATACATATCCCTTAGAGGGAATCAGAGCATCTGTAGCTCGGGGTCTACGGGTGCTAAGGTTTGAGTGGTTTGAGGGAGAAGTTTTGCTCGCCAAGGAATAAGACCTTGTGCCTACGTATTCTCAAAGGGATGTTGAGAAAGTCAGAGCAATCGTAGTTCCCACTTATGCTAGTGGAAGCAAAGGAAAATAGACAAATGTCATCTAAATGTTCGATGTATCTAATCTATATCATCACATACATCTGTTTGATTTTGTTTGAAAATCTTTCATTATAAGCCCTGGGCCATGCCACTTATGGCGCTTAGAATGATAAAGATGTTTTTGTTGTTTAACCAGCCTTGTGGCAAAAAAAATTTCAATGAAGTCAGCCTTGTGACAAAAAGTTTTGATTAATCAGCCAGCCTCGTGGCAAAAGTTTCAATGAAGTCAGCCTTGTGACAAAAACTTTGATTAATCAGCCAGTATGGTGGCAAAACGGTTTGATTGATTAGCCAGCCTTGTGGCAAAAAAAGTTTGATTGATTAGCCAGCCTTGTGGCAAAAAAGTTTGATTGATTGATTGTTTGTGATGATATAGAAGAGATACTCCTATCATAGAGATGATAAATGTCTAATCTCCTAGGGTATTTGTTTTGGATATTGGGGATGCTTATAAGAAGCCCGTGGGTGCTTGTACGAAGCCCAAGAGGAGGCTATCCGAGGGTCCTTGCATTGTAAGCCCAAGAGGAGGCTATGGGAGGGACAATCCAGGGTCCTTGCATTGTAAGCCTAAGAGGAGGCTATGTGAGGGTCACTCGTTTGTACAAAGCCCAAGGGGAGGCATGGTAAAGTTGGTTTGAGCTCTTAGAGCGATTTCACCGGGAAACCATACTCTATGTCCTAACCTAAACTAGTGGAGATTCTTTGCACGAAGCCCAATAGGAGGCTATGGGGAACCTAGTGTTGTACTAAGTTGAACAAGCACATATATCACACATATGAACAAACATGAACAAGTATGAACAAACATGAACAAACATGAACAAGTTATGAATAATTATATATATGACAAAGTGTGTGTATATAATGGAGTTTATGAAGGAAATATACCTGTAAGCATGATCCATTTGTATACACAGGGCTCGGGACTCACACTCGGGGAGAGGTCCACTTGAATTTATTCAAAGCTATGTAAACAGGTACTTACAAAGGCTTGGGACTTATACCTACATGGAGGCCCATGGTATTTACAAAACATGGTTGATTGTTTTGTTAACAGAACGCGAGGTTTCGCTTTTGAAAAACTGTTTGAAGATTTGTTTGAAAAGTTTATTTGTTTTGAAGACTGTATAAAAAGAAAAGAAATGGGACTTACACTCTCTAATATTCGAGAGGCCCCACTTCATTTTGAAAATCAATTGATCAATTAAAAAGGTTTAATCAATAGTTTCAAAAAGAAATGGTTTATCGTCTTTGAAGAGAAATGCGATCGCTTGTTTTAAAACGATTTGAATTTGACAAAAGTCAACTTAATTAAGTTAAAACAAGTTTTAATACTCAATTAAGACCTAAGTGATTTAGGGTTTGATCAAAAAAAATATTTACAAGTGATTAGGTTTGAAAATTAAATGAAAAACAAATATTTAAAGTATTTAAAAACACTTAAAAATGTATCATTTTAAACCTAATTAAAAACACATTAAATAAATCTTTTTTTGTGATTTTTTTTGATATTGTCAAAATATGTATATTAAATAAGAGGTGTGTAAAAAATGAAGAAAAAATAAGTTGATTTGATTGGTTAAATTAAATGATGAAGTTGTGAAGAAAAATGGAAAAAAAAGTGATAAAAAATTGGGTTTTGTCTTCTAAAGGACTTGAACCCACGCCCTTGTGTTTACCAGCCAAAACACTTGCCAACCCAGCTGCGCGCGCAGCTTGTTACTATAACAACTTCATTTAATTATATTTGAAAACTAACATTTGAAATTTCTGAACAGAAAATGGCGCCAAGAACATGAATCCCATTTGAATTTGAAAATTCTCAAAACTGAATTGTTTGGATCAAGTGAATAGCCTATCTTGCTCGATTTTTCACAAGGAACATGATGGTACCATTTAATTTTTATTTATTTTCACTCTAGGGCCATTGATTTTCTGATGAACACGAAGAACCCTAATTCTAAGTTTCAATCTGAAATCGTGTATAATTGATGAATTGTGAAATTGATTGAGGGCTATTGATCAGTGATAGTGCAGAAACATGATAGCAACTCAATTTTTCATTTATGATGCATGTATGTATGAGTTTGAACTTCAAGTAGCTTACCTTCAAAAACGGCCAAACTGGAAATTGAAATCGTGCCTGGAGGTGTTACAGACGTTGTTGCTCAATCTGGACAGCTTCAATGGACCTTAGGGAAGGTGTCTGGATGCTTGGAAAAGTTTGAATTCATCTGAGCTAAGTTATGGAACCCGATCTGCAGAGCCTTCAAGTATGAATCGAATTTGAAGATGTAGGTGTTTCAGATCATGAATGATGGTTGGGACAGTTCATATGAAGTATATGGATGGTGTTTAGAAGGTTAGTTTGGACAGATATGAGCTTGAATAAAAATTGGCATGATAAGGCTTAATATATGCATATTTGAGAAGTGAGAAGATGATTCTGATATTTAAGGTGTTTTTGGGTGTATGAGTGATTCAAACAACTTCCAAATGATGTTTGTGAGTTGTGGGAAGCATCATTTTGCTCAGAACTTCAAAGGTTTAGAGGTTGAGCATTTTACCTCTTTGAAACTTAAGAAACTTGCAATTCAAGAAAGAAGAGAGAAAACCTATAATTGTGAGGTTTTGGTGTGAATTGAAGAGTGATTTGCACCTCTATTTATAGGCCAAGAGTTATGAACTCAGACCTTTGCAAGTTGATCAAGAATTGGTGATTTGGCTTAAGAGATAAAAAGGAATCTTTTACATTTAATGCAAAATGGTTAAAGTGACCAAACCATGGTTAAAACTCAAGCTTCTTATCCTCTTCTATTCTGATCTCAAATCAGAAAAATATCTCCAATTATTGCCTCTATGCATCATTATTTGGATCATTTGGCAAATTGGCTCATAACTTAGTGAAAATGGCATGAAATTTCAAGTGAAAAGTTCACTAATGTCAAAATTCAAAACCATAGCTACACTTCAAATTTTTTCATGCTCTTGGACATTTTGGAAAGCTCATATGACACACTTCAAAACCCTAGTTGAAAGTTTCTTCAAGATCTTTAAGGAAGTGGGTGAAAAAGATCCATGAACTTTGAAGAAAATGAAGTTTTAAGTGAAATTTTCCAAAGATACCAACTTTGAAGCAGCATATCTCTTAAATGGTTGATCTTTTGGAAAACATTTATATGTGACAAAGTTGTTCATTGGATCAAAATCTACAACTTTCATGTTGGAAGTTTTTTTCAGTTTGTAGGTGAAATTTTGAGAAATTCCCTTCCAAAGTTTGGAAAAAACCATTGAAAAACACTTAGAATTTTTTCTAAGTATGAAAAGTCAAACTTTTGACTTTTGATTCTTGATTGATTTTCTTGATTTTTTTGATCAAATGACCTCATATATCATATATTGATGATTTGAAACTTCAAAAGTCATGGTTGACCAAAATTCCCCAAAAGTCAATGGTGATCTTGTACAGTTGACTTTTTCAGACGAATCGCGTTTCTGGAGATTTCAAATGAAACAGGCTATCCTCATCAAATGAATAGTATGAATGGATCATATTGAGGTATTAGAGGATATTGAATCATAGTTTGAGTTATGACACCATGTCCTGATTAAAAAGGCAGTTGTTCAGTGAATTAGGTCAAAAAACCCTAATTGTCGACCAGATGAAATTGATGACTGTGGATCTTGAATTGAGATGTAATTTCCATTGGATGTTGTCATTGGGATTATTTGAAGATGATTGAAACCTTTGATTGACTTCCTGGGGATTTTTAGGGTTTCCCAAATGTGATCCCTGATTTTAGTCCCTGATAGTTCAAAACCCTAATTCTGATGATTTGAAATTTCACTGTTGATCAATCCTTGTGTAGGAGATGTCTTGAGTCAATAGATTAGGCCAAAATGATGTACTTGGGGTCTTGAGGTCATGTCCCAGGTCATTAGGTCAAATCCTGAGCAAAAGTCAAGAGTATGCTGTCTTCAGTCAAAACCCTAATTCAGTCGATTCAAAGCTGTTGAGTTTGTTGAAGTGAATCTCTGAGGACCAAATGTTGATTGTTGATGAAGATGATTCATTTGAGATGAAGGGAGAACAAAACCCTAATTGATTATTACTTGTACCGATGAGTGATTTCCTGATTAAATCCTGCTGAGCCACAAGTAACAAACACAAGCTATGCAATTTGTTAGAGATGCAAATGATGCATATGCTATGATATGAGGTGGTATCTTAGGTCAAAAATTGGGGTATGACACATTGATATCAACAAAGTCGTCGATATTGGGAAATAGAACCAACCCATAGATGAGCAAGGCTAGTACAGCTTCAAAAGCTATCATGCTACCAGTCTCGATGAAGTCAAAGGCTTTCTTTATTAGAAACTGTGAAGGCAAACCTGGAAGGTTTCCTTTGGTAGTCCAATTACTCTCTATTTCAGATTTCTTCAAGTGAGTTCCTGTTGCAATGACTGGTGACTTAGGAATGGCTTCCAAACCATTGAAAGGTATTTTGTCAGACACAGGAATACCCAAAAGATTGGCATATTCTTCCAAGGTTGGTACCAACTGATAGTCTGGAAAGGTAAAACACCGGTAGACGAGATCATAGAACTGAACCAGAGTCTTGAGAAGTCCTTCATCAACATGAGTGTTCAGAATAGGCAAAAGCTTTCCATGGCTTTTCCTAAAATTAGAAGGATCTTGTACAGAAGATGCTAACTCTATCAGTCTTTCCACATTAGGCTCTTTGAAACCGTACCTCTTGGTATGCCTTTTTACTCACTCCATAACCTAATCCTATAATGTTTGCAAAGAAAATTCTCTAATTGTTTGAAAAAATCATGTTTTTATGGAAAAAGATTTTTTTATTTTTTTATGGATGTATGAATGCATGGATGCATGGATGCCACATATTCAAACATGGTAACGCATACATGGTAGTTCAAACATGGTAACACATACATGGTAATACAAACATGGCAACACAAATATGGTACACACAGGTTCAAAGGTCCAGCGTCACGAGCATGAGGTCAGAGAACCAAACATGGGATAGTTCTAGTTAATCACCTGCAAAACATGTTCTACTGATACGTCAGAGTCTACATTTTTCTTTCGGATATTACCGGCTTTCCACAATTAAACTCATGAGCCAGCAATATTCTCAAGAAAAACTCGTCTGAGTGTGGTTCTCCGCATGACAACTAATCCAAGTCTTCACCTGAATAGTTTCTGCACCACAACCTAATAAGGCTAGGATGGGTTGGGGTTCTACAGCCAACTCAGCTTCTACAGTTCAATGAAAGCAATAATGTCTTCGCAATTAACTCGCTAAACATATATTACAAACAAGGAACCTCCACTGAGCGGAAGGATTCTCACGTGCGCCTGCACATGACTATACCCTCCACCTAATTCTTATGTGTACTTAATCCGGGTTAGGATTTGTCCATAATGTATCACTTGTAACAGAACCACACAAGTAACAGAACAAAGAACCAGACAAGAACAAAATAAAAATAAAACAAATAGAAATAACCCTTTCTTTGGAAACAATAAAAAGATGGTCCCCAGTGAAGTCGCCATTTTTCTGTCGCGGGGAAAAATCGTTTGTCTTTTTTCGGGATGAGACACCTGATGCCTTCTTTGGGCTCGAGTGCTCAAAAAATGATTTTTCTTTTGTACGGACCAAACTTTTTATTGTTTCCAAAAGAGGAAAAGGAAAAAAGTTGCAATAACCTAAAAGTGGGGGAGAGATCTTGGGTAAGAGGGTTGGTTATACGAAGGGAAGGTATTAGCACCCAACGTATCTATAGTACTCTATAGGTTTCTTTGTTTTGTTTATTCCATTCTTGTTATGGTGGAGGTTCTTGTGAGAAAGAGGTGGGACCTAAGGTGTTTGTTTGATTATGCTCGCAAAGATCATCGCGATCCTCTGCATACATATCCCTTAGAGGGAATCAGAGAATCTGTAGCTCGGGGTCTACGGGTGCTAAGGTTTGAGTGGTTTGAGGGAGAAGTTTTGCTCGCCAAGGAATAAGACCTTGTGCCTACGTATTCTCAAAGGGATGTTGAGAAAGTCAGAGCAATCGTAGTTCCCACTTATGCTAGTGGAAGCAAAGGATAAGAGACAAATGTCATCTAAATGTTCGATGTATCTAATCTATATCATGACATACATCTGTTTGATTTTTTGTTTGAAAATCTTTTCATTATAAGCCCGGGGCCATGCCACTTAGGGTGCTTAGAATGATAAAGATGTTTTTGTTGTTTAACCAGCCTTGTGGCAAAAACTTTCAATGAAGTCAGCCTTGTGACAAAAAGTTTTGATTAATCAGCCAGCCTCGTGGCAAAAGTTTCAATGAAGTCAGCCTTGTGACAAAACTTTGATTAATCAGCCAGTACGGTGGCAAAACGGTTTGATTGATTAGCCAGCCTTGTGGCAAAAAAGTTTGATTGATTAGCCAGCCTTGTGGCAAAACAAAGTTTGATAAATTAATTGTTTGTGATGATATAGAAGAGATACTCCTATCATAGAGATGATAAATGTCTAATCTCCTAGGGTATTTTGATTTGGATATTGGGGATGCTTATAAGAAGCCCGTGGGTCCTTGTACGAAGCCCAAGAGGAGGCTATCCGAGGGTCCTTGCATTGTAAGCCCAAGAGGAGGCTATGGGAGGGACAATCCAGGGTCCTTGCATTGTAAGCCTAAAAGGAGGCTATGGGAGGGTCACTCGTTTGTACAAAGCCCAAGGGGAGGCATGGTATAGTTGGTCTGAGCACTTAGAGCGATTTCACCGGGAAACCATACTCTATGTCCTAACCTAAACTAGTGGAGATTCTTTGCACGAAGCCCAATAGGAGGCTATGGGGAACCTAGTGTTATACTAAGTTGAACAAGCACACATATCACACATATGAACAAACATGAACAAGTTATGAATAAGCATATATATATGACAAGGTGTGTGTATATAATGGAGTTTATGAAGGAAATATACCTGTATGCATGATCCATTTGTATACACGGGGCTCGGGACTCATACTCGGGGAGAAGTCCACTTGAGTTTTATCAAAGCTATGTAAACAGGTATTTACAAAAGGGCTTGGGACTTATACCTACATGGAGGCCCATGGTATTTTTGGGAAGATTTAAAGAAAACCTTCATTTTTGGTTTGTTATTCAAAGTTAAAAATCAAATTGATTGAGATATGTACAAAACGGTGTGTGTACAATGAAATACCTAATTTCATGTACAGGAATGGGTATGTACAAAAGGGGCTTGGGACTTATACCTACGTGGAGGCCCGTGTTTTATTTACAAAACATGGTTGATTGTTTATTTACAGACGCGTTGTTTGAAAAACTGTTTGAAAGTTTGTTTTTTGAAAGAGTTTTCTATATAAAGAAAAACTTGTATAAAAGGAAAAAAGGAGTGGGTCTTATACTCTCTAATATTCGAGAGGCCCCACATCGTTTTGAAAATCAATTGATCAATTAAAAAGATTTAATCAATAGTTTCAAAAAGAAATGGTTCATTGTTTTGAAAAGAATGATCGTTTGTTTTAAAGCAATTTGAATTTGACAAAAATCAACTTAATTAAGTTAAAATCAAATTTTAATGCTTAATTAAGACCTAAGCGATTAGGGTTTGTTCACAAAAAATATTTACAAGTGATTAGGTTTGAAAATTAAATGAAAAAACAATATTTAAAGTATTTAAAAACACTTAAAATGTATCATTTTAAACCTAATTAAAAGCATATTAAATAAATGTTTTTTTTGTGATTTTTTTTGATATTGTCAAAATATGTATATTAAATAAGAGGTGTGTAAAAAATGAAGAGAAAATAAATTAATTTGATTGGTTAAATTAAAGGATGAAGTTGTGAAAAAAATGAACAAAATAGGTGATAAAAAATTGGTTTTGTCTTCACTAAGACTTGAACCCACGCCCTTGTGTTCACCAGCCAAAACACTTGCCAACCCAGCTGCGCGCGCAGCTTGTTACTATAACAACTTCATTTAATTATATTTGAAAATTAACATTTGAAACTTCTGAACAGAAAATGGCGCCAAGAACACCATCCCCATTTGATTTTGAAAATTCTTGAAACTGAACCAAATTGATCAAGTAAAGGGTCTATCTTGCTCGGTTTTGGACGAGGAACATGATGATAGCATTTAATTTCATTTATTTTAACTCTAAGGCCATTGATTCTCTGATGAACACGAAGATCCCTACTATGACAAATCATTGTGAAATCGTGTATGATCATGATATGATGCAATTGATTGAGGGTTAATTATCCTCATAGGTGCAGAAACAAGATGGTATATTAATATTTCATTTATGATGCGTGCAAATATGAGTTTGAAGTTCAAGTGACTTACCTTCAAAAACGGCCAAAGTGAGAATCGAATTCTGCAAATGAGGAGTTCCAGTTGTTGTTTCTTGATCTGAACACCTTCAGTGGACCTTATGGGACGTGTTTGGATGCCTGGAACAATTTGAAAACCTCTTGATCAATCCATGGTACCCGATCTGCAGTATGGTTCAAGTGAGAATCAAGCTTAGTGATTTTGGTGTTTCAGATCATGTATGATGGTTGGGACAGTTCATATGAAGTATATGGATGATGTTTAGAAGGTTAGTTTGGACATAATTTGCT
Organism: Vicia villosa; assembly: GCF_029867415.1. Classification (NCBI taxonomy): domain Eukaryota; kingdom Viridiplantae; phylum Streptophyta; class Magnoliopsida; order Fabales; family Fabaceae; genus Vicia; species Vicia villosa. The sequence goes on from NW_026705524.1 coordinate 46,957, forward strand.
TGGTATGGATTTTGGCATGATAAGGCTCTTTATATGTTCAAATGGAGGTTGAAGAGTGAATCTGAGTTTTATGTGTTTTTGGGGTGTGTGAATGATTCAAACACATCCCAAATGATGTTTATGAGATGTTAGAACCATCACTTTGGCCAGAAATTCAAAGGTTTGGAGGTTGGGATTTCTACCTCACTTTGAAACTTGAAACTTGCAACTTAAGAAAGGAGGGAGAAAACCTATAATTGTGAGGTTTTGGTGTGAATTTAAGAGTGATTTGCACCTCTATTTATAGGCCAAGAGTTCTGAACTCAGACCTTTGCAAGTTGCTTCAAAGTTTGATGATTTGGCTTAAGGGATAGAAAGGAATCTTTTACATTAATGCAAAATGGTTAAAGTGACCAAACCATGGTTAAAACTCAAGCTTCTTATCATCTTCCATTCTGATCTCAAATCAGAAAAATATCTCCAATTATTGCCACTATGCATCATTATTTGAATCATTTGGCAATTTGGTTCATAACTTTGGCAAAATGACTTGAAATTTCAAGTGAAAAGTTCACTAATGGCAAAATTCAAAACCATAGCTACACTCCATATTTTTTCATGCTCTTGGACATTTTGGAAAGCTCATATTACACACTTCAAAACCCTAGTTGAAAGTTTCTTCAAGATCTTTAAGGAAGTGGGTGAAAAAGATCCATGAACTTTGAAGAAAATGAGATTTCTAGTGAAGTTTTCAAAAAAGTACCAACTTTGAAGCACCATATCTCTTAAATGGTTGATCTTATGGAAAAAATTTATATGTGTCAAAGTTTTTTATTGGATCAAAATCTACAACTTTCATGTTGGAAGTTTTTTTCAGTTTGTAGGTGAAATTTTGAGAAATTCCCTTCCAAAGTTTGGAAAAAACCATTGAAAAACAGAAATTTTTCTAAGTATGAAAAGTCAAACTTTTGACTTTTGATTCTTGATTGATTTTCTTGATTTTCCTTGATCAAATGACTTCTCATATCATATATTGATGATTTAAAACTTCAAAAGTCATGTTTGACCAAAATTCCCCAAAAGTCAATGGTGATCTTGTACAGTGGACTTTTTCAGACGAATCGCGTTTCTGGAGATTTCAAATGAAACAGGCTATCCTCATCAAATGAATGGTATGAATGGATCATATTGAGGTATTGGAGGATATTGAATCATAGTTTGAGTTATGACACCATGTCCTGATTAAAAAGGCAGTTGTTCAGTGAATTAGGTCAAAAAACCCTAATTGTCGACCAGATGAAATTGATGACTGTGGATCTTGAATTGAGATACAATTTCCATTGTATATTGTCATAGGGATTATTTGAGGATGATTTAAACCTTTGATTGACTTCCTGGGGATTTTTAGGGTTTCCCAAATGTGATCCCTGATTTCAGTCCCTGATAGTTCAAAAACCCTGATCTGAGGATTTGTCTGATCAATCTTTGTATAGGAGATGTTCTGAGCCAATGGATTAGGTCAAAATGATGCACTTGGGGTCTTGAGGTCATGTCCCAAGTCTTTAGGTCAAATCCTGAGCAAAAGTCAAGAGTATGCTATCTTCAGTCAAAACCCTAATTCAGTCGATTCAAAGCTGTTGAGTTTGTTGAAGTGAATCTCTGGGGACCAAATGTTGGTTGTTGATGAAGATAATTCATTTGAAATGAAGGGAGAACAAAACCCTAATTGATTGTTACTTGTACTGATGAGTGATTTCTGATCAAATCCTGCTGAGTCACAAGTAACAAACACAAGCTATGCAGTTTGTTAGAGATGCAAATGATGCATATGCAAATGATATGAGGTGGTATCTTAGGTCAAAAATTGGGGTATGACAGCAGGTCTTACGCTTTTCAAATCGAAGAGTTATTAAATAATGGAAGACCCCTAAATTTACCTTGTACTGGAAGGTGAAAGAGGATCGTCTTGCTAAAGCCTAAGACTTACATAGAGAAGACTCGCAGTCCATTGTGTAAAAGAAATGGTCCACTTGCTATAGTGCTGGCAAGCTTTCGCGGTTTGTAAATAATTTACTTACTATAGTTCTAGAAAGTTTTCGTAGTTTGTGTAAAGGGAAGGGTTTACTATAGTTCCAGTAAGCCCTTGCATATATCCAGGATGAAAAGGGGATTACTTGCTATAGTTCTAGCAAGTTTACCTGCGTTAAAGAGATTACCTGCTATAGTTCTAGCAACTTTACCTGCGTAAAAGGGATTACCTGCTATAGTTCTAGCAAGTTTACCTGCGTAAAAGGCTTTTCTTGCTATAGTGCTAGCAAGATTACCTATGTAAAAAGATTTTCTTGCTATAGTGCTAGCAAGATTACTTGCGTAAAAAGATTTTCTTGCTATAGTGCTAGCAAGATCACTTGAGTAGAAAGGATTTACTTGCTATGGTGCTGGCAGGATCACATGTGTAAAAAGTTCACTTGCTACAGTGCTAGCAAGATCACCTGTGTAAAAGTTGTATTGTAAATGCGTATGAACCATGTGGATGTATGAACTGTTTGTATATGAGTAATGTTTGATAGTGTGATGCTCGTACGCATGTATGATTATTGCAGATGCATGATGTCTGGATATGTTGCATTTATGTATGCTAATGTGATTGTATGTATGCTGATCCCAAATTTTATCTCCTCATAACCCATTGAATTTGTTTACCCTGCTTGGACTTGTGCCACGGCTTTTCTTATGCCGGTTCGTAATATTTTGCATAGAATATTTCTGAGCGTAACTTCGGGTTTTAGTCTCCTTTTTGACCATTAGGTCCTGAACCAATCCCCTATTACCCTTTGACTTTTTGAATTGTCTGGACGTTTTGAGATGTATGGGATATTATTTAGAATAAATCCTATTTCGGTTTGTATTTGAATGATCCATTGATAATGTTTCTTGTGATTGTAAGATATCCTTTGTAAGAAGATCGTGATAGATCAAAGAGATCACAGCGAGGGCGTATGTTATCCTCCGGAGATTTCGTAGTTTCGTTTCGTTGCTTTTGTATTAAAAATTTGTTTTGTAAGTTCCCCATAATGAATTCAGTATAAAGTTTATGAAAATTTTTTCCTTTGCAAATGGTATTGAAATAACGAGAAAGCGCGGTATGAAAAAAGGAAAACTTTATTGATATTGCCTTAAGTCGGCGAATGTACAAGATGTGAAAAGAAAATGACAAATAGAAATGATATTAATATTGTCGTTACTCCTTTGTTCTCGAGGGTCCCAGTAATCCTTTGCCTTTAGCAGTGAATGATTGCACGAATCCTTATCCTTTGTAGTTCGTCTTCGGTTCATAGCCTATGATCCTGCTTTTGTTAGGCGTAATATTTCTTGACCGCATCGGAATTGATTGGGTGCGGTAGTTCATCCCCGTCCATTGTAGTGAGGACAAGTGCTCCTCCTGAGAATACTATTTTTATGACAAATGGACCTTCGTAGTTGGGTGTCCATTTTCCACGGGCATCAAGTCGAGGTAGTAGAATTTTCTTGAGAACGACATCTCCTTCTTTGAAAGTTCGAGGATGGACCTTTTTATCGAACACCTTTTTCATCCTTTTCTGATAGAGTTTCCCGTGACACAAAGCCGTCAGTCGCTTTTCTTCAATGAGATTAAGCTGATCAAAACAGGTTCTTACCCATTCTGATTCTTCTAACTTTGTGCCCGCCAGGACTCGTAATGAAGGAATCTCCACTTCGACCGGATTGACTGCTTCCATACCATAAACCAAGGAAAAAGGTGTTGCTCCTGTGGATGTGCGTACCGAGGTTTTGTAAAAGTGAAGGGCGAAGGGAAGCATTTTGTGCCAATCCTTGTATGTTTTCACCATCTTTTGTATTATCTTTTTGATGTTCTTATTCGCAGCTTCAACAGCGCCATTCATTTTAGGCCTGTATGGTGAAGAATTGTGATGTTCGATCTTGAAATCCTCACACAGCTCCTTCATCATGTTGTTATTTAGATTCGACCTGTTGTCAGTGATGATCCTGTTTGGAACCCCATACCGGCATGTGATGTTATGCTTAATGAACCGGGTGACTACTTGTCTTGTCACTTTGGTGTAAGAAGCGGCTTCCACCCATTTGGTGAAGTAATCTATGGTAACCAATATGAATCGGTGTCCATTAGAAGCTTTCAGTTCGATCATCCCTATCATGCCAATCCCCCACATTGCAAATGGCCGTGGTGAACTCAGGATGTTCAACGGATTAGGCGACATATGTATTTTGTCAGCGTAGATTTGGCATTTGTGACATGTTCTTGCGTATTGGAAACAGTCAGCTTCCATTGTCAACCAATAATATTCTGATCGTAGTATTTTTCTGGCCACTGAATGTCCATTTGCATGGATTCCGAAGGTTCCTTCGTGTACTTCTTTGATAGTCTCCTTGGCTTCATTTTTATCCACACATCTCAGTAATACCGAGTCGTAATTTCGTTTGTATAGGATATCTCTACTCAGGAAGAACTTGGCTGACAATTTCCTTAGTGTCTTTTTGTCACTCGTAGAGGCATTCTCTGGGTATTCTTGTTTCTCCATGTACCTTTTGATATCGTGGAACCATGGTTTGTTATCAGGCTGCTCCTCGATTGTGAGACAATAGGCAGGCTCATCAAAGTGTTTAACCGTTATTCGTGGTTCATGGTTCGTTCAATTTACTTTGAACATGGAGGAAAGTGTTTCCAGTGCATCAGCCATTTGATTTTCTTCGCTTGGGATGTGAGTGAAAGTAATTGTTTCAAATTCAGCCATTAACTCTAGTATGAGGTCCGGGTATGGGATTAACTTTGCATCTCGAGTATCCCATTCTTTATTGACTTGGTGAATCACCAGTATTGAATCCCCATACACCTCAAGCAGTTTAATCCTTAGATCAATCGCAGCTTCTAACTCCAATATGCATGCTTCGTATTCTGCAATATTGTTGGTGCAGTCGAAGCATAATCTCGCAGTGAAAGGTAAGTGACGATTGTCAGGGGATGTCAAGACTACTCCTATACCATGTCCTAGTGCATTTGAGGCCCCATCGAACGTAAGTGTCCATATTTCCCCTGGTTCAGGTCCTTCGCCGGGTCCTGGTATTTCGTAGTCCCTTATCACCATGATGTCCTCGTCAGGAAAGTCAAATTTCATAGATTGGTATTCTTCGAGGGGTTGGTGGGCAAGATGTTCTGCCAATATACTCCCTTTTATTGCTTTCTAAGTGACATATTGTATATCGTATTCTGACAGTAACATTTGCCACCTTGCAATTCTTCCTGTGAGAGCCTGCTTTTCGAACACGTATTTCAAAGGATCCATCCTGGATATCAACCATGTGGAATGTGTCAGCATATATTGCCGTAGACGTTTAGAGGCCCATGCTAGGGCACAACATGTCTTTTCCAATGGTGAATATCGAGATTCGCAATCCGTGAATTTCTTGCTAAGATAGTAAATAGCGTGCTCTTTTCTGCCTGTTTCATCCTGTTGCCCCAATACACATCCCATAGACCTTTCAAGAACTGTGAGATACATGATTAGTGATCTTCCTAGCACGGGAGGTATGAGAATCGGTGGATTTTGTAAGTATCTCTTTATAGCTTCGAAGGCTACTTGACAATCGTCAATCCATTTGATCGGTTGATCTTTCCTTAGTAACTTGAATATAGGCTCACACGTGGCTGTCAGATGTGAGATGAACCTTGAGATATAGTTCAACCTACCCACGAACCTCTTTTTCTATCTTTGGGGCAGCCATTTCTTGTATAGCCTTCACCTTGTCGGGATCTACTTCTATGCCTCGCTAGCTCACAATGAATCCCAATAGCTTTCCTGACCTCACACCAAATGTACACTTGTTCGGGTTTAACCTCAACTTGAACTTCTTCAAGCGCTCAAACAATTTCTGCAGGTGTGTAATATGCTATTCCTCGGTACAGGACTTAGCAATCATATCATCCACGTATACTTCGACCTCCTTGTGGATCATGTCATGGAACAGTGTGACCATGGCTCGTTGATATGTTGCCCCTGCGTTTCGTAATCTAAAAGGCATTACCTTGTAGCAGAAGGTGCCCTAGGATGTCATAAAGGTTGTCTTTTCCATGTCTTCCGGAGCCATTTTAATTTGATTATACTTAGAGAACCCATCCATGAAGGAGAAAACCGAAGCTTGTGATGTATTGTCCACCAATACATCTATGTGCGGTAGTGGAAAGTCGTCTTTCGGACTTGCTTTGTTCACATCTCTATAATCCACACACATGCGTACTTTCCCGTCTTTCTTAGGAACTGGCACTATGTTAGCAATCCATAGTGGATAGTCAACCACGGCAAGAAACCCTGCGTCGAACTGTTTGAGTACCTCTTCTCGGATTTTGTTATCCATGTCAGGACGATCTCTCCTACGCTTTTGTCTGACTGGTGCACATCCTTCTTTGAGTGGTAATCTATATACAATGATATCCGTATCCAACCCTGGCATGTCACGGTATGACCAAGCAAATATTTCTGCGTACTCGTGGAGGAGCTTGATTAGTGTTGCTTTCACGTCCTCGTTCAGTGTTGCCCCAATCTTGATTTCTCTGGGTTCTTTGTCTGTACCCAAGTTTATGATGTCAATGGCCTCCTGATGAGGGAGCATGCTTTTGGATTCTCTGTCTATTAACCTTGACTATTCTTTCAGAAGTTCATCGTCTTCCTCATCCCCTTCCTCGGACTGATTAGAGAGAGCCTCGAGTTTATATTGAGTTTCAGCAGTATTATTATCGGTAGTGTTAGAATGTGATTTGCACATGTTTTATGTTTTGTTTTTAGTATGCAAATATGGATGTGTTTTTGTGAAAAAGTTTATTTGTCATTTTGAAAAGAAATAAATGCAAGAATAGACAAGACTTTTTTTCAATACCAAACGAAAAAACAATTTTATTGATAAACCTTAAATTTGAAAATAAACGGGGCCCTTACAACCAACTTTGTGCTTCGGGCGAGGCAAGAGCGTTATTGTCTTTATTGGAAAATAAAACATAAGCAAATTACTTTGAAACGAAAACTATCTCCGGTATCTCCAGGCTCGTCCAGTTCTGGAGCTGCTCTCCTGATCTGACCCTTCGGATGAAGTTGGATGTTCCCTCCTTAGATTCCATGTTGGATATCATAGCTACGTGTTCGTACCCGCCTGTCACGAAAGTCTGCATAATCGGGGGGAATCGTTGTTCCTCCTTCGCAGCGCTTGTGATCTTCGACGGTTGATATCCTAACCCTAAGCGATCCTTCTTCTCCAGGATTTCCAGCACTTTGCCCCAGCCTTCCACATTCTTGTCTTGTAGGTCTCTCCAAGATGTTACCGCCCTTCGTATTTTCTCCACGGGTAGTGCGACTGCAGTTGCAATCTCTAACGCCTGGAACGCAATTTCTAATTCCCCTTCGCCAGCCTCGATATATTTGTATGAATCCAAGTTGCTGAAAAATATATCTTTCTCTCCATTGACAATTACTATGGAATTTCCATCCACAAATTTTATTTTCTGATGAAGAGTAGATGTGACTGCCCCAGCTGCGTGAATCCAAGGACGCCTCAGTAGGCATGTGTAAGCTGGCTCTTTCTCCATCACTTGGAAGTTGATACAGAAGGTATGAGGACCAACTACAACCGGTAGGTCTACTTCTCCAAACACTGGACTCTGTGATCCATCAAAGGCTTTGACCACTAGACGTCTTGGTCAGACAACAAGACCTTCCAGGGCTATCTTTTCGAGGGTTGCTTTTGGCATCACATTTAGTGACAAACTTGTATCAATCAGAACCCTAGATAGATGAGCTTTCCCACATTGTATAGAGATGTGCAAGGCTTTGTTGTGCGCTTTTCCTTGCGGAGGTAACTCATGGTCACTAAACCCCAGACATGCCCCAGCGGTGAGATTAGCCACCATCCCATCAAATTTATTTATAGTGATGTCCTTAGTTACGTGGGCGGCGTTCAGAATCTTCATCAAGGCGTCTCGATGTTTCTTAGAGTTTACTAGTAGTGATAGGAGTGATATTTTGGATGGCGTCTGTTGTAACTGATCTACCACCTTATAATCACTTTTCTTGATCAAAGCTAAAAATTCCTCGGCATCCTTAATAGTGACTTCTTTATCCTTAGGAGTCTCAACATTTGATCCTATCGCAGCTTGATCACTCGTTTGTGTCGAGTTTTCATTAGGCTTTGGTTGTGCCTGCACAGTTTTGAATATGCGACCACTGCGGGTCATGCCTCCAGGTCCCAAGATATTTGACACTAAAGTATTATCACCGGAATTGTATTCCCAGGGTACTGTTTTCATTTTGTCCAAAGGATATGGAGCTCTATTCTTGTTGGTCGGGATCACCTTAGTATGCTCTTGTGCAGGTATCCACAACGGTGGTTTAGAGAATGGGATGATTAATGACTTCCTTGTCCCTTGGGTAGGTATCACCAATGGCTCATTTCTATCCACCATAGCTACATATTCCTCCTCAGAGTGTTCCTTTAGTTGAATCAACCCTTGATCCATGAGCCTTTGCAGAGTGTCTTTAAAAGCTTCGTTATGTTCTAAGATGAACCCCTTTATAAGTAGATACCTCTTAAGTGCATCTATGGGGGAACTTCTTTGTTGAACCAACTCTTGCTTGGTAACGACCTCTATTGCATTGACTGCCCCATCATGGTGAGGCATAGGATTCGTCTTCACGTTGGGTTTATCAAAGGCAAATGCCCCTGACTCTATTAGATCCTGAACTTTATGTCTGAAGGCCCAACATTTTTCCAATGTGTGTCCAGGGGAATTAGCATGGTATTCGCACCTTTCGTTGGCATTGTATCTGGGTAGAACCTTCCCTGGAGGAGGAGGTGCCAATGGTTTGATCTCTACCAATGACTCGCTTATCAAATATCTTAGTATTTCGCTCTTGGATGTAGGCAAAGGATCAAATTTCCTTTGAGGGCCTTGAAACCTGTTCTGCTATTGTGGAAATGACATAGGAGGTCTAGGTTCTTGATGCACTACTGCATTGGTCTCCCCTTCCTTCTTCTTTGCGAAGGTTGGGGTGGACCTCTTTGAGTGATAAGAACTTGAGGATGCCCCTTGTATCTTTCCGTTCTTAATCCCATTTTCAATCCTTTCACCAATAACCACCAAATCCGAGAATCCTGAAGATACGCTTCCGACCATCTTATCGTAGTATGGTCCTTGCAAGGTGCCCATAAACATGTCTACCAGTTCTTTCTCCATTAAGGGAGGTTGGACTCGAGAAGCCATCTCTCGCCATCTTTGTGCATATTCCTTGAATGCTTCATCCTTCTTCTGTGATAGATTTTGTAGTTGCAGCCGGTTGGGCGCCATATCCAAGTTGTACTTATATTGCTTTAAGAATGTATTAGCAAGGTCATTCCAGCTTCGGATATAGGACTTTTCCAACTGCATGTACCAATCAACAGACGCTCCACTTAAGCTATCTTGGAAGAAGTGTATCATCAGTTTTTGGTCATGGGTGTAGGCAGCCATTTTTCGTACATACATGCGTAAGTGATTTCTCGGGCTTGTGAGTCCTTTGTATTTTTCAAAGTTAGGAACCTTAAACTTATGTGGGATGGTCAGGTCTGGGACCAAGCTCATTTCGAAGGTATCCACATCAAAGACATCGTACCCTTCTACTGCCTTTAGCCTTTCCTCTAATGCCTTAATTTGTCCACTGTCCTTAGAATCTCCTCTAGAGTTAGGGGAAGTTTACTTGTGTGGGGGCACCTGGTTTGTATTATCCACATCGCCATACTGCAGATCCAAGTAATCATCCTCTTTAGGAGGATTATTGGCAGGAATGCGAACTGTGCGGGATACCCCTTCCTTCTGTGCAATAGGGATGAATCCTTCCTGAGAAGTCTCTCCTTCCTCATGGGATCGGATGACTCTTTTGGAAGAGCGGACATTCATTTTGTGAGGATCAATACTTGGAATGTATCCTAATAGCGGGTTACCATCATCTGGTATATCCTCGGAATGATCTTGAGTTTCCTTACCCTTTTCTTGTTTACCCATGAATTCCTTCATGAAACTCAGCATTTGGGTCATCCCTCCCTTGATTTCCTCCACAGTACCCTTCAGTTGGGTCACTTCTTCACGAAGGGCGGCTTGATTCTGCTCTAGTTGTTCCATTGCTTTCTTTTAGACCTAGTTTGGTATGGCGGTATGGTTGCTTGGTTATCTTCTCCAATGACGTGACGGGAGATAAAGACAATTTTCTCCTTTTAATGTTTGTTTTAAAATGATTTAAAATGATATGCATGTCATGAATGCTATGTTTATGTTCATGTCTTATCCACATTTATTTATTTATTTTTTTAAAACCCTTTTTTTATTTCTGTGGATAAGACATGATGAATAAATGCACATGATGAATGCAACCAATTATATGATATAAAAATAATAAAAGCATATAATTAAACACATAAGCCCTAAGTTCATAGGTTTGACGCAACGGTTTAGGGAGTCTACCTTTCCCATTGGTATGTTCTAAAAGGTCTCATGGGGCCGTTCGTAGCCTCCGAGACTTTTTGTCACTTTGGATTTTAGAACAACTCATTTGCCCATGAAGTTCGAGTTTTAGGGGTAGGTTTCCAGACAGATCAGCTAAATACCCAGTCCTGCCCTCAACAAAGTCAAGCCTCGTTTTGGACATTTCCGAATATTCAACCCACTCTTAGTGGAATTATCATTAAGACTCGTAAGCGATGCAAGTCTCCTCTGGTCTTAAAGATAATTCTCACACTTATGTTTTAACAGCAATTTATATATAACCCAAAAATGCAATAAAAAACAAATATTCAATTAAACAGGTATTTATTTAAATTGCTGTAAATAAATAAGAACTGTAAATAAATAAAGAGAAAATTAAATATTTAATGAAAAAAATAAAAACCTAAACCCTAACCCAAAATCCTAAACCTAAAAAATTAGCCAAACTCTAATAATTAACCATATACCTAAACCCTAAACCAAACCTAGGAGCATAATAATTCGCTTTTTGTTTATCCCCAGTAGAGTCGCCAGCTGTAGCAACCTGCCCTAAAAATTTAGATTTTAGAGTCGCCACCTATTCTGCCAGTACGAATAGGAAACCCTACGAAGTTTAGAGATCTGGATAAGTTATTATAATAAGGTCAAGGGAAGGTGTTAGGCACCCTTAACCCTTTCCTAAGGTTTTGTCTAAGGCAAAGGTTTATGGCTAATAAAGAAAGGTGCCAGATAGTTAAATAGGGAAAATATTAGCCTTATTGAAATTTTGGGGAAGGGGACTCGCCTTGTTACCAAGTGCCTACGTACCCCCTTGTGGAGGATTAGAGTCTACGTAGTTTAGGTATGTTGGTGTTTTTTAGAGGTTGTACGCCTTTGTAATTTGTATGTTGAAGTGTGTTTTAAATTACCGTATGCAGTTTGGTAATTGTCGCAGTTTTGTGTAACGCAGTTTGTGAAGACGCTAAAAGTTTATTATACGGCATACAACCCTTTTTAATATTTTGAAATTTTATTAATCGCGTTGATCAATTGGTTTGATCAACATAATTAACAAATTAGTAAAAATTACTAATTATCGTAACCAATTTATTCGGTTAAAACTTTAGTAAATAGAACCTGTTTAAATAAATTATTTAAATTAAAGTAAATTTGAATAATTGATTATTAATCATCATAATCAATTGATTTGATTAAAACAATTAATAAATCGACCCTAATATAAATTAGCTTGACAAAAATTAATTTTTGTCGCTAATCATCGTAATCGATTGATTCGATTAAAACAATTAACGAATTAAACCTTAAGTGTGCATATAAAATTATATCCAATTATTAATATCAATTTGAATATTTTTTATCCGAAGAAATATTCTTAATTAGCGCGACTATTAAATACAATCGAACCAAATAACAATTATTTAAAATTAATCATGTAATTTAAAACAATTAATTATTCTTTCTTTTGACTAGAACGCACGACGTATATTTTTTTTGTATAATATTAATCCAGGGGGTGTTAAAAACCTAAGCTAAGTGTCTTGGGTTACCTTTTATCTTGAATTTTGGACCGTGTAAGCTCCAATCTCCTTATTAATCCTCTTCTTTTTTGCTTGCAGGTGTCGGCGCAAGGTTGAAGGCTTCGCGCTTCAACATCCTTCCCCGATCTCTCTTTCTCCGTCTTTTAGACTAGGGTTTCTTCTTCATCCCCTTTTCTGTAGACTTAGGTTTCTTATTTATAGCCTTAGGGTTAATTCATATTAGGAATGATTCAATTTGTTGTAAATTAGATTTGATTGTAATATATTTGATTTGTTAATAAAATTGGATTGGATTCTGTTTGATGTGATTCAATCTTTAATTTGATTTTTTTAAATTAGATTTGCTTTGTAATTGATTGTAATATATTTGATTTAATTAGAGATTTGTTTTAGTCTTAGGTTTTGATTTGATTTTTCGTTTAAAAATTTTGATTTGTTGTAATGATTCATAAACTAAATAAAATATCTCATTTTGTGTGTATTTTGTTTTGATCTTTATGGACTTGGGCTTGAATTCTATAAATTAGGGTTTATGAGATAGTGATGGTGGCCGCAGCTGGAAGAAGAAGAAGATGAACAGGGCTTTGCCCTAGTTGACTTCTGTCAACATTCTCAAAAAATAATAATAATAATTAATAAAAATAATAATTAATAAAAATAATTAATAAATAATAATTAATAACTAAATATAAATTAACAAAGAGATGGATCAACTTGTTATTTAAAAACCTAATTACTAGATAAAAAGAGTATTTTTTTATTATATAAGTTTTCTATTGATAGAATAATAATAATGACCTAATAACCATAATTTAAAATAACAATACTATAAATTATACCATAATGAATAATATTACTTAATTTAATAATTGGTTAACTAATAACTCTAATTAACTAAAACAAAATAACTAACTTAATAAATTTTAAATAAATAAATAAATTAATAAAGATTAATATTTAGTTAAAAACTTAAAGGATCTCAAGCAAAACTCTAAATGGGCTCAAATTGGGCTCAAAAAATTTTCCTCTAAAATACACCCCCATATTCAATTATATGTTTTTTTTTATAAGAGATTGGGTTTAACAATACAAATGTTAAACCCCATAACTCCTAATTTTAATACCCTCAATAAATTAATAGACGTGAATCGTATCGGATAAATTTTGGGGTATGATAGTTGCCCCTATTTAATTATCTTGGATTGAATGGCGTGAGAATACGCAGGTCTTACGCTTTTCAAATCGAAGAGTTATTAAATAATGGAAGACCCCTAAACTTACCTTGTACTGGAAGGTGAAAGAGGATCGTCTTTCTAAAGCATGAGACTTACATAGAGAAGACTCGCAGTCCATTGTGTAAAAGAAATGGTCCACTTGCTATAGTGCTGGCAAGCTTTCGCAGTTTGTAAATAATTTACTTACTATAGTTCTAGTAAGTTTTCGTAGTTTGTGTAAAGGGAAGGGTTTACTATAGTTCCAATAAGCCCTTGCATATATCCAGGATGAAAAAGGGATCACTTCCTATAGTTCTAGCAAGTTAACCTGCGTAAAAGAGATTACCTGCTATAGTTCTAGCAACTTTACCTGCGTAAAAGGGATTACTTGCTATAGTTCTAGCAAGTTTACCTGCGTAAAAGCCTTTTCTTGCTATAGTGCTAGCAAGATTATCTGTGTAAAAAGATTTTCTTGCTATAGTGCTAGCAAGATTACCTGCGTAAAAATATTTTCTTGCTATAGTGCTAGCAAGATCACCTGAGTAGAAAGGATTTACTTGCTATGGTGCTGGCAAGATCACATGTGTAAAAAGTTCACTTGCTATAGTGCTAGCAAGATCACCTGTGTAAAAGTTATATTGTAAATGCGTATGAACCATGTGGATGTCTGAACCATTTGTATATGAGTAATGTTTGATAGTGTGATTCTCGTACGCATGTATGATTATTGCAGATGCATGATGTCTGGATATGTTGCATGTATGTATGCTAATGTGATTGTATGTATGCTGATCCCAAAGTTTATCTCCTCATAACCCATTGAATTTGTTTACCCTTCTTGGCCTTGTGCCACGACTTTGCTTATGCCAGTTCGTAATATTTTGCATAGAATATTTCTTAGCGGAACTTCGGGTTTTAGTCTATTTTTTAACCATTAGGTCCTGAACCAATCCCCTAGTACCCTTTGACTTTTTGAATTGTCTGGACAGTTTGAGATGTGTGGGATATTATTTAGAATAAATCCTAGTTTGGATTGTATTTGAATGATCCATTGATAATGTTTCTTGTGATTGTAAGATATCCTTTGTAAGAAGATTGTGATAGATCAAAGAGATCACGGCGTAGGGCGTATGTTATCCTCTGGAGATTTTGTAGTTTTGTTTTGTTGCTTTTGTATTATATAAATAAATAAATAAATAAATAAATAAATAAATAAATAAAGACTAATACTTAGTTAAAAACTTAAAGGATCTCAAGCAAAACTCTAAATGGGTTCAAATTGGGCTCAAAAGAATTCCTCTAAAATACACCTCCATATTCAATTAGAAGTTTTTTTATAAGAGATTGGGTTTAGCAATACAAATGTTAAACCCCGTAACTCCTAATTTTAATACCCTCAATAAATTAATAGACGTGAATCGTATCGGGTAAATTTTGGGGTATGACAGTGATGTATGAACGAAAATGATGATGCGATGATTCGAGGTGAGAAATTCCGTTTTTGTTTGGAGTTGAGAGGGTACTTGTGAGGAGACTGAGATAGTGGTGATGATGTAGATCGGAGAAGATGATTGGTTGTGGTGATTGAGAATGCTGATGAAAGTTTTTTACACTTAGTTATGGGAGTCGTGATGAGAGGATGAAGGTAGATATGAGAGAGAGAATCTGAGAGTGAAGGAGGAGAGATGGAGGCTGTTGTGGTTGTTGAAGGTTGTAGATGAAGGTGGTTATGGTGGTTGAAAAACAGTTAGGGTGGTTGTTATGGTGGAAAGAGAGAGAACCATGAGAGAGGAAAGAATGAAGAGAGAGTTTGAAAGATTTTGGAAACTGAAAAATGAAAATGAAGCTTGTCCTAAATTGTGAAGAGCTTTTGTTTTTATATAGTGAACCCATGGGTGCATCGGATCGTACAATGGTGAGGCTGTAACTGAGCTTGTCCTTTTCATTTGAGACTTAATGCACAAGGGTTATGCATTTGTGGTAAGTCTTGGTATGCCTTTCACGTATTCAAGGGGTTGCACGGCTTGTTATGGCTAAGTGATGGAATGCACCATGCTTGTGTGCAGTAAATTCTGGCCAGAAACATCGTACCACATTATCACTAAGTCACCAACTTTTGATCTCTATAACTCACTATTCTCTTGGCCAAACATTGTAATCTTTGAAGGATAGAAAAACACTTAGAAAGGGGGGGTTTGAATAAGTGTAGCTTTAAAACTCTTAAGATAAAAACAATTTGCACAATGATTTTTATCCTGGTTCGTTGTTAACTAAACTACTCTAGTCCACCCCCTTGGAGTGATTTACCTTACCTGAGGATTTAATCCACTAATCACACGAGATTACAATGGTTTTCCACTTAGATAACCTCTAAGTCTTCTAGAGTATTCTGATCACAACCTGGTCACTCTAGGAACACAATGCTTAGATACCCTCTAAGACTTTCTAGAGAATCCGATCACAACTTGATCTCCTCTAGTTCTTACAAATGAATGTAAACAAATTCTTACAAGAGTATTAAAATGCTTCTTAAAAGCTATAATCACAACTGTGATATTTCTCTTAAAGTTTAAGCTTAATCTCACTAAGATATTACAACAGTAATGAAGTGAGGTTGAAGATGAAGTTTGAGAGCTTTTAGAATTTGACAGCGTTTCTGTATGTTTGCGCAAAGTTGTATTTTCAGCTTCTCATCAGAACTTCTATTTATAGGCGTTTGAGAAGATGACCGTTGGGAGCATTTAATGCGTTGCGTGATCCGTATAGCATTGCATTTAATGTTTCACTCTTTTGTCAACTACCTCGAGCCTTGCTTTTCCTGCTTTAACTGATGTTGCCTTTAATAGCTTCTAACGTTCCTTTTGTCAGTCAGTGTAGCCTGCCATCTTGTACTTGCTTCTGATCTGATGTTTGTATAAACAACGTTTGAATATCATCAGAGTCAAACAGCTTGGTGCAGAGCATCTTCTTGTCTTCTGACCTTGAAGTGCTTCTAGCGTGATACCATGAGAACTTCAGTGCTTCTGCTTCTGATCTCAAGTTCTTCTGATGCTTCAATAGACCATGTTCTGATTCTGCTTGACCATCTTCTGATGTCTTGCGAGAGCATGTTCTGATGTTGCATACTTGAACCTTCTGAGTTAGTGCTTCTTGCGCTGAATTTGTGCATACTCTTTATATATTTCCTGAAATGGAAATTGCATAGGATTAGAGTACCACATTATCTCAAGCAAAATTCATATACATTGTTATCATCAAAACTAAGAATATTGATCAGAACAAATCTTGTTCTAACAATCTTGACATCAGTAGAAAGAGGATGTGGAATGAAACATGAATGGTGTTGGAAAGGCTGAAAGAAATGGTTTGTAACTCTCACAAAAATGGATTGAAACATGGTGTGTCAACATTGCCAACTCCTGTGCGCGCGTGATTGTGCACCTGGCCCATGTCTTGGTCAACATGCAGCTTGGCGAGGATGTGACTTTGAGCATTGATATCTTCTTTAATATGCACCCAACATTAATGATATTGAGCCCATTGTGAAGAGCTCACGGAGTAGAGTAATTTGATGCTGATCTTGAGCCAGATTAATGTTTGCATTTCTCTAAAATCAGCCTTAAAATTGGCACGCCACGTGTTTGAAGAAATGCTCACGCGTGCCTAGGAAATGTGCCCTCGTTTTGATCAATACATGACTTTGTGAGAACTTGACTTTGAGCCCCCATATCTCTCTCTATACACACCCAAAATCCATGATTCTTGTCTCATTGGATAGAGGACATAAAGAAGAAGAAATTAGCCTCATGTTTGAATTCCTAAAGTCCTCGTAATCCTCTACAATTGGTTTCGAATGTAGCACACCATGTGTTTGTAGAAATGCTTGCATTGTGCCTAGGAGCTTGCCCAGCAATATGACGTGAACAAATATGATTCTTCCAACTTCTTAGCTTTATATCTCTTAATCCAAGCTTCATATGAAAAAGTTCCCAACTACAAAATTGTTCATCTCCATGAGATGAACAATATTGATTTTGAACTTTCTCTGAAATAATGCCTAAACCCACGTGTAATCAGGCTGTGAAGTGAGCTGATCAATGGTCCTCAAAAATTCCAAAAAAAATTCTAAGTGTTTCACTTTCCATTTTTGGAAATTTCATATTTCAACTACCTTCCATTTTTGGTAATTTTGGATAATTCTTGATTTTATTTTATTTTGTTGACTTTTCTTGACCAATTTTTAACCAATCTTCAATATTTGACTGTTGACATTGACTTTGACCAAAATATCCAAAAGTCAACTGTTTGACTTTTTTCCATCTCACATATGAGTTTTTTGATTAATCAACTGCCACTTCTATTTCAATCAAGAATCAATCAATGAAATCAACTGAATGCTTCCACATGGACCCCATGGCACCTCCTACCATATTTTAACTTCTGATTAAAAATGTTGACCAGAAAGTCAATTGAGTTTACTTTGGTCAAAATCCTAATTTAGGAAGACCAGACGAACCTCAAGCTTGTATCTTCCAATCAATGCATTAATCAGAGAGTCATGAAACCCTAATTCTAGGCGAATTTTGATGAAGATGATGTCATACAATGAGACCTCATATCTCCTTCCTTTGGTCAGAAATTCCTTTCCACAAACTTCTTTTTTTGTCATCTTTTGAGTAGTAACCATGATATGAATGAATGTATTGGATGAATGACCTATATGAAACATGTACAATGATGTGATATGAAACCCTTTTTAGGAATAAATAGGTGGGAAATTTTTGGGGTGCAACAAAAGGGATTTCTACATGGAGTTTCTCTATCACCTTGATAATTTTTTGGTATTGATTTTCTATTTGGGTTTACTTAAGTCTCTGCGGATATGGAATTGGTGGCTTATACGATGGTGGTGGTGTATAATCCTTATCTTTTATTTCTACTCCTTGGTTTGGTTTCTTTTCAGTTTCCTCTGGTTTCTCTACTTTGTCCTAGGGTATGACATTCTCCTTAGGTTTCTAGGGTGCGCTCAAGATTGGGTTTTTAGGTCCATCGTAAGCGGTTTCGCTTCTTAAGGTAATGGCATTTTCTTGACCTCTAGGATTGGGTTGAGTTTGTCCAGGGAATTGTCCTCCAGGTATAGTTCGTGCAACTTATGTTTGAGCTACTTGCGAGATCTGAGTCTCAAGCATCTTATTATGGGTTATCATTCGGTCGAACTTAATTCCTAGTTGTGTGATTAGCTCATTTATATGAACGTTTTGGTTTAGGAACTCGTTATTTTGCTGAGTTTGGTCTAGAATAAAATTATCTACTGTTTCCTTGAGACTTGGTTTCGGTGGTACAACTTGCATAGGTTGATATTGTCTTTGAGTTTGAAAACCCTGCGGTCTCGAGGATCCAGGATTTTGGATTGGGTTGTTATTTTTATAGGAAAATGTTGGGTGATTCTTCCATCCAATATTATAGGTATTATAAAAAGGGCTTCCTTGGGTGTAATTAACTTGGTTTGAGCTAGACTCATTCAGAAGGTTGCAATCAGAGGTTTGATGTCCTTGGGTTCCACAGAGTTCGCATTCCGATTAACTGCAGCTTTTTTGGCAGGGTTTTGAGACATATTTTTTACTTTTAAGGCTAGGGCATCCATTTTGGCTTGCATCATGTCCATGAAACGTATATCATGTACTCCTCCTTGGGTCTCCTTCTTCTCTACTGTCGCTCGTTCTGCTCCCCATTGATAATTGTTTTGGGCCATATCTTCTATTAGGGCACATGCGTCAAGGTAAGGTTTGTTCATCAATGCACCACCAGCGGCAGCGTCTATAGACATCTTAGTATTATAATAGATTCCATTATAGAAGGTGTGTATGATCAACCATTGCTCTAGGCCATGGTGCGGACAAGCTCTTAAAAGGTCTTTATATCTTTCCCATGCTTCAAAAAGTGAATCATCTTGGTTTTGAGTGAATCTAGTGATCAGGTTCCTGAGGATACCGGTCTTGCTTGGGGGGAAATATCTAGCAAGGAATACTCTCCTAAGGTCTTCCCAAGTTGTTATTGAGTTGGCTGGAAGAGAATATAACCAGTCACGCGCTTTACCTCTAAGGGAAAAAGGGAATAGTCTTAGACGAATTGCTTCACGTGAAGCACCATTTGCCTTAAGGGTGTCAGCTAACTGGATAAAAACTTTTAGGTTTTGATTTGGGTTCTCAGTAGCGAGACCAGCGAATTGGTTTTGTTGTACTAATTGTAATAGTGAGGGCTTTAGTTTGAAATTGTTAGCTGTTATGGCAAGGTTTACTATACTAGAACTAGGCTCCTCATTAGATGGTTGAGCGAATTCCTTAAGAGGTCTTTGGTTACAATCCTCAGCCATAGCTCTTCTTAACCTTTGGATAAAAAGGTGTGCTCGAGTGTAACATTCGGGTTCCACTAAAGGATCCACTAGGTATCCAGTTGTATGTTGGTAGAACTACTTATGGGGCAATATTTTCTACTTATAGAAATGAAACATTTAACGGGAACTTGTCGCTTTCGTGTACTAAGAACCGAGTTTACTCTTTAATTATATCCTTTTATTGTTACCTATAAAAGGTGCCTCAAACCTTAAAGTAGTAAACCTATTTTTAAGAAATTAGTTACTTGTCTTAGTGGAAAAGTGGTTTTAACTTGGAAAGATTAACATAAAGAGATTCTTGGCTTTTAGGCCAAGAATCGGATTTCAAACTATAAACGCATCCAAAAATAGTTTTAAAATCGTTTTCTAAAAATGTGTCAAAGATTCCTAATTAACTAATCAAACTGTTTACGCCCTTTTTGTTCGGTTAAAAACTAATCAAGTTCAATCTTAAGTATGGACGGCTTTCGATCTTTCCCATAAACATTTAAGTACAGCAAACTTGAATTAAAAGTTAAAATATCCCAATAGTATTTCTATTAATACAACATTTGGAACTCTTTTTTTACTACGATCCTTACATTCTAACTTTTAAAAACTTAGCCAGACATGGAAATAAAAGTAAGCATATAAAAGCATGTAAACATGGTAATTAAAGCGAGTGCGTGAAATAAAGTAATGTAAAGAAATGCAGGATAAATAAGTGCAGTAAAATAGACAGAAAGTAAAGGCAAGATAAATAAAGTGTTAATGCGAAATAAATCAAAACCTGCTCCAATCGGAGTCTTTAAATCTGGTACAAGCGGAAAGTAAAGTGCTTGAAGTAAATCACAAGGAAAATAAAATGCTCCAACCTAATCACACTATGGTGCAATAATCCCCCGATGTGGCAAATTATTGCTTTTACAGAGGTAAGTATATGCTTAGTGTTGTAGACTAAGTTTGATGAAATCAAAAAATGAAAAACGAAAACTATTTATAGAGGTTCCTTGAGCTGCGTAAAGATAGGAGCGCCACTTAACTCCTTCTGAGCGGGAAACAATTAACAATGACCGCGCCCGCGGAGGGGGGTCAGCGGCTGCGGAGTAGGCCAAGGTGGAGATCATGGGAACATGTTAGATACCCCTCTGGATAAAGTGGGACACGTTACCGCACTCCCTACAGCGGGCGCTGAGCTGGACGCCATGTGTGTAAATTGACTGGAAATCCTGATTTTTTTTGCTTTTTCGCATGTTTTCTTCAGAAGAGTAAATAAAAGGGACAATACCTGCCAAGAACAAACATAACACAGAAAAATAACCTAAAAAATAATGAAAAACATGTGCAAATCGGGTCAATTATGTAACGCGATTCAGTGTGATCAACTAACATATATCTAGACAGGTAAAACGACATCATGTCTAAACGTTACACGAAAAGGAGTAGTATTTGTTGTGTCTTTAGGGGATGTTCGACATGCCCATAAAACTTGATCTAATGTCCTATATCAATTCCTTGGTTTATTCCTCAAATGCTTCTTAATTAGACCAATTATTATTAATCGCCTCGACTTGACCATTATCTTGGGCATAATAAGGTGTGGATATTAACAACTTAATCTTTACTTCAGGAGCAAACTCCTACAATTTTTGACATGTGAACACTGATCCTTGGTCAGTTTTTATGGTTTTAGGAATCCCAAACCTGTAGATAATGTGGTTTTGGATAAAGTCTATTACCCCCCCTCTTGGTCCACATTGACTAAGGATATTGCTTTTATCCATTTAGTAAAGTAATTTATGCCAACTAATATATACTTTTGGTTTTTAGACTATGCTTGTCGAATTTTGCCAATTAAATCTAAAGTCAGACCTCTGAATGGCCAAGGTATTACAATTGCATGCAGTTCGCTTGCAGGATCATGTTGAATTCCTGCATGTCTTTGGCACTCTTGGCATCCTTTGAAGAATTTGACGATGTCTTTAAAAATTATGGGCCGATAAACGCCTTGTCGAAACAACAACCACTTCATTTTACGGTCTGCTTGATGAGCACCACACGGCCCACTATAGACACAAAATATTGCCAAATAAGCCTCACTTTCTCAAAGACATTTGAGCAAGACACCCTCATGAGTCTTTTTTAATAATATGTTCCCTATGATGACATAGTTCAAAGCCTTATACTTGATCTTTCAATCCACTAACCCTGTTGGGTTTTCTAAGTATTCAATTGTCAGTTTTTCCCAATCAGAGTTCTACCTATTGTCAATGGCAAAATTTTCAAATTTTCAGGGTCTATTCCGCCAAATCTTTATGTTTCTGCTCCCTCAAGTTTTGCTATTGACAAATCTGAAGAGGACCGATTGGTCGAAATTATCTTCAATCAGTTCTTCTAATTTTTCCTTCGATGCTTTATACCCTAAGACGATCTGTGCCAGATCATTCGCCTATTGATTTTCTAGCTGAGGCACATGTTGACTCTCAACAAAGTCGAATCATTTTATTAATCGATTTGCTGTAACAAAGTACATTAGCAAGTTTTCCTTAATGGATTTGTATTCCTTTGTTAACTTTTTGACAACTAACTCAGACTCTCCTTTAATCTCAACTCTTTTTGCCCCCAAATCCAAAAATATTTTGAGGCCGGCTATCAAAGCCTCATATTAGGCTTCATTATTAGAGCATAAACCTTCGATCCTGAATTTAAATTTCTTTGGGATGTCTTTTAGTGAAATTATCAATATCCGAATTACAGCCCCATTTTTATGGCTGGAACCGTCGAAGTATAACTTCCAAGGTTTTGACTTTAGATAATTTTGAGACGCCTTGATTATTGGATGCTATTTGATGAAATCGACGATGATTTTCCCTTTCAAGGTCTTTAAAGGTGCATACATTAAGGAATACTCAGAGCAAGAGCCCACTTTCCAATTCGACTATGCAAAATTGGTTTGGACAACATATGCTTAATGATATCAAAATGCGAAGAGACATAAACATCAATAGGATTTATATAAGGTTTTTATTTTGTACAAGAGAAGTACGAACATATGTACAAGTTTTCTATAATGCTAGTCTCTGCATCATGCAACACTCGACTAAGGTAATAAATGGCTCTTTCGACGCCATTATCATTCTCTTATGCTAACATGCTTCCTATAGTCAAGTCTGACCCAAAAATGTACACTTCATGCACTTGCTTCTAAGAGGAGGAAACAGTATCAGAGGGTGCATAAGGTATTCCTTGATCTTGTCAAAAGCCCTTTGATGTTACTTTTTCCATTTGAACCCTTCTTTCTTTAGACGCGGCAATGGCGCAAATGGTTTTGTTTGCCATTAAGGTTCAAAATGAACCTTCTCAAGAAGTTAATATTTCCCAATAGATATTGAAGGTCTTTATTGGTCAAAGGAGGCCATTTATCCATAAAGGCCTTTGTTTTATTCTGGTTTACCTCAATGCCCTTTTTGTGAACTACGAAGCCAAGAAAATCTCTTGTCTCCACATAAAAGGCACACTTAAAAGGATTCATTTTCAGTCTATATTTCCTCATTCTTTCGACGATTGTCGAGATGAACATTTCCATATGCACACATAATAACTATATCGCCAATATATATGGGCATAAAAGTTTTGATATAATCATGAAAATCAAATTCATTACCCTCTAGTAAGTTGCAGTTGCATTCTTCAATCCGAAAGGCTTCACCACCCACTAATAAGTGCCTAAGACTTTGGAGCATCAGAATTCCGTTCTTGGCACGTCCTCATCCTCAATAAAATTTGGTTATAACTAGAATAACCATCAAGCATACTAAGATAATCGCAACATTCAAATATTTGAAATCTATACAAATCCTCAGTATCGCATTCTTTTTAATTACAGGAACTATATTTGCAATCCATTCGACATACCTTGTTGTTATAATGAATTTTCTTCTTAGGGAGTCTTTCGATCTCCTCTTTAATTTTTGACATGATTTCTGGACCGAATTCTCTTGGCATTTTTTTGTTCGACTTCTTACTATGTTTTATTGACAATATTAACCCTGCCAAATCTCTGCTTAATCCCGTCATTTCGTGAAAATCCCAAGCAAAACAATCCTTATATTCTTGAAGTAATTTAATTACTTTTGTTCTCAGGTCAAGTTTGATATTGGCACTGATATATGTTGGCCTTTTATTTGTCCCGTCACCCAAATATATTTCTTATAAGGGATCCTGAGCCTGCATCTTTTTAGTTGATACGATTGGATCCTTTTTAAAACCCAAAGGCTCATCATCATAGACACATTCAACCTTCACTTTATAAGCCATCACTTCTCATATTTGCTGGTTATGAATTGTCTGGTTGTTTAGGTTCAAAGTTCATACCTGGCCACACATTGTATATTTCTACTTCATTTTCGACAGTTGTGTGTTGCAATTCGGCCTCTAGAGCCGATTTTATTCTATTTTCAGCTATATAAACCAAAATTCTTTCCAAAGTGACAGAATCAGACATGGTCTTCGTCTTCGTCATCCCAACCATTTGGTTGGATGTCATGGACCATAAGTTCTCTATCCCACACAAATCCATGGGTAGGATGAAGCTTTAGAGATTAAAGGCCTTTTCTACTAGCAAGTATGCAAAACCTGCAGGAGAACATGGTGCAATATTTGCCAAGTTTCTCTCAAAATTCATTTGTCGACATGATTTATTTCTGCCATGTAGTAGCTCGGGCCAGCTTCTATATTTTCAATAATCCCATCTTTTCACCATATCGAGAGTCCATGGTGAAGTGATTATGGAATCGCTCCTATGCCATGAATATATTTTCTACCCAAGAGCAAGTTGTAATTGGCCCTAGATGAAATAACCATGAAAACAATGGGTCTAGTTATCGACCCAGCTATCAGATCAACTTGAATCACTCCTAAAGTATGTCAATTTTTGCCTTCATAATTTGACAAGACCATATGATGTGGTCTCACATATGTATCATATTTTCCTATCCTCTTTAATACGAAATGAGGCATCAAGTTAACTATTGCGCCTCTGTCAACTATTATTTTATTAACTCAAGTAATTTCAACTTTTGCCCTTATTAACAAGGGCACCAAAGTTCTATTTATGCCTTCATCACGCCTTTCAAAAAAATCATTTTTCTCTACTATGCAACCATTACCCCTCACATAGAACCATACAAACCTATGTTTGGCCATTTCCTGTTCGCCATACTCCTTCGATTCTGCCACTTCTAGGACACAATCATACTCGACTGGGAGCACAAAAACCACGTTGCAAATTACGCCGAAGTCATCTTCTGACCCTGAATCAAATTTGAAATTTTGGTATGTAGATATCAGATGTCCTAAGAGATGTCGAGACCCTGATAACTGAACAACACAAAATGACAAGGTAAATACAATTTAAAGGTGATGTAAAGTATTTGAATGCACATAATTATTAACCCAGTTCGGAGTACAAAAACACCTACTTTGGGGGCTACCAAGCCTGGAAGGAAATCCACTATCAGCAGTATTATTTCGAAGCTAAACAACCTCCGGGTTACAACCTCTCACTTAATCCCTACCCAATGAAACTTCTGCCTAGGATCTTCCTAGATATAAGAAACCCCTCTCACTCCCAATTATTGCAGCAATGTCTCACAGTCCCAATCCAAGTTATTGATATTAACAGCCTTTCACCCAAGTCTTCAATTACAAAGCACTAATTGATTAAGAAGCCCCTCAATCAAATACAATACTTGATCTTGCTTAAAAGCTTCAATCAAGAACAATATCTTGATAAACAAGCAACACACACTTAACTTAATGCATCAAAAGATAAAGACACATGAGTGATATACAATTATTAAATACTTAAAAGCTTATGAATGAATGATAGAACTTACAACACAATGGAAACAATCCTACTCTTATATTAAGATGACATTAGATAGGCTCACAATATTCACATACAAAACCCTAACAAAATACAATGTAAGTTCCACACTTCAATTAGGTTTGTTGCCTTCTATTTATACCAATCTTCTGGACTAGATTGGGCCTTCAAAGCCGCAACAGGAAACTGTTGAAAAAGCTCCAAGATATTCTCCACAAAGATAGGGCTTCAATCATTAGTTTCCTAAATAATCTCCATATTTAGAAACTGAGAATACCCCTTTAAAATAGATAACATCTTTCATCCTTAAATTGAGCGCCACATAGGATTGCAAAATATTCCCAGAATATTCTGCCTCTGTAACAAACTAACAGATTCCAAAAGTCCAGATTTACACAGACACAACATTGTATGATCCTGCATAGGACATCTTGCTCGACATGTTTCTCTAGTTGATAGAACATCTTGTTAAACATGTTTTTCCATAAGTTAGTTTTACCAAACATAATGCTAATCATAAAAATAGAGAATTACCAATATGGATTTGGGCTTCAAAAACACAACAAGGAGACTGCTAAAGATTTGCAGAAACTTCTCCATAAAAATAGGTCTTCAATCAAGAGTTTCTTAAAATGTCTCAGCATTCCTAAAATGTCTTAACCTTTAGAAAATTGAATGCTTTTGAGTACCAACATGATATTTGATTCCTCAATATTGGGCACCACATAGGATTACTTAATATTCCCATTATATTCAGTATTTAAATCAAGCCAACAGAATCCAAACTGTAAACTCTAACAAACCATATGTCCTATACTTTTGGTTAGGACATCCCATTCGACATGTTGAGTCTGCAAGTTGAAACATCTTTTTCAACATGTTGCTGTCAAGTTAGTTTTACTAAAATTCATGCCAATCATAATTTCAAAGAAATAACAAAAATTATCAGTCACCATCTCATCATCCAAAGGTGGTGCCTCTTTTCCTCCTTTCCCATTTGTCTTCACTAGCATGGGGTAACACAATTGTCTTTTGATTGGCTTCTTGGCCTGATAAATGATAGACTTGGGATATGTTATGTTACTACTCGATTTTGTAGCTTCTTTCTCTTCTTTTTTCTTTCTCTAATACTGGGTTCTGGTTATGGGGTTTTAACCCTTATAAATGCCAGACCCGTAGGAGCTGTTTGGGATACTTGGAAATTCTCTTATTGCGATATCAATGAGCTCCTACTCATCTAGAAACTTTTCCACTTCAAATGCTAAGGTCCATCTTTACCCATAGGTCGCATCCACTTTCCTTGGGGAGCATTGGATGGTGGGATATAGGTATTTGGTTTGTTCCCATGGTAAGTCGGAAACTTCTATTTTTTCTTCTAGGGTAAACCCCTTTTATCAAAGACGAATTAGGGCCTGTTATTTCCCCATTTCCCTTTCTATGGTGCATATTTATTGGATGAACAGGTTAGCCGTGTCATGGTTACTCTTATCCATTTGTTGTCTCATAGCCACCATATAACTTGTGGTTAATGTTTGCATTACTTGAGAGATGAATCATGCTCCCTCTTATGGTTGCATGATGATATTAGGGTTTCCTATAGCTTACCTTGATGCTAATTGAGGGTCAATTGGCGAATACACATTTTTTTGCGTTATTAGCAAATGTCGATGCGTTTGTGTGCAATATCTGGAATCATTAATGTTGGCATTCCATAAGGCTAATCACGACTAAACCTAGGAAATGAGAGACTTGGGGCATAAGGCTTGAACTCACTTTCCATAGTTGGTCTCACAATCATAGGGATACTGGCCTCTATTGACAGGGAAATTATTGTCCCCTTTTGCCCAATCTACGGTATGATCATTATGGATGCGCTTGCTTCAGTCGAAGTCGCAACAATCGTGCCTTCATCCATAGTAACGAATGGTTGTTCTTCATTGGTATTGTTATTTCTCGGACGAACCATTTTAACATACCTTCAAGTTGTTTTTTTAACGTATTTTTTTATAATCCTACCACTTCTCAATCTCATATACACTTAGGACATTAAAAAGATTCTTAAATGAAGAACTTAGTATAGACAGATGTCTAAATAAAAGCAAAATTTTCAATCAAAGGTTCCATTGGGTGTGCCAATTTGTTTACTGGTAATTTTGGTAAATAAAGACAAGTTTGATTTCATGTAAGGGATTAAATTTGAAAATACCCATGACAAATTGTGCAAAAAGTTTTGGTTTAAAACACATTTGACAAAGAGTGTCAAAATGGAAAATGAAAGGTAACTATAGTAAATGAAACAATAAAAATAAAATAAAAAACCTGAATTTATAAACGTAACCCAAATGCATACATTAATTTCAATCACTCGTTTCTCTCTAACACTTGGATAATTTGTGTAAAATTGCGAACCTCTAATCCTACAAACCTGAACTGCTTATATACTAGTTCTAACATTACAGTCGGCAACTACCGATTTACTAAAATTTGACATGTCTCCATTTCCATGCATCTTTTGCCTTTGGTAATTCTACACGTGTTCTTCAATAATTGTTCGATCTTATCCTTTTACACCTTACTTCGACAAAATTTTGTATCTATAGTAGTAGTAAAACTGAAAGTTTTCCAAATTTCACCAAGTTCCAAAACTTAAAACTATCTCATCTTCGACCCAACACTTGTTGATATTCTCATTTCGACCAATGTTCCAAGCGTCCCTCGACTAAACGTAGCTTTTCAGAAAACTTGTTTCAAAGCTTATGATAAAAAATAATCTTTTCGAGTGAGGTAAAACCTAAGTTAATTCACCACCTGGCTATAGGATTATAATTAATCCTCCCATTTATCTTTGTGTCAAAAATATGAGGTAAAAACGTTAAATTCAATAAAATAATATCCTAAAAAAATCATAAATCTCCAATGATGAGATGTAGATCCATGTGACAATGGAAAACGAATGGGGTAGATGATGAAAGAAATTGTTTGCAAGTGTTCAAGAAAGATTTAAAACTCTTTTGAAAATATGAGAGAACAAGTGAGTTGTGAGTTTTCAAATCAATATTGGTAGTGTATGTTTCCTAACATCATGAAGACTTTGAAGTAAAATGGTATTTATATGTGTTGGAGATCTAGCACAAAAATTAGAGAAAATTGGTGTATGATTCGATTTAAAAGCAAGAGTTGTGATTGAAATCAGAAAACCAAGTGATTTGAATCAATAAGAAAAAATTATATGAAACCTATTTGTGTGATTCGAGTCACCAGGTATGTATTTGAGTAACATGGTTCGAATTAGACAAACTGGTAATTCGAATCAGAGTTCCATAAGCAACCTAGACAATTTTCAGTTTATTGTGATCCAAATCAAGCATTCCTATGATTCGAATCAAAGTGGTGTGATTCAAATTAGACATTCTTGTGATTCGAATCATGGAAACTGGAAATGCATTCCTGAGCTCTCTCTGATTCTGATTCAAGTCAGATAAACTATGTGATTCGAGTCACACAAGAAGAATCTCATTTTTCACAAAAGTTTAAAGTATTTAGAGATTCTATTATAGTCACGACTTGAAACATTCCCAAACATAGTTCTTGATTCAAAAAACTCAAGTAATCGAGTTTAATCATATTTCTTAAGCTATAATAAAACACTTTGATGTATGCATGCTAATATATAGATATAAAACTTAATCCCGAAATGCATAATTGATGAGGAGACTTATTGATAGCAAATACCAAAACGAAAAGCTTAAAATACAAGCAATCAAAACCATAACCCTTGAGGTATAAGAGACATTCAACTTCATATATAATCCTCCTAAATGTTTTTCAACACCCTTTATCAATTCCATAAGAACATTGATGGTTCCTTTAAGGGTTTTATGTTGTTTTATCAAATAAAGAGGTTAAAATACTCTTAGGTTAGTATGTATACTTCTTTAGTAGTTTAGGAACTATTCTAATATATTTTTCAAGACTCTGATCAATCAAACATAGATCAGGAAAGCTTTCACACTCCCTCTCTTTCACAACTATAAAGATTAAAGATCCCTTGGTCGATACATAACAGATTCAACACTTCATCTAGTACTTGACTTCTCTTTTATGTGATGAGGCATGATAAGGATTCTTGATAGATACCATAATTAGATATATTGCTTGAATTAGATCACCATGAATTCCAGTGAACACCACTTGATATTAGGTGTTGTTCTAAAGAAATAAACTTTGACATTTTGATCTACCACGCACAATAACCTGATCACCACTTCATATGACCACTTCATATGAAGACTTCAATTATAGTGTTGTCATCATCAAAACCATATAAGTCAACTAATTATTATAGTCATTATACCTGCAAGCATATATATCCATAAAACTAACAAGTTAATACATTTGATGATGTAAGGCCCTCAAAGTCATAAAAAATTGGCACACACATCCTTCAACCGAGCCTCCTTATGATTGAAATTCAACACCTTGGGCCCATGGTAATCCCATAACAATAATCAGTAAAACAAATAGGGATAATTGTTTTTTTACAATAAAGTCATGTCATGCTAAAAATCAAAAAAAGTCAAACTATGTATTTGGTTAGATAAACAAACATTAATGAGAACAATTATTCCACTCATCTTAGTGTGTGTTTGATTTACTTTTGAAAAATTACATTTTATTAAGTCAAAATTGCATACAGTTAACTTAAGACATAATGTTAGATATAAAATTATTTATGAGAACAACCATTTCAACTTAATTTATAGTTGATTTACATTTGAAAAGTTACATTATTTAAGTCAAAATTTCATACAAAGTGTGATGTCTTTTGTAACAACCCAATTCTACCCCGCAAGTATAAGCGAAAATCAGAGTTCATTCAAAATTATTCATCAAAAGATGGGATGTCACGTTTTGACTTTTCCCAAACAAACATACTTATATTGCATTTAACGAAGACACATAGCATTCGGAAACAAAACTTTATCCAACAACTTCCAATTTCGACTTATAAACATATTTCAATTCAACTTAAAACAAATGTCATCATGGAATACAAAAATTAAAGAATAACGACTAATCCCCCTCCCCCGAGTGCTACATATCAAAGCAATAGACACCAACTCGACTTGCCATAAAGCAACATAAAGACTTCATGAAGTCACTTCGAACATCCACAACTAATCTCAAGTACCTTCCCATTTCCCATGGTAGGGGAAATATCAGCAAAGGGGTGACATATCTTATAATATAAAGGAATGCATGATAAATAATATAGGAGATATAGATCATACATAATTTCACCACTTCGCATCACCTAACATCTTACAATAATTTTCATCGCAAAACAACTTATCAATATAATACAACTTTCAAAATGGCAACAATGTCATTAATCAATTAAGACAACATATTCAAATCCACAATTACACTATCATCACATCACAACAAGCATATCATCGTCTCGACAATTCAAATCACATAATCAACTTATGAAACGACAACAATGTCAACAATCAACCATGACAATATATGCAATTCATAAGTAAGATTCCAACACATCACGACAAACATCTCATCATCAATTCATCACGTCACAACAAACATATCTTCATCAAGTCACAACAACATAATCAAACAAGACTCAAATGTAATTCACACGTGACTCGACTTATGCAAATGCACGTGGTACCATTTGGAGTAAAACTCCCACGTCTCGAAATTTTCCATTGGGAACACGTCGTTATTTGCCATTAAGGCCTCGTCGCTTTTGCCATTAAGGTCATGTCTCTTTTATGCAATGGATGTGACTCAATGAATGCAACATACACACAAACATCATATAAACAATACGTCACCACATCATCTAAATCACCATAGAACATTATCAATATAATGTCGAACTTCAACAACAACAACAAAATCATCATCATTCATAAGAATACATCACTTCACAATCATGTCATTATGTTGCATCATCATACAACAATACTTCACTCCACAATACGTCACAATTACAACTTATCAACATTGACCATTGGGTCTACAACGACAACAACAAATTCCACTTACTAGTATAACGACAACAAATCCATCATATTACAACAACAACAAACATCAACATTTCATCTCATTAACAACAATATCAACACATTCATCATATTCCATAATTCAAATAATCATCATAACACGTTACATTCAACTTCATAATAAAAACATACTTATTTATTATTTCATCACAATACATCATTGTCTCATCATAAAGAAAGTACATATCATCATCTCAATAGCATTGTATCATCATAAGGAAACATACATCAAGTTATACCATAACATGGTTATGTCAATTCATAGCAAAGAGCATACTTCATATGTTAACACAGCATAGTTCATCATTTAATCCTAATAAACATAATAGGAGATTATATCCTATGAATCATTTTATTGCATCATGGTATAGTTCATTGCGTTATCTTTCCAACGCTTTGAACGGTGCATCAATCGGAGTCTAGAAACTCAAGTTATGGCCTTTACAAGAATCTGTCAAAAATTGGATCCTCAGGTCGATGCATGAAATCCTCAGGTCGACGCATGGATGTTTCTACCCCCCTCGGGTTTGCTCAGGTTGACCCATGAGTCGACTCATGCTGGTCTTTTTGGAATCTATTGGTCGATGCATGAATTTCATAGGTCGATGCATGCTGAAGAAAACCAGATTTTCTGCCTTTTGGGTTGCTCAGGTCGACCCAGGCCTCTGTGTAAGTCGACCTATGCTGCGTAAAAACCTAGAAATAACAATTTTCCTTCCCCATTCACCTCATACAACAACTATTAACCCTCATACAATTTATATATATTAATTAACAGAATTTAGCACACATATAAGGTTCCTAAACATGTTCCTAACCATGGGTTCACATAGAAACATCATCCAACATACTTAGAATCACAATTTCATAGAAATCTAGTATGAACCCTAACAATTTAAAATTCAATTTCCATGCAATCATGGATAAAAATATACAATCAAAACCCTGTTGCACCCCAAAATTTGCCCACTTAATTTTACATCCATCTGGCTTATGTTTCTCATTCAGCTGCATACTTTTATTAGGTCATTCGCATAGCATTGCATATTTCATTAACATTTAAATCTAGCATGAGATCCTGGATTAAGGTTTGTCTCCCTATGGTCAAAGGGGCTTGGAACGAAGCTTATTTATTCATCTATCTGTCATAAAAAAAGAAGGCGGGCTTTCATGGTTAATTAGTTAAGCAATCAAATGGGATTTATGGCTTCGAGCTTATCCATCTAAAAAATTGGCGAGCAAGTGATTTATTGGACTTATCTTGTAGTCAGATGTTTTTGCTTTTATGGATCGAAGAGTTTGTTCATTCTCTAAAGACTTAGATTCATCCATTTGGTTGGATAATTCATGGGTGTCTCGTTAAGGCCTCGCAGAGTACAAATTGGGAAAGGATTTAAAATTTCAAGTTGGAATATATTGCAAGGAAAAATAATACAAAAGAAAAAAAGAAGCTTTGACTTTTGACGAAACTATTGACGAAGTCAAGCCATGGCCCATTGACTTTGATTCTGAACTTATGCTATTCAACGTCATGACACATTCAAGCCAACTCCAAGAGAATAGCCCAGCATACAAACCCCTTTTATAGCTTCACTTGTTATTTACAAATAGCCATTTAATTTCAAATGAAATACATACAGCCTCGGAAACCATCACAAAATTACAGTTCACCAATCATGGAATAAATCCGAAACCGCCCCATTTAATTACATCCAAAATCAGCCATGTGCCAAGTGCACTTCATGATCCCCGACATCACTCAAAATAGTCAGCATAATCTATAACTAAAACTAACAGATTTTTAAAATCTATACTACACAACAGAGTTGTTTACTAAGAACTTGGTCGCCTCCATCATGCTTCAGCCTTTTTCATCTTCATGCCCTTTATGTTCGAAACTTGTCTTTGCTCCATCATTCACTTATCCTATGGCAACCATACCTGCATACATTCAACATCAACATAAATTCATGAAAGAAAATCTTGCAGTAAAAATCAACTCAAGACCTACTGCTACCATATCAATAAAGTCAGTCCCATATCAAGACAAATTCAAATAATTTGCAAAAAAAACCATAACATACCACACTAAACCAAATCCTTTCACATTATCCAGTTTCAGAAAATAAAGACAAGTGAATAGTTCCATATCAGTTCAGCATACACATAATTCAGAACCACAACCAAACTTACATAGCCCTGTAATTCATCCTTTAACTAACAGCTCATAACAGAAAAGCCATCATATGTAGGTACTAAAAAACAGTTACCAGTCTCTAACCAATCATAACTAACCTATAACTACCATTGCAACTACCATAACAGAATCCAAAACCTGAGTAACTAACTTTTCTAACCCTTCAACCAATAACTAACTTACACTCAACACACATTTCAACACTAACAGTTTTCATAATCACTCTAACAGAATTAGTAACCACTAAAGCAGTTCTATAACTAATTAAACCAATTCCTAACAGAATAAAAACCCAAACTTTAACAGATTCTAACTGGTCACAATCTCACCATTCAATCTCTCCAACTAACTTCTAATCTAACAGCTCAGATCTCTCTATTCCTAACTGATTTTGAACCTCCACTTCTATATATTCAATCTCCCTCCATAATTCAAGGCTCTGGACACCATTTCACACACAACTTCACTCCTTCACCTTCTTCAATCTCTCCTCTTCTCTCTCAGATTCAATTCATTCTCACTCACCCTCACCACTACATGCTCACCACCTAAAACTCCATTGAAGGTTCTCATTGAACTTCAATGGAGTAGAGCTAAACTTCATCACCAGAATTCATCTCAACCTCTCTCAGATCATCTTCACGGACTCAATCTTTCAACCTCCCTCGGTTCAACTTTCAATAATCTCTCTGAATCACTATTACACGCACAACAACAACGAAAAAGCCGAAAATTCAAAGAAGAAGAAGAAGAAAAAGAAGTGAAATGCGAACCGAGGAACAATCAAGAATCACCTGAAAAATTCATTAAGTTCCCCAACTGCGTTTATTTCGCACACTGAAGAGCTTTGGATTCTCCCCTCCGGTTTTCCTCAACGATTGTCGCCATCTTCGTCATCCAGGTAAGTCTTCAAATCGACTCCTCCTTCTTTATCTCTTGCTGCTTTCTTGATGTTGTGGTGTAGTATTAAGCTCCTTGAACGATTCTCCCATGGTCTTGCTCTGTGATTCGTAGTGGTTTGCATTTAATCTCGTCGTTGGTTATGCCTAGGGTTTGCTTTTGATCCGTATTATGAGGAATCGTGTTAAACTAAATCCGAAATTAGGAAGAGAGAGGGAGAATTTGAGAAGCGTAGAGTTTGATCACCGCCGCCACCGTAGGGGATTACCGGCGCGGCGGAATCTCCATGAATTTGAGAGAGGCGTGAGAACGAGAGAGAGGGTCTGGGAGTAAGAAGTTGAAACATCACATTTTGAACCCTAATTTCATCGCTTTTCTCTTTTTAATTTTAATTAATGGATTAATTGTGTTAATTAGGATTTATTGCATTTAATTGAGATTAATCAGTTATCATTAAGTGTCAATAATCGAATCAAAATCTATAACAAAAAATGCTTTTGGGCCATAGCTTTACCAATTCGCTGTGTGCACCTCTCTGAGCCTAATGCACACTTTTTTGGCCGGTGGAAAACAACCTGGACAAAAACGCCTCTGGGCCTGATCGCTGCTAGCATACCCCCTGAGGCCCACGCCATCCTTTTTGGCAAACAAAGTCTGTAACAAAGAAAACATCCTTTGGACTTTCATTGATGGGCCCTGTGCCTGGGTTTCTATTGATACACTGTAATTCAATTTGACACCCCGCTATTTCCTTTTATTTCAATTTACAATTTAGATTTTAATTAGATTTTTTTGTCACTTCTTTTAGTAATAAAAATGCTGACTTTTCTTATTGTTTTAGGCCTTTAATACAATTGTTGACATATAAAAATGTTCATAAGAAATATTAGTTTTAGGCTATTTGTTTTAGTCTTTTACTTGATTTGTAATTCAATTTCTCCCAAAAAAATCAACATAAAAATAGTAGTATTTTACTTCATTTGTGTACTATATTTTGACTTGTTACTCCATGCTTGTGTGTTATAACTTTGTACCATTGTGTCATTCTCAAGTCTTTACTTATAATTGTGACTTTAATTTTCATCCTTCCTTTAATCCTAACATTAGGTAGAAACCATGACAACATTAGGACTTAGAAGTTCTCATTTCAATATTAGGCTAGTTTTCATTTAGGCTAGTTTCTTTTCCTTTTCAACTTTAAAACACTTAACAAATGCTTGATTTTAATTCCCTTAAAAGATACAAAGAAAACACCTTAAAAAATGACTAATAAATGCTTGACTAATAAAAAGGGAAATAGAAACTCTCGTCTCCCTTGCTTAAGGGAATCACTTAAGTGAAAATTCCCAATCATAAAAGACACAAACCAAAGAGTAACTCGAGTCTCCCTTGCTTAAGGGTTCCACTCGAAACGCTCAAAATCTCTTCTCTCTCTTGCCTTCAGGGCATTCTTTCTCCTAAACGGACATGTTGCTTCCTTTCGATCGCAGACTGGTAACGCATAAGACTCCACTCAACGAGCTGCTATCCTGATGCTAGATTGCGAATGTAACTCCGTCCACTAAAAAACACAAAAACAAATAAAAACTAAAGAGCCGAACTACGGCGCTCTGATTCCTGAAAAGGATACGTAGGCATTAGGTCACGGGGCCTAAGCGAGCACAACTATTTAAAAACCTTATTTTCCCCGTGTTTCTTCTTCTTTCTTTTGCATGCATTCCCTTAGCATTAAGCTTTAGATTTATAGTTAACACACCCTTTAGATAGCAACAAACATAGGTGGATATCATCGAATACGATGGGCGTGAGGGGTGCTAGCACCTTCCCCTTGCGTAACCGACTCCCGTACCCTACCCCTGGTCGAAAGACCTTTTCTTATCCTTTCTTTATTCTAGGTTTTCTGATATTCCTTTCCCTCTTTGGGATAAATATATCGGTGGCGACTCTGTTCATTTTCGCGAGCGTGCGACAAACCCCACCATATAAACCTCTATCAATTCCACCAAATGCTCCACAAATCTTTCATCATCAACATCAAGATTGCAATTCTCACACAAACATGTATATTCAATTATGAAGTCTAATCTCTACTATACCCATCATCATGTCAACCCTTAGAGAGTAAGAACCCACCCTTACCTTAGGAAAAGCTTCACCTTCTTCAATGGAGTCCTTCCTCTTCATGCCATAGCTTTCCTCATTCTTCCCGTCTTTCTCTTCTTTCTCCAAATGAGTTATGAGACTAAATCTCTAAAACCCTAACCTTTACTATCTCACTAATGGGCTTAACCCATAACCCATCCATTGTATTATATTTATTTCACTTAGGCCCAATTCATAACATTCCTCTAATTACTCAATTAAGACAAATAACACACCTAATTGAATAATCACATAACATAACTAATATTATTCCCAATAATATTCCACAACTACAATTGCTCCAGATCTTAATTAATACTAACCCGTGATTTGTACTTCTCTGACTAATCCGACTAATTAATCCGACCATAAACTTAACTGCTCAAATCAACATATTAATCCAATTACGCCTTTAGAATAATACCGATAAATTCCGACTTCGACTAATTCCAATGAATAAATCCTTGATTAATTTAATTAAATAATTAATTAAATTCGAGGCGTTACATATTTTCCTTATCCAATCCTCCAAAACAAAGTTACATTCTACAACAAATTATAAAAGGCTTGGGTGGATTAGTGACATCTAAGTCCATTGGGCTTAAAGAGAAAAAAAATATAAAGGCCCACGTTAATACTAAAGAGACGTTCCGTCGTATCTTCATAACCTAATATAAATTAGGTTATCAAGATTTTTCAGACTGCCTATCGCGAAAGAAATTTGAAGAAAGCAGGATCAATCAGGTAAATTCGAATTCCCATTTCATAAATTGATTTTATGATTCGTATCGTAAACTGATTTTATATATATGTGATGATATCTCCATTAATTATTTGAAAACTATCGAGAACAAAATATCAAATTGTATAAATTTAATTATAGTGATTTTGTTGAGACCAGTCGTCATCATTGGATGATCTAATCAATGGTTTTCCAAATTCTATTTTTATTTTATAGAGTAATTAACATATGAATTTCATGAATTTCTTGCAATTGAATATGTAGGTACAAATCTGTTCAAGCTACATTAATAAGGTTTTTTTTTATACTCCATTATTATTTTTTACTTTATTACACAAACTAATATAAAGAGATTATCTGAGACTCATATTATTAATTTTTTTTTGCATATGTAAGCTTTAGGGAAAAAGTGCATGAAAACCTAATCCTTTTGGTTCACTGAAGGAAAATAGAGTCAATATCATGCAATATTTGTTTGAACATTAATAACAAGGTGGAGTAGACAAGCACTTATGCACTTAAGAGAGTAGCAAATGCTTGAACATGAATTATGTATCATTTGACTTTTTATTAAAAGAGTAGCAAATGTCGATTTCAATATTCAAATAGTTTAAAGCACCCGTGTTGTATAAATCTAAGTTAAAATAAGAAGAAAAAAACATCTTAGAGTAAAACATATTTAAACCTAATAAGCTTTTCAAAATTTATTCATATTTATAGTTTTGATTCTCTTTTCTTAGTCATGATATTTTTTTGTTGATTTCATATTTTCTCTAATGAAATTCGTAACTAACACTCATTATTTATTACTAATAATCAATAATAATGTTTAATTTTAGTGTGAGATGGAAAGAAACAATAATTATCAATTAGGAAATGCAAAATGGAGGATTGCAGGCCAACAAAACAAACGACAACATTCAACTGAAATCAAAGATTTTATAAGTTTCCTACCATTCGAGGTAATGCTCTACATATTATCCTTGTTAACTTTGGAGGAATTAATATTGGCAAGCTTGGTTTCAAAAGAGTGGGAGCATCTAGTAAAAAGTTATTTGTCAATGGTGTCATCAAGCCTAAATCTTGATGAATTACATATGTCAACTGGAATTATCAATCCATGTAGAACTATCCTTCCATGTGATTTGGTAAATATTCCCCTTATGAATCAAGCATTGACTTCAAATTCAATCATTGGAGGAAAGAAAAAATTCAACCAATTTGTAATTAGAACTCTATACCTCCACTCAGGGTGCAAGGTGAAGAAACTATTCCTCAATTTATGTTATGACGGGTTTCCTAGTAGTCGGAAGATGGTTGATCAATGGTTTCATTTTGCCATGACGAAGGAAGTTACGGAGGTTAACATTAACTTTTCAAATGGAATACTGTTTGGATATGATGACACAAGTATGCCTTATGAATTTCCCCACATTCAACATACATCAAAGTCATTAGTATGTTTGAATTTAAACTTATGCTACTTTTTAAAGTCCAACTTACAAGCATTCAGTTATCTTCAATGTTTATTTCTAAATTTTGTCACGATCCTTGATTTTTCTATTGAAGATCTTGCAACCAAATGTCCCATGTTAAAAGATTTGACAATTTCATGTTTCTTTATTCCTTTGAACTTCATGGTATGTAAGAGAGACATCAACTTCACAAGGCTGACAATTATTAAATGCTTCTCACAAAGAGGCCCCTTATTTCCAATTGATATATCATCTCCAAAACTGTTAATATTTAATTTGGAGAATTGTCACCTTAACACAGAAGTAAACATCAAGGCACCAAATCTAATTGCAATGGCGATTAGAATCAACAAGCCATTTACAACTAGTGGTCATCGAGAAACTCTGATAAAGTTGTTGGGTCATTTCACTCAATGTCAAAAACTATTACTAAACACTTGGTGCATTCAGGTATTATTTATTCCTTAGCCATTTATTTCTTTTATATTAATTAAACTCATGTGTAACGAGAATTTCTATTTCAATCTTTAAGGTTTTATCCTATGAAGTAAATTTCATGCAGTCGTTGCCATTTTCATTCAATAAT
The DNA here is from genome assembly GCF_029867415.1 of Vicia villosa. Taxonomy (NCBI): domain Eukaryota; kingdom Viridiplantae; phylum Streptophyta; class Magnoliopsida; order Fabales; family Fabaceae; genus Vicia; species Vicia villosa. Next base: position 86,634 of record NW_026705524.1, read on the forward strand.
ATCAAGCATCTGAAACTGTAATCTGGCTTAGAAAAAGAAGAACTTATTGGGATTTCATACATAATGAGAAAATGCCCCTATATGGAATGTTTAACTTTACACATCCATGAAGCAAGAAGAATTTTATGGGTGAGCCTTACTTAATCTTATTATATGTGAATTCATAAGTTGAAATTGTTGAAGTTTTTTTTATAACTAAAATATTCTACAGGGTGATTTGGAAGAACAAAACCATGTCTTATTTGATTTTGAGGAGGACCAATATTGGCAAACACTGTCATCAACATTTCGCTGCTTACAGTATTGCCTCAAAGAAGTACGTGTTTATTTGACTTCTAGAAGAAGTTTAGATATGCATATGCTTCAATTTCTTTGGGAAAATGCAAAAGTGTTGGAGAAGATGTTTCTCCGCACACACCAGAAAAGTTGGGGACAAGAGGTGAAACAACAGTTGTCAAACTCTCAAAAAGCGTCCCCTTTGGCTAAATTGTTTATTTTTGATATTTAAATCATATACTCAATAATATGCAATAATTATTTCAAGAAATACATGATATGGTTGTTATAATTATCTTCCATTTATATGTAGAGCAATATGTTTGCTATTTAGTAAAACATGTTATTAATTTATAAAATTGTTTCATGTCTGTTGAGTTTATAAGTGTTTTAATAAGAAATCATTTTTTGTAAATGTAGTTCAAACCATACCTTTTTTATTTAGCAAGATTGGTTGAGTGGTGTTGAGGAACTAAGTGAGGGTAAGACAAATGGTGATATAGCTATATATTAGGAGGGAATGCCATGGAGTGGTTAATGATAATGACTCTTTATGATAAGTTTCCTAAGAAAACCTACACATTCGATGTGACTAAATGTGATGAAATATTTGATTTACTTGTGAAAGATGGCCAAATGGTGATACCTCCAAATACTAAAGTTCCTCCGTTGGAACAGTAGAAGAAAAGAGGTTACTGTAAATACCATAATTTTCTAGGCCACCGAACCTCACAATGTTTTTTTTCAAGGATCTTATTCAAAATGCAATCAAGGAAGGTCGTTTGAGGTTTGCAGACAAGGGGAAGAACCAGATGAAAGTGGATGATGATCCCCTTAACATTGTTGACACTAATTATACTGAGCCTGTCGATATCAACATGGCCGATATGGTTGCAGTTGAGGCAAAGGAGATTTCAGGGAATGAAGGGTATGTCCTAATTGGAAAGTAGGCTGCTGATAGCCTATAGGATGATGTTACCTTTGGAACAACTGTCAAGGGTAAGCAGGTTGCTAACGTCGAACCAAAGACTACTGAAGGTCTTGAAGGGGAGACGACTATGGCTACTGAAGGCCTAAGGAAGAAATTTAAAGAAATCTCAATTGCTGAGGGCGCCAACTTAGGCGTCAACATGGTCAATCTAGGCCATTCCACTCCATAAATGGAAGAAGTAGAAAGTTGTTTGAAGAAAGAAGGAATGCATCCTCGTTATCCTAAAGTTGACGAGACTCTGAAGGAATACCTTTGGAGGTGTCACAAGCAAAGCTCCGATATGCTGCTATGTCCAAGATGTAGCATACATGTGAGCCCAAGGGTAGCACAAAACCACGAAAGATGGCAGCGCACCAGAACTGAGTGGAATTGGAAAAGAGAAAGTCAGTTGCTGGCATTATATCCCAAACCAGGCGAAAGCTTGCTAGGATTTTTGGTACGTTTCCACAAAGATGAGACTGATGCTCGATGTGTCCCAGATGTGGGGCAGTCTACAACAAGAAGATGGATGAGGCTTCCGAAAGGATTCCGTCTAATCAAAGGTGGGATGCACGCAGAGGCAACCCGTATTTGTACATATTTGACAGAAGGGGAGTTCCAAGAATACAAGACAACCCCCACCCAAAGGCTAGGAAAGTTACCTTCAAATTGCCACCACATATCCTAGAGGACAGGTGGACTCAGGCAGGGTCGAGTAAGGGCAAATGGAGAAATTTTGACAAAAGAGGAAGAACATCCTAGGCCTACAGGAGACAATTCCAAGCAACTAAAAGGGAGGCTATCAGGTTAGGGAACTACAAAGGTAAAAATCCTATGTCAAGATCCCAATGGAGGAGGCACCAGAGACTAAGAAAAGCAGATAGAGACAGTTTCGATGGAGGTTGGAGAATCCAGCAACACGAAAGCTCCTTTAAACATGACAAATTCTACAAAACCTCCAGTGGGAAGGAAATTATTTCCTTCTGAAGACCATAAAGAGAAACAGAAGATTCAGAAGGAACATAATAAAGAGGAAGAGATGCTCACAGATAGTTTCGATTCAAACGGAGTATCATCTTTAAACGTGAACTGTAATGTGGTATCCGTTCTACCGTACGAGTATAATCAGGAAACTGAAATTGAAGACGATGACGAGACCGAAGCAACGGAGATGGCGAAGCACAAACCTGTATGTTACTATGTGCTTAGTAACAGCGTTATCGAAGAGCAAAATGCCCAATTCGAGAGACCACATAAGGGGATGCAAAGTCATTTCAAACCCCTATACATAAGGGTGAAAGTCGAACAGGTTGGAATCAATAAAGTGCTGATAGATGGAGGTGCCGCAGTGAACCTCATGCCTCAGTTTATGCTGAAGAAGTTGGGCATGTTCGACACAGATGTTAAGCCCCACAACATGGCCTTGTCAAACTATGAAGGAAAAATAGGACAGACACTAGGGGTTATCCAGGTAGATTTGACTGTTGGATCAATCACTAGACCAACAATGTTCATGGGAATACCGGCGAAGGCCAATTCAACTTACTCCTAGGAAGAGAATGGATCCATGGGATTAGAGCAGTACCCTCAACCATACATCAGAGGGTGTCCATATGGAGAGAAGACAGTGTGGTGGAGAACATAGAGGCTGACCAGAGTTACTTCATGAGTGAAGTAAATCAAGTGGATAAGGCTAACTTCGATAGAAATCTGGCGAATATAGGCCCGTGTCAACCAACTGGGGATATTTACTCCCCAAATAAAAATGCTTTATACTTCTTAACTCTCTACCCTAATGGGTTTCAGTGGGATCGAGAGATTATGGGAGATCCTGAAGAAGGAGAATCATTAGAAATACGGCCCACGGGCTGGGACGAAAACCCTGATTATGTCTGAGTCTTCGTTCTTCGAAAAGATTTTGGCTTATCTGGCCAAAAACAAGCGAAAAACAGCTCTTGAAGCCGAGATGATCAACATGGAGGTCGAAGCCAACAATGCCATGTTAAATGATGCAGGCCAGGGTGCAAGCTTCACACTAACAACCTTGGCAAACAGGTAATAAAAGATACGTCGAATCAAAGGCTAGATGCTATCTATGACGAAGAGCCTTTGGGATTCGAGAAAGATCCAGTTGTTAGAACAAGATTGAGAATCTATGTTCAGAATCTGGTTTTGATGATAACGAATATATATTTTGTGAGTAACAATTTTATTACTAATGGTTTCATTAAATGTGCAAATATTATGTTATATACATGACTCATCAGAATAAGAATACGACAACTACATTCAGAAGATCGAAGAAGCCAAACATTATTCATCAGATGTTCTAATTCAGAACACATCAACTACCAAAGACAGCAGATAAAGAAGCAAACAACATGCAAGATGAAAAACAAGCTTATTCAAGAAGCTTTGCAAACATCAGAAGATCACACAAGTATGAAGATCAGGAGTTCTTAAGCAAGAAGTTCTGAAGACACAAGGCAGCGAGATTTAAAGAGCAAATAACAAAAGAGTCACGTGTAAACCAATGAAGAAGGTACAACTCAGCACACAAATTAAGTAAAATATGAAGAGCTTAGAATCTAAGGTAGAGCCGTTAGTAGCATCATCACATGCAAAACAGTTGCAATATTTAAAAGGAACAACTCCCAAGGCTGAAAGAAGAAGCAATCCACATGTAGCACATTGGAAAGACAAGCTCAACCAAAGAAGCACGCCATCAACTGTAGTCATCATGTTGAGGATAAGATTATGCAGAGAGCAACAATTGTCATTAAAGGATCATACGAGACAGAGCTTTCAAAGCGACATTCAAATAAGTCTCAACGGCTAACATACCAAGCTCTATAAATAGATCAAAGCTTCAGACTTGAAGGTATGTGTTCTAGTATGTATCTGAGTATGCATCTAGAATGAGCATCAGAGTATGTATCCAGGATACATTTACAAGAGTGAAGATCAAGAAGTAATTCAGAAGATAATCAAATAGATGAAAATATGATCATGTAAATATGAAAGAAGAAATCTTGAAGACATGTATCAGAAGTTACACAAGAGGCAACATACATAAAGTGTATGATGAAACAAAACGTTATTAACATCAGCCTCCCAGAAGAAGAGCTCTAGAGAAGACAAACAGTTCCTGCTAAATGAGTAGTATGCGTCACAAGAGAACTGAGCAGTACACTTACTAAAGATGCATCAAAAGTTGATGATGAAGACATAATCAAAGGATATAAGAGCTGCTGCTCCTTATGAGATTCTGAGAAAAGAATATGTAGATATTTCTGAAGAAGCAATCAATTCCTCGTGCAAATGTTCAACATATGCTTAATCAGAATTAAAGGAGATGGTCTTACAAGAAGAAGTAATTGCTCCAAAACTTCAACCTCCATATTCAAGGAAATAATTAAAGAAGCATATTTACATAAGAGTTGTTGCTCTTAAACTACTTAAAGAAGAACGACGGTGAAGATCATATTGAAGAAGCAATCATCAGATTGAAGAAGCAATCATCAAGTGGTAGCAGGAATTGCTATGAATATGTACTTAACCCCTAGGTACATGGTTCGATTCCTGCGGGAGGCAAAAACAATATTTCCTGGGCAGCCGATAAGCGGACCTAGGGGGGATTATTGATTAAGCTGGTGACATGCTTGGTAAGCCGGAAGCCCTGCGGGGTAAGCGGAAATCCAGGGTGTTACATAAAACACATAGATTTGTTGCTCATAGTGTGTTATATCTTAAATTATGAACTTAGAATAGGAGACAATCTGCTTAACTAAGAAGCACAAATGTAATCTCCAGAAGATAAATGAACGTTATATCCTGCTAGGATCCCTGAACGGTTCATTATCAGAAGTTAGTCACAGTGGTTTGTAGTGCAAGGTCAGTCAAAACAGGTTGGCTGTGTAGGGTGCTTGAGTCAATGGACGTTATATCTTGCGGAGATCGCTGAACGGGTAATTGTCCAGTTGGTTAGTTACAGCAGTTGGCTGTGCAGGATGGTTAGTCACGACTGAGAATCGTGCAGTTGTAATCAGGATTGGTTATATTGGATTAAGACCTCTGTTGAGAGGCAAATCACTTGAAGAAGGTGGACTGGAGGTAGCCTTAGTTAGAAGGTGAACCAGGATAAAAATGAATGTGTCTTTTACTTTATGATCATGTCATTTTAACTTAGAACATCCAAGCCTTAATCTGCAGAACTGTACTGAACGCGTCAGAAGTTCTGATATCCTTAGAAGTTAAAATGAACATCTTATTGGTTATGTAGTTTTACACTTCATGCTTCCACAACATCAAAGCATAGTCCAATAGATGATTAAACCGAAGAAAGAAAAGACGTTAAAGAAAAAGAAAGGGAAATTTTAATTGATAAATAACACAATTCAATCCCCCCATTTTCTTGTATTTTTCTCCACCATCACCAGTATCATCAAGTGCAAAGATGTTAGCGCAGGACCCACTCGAAGAGGTTGATCTTGGAGATGGAACCACAAAGAGAATTACATACATCAACACCAAACTGGACCCCAAGCCAAAGAACAAGATAGTTGAACTGCTAAAGAAAAACAAAGACTGTTTCGCTAGGGATTATGATGAAATGCCTGGTTTGAAGAGGGATCTGGTCGAACTAAAGCTGCCTATCAAGGATGGCAAGAAGCCCATCAAGCAGACTCCCAGGAGGTTCGCTATAGAAGTCCTTTCAAAAATTAAAAAAGAGTTCGAAAGGCTCATTCATTGCAATTTCATCCGGACCACAAGGTATGTCGAATGGATTGATAATATAGTTCCAGTAATTAAGAAAAATGGCTCCTTAATAGTATGTAAAGATTTTCGTGATCTGAATGCAACAACTCCTAAGGATGAATACCCAATGCTTGTTGCAGAAATGTTAGTTGACTCAGTCGCAGGCTATGAGTATCATAGCATTCTCGACGGATATTCTGGCTATAACCAGATTTTCATTGCAGAAGAGGATGTTTCCAAAACAGCCTTTCGATGTCTAGGGGCAATAGGCACTTACGAGTGGATTGTTATGCCTTTTGGTTTAAAAAATGCTGGGACAACATACCAGCGTGCAATGAATTCTATCTTTCATGATTTCATAGAAACATTTATGCAGGTTTATATAGATGATATAGTAATAAAGTCTATATCAGACGAGGATCATCTAACCCATCTCAGCCAATCATTCTAAAGAATAAGGAAACATGGCTTGAAGATGAACCCTCTCAAGTGTGCATTCTTTATGCAGGCTGGAGATTTTTGGGGCTCTGTGGTCCATAAAAAGGGGATAAAGATCAATCAGAATAAAACGAAGGCCATCATGTAGACCAAGGCGCCATCAACTAAGAAGGAATTGCAATCTTTTCTAGGGAAGATAAATTTCCTGAGAAGGTTCATTTCAAATTTAAGTGGTCGTACGCAAGCCTTCTCTCCCCTTCTGCGTCTGAAACAAGGGAAATTCAATTGGAATGATGAACATAAGCAGGCATTCGACAAGATCAAGCAATATCTGACGAATCCGCCAATCTTGTCCCCTCCATGTGCAAAGAAGCCAATGAGATTATATATATCATCTTCTGACACTACTATAGGTAGCATGTTAGCACAGGAAAATGAAGATGGCATCAAAAGAGCCATATATTATCTTAGCAGGGTTTTAAATGATGCATAGACCAGATACACTCCCATAGAAAAGTTGTGTCTTTGCTTTCATTTCTCTTGTACTAAACTCAAGTATTATATAAAACTTGTTGATTTATATGTATCTTCGCATTTTAATGTCATTAAATATATGTTATCAAAGCCCATAATGCATAGTCGAATTGGTAAATTGGAAAGGACCATTTAGAATCTTAAAAGCATTTTCAAACAATGCATATGAGATAGAAGAATTAGTAGAGGATCGAAGGATCCTAAAGGTAAATGGGAAGTATTTGAAAAAATATAAACCATTTATGCATGAAGTTGGAATTGCAACAACGTAGTAGTTAAAGACTAATATTAGGGCTAAGATGGCAAGTGCTTCGCCAAAATGGCTTTGTCTTAAATAAAATTAATGTATAGAACAAAAGTTGAATACAAAATAAAGAAGCATAGAGATTTTCAAGTTAGCATTGTAGACGGAAAGGAAGATGTTCATTGATTGGAAATAGTGATACAATCAAACCAAAAACACATCATAATAACAACACTACAAAATGTTATAAGAAAATCCTACAAGTTGTCTTCAACTGTTTTGAAGATACAACTCGCCTATGTTCAGCCTGGGGCAACTTTCAGCCTCCAAGGCGTCAAGCAACCCTGCTACATGCAGTTTTCTAACTACGCCTAGTTTAGTAAAGATATAGGACAAGAGTCTTCCATAGGGAATGCAGAGAGTTTTGCCCTCGGGTGAAGTTAGGATTTCCGCCTTGAGATGTTTGAAGACAATGAGAGGTATGTTGATCTTTTTCTTGAGAAGGAGGAAGTACAGAAATTTGAGATCCTCCACCATTATTCTTGTTTGATCTTCTTTTCGTGGGAGAAAGTTCCCCACCAGAAATTGATGCCACACTCGTTAAAATCTTCAAGAGAAGTGTTGAACTCTTTGAGAATGGAAGGAAAGATTTCTCTGTGAGAGGAAGACATGTTGAAAAATAATATGAGGAAAATGAGAAGGAGATGAAAGGCTACGAAAAATGAGAAATTTAGGGTTTATATAGTGGTAACCCACGTTAGTGATTGGTTACGCTTTGCAGCATGAGTGGGACACGAGTTGATTTTCTTTAAGGAAGACGTGAAGTTCACAGCATGTTCGCCTTGGAAGTTGAAGTGTAATCATTTAATAACTGGCGCACACACGTCTTAAATGAGACGTTTTGGAAATAGGGAGTCATAATTAACCTACAATCAGGGACGCAGGGGTCACTGAAAGGTCTAGTCGAAGTTTATTGATTACTGGAAACATCTATTCCTACAGATATTCGTAATCTAGAGATAACCATCATACTTTGAAATAATAAATGCATTGGAAGACTAAAGGTTCACCAAAATGGTTATGTCTTAAGTAGGTTACAAAAAAGAAAGTTAGTTCAAGAATAAAAATAAAGAAAAAGGCAATTGAAAAATCAAAAGGGAATAGCGGTCTTCATATGGTTGTACTTCGTCTTCGCCAAGCCTATTTTGTATTGAACCGCAGTCTGAATTCCTTTAAGACACGCAATCTCTACATCCATAGCAGTAGCCCTTTCAACGTGTTCAACACTCTTCTTGGCTAGTCGAGTTGCTTCGGTGTTATCTAAACCCTAGATATCAGCTTGTTTCGCTTTAGCATCAGAGATTTTCTTACGCAACTCTTCGATTTGGGATTCCCAAAGCTTGATGGAAGCAGTATAAGTATCGAACTAGGTTTGTGCTGATTTTTGAGAATCAAATAGCTTTTGAGAAGCCTCAAAGGTTCGAAGCGCATTGTCGAATCATCAGTTTGGGCTTGTTCAGCTGATTTAATTTTCTCCTTGACATCCACTTCCCTATTATGTTCTGCTTGAATTTGATTTATCAGATGCTGGATGTCAACAAGGGCTTCGCCTACATCAGTGAGGCAAGCAGTAATGTCAATTTTGTTTATCAATTGTTTGATTGCACCCAAATTCGTCTTTAGCTTCTCGAAAAGATCAACTTCGAAGACAACTATCTTCACTTACTTAAGAAGATCTTCATAAGACGCCTCACTGGCACTATTGCCAGAATGAGTTGAAACTCCAGAGATGCTCTTTTCAGAAGAAGACTCCCTTTCAGCCAACATTAATTTAACATATTTGAGAGGATCTTTCTATTTCAGAGCATTTTTCTCCTTTAGTAAGTGATATAGGCAAGCTTTGGTTTGTGGACGGTATAATGATAGTCTGTTGCGTTGTCATTGCAGTAGCAGCTTCATTAGTATTGGCTTTATCATTCCCAGGAGTGGTTTCTTGTTCACCCATTTCTTCATCTTGAACAAAGTATTGACCAACATTGTCGATAGATGGGTCATCATCTCCAGTATAATCTGTGTGGAACTTGGATTGTGTTAGAGGATTGCTGGGAGTTTGTTCAGAATCTCTTTCTCCCTCTAGATGGGCTTCGTCGGTTGACTTCAAGTTTTTTCTACCTTCTTCTCTAGGAGAGGAATTCTCTTGATCATTTTGAACCTCATTTGGCTCAGCCTGTTGCACTCCAGTCGAAGATCCTTTGTTTTGGACAACGTTGGTTAGAGGCGGGGATGAATTTTTGTCAACTGAAGGTCCACTCTGGTAGTCAGTCGAAACCTGAGGAGCAACAGTTTGTTCCTGAAATTAAGTGTGTTAAAATAGAGAAGATATTTTTTCTAAGAAGGAAAGTAGTAACAAAAATTTACTTGTAGAGTCTCAGGGTCAGAAGCATTGCTCCCGATATGTTCTAGAGCTACATCACCAGAAGCTTGACGTTGAAGTTCTGGGGGAAAAGGGGGAATAATCTGAGTTGGATACCTGGGATATTGGTGTTTTGGTACGAGGCAACAATTTCCTTACTCTTATTCTTTTTCTTTTCTAAAGGTCTGGGGGAAGCCTCGTCCTCATCTTCGATAACGGTGACGTTGCTAGAGGAGACTTTTCTTTTACCTAGTGTTAATGGAGGTTTACCATCACCCTGAAAAGAAGGCAAGTAAATATTTAGAAAGAAAAGGGAGAAAGACCAAGAGATCATATAATCGACTACCTTCGAGCCCCTTGTTGTTTTCGGAGCAACTTCTTCAGTCGGAAGTCCTTGACTGGAAGAGGAAGTGGGTTTAGAAGTAGTGGTTGAAGCGGTTTTCGCCAAGAGTTTATCCTTCTTCACTACTTTTCTTTCAACAGCTGAAAAGGATGTGGGTTAGTCGAAACATAATATGTTAAAAACCAGTAAAGGCTGAAAGGTTGTAAAACCAAGAAATCCAAACATTCCACACCTTGACCTATTGGAAAGGTTATTCTCACTGCATCTAAGTCGAAGTGGAGAAAGTCTTTGAAACTGTCTAAGGTATGTTTGGTCGCAACCACTGTTTTAGCAGGTTTTTTACTGTCATTTTTCAAATCATTAAAGATATTCCCACACACGAACCAATCTGGGTAAGGAGGAAAAAATGATTAAACAAAATCTGCACTGGGTAATTTTAGAAATTTGGGTGGTTCGAACTTAAAAGCCAGATCATATTTGAATTCAAGTTTTACAGTCCTAAGAGTTTTTCTCTTAGCTATTTGTTTTGTAAATTTCTCTTTTAAAATGGAAGCTGCATTACAATCTGTTCGAACAATTTGTGTGGGATCATAGACAATTTCAAAGTACTTTTGGAATGCTTGGATCTCTTCAGAATGTGTAAGCTTACCCATGTAAGAGTGTTCCTGCAAACATGAAAAAGCTTTTGTTAAATTAGCTTTGATTTCATCAGTGGTATACATATTTTCAGAATAGAATTTTGTCCACCATTGACCGAATCCTTTTGTGACATAAAATGATGGTTGATATGCTATCAATTGAAATTCAGCAAAGTTTGCATGATAGCTTTGGTGTGTTGCAATGTCTCGGGCAGTCCAGTAAGTCCCTGCAACACATAATTCACGCTTTCGTTTGAAGAGAGACACATGAATAAGTTGACATAACCCAAATTGTCGAGGGACAAAATTTGGTTGATAGGCTAATAAGCATACATAGCTCTTCACTAGTAAACTTCTTGAAACCAGCAGTCTTGGGAGAAAAACACACGCCATATATCTTCAATCTCCGCATTGGCATCCTTAATAGCGTCTTCAAGTGAAGTAGTAAACCAAAAGGGCCATGAGTTCGTTTGGCGAATGGAGCCATTGAAGGAGTAAAATTGTGGCGTTTCGAAAACATCAAAGTATATTTGGTGAGAGAGGCTTGAAAGTTATCGCCTTCATCAGTTGGAGTCAGTTGAAGGAGCCTAATGCCTTCAATACTTCTGTCTTTTATCGCTGGATCATTTTCATCAACACGTCCATGCGTTGGCAAAGAAGGTTCGAATGTGGCATTTAGCCACAATTAAAGAAGCCAGTAAGGTCCAGACAGAAGTAGGTTGGTGCCAGGTGTATAGTGTTTTATTTTTGCACTTGCTGACCCTAAGCTTTCATATAAACTGGCTAACAGGAGTTCACTTATACATATTTTTCGATCATTATGCAGCTGATTGGCAAGGGTTAGAGATCTCTTTGCGACTTGCATGGATTTACAACAAAAGAAAAATTTAGATAACCATAAACCTAGGAATGTTATGTGTTCTACGTCAGAGACATCTTCTCCTGAAGTGTGGTATAAATTGATGTAAGAACTGAATGAAACATTTTTTACGGTGAAGCCAATTAAGTCTTCACTATCCTGATAGGGGTCGAAGGTCTCTCCTGTTGGATGAAGTCCGGATATGGCAGCTATGTCGAAAAGCGTAGGTGTTATCATTCCGCATGGAAGGTGAAAAGTGTTGTATGTACCATCCCAAAAGTACAAGCTAGACAACAATAAGGGTTGGCAATAGCTGAACCCTAGTTTGGACATTTGAATTAGGTCGTAGATGGCTAATTTCTTCCAGAACGGGGCCTTTTGTTTTTCAACTTTAGTTAACCAAGATAGATAGGATTTGTCTAAGGTTGGACAAGAATAAAAAGTTCTGAAATTCTCAGTTATATAATCTAACTGGAATGCTTCTCTTTCTATGATAGAATGTGAAGAGGTACCCTCAGAGGTCTTTTCTTTAATATGTTCAGCCGAATTTTGGTTTGAATCCTCATCCTTTGAGGGAGCGATTTTGTTTGCTATGGGTTTTGTATCAAAATGACATGGAAAAAATTCTGTGCATTTTTCTAAATGAACTTGAGAAACTAATGGTCCTAAAAACCCTAATTTAATTCCAGAAAGAAGGGATGGAATCATTACTTGGGAAGTGAAAATAACTCTTTGTTCTTTAGTAAGTTTTGGAGTTGTAATGTACTCTCGATTCCCAACCGTGACGATCTTACTTGTTGGAGTATCGTGAGAAGCAGAACTCTTTGGAGATCCAGCCTTCTTGGCTTTCTTAGATTTCTTTTGCTGATTTTCAGAAGACATGGTATATCTTGGAATGATGAAAAGGGTTTTTTTTGGAAAAAGAGAAGTTTCAGAAAAATGGAGATTTGAACCAAGGTTGAAGATGGATGTTTGCGTAAAAGAAAGAAATATAGTGGCTAGCTTTTATAGGGCTACTCTATGAGGCAGTAGGGTACACCTGGCGGGAGTAGCGGGCCACGTGCTGGCGGTTTGGTGAGGAAGTTGAAAAATTGCTGTTCACTTTCTAGGGAATAGGTAGTTATGATGACAATAACTGAACGCACTTCTCGATGGGACATTTTTTGGGAAGTTAAGTCGTGATTGACTGACAGTTATTAGACCTTTGAGTTTATAAAAGGTTTATGCTAGAACAAGATTTGTTCTGATCAATATTCTTAGTTTTGATGATAACAATGTATACGAATTTTGCTTGAGATAATGTGGTACTCTAATTCTATGCAATTTCCATTTCAGGAAACATATAAAGAGTATGCACAAAATCAGCGCAAGAAGCACTGACTCAGAAGGTTCAATGCAACATCAGAACATGCTTGTCGCACGCTCGCGAAAAATGAACAGAGTCGCCACCAATATATTTATCCCATAAGGGAAAGGAATATCAGAAAACCTAACAAAGGAAGGAACAGGGTCTTGCGACCAGAGAATCAAGGTACGGGAGTCGGTTACGCGAGGGGAAGGTATTAGCACCCCTCACGCCCATCGTACTCGATGGTATCCACCTATGTTTGTTTCTATCTAAAGGGTGTGTACTATGTCTATCTATATGTGAATGAATGCAAAAAGAAATATGGGGAAAAGAAGGAATATTTACAAATGTGTTCGTTCAAGCCCCGCGACTTGATGCCTACGTATCCTTTTCAGGAATCAGAGCGCCGTAGTTCGGCTCTATAGTTTTGTTTGTTTTTGTGTTTTTTAGTTGGGCGGAGTTAACGCTCGCGCTCTTGCATAAAGGGACAGCCTAGGATGCAATGGAGCGGAGATAACAATGCCCTTAAGAAAGGAGAGAGAAGAGAGAGAGTTTGAGTGTTTCGAGGAAATCCCTAAAGCAAGGGAAACTCGAGTTACTCTTTGGTTTGTGTCTTTTAACGTTGGGAACTTACGCCCGAATGGAACCCTAAAGCAAGGGAGATCCAAGCACTCGAACATTCCCTAAAGCAAGGGGTGTTCAAGCTTCCATTCCCTTTTTAAGATTTTCACTTTGATTATTAGTGTTTTAAGTATTTTCTTTGTATTTTTTATGGGGAATTTATTCAAGTATTTATTAATGTTTTATGGTTGTAAAAGAAAAAGAAATGAGAAAAGGGGAACTAGTCCTAATTTCTACATTCTATGTTGTTCTAATTCTACAAGAAAATAAGGGAGGAAAAAGCAATTAAACATTGAAATATATTCACAAAAGGAAAAGAATTAAAGTTTAGACTATACATGAAAATTATTCACAAGCAATTTTATTTTTTGATGTAACAAAGAAACTATTTATTTATGGTTTATCAACCACTCAAAATTCAAGGAAACAACAATTAAAATCAATTAAAATAATATTCTAAAAAAAACTCTAATTGGTTAGAAAAGGTTTTTTGTTGTTGTTTTTATTTAAGAAAATCGATCAATAAGGAAAAGAATTAAAGAAAAATCAAGTTTATTACATTTTTTATTAACAGCCAGGGGGTGCAAAAGCATTTTCTGAATGAACTAAAAAACAGTTGAAACAGGTACGGGCTCAAAATAAAGGGGGGGGGGGAATAGCAAGCCGAGTACAGGCCCAAGTTTGAGTGGCACGTGTGCATTGGTAAAAGGAGGTGTTCAATTAGCAGAAGGAAATAGGCTCAAGGGCGCATGGCCCAACGTTGCACTATCCTAATCATACTTGCTTTTATTTCTGTTTCATCTTTTGATCGGTTCTATTATTATAGCATGTATTTATTAACTGGAATGTAACACGCATGTGCAACATGAGGTATCAATTGGTCATGGGGGAGTTAAGTGACTAAAAGACAAAGAAAGAGATTCAACCAATCAAAACGCAACACCACATCAACTAATCATTTGAATAAAACAAAAATGGAAATATAATGAAGCACATGAGCCAGTAAGATAGCGACACGTATACGATCATAATCATAAGCTACCAAACGAACTAGACACCGGAGATACTCTCCGATCACCCTTTCCGGCCACCTCCACCGCCGGCGATCAACAAATTCGCCCAGAGAACTTAAAACTGACCATGTTCCGACTCGTTTTCACCTTCTGAGTCCAGATCCGGTCCTATCTTCCACCAATTCTTCCTCTAAAATGTTAACCGAGCAAGTCCTTCCTTCCCTAACCTTCGACGAACTTAAACGAAACTCATGCTACTACTAACAGATACACATATTCACATGCTAAACTCAAAAGCAATGTTCATATCCGGAGAAGTCGCATTTCTACGTCGTAATATCACAAGTTCAGATCCACACACAAAGATTCCACACAATATCTGATGCATATGACCTATACATGATACTAACAGGTTCACCAATGGATCGAAAACGTACCTGAAGGAGTTCTTGGACGAATGACTTCGGAGGACTTCGCATTGCAGATCCAAATCTTGAAAGTGACGCTAACGTTTAGCTTACTTGAGAAATGAACTCGGTTCTTTGCGGCAACCTTTGGAGTTTGAAGAGTGATGATCTTTGCCCGAGGCGAATGGTGATGAAGCTAGATGAAGGAATGATGACGGTGATGCTCTATTGAGGCTTGGTGGAGAATCTCGAAGCTTAGGTGGTGGCAGTGATGGAGATTGACGTTGGTATAGGTTGATGGTGGGAGAAAGAAGTGGTTAGAGGTTGTTATGGTGGCGGTTGCGAAACGGTTATGGTTGCCGGAGTTTGTTATGGTGGTTGAGGGTGGAGAGAGTGAGGAGAGGGTAGAGAGAGGGTGATGTGAGAGGTAAGAGAAACTGGAAAAAATGGAGAGATGGAAGTGAGTGCGAGAGTGAGAAAGAGTGGAGTGTAGATTTTTTTTGAGAAAGTGAAAAAGTGAGAGTGTGTATGAAGTGGGTGTTTGAATCGTGGATCAATCCAGAGAGTGATGTAGGAGCTTGCTTTTATAGGGTGAGGTGAGCATGTGTAGCTTGCATATTTTGAGTGTGGGACTCTAGTGCATAGCCTTGCAACAACTTCCCTTTTTATGGATGTGGGACTTGAGCTTTTTGGGATCAGTACTGCTCCATGGCTTGATATGGAACTATAGCATTGTATGGAAGACATTTTATGCCAGGTGTAGACAGCTCATGGTCATGACTTTGCACGCACATAACTATCATTCTAGACCTCCATTTGACTCAAATACAAACTCCTTGCAAAGAAGTCACGGGAGTGATGAATTAATGTGTTGAAACCCCTTTGAAATAATGCTTGGACAGGTGACAATGATGCTTGAAATGTGGTGATACACAAATGTATGATGACTGCATGCACGTGACTCGGCTCTGGAACTGTGTTCTTGGCAAAAGCATGGCTTGGTTGAGGAGTGACTTTGCAACCTCGTAACTTGCTCCACACATGTCCAAAATTGATGAAACTAGGTTCAATGGATAGGGGACATGGCAAGGAATGGTTTAGAACCAAGCTTGTTTAAGATAGAGACTTGTTGGAGGGAGAAAGAGACCTTGACATTTGGCCCACCACGTGTTTGCTGAAATGCGTTGCGTGCCCAGAATTCTGTGTCATGGCTGCCTGCAGGATTTGGTCAGGGTTGGGGCACCACTTTGAAGGCTTGTATCTCACTCATTTTTTGTCCAATTGTACCCATTCTTGTTTCAATGGATAGAGGAGATGGCAAGGAAGAGAATGATACCAAATTTGCATTCATGGCATTTTTGTGGAGCTCTGAAACTGACTTGAGATTTGGCATGCCATGTGCTTGACGAAATGCCTGGTCATGACTTGGCTTGTGACTAGGATTATGACTTGATTCAAATGAGTTTTCAGCAACTTGTCAACACTTTAACTCTTCATGCAAGCTTCAAATGAAAAAGTACCCAACTACAAAGTTGTCCTCCTCCATGAGAGGAACAACTTTGATGTTTGAATTTTCTCCAAAAATTGCCATTTGCCACGTGGAATCTGCTGCTGAAGTGGACTGCTCAACAAGATTTAAGACATCAAAAATTTTTCTAAGTGTTGGAATGTCCTTTTTTCTATTTTTTTCAACTTTTTGCCGAACTCCCGATTTTGTCCATTCTTCGACTTTTCTTGATTAATTTTCCACCAAAAGTCAATATTCGAATAATTTTCCCGATTTTGACCCAAAAGTCAACTATTCCGATTTTTCGACTATTGATGAAATTCCCGATTAAATCTCTTCCACTCACATCCAGTCACATAAACACATCCACACAGTCAGTATGAGAAGCTTTCCACACATAGAAGCCACTTCTGATTAAATGTTGACCAGAAAGTCAACTGGTTGACTTTGGCCAAAGAAACCCTGATTTAAAGAACCAGATGATTTGCAAGCTTATACCCTCTAATCAATGCCCTGATTTGAAGCAGAGAGACACCCCAATCCAGGAGGACTTTAATGAACATAGAGCCACATGATCATACCTCAGTTTTCTCATTCTCTGATCATACTTCTTTGCAATGGAGCTTTTTCATGCTGGCCCTTGAATAACACCTATGATATGAATGCATGGGTATGGATTATGACCTAAGTGATGTATGTGCATGAATGCAAAGCCTAAGCCAGTTAGAAATTAAAGGGTAGGACAAATTTGGGGTATGACAGCTGCCCCTATTTAATCGTCTTATACTCGAAGGTGAGGTTGGCGCTAGCCTTTCGAACATTCGGGGTAGAAGAAGATTAAATATCAAAGTACCAGAAATTTGTCCTGAAGAGAAGATGGTGTAAGTGGTATCCTCATTTTTGTTTTTGTTTTGATATCTGCTGGGGAAAGAGAATTTTTATTTTTCTGATGAAAATATTTACAGTGAGTAACTGGATGGTGATAACTTGTAACGTAACCAAGGTGCCAATACAAGGTTCTCAAGGGGATTGATATTTACAGGGAAATGATTGGGAGAGAAGTAGGTTTGACAGAATGATAAGGTGAAATAGACGATTGTTTTGAGGGAGATACAGACGAGCATCAGAAGGAGACACAGACGAGTATCGAAAGAATGACACATACGAGCATCAAAAGGAGATACAGACGAGTATCGAGAGAATGACACAGACGAGCATCAAAAGGAGATACAGACGAGTATCGAAAAAATGACACAGACGAGCATCAAAAGGAGATACAGACGAGTATCGAAAAAATGACACAGACGAGCATCAAAAGGAGATACAGACGAGTATCGAAAGAATGACACATACGAGCATCAAAAGGAGATACAGACGAGTATCGAGAGAATGACACAGACGAGCATCAAAAGGAGATACAGACGAGTATCGAGAGAATGACACAGACGAGCATCAAAAGGAGATACAGACGAGTATCGAAAAAATGACACAAACGAGCATCAAAAGGAGATACAGACGAGTATCGAAAGAATGACACAGACGAGCATCAAAAGGAGATACAGACGAGTATCGAAAAAATGACACAGACGAGCATCAAAAGGAGATACAGACGAGTATCGAAAGAATGACACATACGAGCATCAAAAGGAGATACAGACGAGTATCGAAAGAACGACACATACGAGCATCGAAAGGAGATACAGACGAGTATCGAAAGAATGACACAGACGAGCATCAAAAGGAGATACAGACGAGTATCGAAAGAATGACACATACGAGCATCAAAAGGAGATACAGACGAGTATCGAAAGAATGACACAGACGAGCATCAAAAGGAGATACATACGAGTATCGAAAGAATGACACAGACGAGCATCAAAAGGAGTTTGGTAGATTGACTTACTGGGGATTGGGATACCAGGTATCGGCACCATGGCTGGAAGAGATTTGTGATGGAGTAGCAGATATCAAGTGAAGTTTATACGGATGACAACTTCTGCGAGGATGCACCATCGGCTTGATTGAGTGATGATTTGTACTATCTGGCTTATGCTTTGTATGCATGCTTGAATTTTTCTATGGCGTAATGATCCACTTTGACGGATATGCTACGCTTTTGAAGATGCAATGTTATATGCAATGACTTCTATATGCAAAGTGCCAAATAAAGGCATTAGTGACAGGGGAGCAAGATCATTGGGGTCCGCTGCTTGTTGTCTTGAAACACCATTGCGGATGGGCGTTGGAAACCTCATAGTGCCACAGATTATTGGCAACCGTGTGGAGGGTTAGAACATAGCTCTGTTGGGGAGAAATGACTTTACTCGACTTTCCTTACATTCTATGCTGCTTGGAGAATCATGAGTTCTTTGGGGGACCATTCTTTGTCTACCATATTGAAGAGGGATATGGACCTTTTCATGTGCTCCCTGCTTACCAGTACTGATGAATAATACTCTGGAACTTTCATGTGGGATGATGATGACCTTTGTGACATATCATGAACCAAGATGATGGCTAGAACCTGCGACCTGCACAGGAAACAACGTTTGGATGCAGATGGTGCCCCTTAGAGCACTTTTATGTTTATGTAACATCATGTTTCGTTTTGATTTTGTGATTATTGCCCCCCATGCTTTCAGTGCAATGTTTAATAACGAATTAAATCACACCTCGCATGCGTGAAAATAAAAATAAAAAGAAAGAAAGAAAGCTTTGCATCAAAAGATCATTTTATTGATGGAGTGCCTGTGAATAGGCTTCTGTACAAGGAAGCAACTCCTAAATGAGGTAGTTGCGAAAAAGAAAATAAAAATGCAAAGAGCGAAATGGCAAAGAGAAATGCTCGGATTTCCATTAAAACTGATATTGCTACAGTTCCCATATCCTCGATCCTCTCAATGCTTTGCTTCAGAAGGGCAATGGTTGGACTGATCCGTCTGTTCTGCCAAGGGCGTATAGTGGTCTTTGTGAAGGATATTCAGACTGTAGCCTCTCGCTTTTGATCCCTAACTTTTGCCTGGATCGCCCTTTCGGGTTTTCAATCCAGCAGGATGCCCCTTTTTGCCTAAGTCGCCCTTTCGGGTTTTCAACTTAGCGGGTTATTCCTTCTTCTTTTTTTTTTATCCCTAATTTTTGCCCAAACCCTTCTGGTTTGCCGGGATGCCCTTATTTTTGCCTAGGTGCGTCGACCTAGCGGGTCTTTTATGCGTAGTATTTTTTGACTGAGTCTGAATTGACTGGAAGCGGAACGTCTTCCCCATCCATTTTTGTCAGGATTAAAGCACCACCTGAAAATGCTTTCTTCACAATATATGGTCCCTCATAGTTGGGAGTCCATTTGCCCCTTGGATCGGTGTGAATTGGCAAGATCTTCCTTACGACTAGGTCACCTGTGTGGAATTCTCGAGGCCGAATCTTCTTGTCATACGCTTTCTTGATCCTCTTTTGGTACAACTGGCCATGGCAGATAGCAGATAAGCGTTTCTCCTCAATTAGATTGAGATGATCAAGCCTCGTTTGAACCCATTCTGTTTCATCGAGTTTGGCGTCCATCAAGACTCTCAATGAAGGAATTTCCACTTCAACAGGTAGTACGGCCTCCATACCGTAGACAAGAGAGAAGGGAGTTGCCCCAGTTGAAGTACGAACCGAAGTTCTATAGCCATGCAAAGCAAATGGCAACATCTCATGCCAATCTTTATACGTTCTAACCATCTTCTGGACAATCTTCTTTATATTCTTGTTAGCAGCTTCGACTGCGCCATTCATCTTTGGCCGATAGGGTGATGAATTGTGATGTTCAATCTTGAACTCTTCACACAACTCTGCCATCATCTTGTTATTAAGATTGGACCCATTGTCAGTGATGATCTTGTTTGGAACCCCATATCGGCATATGATCTCTTTCTTGATGAAGCGAGTAACGACTTGCTTGGTTACGTTCTTGTAAGAAGCGGCTTCAACCCATTTAGTGAAGTAGTCGATAGCAACAAGAATAAATCTGTGTCCATTTGAAGCTTGTGGCTCAATTCGTCCAATCATGTCTTTGCCCCACATAGCAAAGGGCCAAGGCGATGTCAGGACATTCAGAGGAGTCGGAGGAACATGGATTATGTCAGCATATACTTGACATTTGTGACATTTCTTCACATACACATAACAATCACTTTCAATCGTCATCCAATAATATCCTGCTCGCAAGATCTTTTTGGCCATAGAATGTCCACTGGAATGAGTTCCAAAAGATCCTTCATGAATTTCCCGCATGATCAATTCTGCTTCGTGTCTATCCACGCATCTGAGCAAAACTGAATCATAGTTTCTTTTGTACAAGACGTCTCCTGACAAGAAGAATTTGGATGCTAACCTTCGAAGCGTTTGCTTATCACCAATCGTAGCATCTTCGGGATACTCTTGCTTCTCAACATACCTCTTGATGTCGTAATACCATGGCTTTTCATCATACACATCTTCAGTAGTGAGACAGTGGGCAGGGAATACATGTGCAGGTTCTTTGTAACGGAGGATCGTTATGTCCGGCATTTCTTTAGGGGAGCTAACTCTGAACATGGCCGCCAAAGTAGCTAAAGCATCTGCTAATTGATTTTCCTCTCGGGGGATGTGATTGAAAGTGATTTCCTCGAAAGCGGGCAGCAACTCCAAGATATAGTCCTTATAAGGAACTAAATTGGGGTGTCGTGTTTCCCAATCACCTCTTACTTGATGTATGACCAAGGCAGAATCCCCGTAAACCTCAAGGATCTTGATTCTCATATCAATGGCTGCTTCGAGACCCATTATGCAAGCTTCGTATTCTGCGACATTGTTTGTGCAATCAAAGCATATTCTAGCTGTGAAAGGGATGTGAGTTTGACGAGGAGAAGTCAAAACTGCCCCAATACCATGGCCCATAGCATTTGATGCACCATCGAACGTGAGAGTCCATCGCTCTCCTGGTTCGGGTCCTTCACTATCATCTAGTTTCATGATATCCTCATCGGGAAAGTCAAACTTCATTGACTGATATTCTTCTAATGGTTGATGAGCAAGATGATCCGCAAGGACACTCCCTTTGATGGCCTTCTGTGTGACATACTGGATATCATACTCTGATAAAAGCATTTTCCACCGGGCTAGTCTTCCTGTAAGAGCCGGTTTTTCAAAGATGTACTTTATCGGGTCCATTTTGGAGATTAATAGAGTGGTGTGAGTCAGCATATACTGTCTCAGTCGGCGAGCAGCCCATACCAAAGCACAGCAAGTTTTCTCGAGTAGTGAGTAGCGGGATTCACAATCGGTAAACTTTTTGCTCAGGTAATAAATGGCGCACTCTTTTCGACCAGACTCGTCATGTTGGCCCAGCACACACCCCATAGATCCTTCAAGCACAGTTAAGTACATAAGAAGCGGCCTCCCAGGAACCGGAGGTATGAGAATTGGTGGCTCTTGGAGATACTGCTTGATTTTTTCGAATGCTTCCTGATAACGATCATCCCAACGGATACCTTGATTTTT
This sequence comes from Vicia villosa, assembly GCF_029867415.1. Taxonomy (NCBI): domain Eukaryota; kingdom Viridiplantae; phylum Streptophyta; class Magnoliopsida; order Fabales; family Fabaceae; genus Vicia; species Vicia villosa. The sequence goes on from NW_026705524.1 coordinate 108,520, forward strand.
GCGCAGCAGTTTGAAGATGGGTTCACAAGTGTCAGTGAGATGAGAAATGAACCTGGCTATGTAATTCAATCTCCCCAGGAACCCTCGAACTTCTTTTTCATTCTTCGGTGCTGGCATGTTCTGTATTGCTCTTACTTTATCAGGGTCGACCTCAATCCCTCGTTGGCTCACAATGAATCCAAGTAACTTTCCAGATCGCACTCCAAAAGTGCACTTGTTTGGATTAAGTCTCAACTTGAATTTACGCAAACGAGCAAACAGTTTCTCAAGATATACCAAGTGTTCCTCCTCAGTTTGGGATTTTGCAATCATATCATCGACGTACACCTCAATCTCTTTATGGATCATATCGTGGAATAGAGTCACCATTGCTCGTTGATATGTTGCACCAGCATTCTTAAGACCAAAAGGCATCACCTTATAACAATACGTACCCCATGGAGTCGTAAAAGTAGTCTTGTTCATATCTTCAGGAGCCATCTTTATTTGATTATAGCCAGAAAAACCATCCATGAAGGAGAACACCGAATACTGAGCAGTGTTGTCGACTAGCACATCAATATGAGGTAGAGGGAAATCATCCTTCGGACTTGCCCTATTCAGATCTCGGTAGTCAACACACATGCGTACCTTTCCGTCCTTCTTAGGAACAGGTACTATATTTGCAATCCAAGGAGGATACTCACACACAGATAAGAAACCCGCCTTCAACTATTTTTCAACTTCCTCCTTGATTTTCAAAGCCATATCAGGTCGAGTTCTTCGTGGTTTCTGCTTTACAGGCGGACATTCTGGTTTGAGCGGTAACCTGTGCATAACTATATCCGTGTCTAAACCAGGCATGTCTTCGTATGACCAGGCGAAGATGTCAACATACTCTCGAAGCAGCTCAATCAACCTTCTTTTTACATCACTTTGCAAAGCGGCCCCTATCTTGACTTCTCTCTTTGCTTCTTCTGAACCGAGGTTGACGATTTCTATGGCTTCCTGATGCGGCTGAATAGATTTCTCCTCTTGTCTCAAAAGTCTTGCCAATTCCTCAGGGACTTCACAATCTTCCCCACTATCCTCATCAGCTTGGTCAATTGGATTCTCAAGGATATTAAGACGTGGAACTGTAACATTATCATTTTTGATGGAATTTGAGCCGGATCTGCACGATGGATGGTTTATGCCTTAGAAAGCAACACACAAAGAAGAAAAAGGAAAAAACTTTGCCATTTTTGAAAAAAGTTTTTTAAAGTAAAAACAAAAATGAAAGAAATGGAACAGTAATTGCATGCGAAGATATGATTTTCATTCAATATTAAACAAAATGAAACAACATGGGGGCCCTTCTTTGTACAAATGGTCAAAATGCTTAGGGCGAAGCATATGACTTATCGAAACAAGAAAATTACATCTCCATAAAAGTGACTCTGGGGATGTCTGTCATACCCCAAATTTGTCCTACCCTACTCATATGGCTTATGGTTCATGTACATACATCACTTAGGTCATAACTCACATTCATGCAGTCGTATCATTGGTACTATTCAAAAGGGCTAGCAAAGAAAGAGCTCTATTGCAAAGAAGTTTGATCGGAGAACAAGGAAGACTGAGGTATAATCATGTGGCTCTATGTTCATTGAAGTCCTCCTAGATTGGGGTGTCTCTCTGCTTCGAATCAGGACATTGATTGAAGAGTGCAAGCTTGCAAATCATCTGGTTCGTTAAATCAGGGTTTCTTTGACCAAAGTCAACCAGTTGACTTTCTGGTCAACATTTAATCGGGAATGGTTCCTATGTGTGGAAAACTTCTCATGCTGACCTTGTGGAGGGGTTTGTTTGACTGGATTCGATTGGAAGAGGTTTAATCGGGAATTTCATCAATAGTCGGAAAAATCGGAACAGTTGACTTTTGGGTCAGAATCAGAGGAATTATTCAAATATTGACTTTTGGTGGAAAATCGGGCAAGAAAAGTCAAAGAATGGATAAAATCGGGAGTTTGACAAAAAGCTGCCAAAAATAGAAAAAATGACAAAAAAGGGAATTTTCAACACTTAGAAAATTTTTGGGTGTTTCAAATCTTGTTGGGCAGTCCACTTCAGCACTGAATTACACATGGCAAACGGCATTTTTCGGAGAAATTTCCAACATCAAAGTTCTTCCTCTCATGGAGGAGAACAACTTTGTAGTTGGACACTTTTTTATTTGAAGCTTGTATGAAGAGTTGAAGTGGTGTGGAGTTTCTGAAAACTCATTTAAATCAAGGCACAATCCAGGTCACAAGGCAGGTCATGACCCGGAATTTTAACAAACACATGGCGTGTCAAATCTCCAGCCATTTTTAGAGCTCTACAGAAGTGCTATGAATGCAAACTTGGTATCAATCTCTTCCTTGCCATCTCCTCTATCCATTGAAATAAGAATTGGGACAATTGGACAAATATTGAGTGAGATACAAGCCTTCAAAGTGGTGCCCCAACCCTGACCAAACTCTGCAGGCAGCCATGACACATAATTCTGGGCACGCAACGCATTTCAGCAAACACGTGGCGGGCCAAATGTCAAGGCCTCTTTATCCCTCCACAAGTCTCTATCTTAAACAAGCCCAGTTCTAAACTATTCTTTGCCATGTCCTCTATCCAATGAGACCAGTATCACTGATTTTGAACATGTATTGATCGAGATAGAGAGGCTCAAAGTACCACCCTCGCAGAGTCACAATTTGGCCATACGCACGGGACTGCATGCTGCTGGGCGTGTGCAGTGATGGTTGCATGAGTTCAAGGCCATTTTTCTCATATTTCTAAGCCTTATCCTGAGATATTTTCAACACCAATCTTGTTCTATCCCATGCCCTCTTTGATATGACACCATTCTTGCATCATTTGACCACCCATGGCTTGAGATATAAGTGTCTAAAGTGAGCACCATAGCGTGAAGAAAAAGAGCAATTGCAACATACAACACAAGTTAGAGTCCCACATTGAAAAAATGAAAAAAGGTGATGGTGCAAGTCCCACATTGGAGAAATGGAAAATGTGTGTTGCAAACTACATTTTTCAAGTCCCACATTCAAGAATCCAAATCACAATGCAATCATTGGCAATATAAATAGAAGCACATACATTCACATAAAAGAGGAGAAAAAAAAAAGAGGAACAACTTGAGTCTCCCTTGCTTAAGGGTGCCACTTGAAACGTTCAAACTCTCTCTCTCTCTCTCTCCCCTTCTCTCTCTCTCTACTCTCTCTCTCTCCTCCCTCACCAAACTAGGTAATAAAAATAGTTTTTTTTATTCTCTTTGATTGATTAATTGTTTTTTTCTTTTAGATAAAAAACAACAAAAATAATTTTCCTACCAACTAGTTTTTTTTAAATTTCTTTTAAGTGACTTTTAATTAGCATTTTTGTAGAATTTTAATAAATAGTTTTTCATACAAAAAAAAAAACCATAAATAGATAATAGTCTTCTTCATTAATTCAAATTAATTTCTCTATTAAATAAAAAATGAAATTGTTTGTGATTAATTTCCTTTATAGTTTGTGTGATTTTCTAATTGTTTTGTGAATATTTTCCATTGTGAAATGTCTAAAATGCCCTTGGTCCTTGATGTTGGTTTTAATCCATTTAATTGCTTTTTCCTCCCTATTTTTCCCTTAGAATATCCTTACAACAACATAGAATGTAGTAATTAGGACTAGTTCCCTTTTGCATTCCTTTTTCTTTCAACTTCAAAACATTAATAAATACTTGAATAAAAATCCCCATAAAAAATACAAAGAAAACACTTAAAACATTAATAATCAAAGTGAAAATTCTTAAAAAGGGAATGGAACCTTGAAACATCCCTTGCTTAAGGGAATGTTCGAGTGCTTGGATCTCCCTTGCTTAAGGGTCCCATTCAGGCGTAAGTTCCCAACTTCTAAAAAACACAAACCAAAGAGTAACTCGAGTTTCCCTTGCTTAAGGGATTTCCTCGAAACACTCAAACTCTCTCTCCTTCTCTCCTTTCTTAAGGACACGTTATTTCCGCTCCATTCCCAGCTTAAGACTCCAGAGGTCGAGCAGCGGAGTGCGAATGTAACTTCGTCCACTAAAAAACACAAAAACAAACAAAAACTAAAGAGCCGAACTACGGCGCTCTGATTCCTGAAAAGGATACGTAGGCATTAGGTCGCGGGGCCTAAGCGAGCACAACTATTTATAAACCTTATTTTCCCCGTGTTTCTTTTCTTTCATTTGCATGCATTCCCTTAGTAATTAAGCTTTAGATTTATACACCCTTTAGATAGCAACAAACATAGGTGGATACCATCGAGTACGATGGGCGTGAGGGGTGCTAGTACCTTCCCCTCGCGTAACCGACTTCCGTACCTTGATTCTCTGGTCGCAAGACCCTGTTCCTTACTTTGTTAGGTTTTCTGATATTCCTTTCCCTTATGGGATAAATATATTGGTGGCGACTCTGTTGTTCATTTTCGCGAGCGTGCGACAGCTGGCGACTCTGCTGGGGACGTTGCTAGACCTGTTGCTGGTCCATCCTTAGTGAGTCGATCCTAGCCTGCGTTTGTTTGTTTATTTACTGGGTGTTTATTTGCTTTATGTCTATATCTTGTATATATGTTTGCATGTTTATTTTTTGCCTGCATATCATGTTTATTTCTGTTTGCACATCATGCATATGGATTATATTTTGTGTTCCCTGGGGTCTTCTGTTCTGTTTTGCAGGTGGGGGTTTGTATGAGGTAAAAGGCCCACTACCCAGGCCAGTGACACATAGGATTAGCGTGGATGCTCATGTCGACTCCCGTAGCCCTTGCTACGATCGAGCTTGACATGGGGTACCACAACTGGGCGAGGTTCTTTCATGGAACACTGTGTCTGGCACGCTTGTTGCCTCAAACACTTTGTACCCCATGGGAACTGTAGACCCTGGTGACCATTAGGGACCACTTGTCCGTGTCTAGACTACATACCCGTGAGATTGGGGTGGGACAGGAAACTTGACCTCCATCATACCCGGATTTCTGCTATTCAATAAAAGACGTCGAACCTTTGATCCTGGGACATTTGACTTATACAGAAGTTCCACATCAGTTATCTCTCAAAATCAACGTCGAACCTCTGAATCTGGAAGGTTCGACCTTATTTGACTTATGCAAAGGTTATCTATCAAAATCAACGTCGAACCTCTGAATCTGGAGGGTCGACCATATCTTATTGGCCATGAGAAGTTGTTGTCCAAGAAGCCTTGATCCTTGATCCTAATGCATTTGCATCTTCATTAACATCTTTGCATTCATGCATATGCATTCATGGTTACCAAGACTCTTACCACTCTTCCTCTCCATCAGATCAGTCAAGACGATTCCTCCACACCGATATCTGACAAGAGCTCATAGAAGAAGAATCATGGGGAATTACAAATAAGATCAAGCTCCCATCAGAAAACTCCATGCCCCCTAAAGGGGGCACCTTCCATCATTGGAGCTTAAAGACTTTATGTTTGTCAGAGAACATTTCATTTGCATCAAAATAAGGCCAATCCTTGCCATTGTTCAGATTTCTCAAGTATTTTCAATTGTACTATTTTCGTTGTTATCAAGTACTTCTCATTGTAAGAAACTCATTCTGTTTGAATAAATAAAAATGTAATATACATGTTTTTCTCAAATCATTTCATCTTTGTCATTATGTTCATTGATACTTCACTCATTTGTCTTAAGCAACTAAAAAAGGAGAATGATGAAAAACAAAAACAAATCAAAAACACATGAACCACTAATTGTATGCTTTTGGAACAAGATCCTGCTGAGGATGTACAGGCATTGTTTCAATTCCTAAACACCGGAGTTATAAGGGAGTGGAACCTTCGTAAACCCCTTTGAGCCTATGGAGTAGTAGTTTCTTTTCAAAAAAATACTAAACCCTCGATCTTAACCAGGGGCAGGGTAGTCTTCAGTTAGTGCGACCGAGTGCTCAACTTTCAGGTATTCCATCAGAGGATCAATCATATTCATATTCCATCTCTCACAACAAAGAAGAAGAGCACAATCCACAATGGATGTCTCTCATTCATTGAGAAAAAGGCAGTCACAACTTTTTCATCAAGTCAATCACAAAAGTCATACAACTTGTTCCCGAACGAGACAAAAAAGAATAAAAGAAAGTTATGAATAAAAAAAGAAAGAAACGATAGCCCGCTAAGTCAAAAGAAAAAAAGAAAAGCTTTGAAGCAAATGACTTAGGCAAAAATTAGGGCATATCCCGCTGGACAACGAAAACCAAATTCAAAAGAAACTTTTTCTCCAGGCAAAAGTTAGGGATAACAAAAGACAAAAGCAAAAGAAAAATCCTCCAAGGGACAAGTTGTTATGACCATCAACAAAAGAACCAAAGGGTGACTGCCACCTCCATCAAAGCCATAAAGGATCCTCATCCATCACAATCCTTCCTGAAAGGCGAACACTCGTGTCAAACTATCTGAACGTAGGACTGAAGAACATCACGAAGAGGGGTGGGTTAAGTAGAACTTGAGCCTTTATCCTTTGTTTCTCAAACCGTGAACCCGGCCACATTACAACCCTCAAAAGTCCTAATTGAGGCATGGTTCGTTCCGAGAGCATACAAACTATAAATCATGTCAAACTGACTCCTAATGTTGCTGTGTCACTTGTGTTAGTATCAATACAACATTTTGACAAATAAAACTTTTCTTTGAGATTAACATGTGCATTGCATTCTCATTATCTCTTGCAAAACAGATTTGTCTCTAATCAGAAAGTAAATGCTTGATACCAAGGAAAGTCCAACATTGAAATTCCAATCGAGTAATCTTACAAGGGCAAAGGTTGGTCATCCACAAAGCAAGTCTCTGAAGCACCCATCTAGTGGAAGAGTTCCTTCCAATCTGGGGCATTCATCCCTTCATCCACACTGGGGCAGACCATTGCACATCTCCATGATTCAAGCATGTCAAAATTCTATCTCAAAAGGTCATACAAGCTGGGGCAAGCTAGTGACAATTCTTTCTTCCATCCCCAAGCAAGTGTCAGATATCAAGACAAGTGTCGAGGAGTCAAACTAAACACCTCACCTTCACAAGTGTTGTCCTTCAAGCAACAACCTTCCACAAGGGCATACTCCATCCACTCCTGGTATCTTGGAGACAATCATTGCACTCATAATCATACATACATCATGCATATCATTGCATTTTCATTATCATTTCACCCGCATGATCCGATCATCAACAAAGCAGGGTCATCCACCCCATCTTGAATCAAGCAGAGTTTCAAAACTCCACCTAATCTATTCCACATCAAAGCAGAAACCCTGAACAATGCATCAGTACACTGCATATAGAATCCCTTGCATTGCATTTCCAGAAGTGCACAAATAAATCAAACATTTGCATGTGAAGCATAAGCCAAGTTACTCATCAGATGGGTTCTCTACAAGCAATCAATTGATATTCCACTGGGGCACTCAGAGTTACCATTGTGGTGTCATCTCCTCAAGTCAATCATGTTCATCTTGCTTCAACCCAGAGTTGGTGTCTTTGTGTTCAACCTAGAGTTGACCTTCCTTTCAGCTTTTAACCCCGAGTTAATTATCTTTTCCCACTCACCCAGAGTTGACGGTCTTCCTTTATTCAACCCAGAGTTGACCCTTACCTTTTCCCCACTCACCCAGAGTTGACGGTCACCTTTTATTCAACCCAGAGTTGATGTTTGTCTTTTATTCAACCCAGAGTTGATGCTTATCTTTTTCCCACTCAACCCAGAGTTGATGGTTGTCTTGTTTCTTTCCCACTCACTCAGAGTTGACGGTCACCTTTTATTCAACCCAGAATTGATGTTTGTCTTTTATTCAACCCAGAGTTGATGCTTATCTTTTTCCCACTCAACCCAGAGTTCATGGTTGTCTTGTTTCTTTCCCTCTCACCCAGAGTTGACGGATATTTCTTCTTGTTTCTTTTCCCACTCAACCCAGAGTTGACAGTTATCTTTTACTCAACCCAGAGTTGACCCTTCTCTTTTTTCCACTCAACCCAGAGTTGATGGTTGTCTTCTTGTCTTTTTCCCACTCAACCCAGAGTTGAATTCCACTTCATTCCTAACCCAGGGTTACTTCGTTCGATCCAGAATTGACGCGGTTTTCCTTAGTAGATTTGACATCATCTTATCCCCAGTGGATCACATCTCATCATAAGACAAATTTTCAGGTTTACTTGGTATTTAATCTTCTTCTACCTTGAATGCTTGAAAGGCTAGCGCCAATCTCGCTCTCAGGTTTAAGACGATTAAATAGGGGCAGCTGTCATACCCCAAATTTGTCCTACCCTACTCATATGGCTTATGGTTCATGTACATACATCACTTAGGTCATAACTCACATTCATGCAGTCGTATCATTGGTACTATTCAAAAGGGCTAGCAAAGAAAGAGCTCTATTGCAAAGAAGTTTGATCGGAGAACAAGGAAGACTGAGGTATAATCATGTGGCTCTATGTTCATTGAAGTCCTCCTAGATTGGGGTGTCTCTCTGCTTCGAATCAGGACATTGATTGAAGAGTGCAAGCTTGCAAATCATCTGGTTCGTTAAATCAGGGTTTCTTTGACCAAAGTCAACCAGTTGACTTTCTGGTCAACATTTAATCGGGAATGGTTCCTATGTGTGGAAAACTTCTCATGCTGACCTTGTGGAGGGGTTTGTTTGACTGGATTCGATTGGAAGAGGTTTAATCGGGAATTTCATCAATAGTCGGAAAAATCGGAACAGTTGACTTTTGGGTCAGAATCAGAGGAATTATTCAAATATTGACTTTTGGTGGAAAATCGGGCAAGAAAAGTCAAAGAATGGATAAAATCGGGAGTTTGACAAAAAGCTGCCAAAAATAGAAAAAATGACAAAAAAGGCAATTTTCAACACTTAGAAAATTTTTGGGTGTTTCAAATCTTGTTGGGCAGTCCACTTCAGCACTGAATTACACATGGAAAACGGCATTTTTCGGAGAAATTTCCAACATCAAAGTTCTTCCTCTCATGGAGGAGAACAACTTTGTAGTTGGACACTTTTTTATTTGAAGCTTGTATGAAGAGTTGAAGTGGTGTGGAGTTTCTAAAAACTCATTTAAATCAAGGCACAATCCAGGTCACAAGGCAGGTCATGACCCGGAATTTTAACAAACACATGGCGTGTCAAATCTCCAGCCATTTTTAGAGCTCTACAGAAGTGCTATGAATGCAAACTTGGTATCAATCTCTTCCTTGCCATCTCCTCTATCCATTGAAATAAGAATTGGGACAATTGGACAAATATTGAGTGAGATACAAGCCTTCAAAGTGGTGCCCCAACCCTGACCAAACTCTGCAGGCAGCCATGACACATAATTCTGGGCACGCAACGCATTTCAGCAAACACGTGGCGGGCCAAATGTCAAGGCCTCTTTATCCCTCCACAAGTCTCTATCTTAAACAAGCTCAGTTCTAAACTATTCTTTGCCATGTCCTCTATCCAATGAGACCAGTATCACTGATTTTGAACATGTATTGATCGAGATAGAGAGGCTCAAAGTACCACCCTCGCAGAGTCACAATTTGGCCATACGCACGGGACTGCATGCTGCTGGGCGTGTGCAGTGATGGTTGCATGAGTTCAAGGCCATTTTTCTCATATTTCTAAGCCTTATCCTGAGATATTTTCAACACCAATCTTGTTCTATCCCATGCCCTCTTTGATATGACACCATTCTTGCATCATTTGACCACCCATGGCTTGAGATATAAGTGTCTAAAGTGAGCACCATAGCATGAAGAAAAAGAGCAATTGCAACATACAACACAAGTTAGAGTCCCACATTGAAAAAATGAAAAAAGGTGATGGTGCAAGTCCCACATTGGAGAAATGGAAAAGGTGTGTTGCAAACTACATTTTTCAAGTCCCACATTCAAGAATCCAAATCACAATCCAATCATTGGCAATATAAATAGAAAGCACATACATTCACATAAAAGAGGAGAAAAAAAAAAGGAACAACTTGAGTCTCCCTTGCTTAAGGGTGCCACTTGAAACGTTCAAACTCTCTCTCTCTCTCTCCCCTTCTCTCTCTCTCTCTACTCTCTCTCTCCTCCCTCACCAAACTAGGTAATAAAAATAGTTTTTTTTATTCTCTTTGATTGATTAATTGTTTTTTTCTTTTAGATAAAAAACAACAAAAATAATTTTCCTACCAACTAGTTTTTTTTAAATTTCTTTTAAGTGACTTTTAATTAGCATTTTTGTAGAATTTTAATAAATAGTTTTTCATACAAAAAAAAAACCATAAATAGATAATAGTCTTCTTCATTAATTCAAGTTAATTTCTCTATTAAATAAAAAATGAAATTGTTTGTGATTAATTTCCTTTATAGTTTGTGTGATTTTCTAATTGTTTTGTGAATATTTTCCATTGTGAAATGTCTAAAATGCCCTTGGTCCTTGATGTTGGTTTTAATCCATTTAATTGCTTTTTCCTCCCTATTTTTCCCTTAGAATATCCTTACAACAACATAGAATGTAGTAATTAGGACTAGTTCCCTTTTGCATTCCTTTTTCTTTCAACTTCAAAACATTAATAAATACTTGAATAAAAATCCCCATAAAAAATACAAAGAAAACACTTAAAACATTAATAATCAAAGTGAAAATTCTTAAAAAGGGAATGGAACCTTGAAACATCCCTTGCTTAAGGGAATGTTCGAGTGCTTGGATCTCCCTTGCTTAAGGGTCCCATTCAGGCGTAAGTTCCCAACTTCTAAAAAACACAAACCAAAGAGTAACTCGAGTTTCCCTTGCTTAAGGGATTTCCTCGAAACACTCAAACTCTCTCTCCTTCTCTCCTTTCTTAAGGACACGTTATTTCCGCTCCATTCCCAGCTTAAGACTCCAGAGGTCGAGCAGCGGAGTGCGAATGTAACTTCGTCCACTAAAAAACACAAAAACAAACAAAAACTAAAGAGCCGAACTACGGCGCTCTGATTCCTGAAAAGGATACGTAGGCATTAGGTCGCGGGGCCTAAGCGAGCACAACTATTTATAAACCTTATTTTCCCCGTGTTTCTTTTCTTTCATTTGCATGCATTCCCTTAGTAATTAAGCTTTAGATTTATACACACTTTAGATAGCAACAAACATAGGTGGATACCATCGAGTACGATGGGCGTGAGGGGTGCTAGTACCTTCCCCTCGCGTAACCGACTTCCGTACCTTGATTCTCTGGTCGCAAGACCCTGTTCCTTACTTTGTTAGGTTTTCTGATATTCCTTTCCCTTATGGGATAAATATATTGGTGGCGACTCTGTTGTTCATTTTCGCGAGCGTGCGACAATGTCCAAGATAGTCCAATTGTTGAGCTCCTGTCCAGGCGCAGCATGGCAAATGAATCTGGAGAGATCTTCTTCATCATCATCATCCACGGCGAGAACCTGACTTCCAGAACTGGTGCTTGCACTGACGAACACTTGAGAAATGGGGGGAATCACCTTCTTTCCAGGAATTATGCTGAGCTGAGTAGAAGAAGATGGTTGATACCCAAGGCCATACTTGTCTCGCTTCTCATGAACATCAATCAGCTTGCCCCAGGCACTATGGGGAGTACCAGCTTCTAAGAAGGCCTTAGCATCATTTAGAGACGAGAGGGGTGCTCCGAGTTCTTTTTTATTCTCAACCACGGGGAGTTTATCAACCGACACAATTTCTAAGGCCTGAAAAGGTGTCTCTTGTATCTCTCCCTCCACTTCAACATAACGGTATGACGCCAGATTATTGACTATCAAATCCTCTTCACCAGTGATCACAACAATCTTGTCGTTCACAACAAATTTCAAACACTGATGGAGGGTAGATGTCACAGCCCCAGCAGCATGGATCCAAGGACGACCCAAGAGGCAAGTGTATGAAGGGCGTATATCCATAACATAGAAGGCAATATAGAACATGTGGGGCCCAATCAAGACGGGCAGATCAATTTCCCCTTCTACGGACCTTCTGGAACCATCAAACGCTCTGACACTCATGGTGCATGGTCTCATCATAATCCCATCCATACTCAGCTTAAACAAAGTGGTCTTGGGCATCACATTAAGAGAAGAACCTGTATCAATCAGAACTCGAGACAACACAGCATCCAAACACTTGACAGAGATATGCAACGCTTTGTTGTGTGCTCTACGCTCGGGCGGAAGTTCATCATCAGAAAAACCCAAACAATTACCAGCAGCAATATTGGTCACAACCCCTTCAAACTGAGGTACGGTAATGTCTTGAGTTACGTGAGCGGAAGCCAGAACTTTCATTAGAGCGTCACGGTGAGCTTCTGAATGCACCAAGAGGGACAAAATGGAGATCTTGGCTTGGGTCTGATCAAGTTGGTCAATCACTTTGTAATCACTCTTCTTAATGATTTTCAAGAGTTGCTCGGCATCTTGTGCATTACGTGTTACAGGAGGATCAACAGCAACTTGCTTTCCTTTTGCTTGTGCATTAGCGTCCTTATTGGTCTCTTTAGGAAGCGGAGGAGGGGCAGCAAAGATCCGACCACTACGGGTAATGCCACTAGTGCCAGTAATATTAGTGATGCTCGAATTACCCACTGGACGACAATCATATTTCTTCCCTCGAATATACACAGTATTATAACTCCAAGGAACAGCCCTGGAATTGCTCACAGAAAAGGGAACGAGAGATGAGGTTGAAGGGGTCAAAGAGGCGTCTGGAACCTGAATGACCAACGGAGTTCTCGGAGCTTGAATAACCAAGGGAGTACTTGGAGCACGAATGACCAAAGGAGTACTCTGCTTCTTTGACACCTCAGAAGGATAGTAAGGTATCTCTAGAGTAGCCACATCTTCGACAGGAACGACCCTTTCCACTCTAAGAACACCTTCATCCATTAGTTTCTGGATTTCTTCTTTCAACCTAGTGCATTCCTCAGGGTTAGAAGAACATTGCAAACAGTAGTCATGTAGTTCACACAAGACCTTTTGTTGCATAAGATATTCTCTGACAACTGCTAGCGGCATCCTTACCTCATTAACATCACTTACTAGGATCTGATCATCACATAACTCAATAGCATTGGTCGCACCAGCATGAGGAGGCATAGGATTATTCTGCACATTAGGACCGGTAGGGGCGAATGAGATAAGTTTGTCATCAAGGAGATCCTGCACTTTGTACTTTAATGCTCTACACTTTTCAATAGTATGGCCCGGGGCCCCTGAATGAAATTCACATCGAGCATTAACATCATAGCCAGGAGGGAGAGGACTAGGTGGAGGTCCAAGTTCACGGAGTTGTACCAATTGACCAGCAAGCAACTGGGGGAGAAGCTGAGCATACGGCATGGGAACCGGATCTATACGCCTGTCAGGGTATCTTTGCCTCTGTGGACCTCTCTGACCTTGAGGCCTAGGATTCTGTTGGCGATTCTGAGGAGCAGCAGCTGGTTGTTGTGGCACGAAAGGCTGTTGAGGTGCCATCCAAGGTTGTGGAAGAGCAGCAGCATATGCTTGAGGGACATACGGACCAGGAACAGCATAAGGCATCGGATAATAAGGAGGTGGAACAGCAGAATATGCAGGAGCTTGACCTTGGTCAACAGAAGCGGTGCTAGTCTCACCTTCCCTCTTCTTCACAAACCCAGAATACGGATTCTTACCATTACCATTAGAACTGCTAGGAGTAGCAACATCTTGAATAGTACCAGCTTTAACACAGTTTTCAACCCGTTCACCAATGATGACCACATCTGAGAAGGACGGAGAAGTATTACTAACCATGTGCTGAAGATACGGCCCCTTCAGAGTCCCCATAAACAGATCAATCAACTCACGGTCGAGAAGAGGAGGTTGAACTCGAGCAGCAAGTTCACGCCACCTCTGGGCGTACTCCTTAAAAGACTCGTCAGGCTTCCTTGACATATTTTGTAGCTGGGCACGGCTAGGAGCCATAGCTGTATTATAGTGGTATTGCTTCAAGAAGGCATCAACAAGTTCTCCCCAAGTACTAACATTAGACCTCTCGAGCTTCATATACCACTCTAACGGGGCTCCAGTGAGACTGTCCTGGAAGAAATGCATAAGCAGAGGTTCGTTATCAGCGTGAGCGGCCATCTTACGGCAGTAGGAACGAATGTGAGTCTCTGGGCAGGTAACTCCCTTGTACTTATCAAAATTTGGCACCTTGAACTTCGGGGGAATAACAATCCCAGGTACCAAGCACATAGCAGCGGTGTCGAAACTCGAAGTTTTAGCAACCTCAACGGCCTTAAGGCGTTCTTCGAGAGCTTGGTACATTTTAGCAGTCTCGGTCAATTCAGCAGTAAGATCATGTTCAAGATCAATAACCTCATGGTGGTCATCCACTACCTTTGCTATCCCCTCAACAGGAATCTCTTTGGTCTTTACTCCCCCATCAGCAGAGTTGGTAGGAGTATCTTTGACCATTCCAGCAACGCTCTTTCGGAGCTTTTCTTGTCCTTGGACAACGACATGGAGAGTCTCCATAAGTTGAGTCATTCTTTCCGCCATAACATCCATATCCCTACGGAGGGCAGCTTGATTCTGTTCAAATTGATCCATGATTCTCTCGTTGCTCCTGGTGCGGTAAGGATGTAAGAAAGTCAGCTTCGTCGTCGGGAAAGAGATCTGTTTGGAAGGGACCCCAATTAGAATCTGATAAAAACCTGTAAATGCAATATGCTATGAGTGCATGGGTGCATGTGTGCATGTTTTATTATTTTCAAGACTTTTTAGCTTTGTCTCAAACCAACAACACAAGATAACGGAGAAGATAGTGAAGCAAAACCGAGATAAGCACAACCGAGATAAGCAAACAGGATAAGGAAACACAATCGATTAATTCCACAACCAAGTTTTTGAAGTACAAAATATTCTGCTCTCATGAGCCAACAATACAGAAAATGGAAATAAGAACCCCATCCAACAAGACTGGTGGTGATTCTATAACAAAAACCAATACTAAGCAGGATCTCCCATGTCCAAATGACGAAGTGGGCTATCTCCAATGTTCTTATAGCTCCAAGCCTTCATTTCTTCAAACAGCTTTTTGGTCTCAGCATGGGTTGGTCTTTTAACAACTTCTTGAATCAATAGGTCTTTTCTGAAATGCATTGTTTCCATGTGGCGATTCTTCACCTCCCAATACCTAGCTTCCTCTTGAACTTGGACATTACTCTGGTCTTTTTCTCTTATCTGGCCCTTCAGATTTCGGATCTCTTCATAACACTTCTCTATGGTATTCTGGCGATCCAACAAGAGTTTGTCTGCTTTCTTGCGACGAGATTTCTCTGAATTGGCATTTTCAGTCTGAATCTGGAGCCTCTTTGTCAATTCCGCCAACTGATCCTCATAATGCTCTTTGATCTTCCTCTCTTGGGTTTCATTAGCTTTAGAATTCACAGTCATTCTTGGCCTCTTCTGAGAAGTACTTCCTCTAGCATACAATTCTTCAAGCTCTATTTCTCTCATTTTCAACTTATGAAGAGCAGAAAGCTTCTCCTGCCTATCAGTATTCATCTTAACTTGCATTGTTTCCACTTGTTCAGTCAATTTCCGATTCTGCTCAACAGTTTGATTATAACGGGGCATGGAAACAATGTTGGGTTGTTTACCAGCAGGAGGGTACAAAGGGTCCTTAGGAGGAAAAGGCATCCCTTGAACAGCAACCACAGATTCGATCCACTTAGTATAATCCTCATAAGTAGCACAATCTCGCTGACCAAAATGTTTCTTATCTCTCCAACAAATACTCTTCCAGGCTTGTACAGCTTCTGCCATCTGCCCATTGTCGGTGACCACATGATAGAAAATGTTCTCAGCTATCTCTGTTTGCTCAGGTGGACTGATAAAAGCATATCCAAACGTTCTTCTGGCCAAGACGGGGTTATAGTTGATTCCGCCCCTAAGACCCATGAGAGGTACGTTTTTGAACTTTCCGCAACTCATAATAACTTCCTTGTCATCTAAAGCGCTATTGTACCAGACAATATCTTTAGCCCTCAGCCCCATAATCCTTTCAGCCCATTTAGATGTGTGCCTACTATCAACGAAAGCTCCACGCTCAGGCAGATGTGACGTGAACCATCGGTATAACAACGGATCACAGAATCTAACCAGACCTCCCTTACCTCCCTTCTGAATACCCTTGTGATGAATGGAGTGATAAACATCCCCCAAAAGTGTGGGAACCGGATTCTGCAAGATGAATATATGAATTGCATTCATGTCAACAAAATTAGGAATGTCTGAGAACAACATGATGCCATATATACCTAGAGCCAAGATAGCCCTAAATGTGTCCCATTCCTTTGCTTCAGCAGCCTCACAACCCCTTTTGACCAGAAACTCCATGCAAAAACCAAAACCTCCTCCCTTCTTGGTAAGATTTGCTTCCACGACCGACTTGCTCAAATAAAGAGCCTTAGCAATTTCAATGGAATCAGGGGCCTTCATGGTGCTATAGTATGGCACTTCCTTCTTTATGGGGATGCCAAGAAATAGGGAATACTCTTCTAGTGTAGGAACCAAGAGGTAGTCGGTGAACGTGAAGCGGCGGAGGGAAGGATTATAGAACTGAAGCAAAGTATGAACTCCCTCTTGCTCGTAATTGGTGAACGGCATCTTGAGAAGGCTCAGAATGTACCCATATTCCTTTCTGAAGTTGGTTGTCTCATCTGGCGTAATCTTCTTTGCTAAACACCCAATGGAATCCAGATTCGGATTCAGGAAAGAATAAGAGGGGTTGCGTCTAACAGTCTTCATTGGTGAGGCCATGTGTTGGTCGGAGACAAAGCCAAAAGTTCCTGAAAATAAATGAACATGCATGTTAAATGATATGGCGGAATGCATTTCATTGGGAGAATCCTAAAGTCTTTTCACTATTTCTTTTCTTTTTCTTTTCTTTTTCTTTTCTTTTTCTTTTCTTTTTCCCTTTTTTTTTGCCAAAAGAGTATACACATCCTTTTTTTATTTTGGAAATAGGCTTTAGGATTCTCCACGAATGAAGTGAGGTGGATGCAATAGCATGATGTGTCATGTGTCATGTGTGTGATATAGTGAGAGACTGAATGTCCCTCGCAACTCTGAATAACTGGGTAATACTGAATGTAGCAGGTTCAAAATTCCGGCTTCAGATTGCAAAATGGAAGTCAGGGTATGATGAAGGCTAGTATCCTGTCCCACCCCAAACTCACGGGTACGAATTCTAGACACGGACAGGTGGTCCCTAATGGTCACTAGGGTCTACAGTTCCCATGGGGTACAAAGTGTTTGTGGCAGCAAGGGTGCCAGACACAGTGTTCCATGAAAGAACCTCGCCCAGTTGTGGTACCCCATGTTGAACTCGATCGTAGCAAGGGCCACGGGAGTCAACATGAGCATCCACGCTAATCCTATATGTCACTTGGCCTGGGTAATGGGCCTTTTACCTCAAAAACCCCCCACCTGCAAAACAGAACAGAAGACCCCAAGGAACACAGAATATAATCCATATGCATGATGTGCAAACATAAATAAACATGATATGCAGGAAAAGAATAAACATGCAAACATATATATATAAGATATAGACATAAAACAAATAAACACCCAATAAAAGAAACAAACAAAGGCTAGGATCGACTTGCTTAGGCATCCCCAGCAGAGTCGCCAGCTGTCGCACGCTCGCGAAAAATGAACAGAGTCGCCACCAATATATTTATTCCATAAGGGAAAGGAATATCAGAAAACCTAACAAAGGAAGGAACAGGGTCTTGCGACCAGTGAATCAAGGTACGGGAGTCGGTTACGCGAGGGGAAGGTATTAGCACCCCTCACGCCCATCGTACTCGATGGTATCCACCTATGTTTGTTTCTATCTAAAGGGTGTGTACTATGTCTATCTATATGTGAATGAATGCAAAAATAAATACGGGGAAAAGAAGGAATATTTACAAATGTGTTCGTTCAAGCCCCGCGACTTGATGCCTACGTATCCTTTTCAGGAATCAGAGCGCCGTAGTTCGGCTCTATCGTTTTGTTTGTTTTTGTGTTTTTTAGTTGGGCGGAGTTAACGCTTGCGCTCTTGCATAAAGGGACAGCCTAGGATGCAATGGAGCGGAGATAACAATGCCCTTAAGAAAGGAGAGAGAAGAGAGAGAGTTTGAGTGTTTCGAGGAAATCCCTAAAGCAAGGGAAACTCGAGTTACTCTTTGGTTTGTGTCTTTTAACGTTGGGAACTTACGCCCAAATGGAACCCTAAAGCAAGGGAGATCCAAGCACTCGAACATTCCCTAAAGCAAGGGGTGTTCAAGCTTCCATTCCCTTTTTAAGATTTTCACTTTGATTATTAGTGTTTTAAGTATTTTCTTTGTATTTTTTATGGGGAATTTATTCAAGTATTTATTAATGTTTTATGGTTGTAAAAGAAAAAGAAATGAGAAAAGGGGAACTAGTCCTAATTTCTACATTCTATGTTGTTCTAATTCTACAAGAAAATAAGGGAGGAAAAAGCAATTAAACATTGAAATATATTCACAAAAGGAAAAGAATTAAAGTCTAGACTATACATGAAAATTATTCACAAGCAATTTTATTTTTTGATGTAACAATGAAACTATTTATTTATGGTTTATCAACCATTCAAAATTCAAGGAAACAACAATTAAAATCAATTAAAATAATATTCTAAAAAAAACTCTAATTGGTTAGAAAAGGTTTTTTGTTGTTGTTTTTATTTAAGAAAATCGATCAATAAGCAAAAGAATTAAAGAAAAATCAAGTTTATTACATTTTTTATTAACAGCCAGGGGGTGCAAAAGCATTTTCTGAATGAACTAAAAAACAGTTGAAACAGGTACGGGCTCAAAATAAAGGGGGGGGGGAATAGCAAGCCGAGTACAGGCCCAAGTTTGAGTGGCACGTGTGCATTGGTAAAAGGAGGTGTTCAATTAGCAGAAGGAAATAGGCCCAAGGGCGCATGGCCCAACGTTGCACTATCCTAATCATACTTGCTTTTATTTCTGTTTCATCTTTTGATCGGTTCTATTATTATAGCATGGTATTTATTAACTGGAACGTAACACGCATGTGCAACATGAGGTATCAATTGGTCATGGGGGAGTTAAGTGACTAAAAGACAAAGAAAGAGATTCAACTAATCAAAACGCAACACCACATCAACTAATCATTTGAATAAAACAAAAATGGAAATATAATGAAGCACATGAGCCAGTAAGATAGCGACACGTATACGATCATAATCATAAGCTACCAAACGAACTAGACACCGGAGATACTCTCCGATCACCCTTTCCGGCCACCTCCACCGCCGGCGATCAACAAATTCGCCCAGAGAACTTAAAACTGACCATGTTCCGACTCGTTTTCACCTTCTGAGTCCAGATCCGGTCCTATCTTCCACCAATTCTTCCTCTAAAACGTTAACCGAGCAAGTCCTTCCTTCCCTAACCTTCGACGAACTTAAACGAAACTCATGCTACTACTAACAGATACACATATTCAAATGCTAAACTCAAAAGCAAAGTTCATATCCGGAGAAGTCGCATTTCTACGTCGTAATATCACAAGTTCAGATCCACACACAAAGATTCCACACAATATCTGATGCATATGACCTATACATGATACTAACAGGTTGACCAATGGATCGAAAACGTACCTGAAGGAGTTCTTGGACGAATGACTTCGGAGGACTTCGCGTTGCAGATCCGAATCTTGAAAGTGACGCTAACGTTTAGCTTACTTGAGAAATGAACTCGGTTCTTTGCGGAAACCTTTGGAGTTTGAAGAGTGATGATCTTTGCCCGAGGCGAATGGTGATGAAGCTAGATGAAGGAATGATGACGGTGATGCTCTATTGAGGCTTGGTGGAGAATCTCGAAGCTTAGGTGGTGGCAGTGATGGAGATTGACGTTGGTATAGGTTGATGGTGGGAGAAAGAAGTGGTTAGAGGTTGTTATGGTGGCGGTTGCGAAACGGTTATGGTTGCCGGAGTTTGTTATGGTGGTTGAGGGTGGAGAGAGTGAGGAGAGGGTAGAGAGAGGGTGATGTGAGAGGTAAGAGAAACTGGAAAAAATGGAGAGATGGAAGTGAGTGAGAGAGTGAGAAAGAGTGGAGTGTAGATTTTTTTTGAGAAAGTGAAAAAGTGAGAGTGTGTATGAAGTGGGTGTTTGAATCGTGGATCAATCCAGAGAGTGATGTAGGAGCTTGCTTTTATAGGGTGAGGTGAGCATGTGTAGCTTGCATATTTTGAGTGTGGGACTCTAGTGCATAGCCTTGCAACAACTTCCCTTTTTATGGATGTGGGACTTGAGCTTTTTGGGAACAGTACTGCTGCATGGCTTGATATGGAACTATAGCATTGTATGGAAGACATTTTATGCCAGGTGTAGACAGCTCATGGTCATGACTTTGCACGCACATAACTATCATTCTAGACCTCCATTTGACTCAAATACAAACTCCTTGCAAAGAAGTGACGGGAGTGATGAATTAATGTGTTGAAACCCCTTTGAAATAATGCTTGGACAGGTGACAATGATGCTTGAAATGTGGTGATACACAAATGTATGATGACTGCATGCACGTGACTCAGCTCTGGAACTGTGTTCTTGGCAAAAGCATGGCTTGGTTGAGGAGTGACTTTGCAACCTCGTAACTTGCTCCACACATGTCCAAAATTGATGAAACTAGGTTCAATGGATAGGGGACATGGCAAGGAATGGTTTAGAACCAAGCTTGTTTAAGATAGAGACTTGTTGGAGGGAGAAAGAGACCTTGACATTTGGCCCACCACGTGTTTGCTGAAATGCGTTGCGTGCCCAGAATTCTGTGTCATGGCTGCCTGCAGGATTTGGTCAGGGTTGGGGCACCACTTTGAAGGCTTGTATCTCACTCATTTTTTGTCCAATTGTACCCATTCTTGTTTCAATGGATAGAGGAGATGGCAAGGAAGAGAATGATACCAAATTTGCATTCATGGCATTTTTGTGGAGCTCTGAAACTGACTTGAGATTTGGCATGCCATGTGCTTGACGAAATGCCTGGTCATGACTTGGCTTGTGACTAGGATTATGACTTGATTCAAATGAGTTTTCAGCAACTTGTCAACACTTTAACTCTTCATGCAAGCTTCAAATGAAAAAGTACCCAACTACAAAGTTGTCCTCCTCCATGAGAGGAACAACTTTGATGTTTGAATTTTCTCCAAAAATTGCTATTTGCCACGTGGAATCTGCTGCTGAAGTGGACTGCTCAACAAGATTTAAGACATCAAAAATTTTTCTAAGTGTTGGAATGTCCTTTTTTCTATTTTTTTCAACTTTTTGCCGAACTCTCGATTTTGTCCATTCTTCGACTTTTCTTGATTAATTTTCCACCAAAAGTCAATATTCGAATAATTTTCCCGATTTTGACCCAAAAGTCAACTATTCCGATTTTTCGACTATTGATGAAATTCCCGATTAAATCTCTTCCACTCACATCCAGTCACATAAACACATCCACACAGTCAGTATGAGAAGCTTTCCACACATAGAAGCCACTTCTGATTAAATGTTGACCAGAAAGTCAACTGGTTGACTTTGGCCAAAGAAACCCTGATTTAAAGAACCAGATGATTTGCAAGCTTATACCCTCTAATCAATGCCCTGATTTGAAGCAGAGAGACACCCCAATCCAGGAGGACTTTAATGAACATAGAGCCACATGATCATACCTCAGTTTTCTCATTCTCTGATCATACTTCTTTGCAATGGAGCTTTTTCATGCTGGCCCTTGAATAACACCTATGATATGAATGCATGGGTATGGATTATGACCTAAGTGATGTATGTGCATGAATGCAAAGCCTAAGCCAGTTAGAAATTAAAGGGTAGGACAAATTTGGGGTATGACAATGCTCTCGCAAGACATCAGAAGATGGTCAAGCAGAATCAGAATATGGTCTATTGAAGCATCAGAAGAACTTGAGATCAGAAGCAGAAGCACTGAAGTTCTCATGGTATCACGCTAGAAGCACTTCAAGGTCAGAAGACAAGAAGATGCTCTGCACCAAGCTGTTTGACTCTGATGATATTCAAACGTTGTTTATACAAACATCAGATCAAAAGCAAGTACAAGATGGCAGGCTACGCTGACTGACAAAAGGAACGTTAGAAGCTATTAAAGGCAACATCAGTTACTGCAGGAAAAGCAAGGCTCGAGGTAGTTGACAAAAGAGTGAAACATTAAATGCAATGCTGTACGGATCATGCAACGCATTAAATGCTCCCAACGATCATCTTCTCAAACGCCTATAAATAGAAGTTCTGATGAGAAGCTGAATACAACACTTTGCGCAAACAGACAGAAACGCTGTCAAATTCTAAAAGCTCTCAAACTTCATCTTCAACCTCACTTCATTACTGTTGTAATATCTTAGTGAGATTAAGATTAAACTTAAGAGAAAAATCACAGTTGTGATAATAGCTTATTAAGAAGCATTGTAACTCTTATAAGAAGTTGTTTACATTCATTTGTAAGAACTAGAGGAGATCAAGTTGTGATCGGATTCTCTAGAAAGTATTAGAGGGTATCTAAGCATCGTGTTCCTAGAGTGATCAGGTTGTGATCAGAGTACTCTAGAAGACTTAGAGGTTATCTAAGTGGAAAACCATTGTAATCTTGTGTGATTAGTGGATTAAATCCTCAGGTGAGGTAAATCACTCCAAGGGGGTGTACTGGAGTAGTTTAGTTAACAATGAACCAGGATAAAAATCATTGTGCAAATTGTTTTTATCTTAAGAGTTTTTAAAGCTACACTTATTCAACCCCCCCCCCCCCTTTCTAAGTGTTTTTCTATCCTTCAATTGGTATCAGAGCCTGGTTCTAAGGTGCAAGCACTTAACCGTGTTTAGAAAAGATTCAGGAAGAGAAAAACGCTTAAGTCAAGATGGTTGGTGAAGATCCAACACCTACATCTACATCTGGCTCTGCTGAGCAACATAATGGAAATGGTAACAATGGCTATACTAGACCACCAGTATTCAATGGTGAAAACTTTGAATATTGGAAAGATAAACTTGAAAGTTACTTTCTTGGTCTAGATGGTGACTTATGGGATCTTCTGGTGGATGGTTACAAACATCCAGTGAAAGCTAGTGGTGTAAAGCTCTCAAGACAAGAGATGAATGGTGATCAAAAGAAGCAATTCAAAAATCATCACAAGTGTAGGACTATTTTGCTGAATGCTATCTCTCATGCTGAATATGAGAAGATATCTAACAGGGAAACTGCCTATGACATATATGAATCATTGAAAATGACTCATGAGGGAAATGCCCAAGTCAAGGAGACTAAAGCTCTTGCCTTGATCCAGAAATATGAAGCCTTCAAGATGGAGGATGATGAAAACATTGAGAAGATGTTCTCAGGATTTCAAACGCTAACTGCTGGATTAAGAGTTCTTGACAAGGGATACACAAGGGCTGATCATGTTAAGAAGAACATCAGAAGCTTGCCAAGAAGATAGGGTCCTATGGTGACTGCTTTCAAAATTGCCAAGAATCTGAATGAGGTTTCTCTTGAAGAATTGATCAGTGTTCTGAGGAGTCATGAAATTGAACTGGATGCTAATGAACCTCTGAAGAAAGGTAAGTCTATTACATTAAAATCTAATTATAAAAAATGCACTAACGCTTTTCAGGCTGAAGAAGAAGATTCTGAAGAATCAGAATCAGAAGAAGCAGATGAACTGTCCATGATCTCCAGAAGGGTAAACCAACTCTGGAAGAGCAAGCATAGGAAGTTCAAGAACTTCAAAAGTTCTAAGAAGCCTGAACATGGAGAATCTTCTGGAAGCAGGAGATCTGACAAGAAAAAGGTCACATGCTATGAATGCAATGAGCCTGGTCACTACAAGAATGAGTGTCCAAAACTTCAGAAGGAGAATCCCAAGAAGAAGTTTCATAAGAAGAAAGGTCTTATGGCAACATGGGATGATTTAGATTCAGAATCAGAATCAGACTCTAAAGGCGAGCAGCCAAACATTGCACTGATGGCCACAACTGATGATGGATCAGAATCTACATCAGAATCAGATTCTGAAGAGGTATTTTCTGAACTATCTAGAGAAGAGTTAGTTTCCAGTTTAACAGAACTTCTGGAACTCAAGGCACATCTTAGTATCAAATACAAAAAGCTGAAAAAGCTATTTGATTCTGAAACTAAGAAGCTGGAAGTGAAAAATTCTGAACTGAAGGAAAAAGTTTTAAAATTATCCAAAGATATTGGATCTCCTTCTGAATTAGAAAAATCCATTCCTAATCTCAATCATATTCTGAAAGAATATGACTCGAGCTTCAGAAAGTTTTTATCTAGAAGTATTGGCAGAAGTCATCTTGCTTCTATGATATATGGTGTTTCTGGAAACAAAAGGATTGGCGTTGGCTATGAGGGTGATACCCCACACAAATTTGAACCTGTAGATGATATGAAAATCACATACAAGTCATTGTCTGATCAGTTCAAATATAGCCACTCACATGATATTAGGCTCACTTCACATGCCAAAAGCTTTCGTACTACACACACTAAGAAGCATGTGACACAACCTAGAAAATATCATGCTGCTAAACCTAAAGAATATCATGTTGTACCTCCTGTTGTTTATTATGCTAAACCCAAGTTCAATCAGAACTTGAGGAAAACTAACAAGAAAGGACCCAAGAAGTTGTGGGTTCCTAAGGAGAAGATAATTTCTGTTGCAGATATCCTTGGCAGCAAAGAAGACAAAGCATAACATGTCATGGTACCTGGACTCTGGGTGCTCGCGACACATGACGGGAAGAAGGTCTATGTTCCAAGACCTGGTTCTTAAGTCTGGTTGAGAAGTCAAGTTTGGAGGAGATCAGAAGGGCAAGATAATTGGCTCTGGAACCATAAGTATTGGTAACTCTCCTTCCATATCTAATGTACTTCTTGTAGAAGGATTAGCGTATAACTTATTGTCCATAAGTCAATTAAGTGACAATGGTTATGACATAATCTTCAATCAAAAGTCTTGCAAGGCTGTAAGTCAGAAGGATGGCTCAATCCTATTTACAGGCAAGAGAAAGAACAACATTTATAAGATTGATCTTTCTGATCTTGAGAAGCAGAAGGTGACTTGCCTTATGTCTGTTTCCGAAGAGCAATGGGTCTGGCACAGAAAATTAGGACATGCTAGATTGAGAAAGATCTCTCAGATTAACAAACTAAATCTGGTCAGAGGACTCCCTAATCTGAAATACAAATCAGATGCTCTTTGCGAAGCATGTCAGAAGGGCAAGTTCTCCAAACCTGCATTCAAGTCTAAGAATGTTGTTTCTTCCTCTAGGCCGCTAGAACTTCTGCACATTGATTTGTTTGGCACAGTCAAAACAGCATCTGTCATAGGGAATAAATATGGATTAGTCATCATAGATGATTATAGCCACTGCACATGGGTAAAGTTCTTAAAACATAAGGATGAGTCTCATTTAGTGTTCTTTGAATTCTGCACTCAGATTCAATCTGAGAAGGAGTGTAAAATCATAAAGGTTAGAAGTGATCATGGTGGTGAATTTGAGAACAGATTCTTTGAGGAGTTCTTCAAAGAAAATGGTATTGCCCATGATTTCTCTTGTCCTAGAACTCCACAGCAAAATGGAGTTGTAGAACGAAAGAATAGAACTCTACAAGAAATGGCCAGAACCATGATCAATGAAACTAATATGGCTAAGCACTTCTGGGCAGAAGCAATAAATACTGTATGTTATATTCAGAATAGAATCTCTATAAGACCTATTCTAAATAAGACTCCTTATGAATTGTGGAAGAACAGAAAACCCAACATTTCATATTTTCATCCTTTTGGATGTGTTTGTTTCATTCTGAATACTAAAGATCATCTTGGTAAGTTTGATTCTAAGGCACAAAAATGTTTCCTTCTTGGATATTCTGAACGCTCTAAAGGCTACAGAGTATACAATACTGAAACATTAGTTGTAGAAGAATCAATTAATATCAGATTTGATGATAAGCTTGGTCTTGAAAAGCCAAAGCAGTTTGAGAATTTTGCAGATTTAGATATTGATATATCAGAAGCTGAAGAACCAAGAAGCAAAGTATCAGAAGCTGAAGATCTCAAAAGCAAAGGATCAGAAGATCAAGTTGTTGCGTCTTTAGAGAATCTCAGAATCTCTGAAGAGCCAACGGTCAGAAGATCTTTTAGACTCACCTCTGCTCACTCAGAAGAAGTCATTCATGGAAAGAAGGATGATCCTATCAGAACAAGAGCATTCCTTAATAACAATGCAGAATGTCAATTAGGTCTTGTCTCTTTGATCGAGCCAACTTCTGTTGATCAAGCTCTAGAAGATGCAGACTGGATAATTGCCATGCAAGAGGAACTAAATCAGTTTACAAGGAATGATGTATGGGATTTTGTTCCTAGACCAAAAGGATTTAACATCATTGGTACAAAGTGGGTCTTCAGAAACAAGCTAAGCGAAAAGGGAGAAGTGGTAAGAAACAAAGCCAGACTGGTGGCTCAGGGTTAGAGTCAGCAAGAAGGTATTGACTATACAGAAAACTTTGCACCAGTGGCCAGGTTAGAATCTATTCGCTTATTGATTTCTTTTGCCACTCAACACAACATCACTCTATATTATATGGATGTTAAAAGTGCCTTCTTAAATGGTTACATAGATGAGGAAGTCTATGTCCACCAACCTCCTGGTTTTGAAGACTCTAAGTCTCCAGAACATGTTTTCAAACTAAAGAAATCATTGTATGGATTAAAGCAAGCTCCTAGAGCTTGGTATGAAAGATTAAGTTATTTCCTTCTGAACAATGGTTTCACTAGAGGACAGGTGGATACGACTCATTTATGTAAAACATTTAAGAAATATATTTTAATTTATCAAATTTATATTGATGATATTATCTTTGGAACATCTAATGCTACACTTGGAAAGGAGTTTGCTAAGTCTATGCAGGCTGAATTCGAGATGAGCATGATGGGAGAACTCAAGTATTTTCTTAGGATTCAAATCAATCAAACTTCTGATGGAACATATGTTCATCAAACGAAGTATGTGAAAGAACTTCTGAAGAAGTTTAATCTTTTTGAAAGCAAAGAAGCCAAAACTCCTATACATCCAACGTGTGTCCTTGGTAAGGATGAGGTAAGTAAGAAGGTTGATCAGAAGTTGTACAGAGGTATGATTGGATCTCTTCTATATTTAACTGCTTCTAGACCTGACATTTTATTCAGTGTTTGTTTGTGTGCAAGATTCCAATCAGATCCTAGAGAATCTCACTTAACAGCTGTTAAGAGAATTCTGAGGTATTTGAAAGGTACTACTAATGTTGGTTTAGTCTACAGAAGATCTAAAGAGTACAACTTAGTAGGATTTTGTGATGCTGACTATGCTGGAGATAGAGTTGAAAGGAAAAGCACTTCTGGAAGTTGTCAATTTCTGGGAAGTCACCTGATCTCCTGGTACAGCAAGAAGCAAGTGTCGCTACCGCGAAAAATGGAATCAGAGTCGCCACTAATATATTTATCCCATAAGGGAAAGGAATACCAGGAAACCTAACTCAGAATAAGAACAAGGTCTTGCGACCAGAGAATAGGGCACGGGAGTCGGTTACGCAAGGGGAAGGTGCTAGCACTCCTCACGCCCATCGTACTCGATGGTATCCACCTATGTTTATTTCTATCTAAAGGGTGTCTAATGTCTAAAACCTAAATGCGAATGAATGCAAAAGAAATACGGGGAAAAGAAGGAATTATTTACAAGTGTGCTCGCTTAGGCCCCGCGACCCAATGTCTACGTATCCCTTACAAGGAATCAGAGCGACCGTAGTTCGGCTCCATATTTTCTATGTTTTTGTGTTTTTTAGTTGAACAGAGGTTAAAGTCGCACTCCACGATGCTCGACCTTTGGAGACTTATACGCCTAATTATGGAATGGATTCAACATGTTCTTAAGAATGCCACGAGGGCGAGAGATAGAAGAGAGTTTGAGCGTTTCGAGGAAATCCCTAAAGCAAGGGAAACTCAAGTTACTCTTTGGTTTGTGTCTTTTAGAATATGGGAACTTACGCCCGAATGGAACCCTAAAGCAAGGGAGATCCAAGCACTCGAATGATTCCCTAAAGCAAGGGAGATTCAAGCTTCCATTCCCTTTTTAATGATTTTCACTTTTTTATTAATGTTTTTTAAGTGTTTTCTTTGTATTTTTTAAAGGGATTTTATTTCAAGTATTTATTAGATGTTTTAAAGTTGAAAAAGAAAAAGAATGAAATGGGGGACTAACCTAATTTATAAACCTAAAGTTATTCTAATTCTTATTTAAAATCTAAACTAAATCTAAAGAAGATTAACTAAAAAAAGTTGTTTTAACAACTAAGGGCATTTTTGGTATTTCACAAATATAGAAGATACTCACAAAATAAGAGAAATAAAACTCTAAACTATTAAAGAAAATATTCACAAACAATACTATTTTTATTCATGTCTATTTTTGAATTAAAACTAAAAACTATGTATTTTTATTATTTAATAACCAATCAAAATTCAAAGAAAATCTCAATTAAAATTCTAAAAGGAACTAACTATTTCTAAAATTCTAATTAGTCAAAAAACCATTTTTATCAATTTTTATTTAAACAAAAATGAATTAACATGCAAAAAAGAAAAAGGAAAGAAAACTATTTTTTATTTGTTTTAATTTTTTAGTCAGCAAGGGGGGTGAATTAGTAACAATCCAATGGACTAAATCTATGCTGCTTGCGCCTTGGGCCTGATAACGTGAGGTGTAAAAAAAAAGTGTCGGGCCCATAGCAGAACGTATGATAGCACTAACAAACATGGGGTGCGTTCAGAAAATGCTCATGGCCCAAGTATCTCGCAGCCCAACTACATTGCAAATACCCTCACTCAATTATTCCAACCTGATTATTATTATCCAGCTTTTATTTCATTTTTTCACTATGGTTTATCAAATGTGACATAAAAGAGCATGCAACATTCATCAACTGGTCACGTTCCCTTTTTAATGAGAAAAAGACAAAAAACATGCATGAGCCAATGGCAGCACGCCAACGCAACATTCCAATCATTGAGTAAAAGATAAAATAGCAATATAATAGGATAATAACCAGTGGATGCGTGACACGTAAGCAAAGAGATGGAAAAACAAGAAAATATAACACAGACGCCGGAGCTGAGCTCCGATCGTCTTCTTCGGCACCACCACCACCGGAGCAACCTCAAAGTGCCCAGAAATGCACCACGCAACCATCATCTAACTCGTATTTTCACGTAGATCACGGATCTACCATTAGTTTTCAACAATACATCTTCCATTGTTATAACCAAGGCCATATGTAAAGCCCTAATCAACTAGATCTCACTAAAACTCACTCACAGCATAGCATTAAGTTCACAATCACTCATACAGCGCCAAAAACAAGCAAGAATTGACCGATTCGAAGCAACACAACATACAGCATACACAACAGATGCGCTACGTGCTTTTTTATCATGCTTCTAATTCATGCTGAAACGAGCTTCAGAAACTCTTACCTGAACGATTCTTGAATCAAGGATATTACAAAGAACGCTGCCAGTTGTGCTGCTTCCCACTCTTGTGAATCTTGATGATGTCGAGCCACGGAAACGAACAACGGATCTTGAGAAATGAACTCAGGATTCTTAGGATCCTTGATGCTTGATACAAATCACGCTTACTCCCTTGAACAAAGAGCAATGAAGAGGATGATGGTGCGGTTATTGATTAGAAGTTTGTTGCGGTTCGTGGATAGTGGATGAAGGTGGTGGTTTATGGTGGAGAAGGCGGTTTCAGATGGAGATGGTGGAGGTTCTTGGCGGTGGAGGTGAGAGAAGAAGTTTGTTATGGCGGTTAGAGGTGGTTATGGTGGCCGGAGTTGGTTGGGAGAGTGGTTACGGCGGCGGTTAGGGAGGTGAAACCATAGAGAGAAAATGAAGATGAGAAAGGGTGGAGTAGAGAGAAGAGAGTGATGAGAGGAAAGTGGAAACTGGAAAATGCAAAATGAAGCGTGTCTTGATTTGTGAATGAGCTTTTTTTTTATAGTGTGAGATACAAGTGTTATGATGAGGATTCTTTGGAGTGCGACCTTTTTAAGACTTAGTGAGCAAGGGTTGGTATTTGTAGTAATTCTTGCCTGGCTTTTCACGTGTACAGTAGCTTGCATGGTTTGATTAAGTAATGGCTGAGTGTGTGTTGCAGTAACAAAACTCGAACCTTGGCCAGATTTAGCATGCCCATAATGATGACTTTGTGTGCTTATATCTCTTTCCATGAACCACCATTTATTTCAATTCTAAGCTCAATGTGAAGAAGACATATGATAGAAGAAGATTGATGTTGGTAACATTGCAAGATGCTGTTTGCAACTCTTTTAAAAAACGACTCGGAACATGAAGAAAATTTTACTGCACCGTTCGCACGCGTGTGACTCATGCCTGACCTAATGTCCTTGTCATAATGCAGCCTCTAGGAGTGTCACTTTGATGCCTTGTATCTCTCTCTATACTTAATTAAATGTCATGAGAATTTGATCATTGAATAGAGGACATGGCAAGGAAGATTCTGATACTTATGTTGGACCTTGAGAACGCTTACGGAACCTTGCAATTGACATTAAAAGCGGCACACCAAGTGTTTGTGGAATTGACGCGCGCGTGCCCTGAGCCCTGTCTAGCCAGACATACAATTGTGACTCGACGAAGGGATGATTTTGAAACTTCATAGATGATCCAATATCCATCCAAATGATTTAATTCTAGGTTCATTGTGTAGAGGGCATGGAGTAAAGGGGAGGCATGTCAAGTTTTCACCTAATGGGTCTTTATATTTTTCTATAATCATCTTCAAAGTTAGCACGCCACGTGTTTGTAGAAATGCTTGCATGCTGCCCAGAAATTTGCCTTGCAACTTGACTTGATCATCTATGATTCCTCAATCTTCCAACCTTGTTAACTCTTGATCTAGGCTTCTAATGAAAATCTTCCCAACTACAGAATTGTAAAGGGCCATGAATAGAACATTTTTTATGTTGTGATTTTTTTGAAACGAAGCCTTGAGACACGTGCAAATCAACCATGAAGTCAGCTACCCAACCAATTTCCAATCCTCCAAAAAAAAAATTCTAAGTGTGAAACTTTCTATTTATGGTAGGTTCCATTTTCAACTAACTTCCATTTTTGGTAACTTTGACATTTTCTTGATTTTATTCGTTTTGTTGACTTTCTTTGACCGATTTTCCACCAAAAGTCAATGTTTGACATTTGACCCTGATTTTGACCATAAAAGTCAACTTTTCCTGATTTTTCCGATTCCAGACGAATTTCCCGATTAATCCATTTCTGATCTGATCCTCGATCATCTTTCAACCAAAGAAACTTCAATGAATATTTCTTCAAAGCAACCACATTTTCATATCCAAAAATCATCTCCTGATTAAATTTTGACCAAAAAATCAACAGGGTTGACTTTGGTCAAAGCCCTAATTGGAAATCCTGATGAACTTGAGCATTGTATCTTTTAATCAAAGCTTTGACTTGGAAATGATGAAGCCCTGATTTTAGGAATATACTAATGGAAATGATCCTCTTCAATAAGACCTCAGATCTGATTCTTCTTAACCAAGAATTTCCTCAACCTCAGCCTCTTTTGTCAATTTTCTTGAGCAGTAATTGTGATATGGATGAATGAAATGGATGAATGTCCTATATGAGGTATGCACATGAATGTAAGGTGGGGCCAATTGGATATAAATAAATGGGCAAATTTTGGGGTGCAACAGCTGCCCCTATTCAATCTTCTTAAACCCGAATGTACGAACGACACAAGTTTTGGACATTTGAGGTGTAAGTGGATTGAATACCAAAGAACCCAAAAATTTGCGCTCAGGAGTAACAACTCTGATGTGGTATTTTGCAACTTTGATTTTGAGAAAGGACACCAGTTACTACTGATTCCCAACAGGGGATACTATTAAATGCCTGATATAAACAAGAAACGCCAGTCAACTACTGGACATTAGCCGATAACAACCGGTCTTTGAAGGAAAGGACCAATAACAATCAGACCCAGCCAAAGGGTGCCTGTAACAACAGGACTTTAAAGGAACAGATTAGTAACAACTAGAACTGACCAAAGGATGCCCGTAACAACGGGACTTTAAAGGAACAGACTAGTAACAACTAGAACTGACCAAAGGATGCCCGTAACAACAGGACTTTTGCTGATAACAACCAGACTTTCAAGGATTCCTGTAACAACAGGACTCTGCTGGTAACAACTAGACTTTCAAGGATTCCTGTAACAACAGGACTTTACTGGTAACAACCAGACTTTCAAGGAAAGGACCAATAACAATCAGACCTAGCCAACGGATGCCTGTAACCACAGGACTTCAAAGGAACAGACTAGTAACAACTAGAACTGACCAAAGGATGCCCGTAACAATGGGACTTTAAAGGAACAGACTAGTAACAACTAGAACTGACCAAAGGATGCCTGTAACAACAGGACTTTTGCTGGTAACAACCAGACTTAGAAGGATGCTTGTAATAACAGGACTTTAAAGAAAGAGATGCCAATAATCATTGGACTTGACTAAAGAAGACTAGTGACGACTAGACTCTTATTGGGGATGTTTATGAACACTGATTTCGAAAGAGATGCCAATAGCCATTGGGCTTGACTGAAAGAAAGGCTAGTGACAACTAGAACCAATCAGGGGATGCCAGTAAAGACTGGGCTTTCAAGAAAGTATTGGTGCTTGCGAAGCATAAGAATTACATGGATCCCTCAGGCCAAAGGCGGGGTGTACTCTTCAAGGGTGACAATCACTCGAATTGCCACACACATAGTATGGATTTCAAATGATGAAAAATGAGATGGGTTGAATGCCCACCCTCATTCGCACTCTATTATGCATGCGGCACGCGGGAAAATAACCAAAACAAGACTAGTAATGACTAGACTCGACACGCGGATGACAGTAACCACTGAACATTCACGGAGAAGTTGATGCTTGCGAAGCATAAGAGTTACATGGATCCCTCAGGCCAAAAGGCGGGGTGTACTCTTCAAGAGTGGCATTCATTCGAGTTGCCACACACCAAGTATGATTACCCAAATGATTGAAAAATGAGATGGGTTGAATGCCCATCCTCATTCGCACTCTAATCTGCACGCAGCACACGGGAAAATAACCAAGATAAGACTAGTAACGACTAGACTCGACACGCGGATGACAGTAACCACTGAACATTCACAGAGATGTTGATGCTTGCGAAGCATAAGATTACATGGATCCCTCAGGCCAAAAGGCGGGGTGTACTCTTCAAGAGTGGCATTCATTTGAGTTGCCACACACCAAGTATGATTACCCAAATGATTGAAAAATGAGATGGGTTGAATACCCACCCTCATTCGCACTCTAATCTACACGCAGCATACAGGAAAATAACCAAGGCAACCTTGCGAGAAGCAAGAGATATCCCTTATGCAAAAGGCAGTAAAGGGGACTCACAAAAAGTGAATACAAAGAGAGGACTGGTGACGACCAGACTCTATTAGATGATGCCAGTAAACACTGGACTTTGAAGGAAGTATCGTTACTTATGGAACAGAAGAACTACATGGTTCCCTCAGGCCAAAAGGCGGGGTGTACTTCTACCAGAGTGACAATCATTCGAATTGCCACACACAAAGTATGGGTTATCCAAACGATTGAGCTCAGCACACGGGAAATAACCACAGAGAAAACGATCTTGACGAAGAATGACTTTGTATCTAATCCATACTGGAGAGAGAAATGTGAGACTTCTTCTGGGAATATATTACCTTATGCTTTTGGAGCACACACAAACTTGGCTTATGCATGTTTGATTTGATTTTTTTTATGGCGTAATGCCCCATATTCATGGAAATGGTACGCTTTTTGTTGATGCAATGCGAATGCAATGGTTACTATATGCAAAGATGACGAGGGCCCTTTAAAGAATATTTCGCTGACTTGTTGATCGAACTTTGTCTCTGACCTCGGGAGAGGTAAACACCAGGGAGAATCCCCTTAGTGTTAAGAACTCTGTGGGGGTGCCAATAGATATTGGACTTTGACTTGCAAGATATACTTCTTCGTTGACTTGAAGAATGACTTCCGACTTCTCACCATGTGCCATGACTTAGAGAATTCTCAACTTGAGGATTTTTGACATGAGGAGATTCCTTCGATTCACCATGTTGAGGATGAGAAATCCGGATAAGGGAATATTTGAGTGGAACAACTCCGAGGAGAAATAAACTCCTATACTTGGGGAGAGAATGAATTCTCAGGAGAAATAAACTCCTATGCTTGGGGAGAGACTTTTCTAGGAGAAATAAACTCCTATGCTCGGGGAATGACTTGTTGGGGAAAAGCATTATGATGCCTATCAACTTCATGATTATCGACTGCATTTTACAAGTGAATGATGGTTCCTTCCTTACACACCAATTACTTGAGAAAATCTGCCCCAGCATATTCATACATTTGAAATATTCTTTTTCTTGATCCACGGATCCTTGAAGAGGTTTTTCGAATCTCGACGTAATTGCCCCAGATTGAGTGAGTTTGAGAGATTCCTCGACGTCACTACTTCAGATTGATTGAAATCAAGAGAGAGATTCCTCGACTTGATCAACCCTGATTGGTCAAATTTGAGATGTCAAACCTTGATTTGCTTGCCCCAGGTCGGCTGAACTCACGAGAGAGATTCCTCGTCGTGCCTGCCCCTGATTATGTACATCTTATCAGAATCCTCGAGTTTACTTCCCTTGAAGATCCCACAAATCGTGGAAGTAACTTTACCACACTCAATAGAGTATTCAAAACCTTCAGGGTAATCAATCAAAGAGAGTGTCTACTACTCATGCTCAATAGAGTATTCAGACTTCTCCCCTCAGGGTAACCAATCAAAGAAGGTATCAACTGATTATGCTCAATGGAGTCTTCAGGCAACATGCCCCTTAATATCAGTCTCTGAAATGATTTCTTTTTACTCTAAGGATTTCTAAAGTCCTTTTACTTTAACATGATCAAGCTCTTCATGGATTCTCATCATGGAAACTTCCTTGATGTTTAAGCAAATGTCTTGTATGCAAAATAATGTTAATTATAAGAATGACAATTCTAATGCAAAGCCTATGCTAGTCTTGAAGTTTAAAAACCTTTTATGCAATGAAGTGGCCACCTCTTGTGAATGAAATGTAAATCGGGCATACAATACCAACATAGATATGTGTTACGCTTCATTGGGAGTTAGCTAAACGCTATCCCATGGGAGTGTATTTTCAAAATAAACCCTACTTCAATTAGGACTTTTAAGGGTTGTAACTTGGCCTGGTTCATGGTTTTCATAAAACAAAGGATTTTCAGGCTCAAAATTATTTGGTACCCACCCCCTTCATGATGTTCTCCACTCCTAAGTTCAATTAACTCAACAAGAGTGCTCATCCCTCACAAGGAATTTTAAGATGGTTGAGGAATCAATGAGGTTTTTTAGACATGGCAGTCGCTCACCTTTTATTCTTTTGATTCATTATCACATGACTTTGTTCTTTCTTTATTTTCACCCTCATTTTTCTTTTTATCGCTATACTTTTTTCTTTCATCATTTTTTTTCTTTCTTCACTTTTTTTCATTTTTTCTCTTCTTTTTTTTTTGAATAAGTCGTGTGACCTCGTATTGTCTTTGATTCGTTGGAAGTGATTGCGACTACCTCATTCCATGATTGATGAAGGATTACCATTGTCGTATCGTCATCTTTTGACCTCTTGGTAGGTGAAGGATAACCATTACGGTTTTGACTTTCCTCAACCTTTTGAAAGGATAGCCGTTGTTATATCCTTGCATGCATATCCTTTATGAGTTTTGAACACTTGGTCAAGTTAAATGAACACTACCCTGCCCCAGGGTTAAGAGAAAGTTTTTTTTTTTTGAATAGAAAAGAAACTCCTACTTCAAGGCTCAAATGGGTTGACGAGGGTCTATCTCCCTTATATCTCCGGTGTTTGGGGATTTGAAACAGTGTCTGTACATCATCAGCAGGGTTTTATTCAAAAACACACAATTAGGTATTTTGCATTTTTTGTCATCATTCTCCCTCCGCTCGTTGCCTAAGCAAGAGATAAGTAAAAGTTGGTATTGTAATGCCAAAACAAATTTTATGAGTGAGAACGAAAGGATTACTTCAAGACAAACATACTCCTTTATTATGATTTTCATTCGAAAATTAACAAATTTTTACATGCTAGCAATGCTTAAATAAACAAAGAAAGATTACAAATGAAAATGCAGTAAAGAACTAAATGAATGTCATTGTTGAGGAGACTTGACTCCGTCTGGACTTATTGCTCTTGAATGCTTTTTGCAGTTTTGATACCTCATAAGGACTTCAATTTATGCATAAACCTCTTGGAGTGAACATGATTGCTTTGGAATCAACGAGGTCTTGAACTTTGTCTTTGAATGGCTGACAATTCTCTATTGAATGACCAGGTGCCCCGCCATGGTAGTCACAACTAACATTTGGATCAAATCCCAAAGGATAAGGAAAACATACGGGGTTCAGTTGCTTGGGCTCCACCAAAGAATTCTTGAACAAAGGGAAGAACAAGTCACTATAAGACATAGGAACCTTGTCATACACTCTTTTTGGCTTCCTGAACCTCTGTCTCGGGTACCAACTTCGTTCAGGCATCTTGCCCTTCTGATTAGGCTAAGAACTAGGTAAAGACGCAGAATCTTGAACCCAGGATGGTGGAGAATTCTTATGACTTGAGGTAGACCCATGATAGAAGACAGAATCAACCTTCCCTTCAACAGTTGGGATCAAATTGCCTTGCACATTCAAACCATCAGGGTTAACCATAATCACCTTGGAATCGATGAGCTCTTGGACTTTATACTTCAGCGCCTTACAATTCTCAATGTCGTGACCATGTGCCCCAGAATGGAATTCACAGTGAGCATTGGCATCATGATCAGGGGGAAGCTTTTTGGGCATGGTCAAATGGCGTAGCTCAACCAATTGAAGTTCTAGCAAGTGAGGGAGTAATTGAGCATAAGGTATCGGCATCGAATCAAAAACCGCCTCGGGCATCTTAGGTCTTTGTCCATATACTTGGCCCTTCCGATTCATTTTAGGAACATGAACTGGTTGACGAGGAAGTTTTGCCACTTGAGGTCGAGAAAGAACTACCTGAGGCATCCCTTGAATGGGGGGAGATCCATATGAAGTAAAGAGATCGACGACCTCTATTGCAGCAGGAACATCATCACTTTCCTTTCTCAGTACCGTCTTCAGAACTTCCATGACCAGACTCACTTGAGTCTTTAATTGACCGTTTTCCTCCTTCAACACACCCTGATCATGAGTCAAAACTTGTATCTTCATCATAAGATGACCCATCTGGGCCCTCATCTCATCCATCTCGTTGCGGAGTCCTTCCATAGTTGATCTCAACGTATGTGGCAGTGAGAAGTCCAATCTGTTGTTGATGCCAAAATCTGAATATAAAGGGCCCCATAAGCTTCCGAAAGAACTATGAGATGCATGATAGTATGAATGCATGTTTTATTCGTGGAGAATCCTAAAGTCTTTTCACACTTTTTGTTTCTCTTTTATTCTCCTTTCTTTTTTTGCATATAGTATCTTTTTTTCATCTTTTCCTTTTTTGCACTTCTTTTTTTTGTTCCCTCTTTCTTTCCCCCCTTTTTTTTTTAGAATCAGACTTTAGGATCCCCCACAAATGAAGTGGATGAAGGAATTATGTTATGCAATGCAAAGTGGTGAGACTAGACGTCTCGCAATCTGGATATCTGAATTATACTAATCTTTCTGAATGATGCAGGTTCAAAATTCCGGCTTCAGATTGCAATATAGAAATCCGGGTATGATGAAGGCTAGTATCCTGTCCCACCCCAATCTCACGGGTATGAATTCTAGACACGGACAGGTGGTCCCTAATGGTCACTAGGGTCTACAGTTCCCATGGGGTACAAAGTGTTTGAGGCAGCAAGCGTGCCAGACACAGTGTTCCATGAAAGAACCTCGCCCAGTTGTGGTACCTGTTGCACCCCAAAATTTGCCCTCTTTCTTCGTGCTATAAGTTATGAAGGATGTTTATTTCATCGTTCGAAAATCAAGAAAAATAATAAAGAGTTTCTTATATGTGGTGTCTGCAAGCGTTAATTCAACTGAGATTCATTGGATTTCATGTTGAGGTGTTCTTATGTGCTTCATTGCTTTTCTTCCTCAAGAATTCCTCAAAGCATCATTGTTATGTCGGATTGAAGTACAGTGCATGTCATGGTGTGAGAGTTAGACTTGTGGGTTCATTTTGTTCAAGGCGTACTTATTCTTGCATTTTACCTTTAGCTTGCAATATGAATGACTTAGCTTAGCGATTGAAGATAAGGTTGTGTTCGAAGAATAAGATGATCGGAATTTAAAGTTTGATTCAAGTTGAAAGATTCACTCATATGGATTTAAACATACAAGTTTCAAGATAAGATCATCCAACAATATTCATGTTCATTACAAAAAGCCCATTCAAATTCATTACAAAATTACATACAAAGATAATCAAATATCCATCATCCATTTATCAAATCAAATGTTCATTACAATCATACAAAATTGTCCAATTGATGTCCATTACAAAAATTACAAAAGATTACACCATCCAAAATCCTAAGTCTTATTCTTGTTCATTAAACCACTCCAAACTTGCAACAGCTTAACATTAAAACCGGCGGCCTTGCACAATTGAAAACCGAGTCAGCTTCTAACCTCTTGAGGAACGGTTCAACATAATTCAATTCAAAGAAAAAAGGCCGGTCCGACGAACTGAATAAACTCAGTTCCAAAGATCAATTCAAAGGCGGTTCTGCATAATTGAAAAAGGGGGGAGATAACAGAATTCACAAAAACTCAACAAACTCTTGGAACTCGAAAACGCTCCGATTGAATCTTCGTCATCGTCAAAACCTCCATAACCTACAACCTTCTCGAACCGAACCTTCATCTTCTATCATCTTCATCTTTCTCTCTCGATTCACCATCTCTGAAACTTCAAATCTTCATCACAAGATCATCAATCTTCAACCGTAACCAATTTTCTTCATCACCAATCCTTGAATTCACAGAAAACTCACGAAAAAGATTCACAACAATCTACATCTTCACTCTTCAATCCACAACACCATAACCAAACCTCTCCACTCCCTTCAATCGAACAAAAATCTCAGAACCTTGATTCATCTCTTCAATTCAATCCTCACAATCTTCTCCGCATAGCAACAATCGCGACCTTCAACATCGTCATTCACCTGCAAGTAATAGCATCGTTCAAATACAGAAACGCAAAAAGGAAAGATTGAAAGGAAAAAGAATCAACTCACCTTTAGCGTTCTCGGTGATCTCACATTATCTGCATCAACGACATCCTTGCAACTTCCACTTCTCCTTCGATCTTACTTCCAATAGAACTGCACCAAATCATCAACGATCGAAGCCTCTTCAGTCTTCGTTCAACATTCGCTCAACAACACAACTCAGTATTCGAATCGCCGATAACAACAGTGAATCAACAACGAAACAAACCTGCAAATCGGAAGCAAAACCTTCGTCATCATCACAACAACAATGATCCATTCGAACAACAACAGAAACGCAGAAGTGAACGGAGAGATGAGATTGAGACGAGATTTTGAGTTGTGAGATCGGAGAGGTGAGAGCAAGAGTTTGAGAGCTGAATCGGAGATGAGATCGAGAGAACAGGGAGGGAGAGCTCGTGGTGACCGGAAGGCATCCACGGCGGAGTGTGAAATCGGAGAGTGATAGGAGATTCCGCCATCGCAGCCGTAAGAGAGAGGAACGTGAAGATGCTAATGGTTACACTTCTTAACCCTAATCCATTTTTGTTAATAATCTTTCGTTTAATGACATTAATTGCATAAATTTGGATTAACATATGTGATTAAACTTGATAAGATTAATTGAATAAAATCTGGAAATTGGACTTAAGAACCATGGGCCTTCACCGTGACTGCTAATCTCACCTCCATGAGCCCAATTCTATCATTTTCTTTTGACATAAAATCTGAAAACATGAACAAAAACAATTATCTTTGGGCCATGTACGAAAAATACTGGATTTACACCCCCTGTGAGCCCACTACACCCTCATTTGTGCCAAAAACTGAACAAAAAAACATTCATTGGATCATTACATTGGGCCTGCGCCCAGATTATTGCCTTCACCATTATTTTCAACTTGAAACCCCCCTGTATCCATGTTTCTTGTTAGAATTTGAATTTTACTTAGAGTTCTTTTCCTATTTTTTTTAGGTAATCAAAATAAGCATTAAATCAATATCTTTGTTAGATTTTTTAACATGATAAAAAGATAATAAAAACATTTGATCTTTTCTAGCTAGAATTAGATTTTTATTTTCTATATTTGTTTTAGATGATAAAAAAGAATAAAAACATGTAATATCTTTCGCTTATTAGAATTGATTTGTTTTGTACATAGTTTTATTCTATTCTACTTTGAGATAAAAATGTCATGAAAAACAATTTAATCTTGCTAGCTTTTCTTTTAGAATTCACTTAGAATTTAATTGCTAGTATTTTCTATGGTCGGTGCATGCTTCCTTGTTATTACTGATGCATTTGCTGAGATGTGCGAGGTACTTCGAGAGAGCCTTCGATTGAGATTCGACTTGCTCCGTGTTCTACTTTATTTGTGGGACACAAATTCGCTTCCGGCGCGATTGATATGCGTCGTGTTCCACTTTATTTGTGGGACATGAACCTATTTCCGATGTCAGTCACCCGATCTCTCATTCATTGAGATGTATACTCCTGTATTGTCTGGATTGTTTCCCTTGCAGGTTGCTCGTGTGGTTATGCTCGACGTGTACCACATGTCGCTCGTGATTTATCTTCACGACGACGCTTTCTGACTTGCTTTGCTTGATGATGGCTTACGCGAAGTATTCCAGACTTCTCTGCTTACGCTTGCTAGCTCATTGCGGATTTGCTATCCGTTCAGTATTGTCTCCTTGTCCCTTTTATCGCTTTCTCGCATCATCCTATAACATGAGAAATAGGACTTAGACATGCATCTAGCCAAGCCCTCGAAAGAGGCTCTGTTTTTGTTGGTGTGTTTACATTTGTGCTTTGCGGCAGGGAGTCACGGTGTAATAAGTCCTATATGGCACTCCGTTAAGTCCTCATGGAAGGCACGCGGAAAGGGTTAGCAATCAACCCCCGCCTAGTCTCATCGAGTCCGTTCAGTATGCGCACGCTACGCGTTGCTTGCTTCTGAACCTGCACAAGATCTTGTTATCGAGTATGTCAGGAAAAGGGTTCATGTAGCCGGACC
This sequence comes from Vicia villosa, assembly GCF_029867415.1. Classification (NCBI taxonomy): domain Eukaryota; kingdom Viridiplantae; phylum Streptophyta; class Magnoliopsida; order Fabales; family Fabaceae; genus Vicia; species Vicia villosa. The sequence goes on from NW_026705524.1 coordinate 150,075, forward strand.
CCCGCCTTTCCTATAGCTCGCGTCGCTCGACGTTGATGCTCGGTGTACGCACGCACCGTTTTCCTTTCCGATCCGTGACGGCTTGGTTGATGAGAGGGGTCCGCCCTCTTGTCTATGGCCCGATCATTTTCGCGAGGTCTAATGCTTGGTTGACTTGGGTCGAGTTGCTCCCCTTGGCTATGGCGGGACCACTTTTCTACCATTCGGTCAGTACCGTTTGTTTTGTTTGCTTTACGAGCGGATGCTCGTTTGTGTGATATTCTTGTGTGCTTCCCCTTTTCCCTCGTAGGTTGATAGCTTAGCTTAGACTTGTACCCTTTGTATGATAACATTAGGTAGCAAGCTTTCCCCCCTTAGCTTAGGTTTTCCTCATGCATTCTTTAAAACACAAACCACACTCTTTCATTTTCTTTTCTTAAGAACTTGTTATTTCCGCTCCATTCCCAAGCCTAAGTCTCCAAAGGTCGAGCAGCGGAGTGTGAATGTAACTTGTTCACCTAAAAAACACAAAACAAACAGAAACTAGTTAGCCGAGCTACGGTAGCTCTAATTCTGCAAAACAGATACGTAGGCAGCGGGGTAGGGCCCGTGCGAGCATAATCCCTTCTTTTCCCTACATTCTGCATTCATTTTAGTCCAGATTAGCGTAGATTTGTTACACACCCATAGTTTTAGACACAGGCGTGGATACCATCGAGTACGATGGGCGCGAGGGGTGCTAATACCTTCCCCTCGCGTAACCGACTCCCTTACCCTTTTTCTCTGGTCGTGAGACCGTTGTTTTGTTTTGGTGGTTTGCTGGCATTCCCTTCCTTTTCAGGATAAATATGTTAGTGGCGACTCTGTTAATTTTCGCAGTAGCGACAACTGGCGACTCTGCTGGGGACGTCTCGACCTGTTGCTGGTCCGGACCTAGCGAGTCGATCCTAGCGCTTGTGTGTTTATCTTTGGGTGTTTTTACTGCTTTGCATATTAACCTGTTTGCATTGCATTCTATGTGCGCTTTTACTTTTCTGCATCATATTCTGGACTGGCTGGATCTCTGTCTGTGGGTGGGTGTTTCAAGAGGTAAAAGGCCCAATACCCAGGCTATGAGTGATACTATAGGAACTAGGACTAGAGTGGCCGTGACGGACAGAAGGCGTATGCCTGATTGATCTGATCACGTATCCACGGGCAGAGCTTGGTGGAATGAGGCAATATCGTATGATAACGCCTACATTCGATCCTCTGTTGGCTTTTTGACCTACCTTGGCCTAGATTTACCCGTGAGTGGGGCGGGAATCAATCATTGCTTAACAGGTACATTGTTGGTGACCGCTATTCTTGTTCGTGGGTTACCGTTGTTCTTGTTCGTGGGTTACCGTTGTTCTTGTTCATGGGTTACTGTTGTTCTCGTTCGAGTGTACTATTGGTTCCTGTTCGTGGGGTACTATGGCTCTTGTTCGAGTGGTGATCTGTGTTCTATTCCAGTGTGTTGGTGACTATATGTTCTGGTTCCGATGGTAACTTGTTCCGTGGGTGACTTGTGGTTTGTGTGGTGGTCTGAAGCTGCACCGAACCTTTGAACCTGTGCCGTGTGATTTCTCGGCATCCCAGATATATCCAGTATTGTGGTTCCCACCACCTTGCATCATTGCATATTTACTTTCCAAAAAATGATGTACAAAAAATAACTAGCATAACTAGCATACATGTTCCTTCCATTTCAAAGGAATCATATCTTTAAGTCTCGTGCCGAGCTTTTCCATCTCTTGCTTGCCAAAAATCAAAACACGAGGATTCCTTGGAAATTGATTGAACATGGCATTTCACGCATATCATGCATCTCATACATTTCATGCATAACAGGTGTTCAGGATTGAGGATTTCTTATTCAGACTTGGTACTTTCTCCGGACTCACAGACTTGATTTGTTCTCATTGTGTGCTCAAAGATTAGCCATGGAACAACTTTGTGGGGTGACCAAGATGAAAGCTCAGTTTGGGGTTGTCTATGAAGACATACAGGTTATAACTCATGCTCAAGGACTCTTAGTAAGAAAGACTTAGGGAGCACTTCGTGGGTCTCTTCCACAATTTTGCGGTTTCTAAAGCTCCTCGTCAGTGGCTAATCTCCTTTCTCTTAGGGATTCGAGGGGTATGTTCTCGACAAAAGAGGCCTGAAAGACAAATCTATCTGATCCCAAGTCTTATGATCATTTGCTTCCACGCTTGCTTTATTTGCAACTGGTTAAGCTCCGTACGGTGTTGATGTCTACAGATTCTCTGCTTGATGACAATGACACTAGGTGTGAGTTCTATTCTGGGGCACCTAGTCGTATTGTTAAGATCTGCAAGTATTTGAAGTTGCTTGGGGCTCCCGAACGAGGGATAAGCAAGACATTGTCTATCTTGAGCATTGCACCATTTGCATTGCTTGAATCCCTAAAGCACTTACAAATTCTGTGTGACTTCGCCAGAATCTTCTGTCCAAACAGTAATTAAAAGTGTTCTGCAGAGACACCTCTCATTCTCGAGGATCTGCTTCACCTCCCGAGTCACTTCCTCCTGGAGTTTCTTTGTCTGTATCCTTCACTTGTCAACCGAGACGGAAAGAGTATAAGAAGCAAGCTAATGTAATCCTAATGCCAGGTGTTCAGTTGCTTCCACGCTTGTTGAAATTGCGGTTGGTTAAGATTCGTGCTTTGGGTCTTCCTCACCACAGATAGCTCTCCTGATTTTGATGGTAATACTCGGTGTTTTCCATTCTCGGGGCACCTGATTATAATGCCAAGCCTTACAAGGTGTTGAGGTACAAAGAGTCCAGGACTTGCTCGATACAGAGATGTTTGAGTTTATTCATATTGGTTTCTACTGGTCAATCCCATTTCATCTGCTGCAAGTAGAATGTTTGTTCTTCCTTGAGGAAGTAACTCATGAGAATCACTTGCAACTTGTACTACCAAAGGCTTCCTTCCCAACAATTGTTGTGTGTTCCAAGTAATGACTTTGATAGCCAAGCGTCAGAGGTTATTGTTGTTCGCTGATAGTAATACAAAGTTTCTCCATTCATGATGGTGTTTTCTGTTTCAGCACCTATATTTAGGGCTCCCGACCGAGGGATAAGCAAGACTCCGTGTTCTTGAGTTTGCATCATTGGCAGCTCAAATCCCTAAAGCATTCACAACCTCTAGTCACCGTTTTTTTGGGCTCCCGACCGAGGGATAAGCAAGACGCCTTGTATCTTGAGTTTGTGCACCACTGGCACATCTCCAATCCCTAAAGTTGGACACTTACAACTTTTGTATGACTTTGCCAAAATCTTCTTCCAGGAAGTGATCTAAAGTGTTCTGCAGGAACATATGCTAACGCTTGGTGTGTCTTCCACTATGGGCACCTGGTTATCCGAGTGAAGGTTGTCAGACATTCAAAGAAAAGGTTCAAGACCTGATTGACCAAGGCTATCACATTTACACCTGAAGGCTAGAATTGAATTTCTCCTCCGACTCAGCGGATCTTCTGAAGCAATAGGTCCATACGGAGAGAATCTCCTTAACGTTGGCATTTCTTAAACCATCTTGCATGTTCATGTTTAAGCTTTCTTGTTTTGTGCAATACTGGTTGCATGCAAAACTTGTTTATTTTTGAACTATAATCATAATGCATTGGATATGTTTGTCTTGAAAAAATCCATTCGCTTTTGCTCTTGTATGTTTTTCTATGCTTTTTGTGATACTCAACTCTTGTTAACAAAGCATGATAACTCCGTAGGGAGAATGATGAACATAATACCAATAACCTCAAATGGTATGCTTTTGAGTAGAACCCTGTTGATGATGTACAGGCATTGTTTCAAATTCCCAAACACCGGAGATATAAGGGAGATAGACCCTCGTTAACCCCTCTGAGCCTTCGAAGTAGGAGTTTCTTTTCAATGCAGAAAAAACCCTTATTTTAACCCTGGGGCAGGGTAGTATTCAGTTAACCTGATTGAGCATTCAAAATTCATCAGGAATGTGCACCTAAGGATATAACAATGGTTATCCCTCGCATCAGGAGGACGAAACGTCAAAACCACAACAATTTATCCCTCACATCAGGAGGTCGAGACCAACATCAAAGCCGTTGTGGTTTATCACTCACATCAGGAGGTCAAAATATGACGATACCTCAATGGTAATTCTTCACCAATCAATGACTCAGGCAGTCACTATGCACTTCCAACAAATCAGAGATTCAGGATCACACGACTTGTTCAAAATAAAAGAATGAATAAAAAAGAAAAGAAAAAAAAAGAAGAAAATCCCGCTAAGTCAATAACTTGAAAACAAGTGACTTAGGCAAAAGTTAGGGCATCCCGCTGGACATCCAAATCAAAATTCAAAAGAATTTGTCCAGGCAAAAGTTAGGGAAACAAAAAAAAAAGAAAAGCAAAGCAAAAGCAAAAAAAAACAAGGATTACAAAATAAGAATCCTTAGCAAAGAACAAAGTCGTGTGATCAGACACCAAAAACAAAAGGTTAAGTGACTGCCGTGTCCAGAAGACCTCATTGACTCCTCAATCATTTCCAAACTCCTCTTGAAAGATGAATGCTCGTGTCAAGTTAACTGAACTTAGGATTGGAGAACATCACGAAGGGGGTGGACACTAAATAATTTGAGCCTAAAAATCTTTTTTTTTCTAAAAAAAAAACCGTGAACCTGGCCACGTTACAACCCTGAAAAGTCCTAATTGAAGCATGGTTAATTCGAAAGCAGACTATACACGAGAATACGGTAAGCTGACTCCTAGGAGATCCGCTAAATGCTTGGGTTGGTATCACACCATCTTTCTTTCATAAAAAATCGATGTTACGACATCTTTTCAAAAAGTTTCTTTAAACTTCAAGATAAACATACTCTTTGTATTAGAATTATATTTCTCATAATAAACATTCTTTACATATGAACAAGTGCTTGACATCAAGGAAGCTTCCATCATGAACTTCAGATGAACAGTTTTATCCTCCTGAAGGACAGGTTGTCATCCGAACTCCGTTGAGTAGAGGTAGCAATATTTCAAAGTCTGATCCCCTCAGGGGCACAAAAGCAATTGAATACTCTGTCGAGCAAGTTTTCAGACAATCTGAGGCAATCAGGTCAAGATTCAAAAAAAATCTCTCAAAGTGCTAAGCAATCAGGGGCATTCACCCAAGCGTAGTCGAAGCTACCTCCAACACATGTCAATCAGGGGCATGTTTCCAAAATTCTTGATACTGGGGCAAGTTGGCTATGATAGCACAAATTTCAGGAAGTATTTGCAAGACAAATTTCTTCAAAGTCCATACAGGCTGGGGCAAGGCACTATGCGTTGGCATTTTATCCTCATCAGGAGGTGTTCAGTTTAAAGTTCAGGGGTGAGCTAAACAACTTATGAACTTAAGAACTGTCGGGGTCATCATCCTCAACAGTTAGAAGCTGAAAGTCCAATACTTGTTGGCATCCTCACAATCATACGAATATGCAGAACACTATGAAAACCAATGCCTGTTTGACCCCTTTGAAGTCAACACCTGCTTGACCCTTAAGCCCACTTCCAGGTGGCATTCTCTTGGAGAACCAATGCCTGTTTGATGCTACGGCCGATACTTGTTTGGTGTTCTAATCACTGCTTGCCTGTCAACTCATTGAATCCATTGCCTGTATGGAAAGTTTCAAAGCCAAGATGTCTGACAATCTGTTTGCTCTTGCATTTTCCTATTGTGGGTGAGCATCACTATCCTCTGCCATGTGAGGAAATCCCGTGGATGTCATGCTATGTCCTAGGGCATTTCCATCTGTATATCTCGCAGGTACATCCTTTCGAATACACCATGTCAGCACAGTGGCGGATCTAGCCAAGTGAGAGATTCTCATTCCCTAGCTGAGTGCATTCGGATGAGGTTTTCTTTGTTCCAAGATTCTCATCTCCTCAACAAAACATATTTCAATGCAATCTCCGTGTTCAGAAGCCTTATTCCCCGATGGAATGTCTTCTCCCCAGTTGAATCATGATTGAATGATGTCTGATTCCCCAGCAAGCTCTTAATGAGGTTCCTTGCCCGAATGCCTCTCTTTCCCCAGTAGAGCGCTTCTCTCTCCAACAGATTGACCTGTTTCCCCAAGAGAGTCATCTTATTCCCCAATGGAGTGATCTTAACAAAAGGTTCTCATGCCAAGTTCCTTATCCCCAGCGGACTTCTTATCTTCTCAGTGGACTATTATGCAGAAGTATTCATCTTCTCCACTGAGTCTCTCCTCAGTAGAGTTTCACTTGCATCCTCAGCAGAATCTGTGTCCTTCAAGGATTTCCCCAGCGGAATGCATCCTACACCAGCAAGTGGTACTCCCCATCCGAGTTGTCTCCATGACTTTCTCTTATCTTCACATCCCCAGTGTGTCGAGAATTTGCTTCTCCAGTGAAGTTGCCAGGCTATTCCCCAAGCAGTTAATTGGGATGTTCATATCCCCAAGCAGGATTTATTCCCCATCCAGAGCTCGCATCCAGATTTGATCGTCTCCAGCAGATTTCTGATCCATCTTTGTCAGCTCGCAGTTTGTGACCCTTGGTCACTCATCTTGTCCTCCCCGCAGAGTTCTATACTCTCTCCAGGACTGCTTCAGCAATTCAGTGCTCATCCGTTGTCTCCCTAAGCAACGTTCGAATCATGCATCATTCACATTGCATTCTCTAAGCGTGTAGCGTTTCCATCATCGGAATACTACTCCATATACATTCATACATGCATCATGCATAAATCATATCATATCTGTTTCTTTCTGCAGGAAAGTTATCAAGTTTCAAAATGCTCCCCAGAGAGCAATACTCGCCTAATCATTACAGGCGCTTATCCTGATGTCTTAATCAGAAGAAGTTTATTTTCCTATCTTGACATCGTCAGATCAGTTGAAGGCTTACTTAATCCCCATGCCCTCAAATCGGTTGAAGATATTTGTTCCTATCCTGATTCCAGTTCAGTTGAAGGAACCGCCTCCGGATCTCCCAAGATCTTCCTAAGGAGCAAGCCTGCTGATGCTTCAGATCAGTTGGAAATATCTACGTCCTAACGATTTATTTTCGTTCAGAAGAAGACTTGTCTACCCGTTTCTGACATTTCTTTTCCTGGCGCACACAGTTCGGAAGAGATATCTGTTCCTATTCCTGATAAATCAGACTTTCAGTTGAGGGAACCGCCTTCGGATCTCGTCGATCTTACGAAGGAGCAAGCCACTGATACCCAGATCAGATGGAGATATCTGCCTGATTGACTTTGTCATTCAGAAGAGGATTGTTCTACTTATTTTCTAGCATCGAGCCTAGATCAGTTCAAAGACTTCCTTTCCCGGCGTACACAGTTCGGAAGAGATATTGTTCCTATTCCTGATAAACCAGACTTTCAGTTGAGGGAACCGCCTCCGGATCTCGTCGATCTTACGAAGGAGCAAGCCGCTGATACCCAGATCAGTTGGAATATCTGCCTGATGATTTAATTGCATCAGATGGAGATGTCGCCTTGGTACCCATACCAGAGATACTTACTACCCGTTGATGCCCAGATCAGCCGGAGTATCTCATTTCGATTCCCAGATCGACTTAGACATCTATCCCCGATTCCTGTTCGGAAGACATCTGCTACGTCTGATACCCAGATCATTCGAAGATGTTCCTTCTCTTGATGCCCAGATCAATTGAAGTTTTTCCCCCTGCCTGTGGGGTTGCCTGTTCCTTCTTATCGCAAGTTGGAGCATATTTAATTATCCATATCAATTTAAGTTTTTTCTCCCTGCTTGCGGGGTGGTACATTCCTTCTTAATGCAAGATGGAATCTTCTATTGATCAAGAGCGCAAATTTTCGAGTTCATTCTGGTATTCAATCTCCTTCCACCTCAACGGTTCGAAACTTTCGTTTCTCGCTCGTCAGGTTGAAGAAGTTTGAATAGGGGCAGCTGTTGCACCCCAAAATTTGCCCTCTTTCTTCGTGCTATAAGTTATGAAGGACGTTTATTTCATCGTTCGAAAATCGAGAAAAATAATAAAGAGTTTCTTATATGTGGTGTCTGCAAGCGTTAATTCAACTAAGATTCATTGGATTTCATGTTGAGGTGTTCTTATGTGCTTCATTGCTTTTCTTCCTCAAGAATTCCTCAAAGCATCATTGTTATGTCGGATTGAAGTACAGTGCATGTCATGGTGTGAGAGTTAGACTTGTGGGTTCATTTTGTTCAAGGCGTACTTATTCTTGCATTTTACCTTTAGCTTGCAATATGAATGACTTAGCTTAGCGATTGAAGATAAGGTTGTGTTCGAAGAATAAGATGATCGGAATTTAAAGTTTGATTCAAGTTGAAAGATTCACTCATATGGATTTAAACATACAAGTTTCAAGATAAGATCATCCAACAATATTCATGTTCATTACAAAAAGCCCATTCAAATTCATTACAAAATTACATACAAAGATAATCAAATATCCATCATCCATTTATCAAATCAAATGTTCATTACAATCATACAAAATTGTCCAATTGATGTCCATTACAAAAATTACAAAAGATTACACCATCCAAAATCCTAAGTCTTATTCTTGTTCATTAAACCACTCCAAACTTGCAACAGCTTAACATTAAAACCGGCGGCCTTGCACAATTGAAAACCGAGTCAGCTTCTAACCTCTTGAGGAACGGTTCAACATAATTCAATTCAAAGAAAAAAGGCCGGTCCGACGAACTGAATAAACTCAGTTCCAAAGATCAATTCAAAGGCGGTTCTGCATAATTGAAAAAGGGGGGAGATAACAGAATTCACAAAAACTCAACAAACTCTTGGAACTCGAAAACGCTCCGATTGAATCTTCGTCATCGTCAAAACCTCCATAACCTACAACCTTCTCGAACCGAACCTTCATCTTCTATCATCTTCATCTTTCTCTCTCGATTCACCATCTCTGAAACTTCAAATCTTCATCACAAGATCATCAATCTTCAACCGTAACCAATTTTCTTCATCACCAATCCTTGAATTCACAGAAAACTCACGAAAAAGATTCACAACAATCTACATCTTCACTCTTCAATCCACAACACCATAACCAAACCTCTCCACTCCCTTCAATCGAACAAAAATCTCAGAACCTTGATTCATCTCTTCAATTCAATCCTCACAATCTTCTCCGCATAGCAACAATCGCGACCTTCAACATCGTCATTCACCTGTAAGTAATAGCATCGTTCAAATACAGAACCGCAAAAAGGAAAGATTGAAAGGAAAAAGAATCAACTCACCTTTAGCGTTCTCGGTTATCTCACATCATCTGCATCAACGACATCCTTGCAACTTCCACTTCTCCTTCGATCTTACTTCCAATAGAACTGCACCAAATCATCAACGATCGAAGCCTCTTCAGTCTTCGTTCAACATTCGCTCAACAACACAACTCAGTATTCGAATCGCCGATAACAACAGTGAATCAACAACGAAACAAACCTGCAAATCGGAAGCAAAACCTTCGTCATCATCACAACAACAATGATCCATTCGAACAACAACAGAAACGCAAAAGTGAACGGAGAGATGAGATTGAGACGAGATTTTGAGTTGTGAGATCGGAGAGGTGAGAGCGAGAGTTTGAGAGCTGAATCGGAGATGAGATCGAGAGAACAGGGAGGGAGAGCTCGTGGTGACCGGAAGGCATCCACGGCGGAGTGTGAAATCGGAGAGTGATAGGAGATTCCGCCATCGCAGCCGTAAGAGAGAGGAACGTGAAGATGCTAATGGTTACACTTCTTAACCCTAATCCATTTTTGTTAATAATCTTTCGTTTAATGACATTAATTGCATAAATTTGGATTAACATTTGTGATTAAACTTGATAAGATTAATTGAATAAAATATGGAAATTGGACTTAAGAACCATGGGCCTTCACCGTGACTGCTAATCTCACCTCCATGAGCCCAATTCTATCATTTTCTTTTGACATAAAATCTGAAAACATGAACAAAAACAATTATCTTTGGGCCATGTACGAAAATACTGGATTTACACCCCCTGTGAGCCCACTACACCCTCATTTGTGCCAAAAACTGAACAAAAAAACATTCATTGGATCATTACATTGGGCCTGCGCCCAGATTATTGCCTTCACCATTATTTTCAACTTGAAACCCCCCTGTATCCATGTTTCTTGTTAGAATTTGAATTTTACTTAGAGTTCTTTTCCTATTTTTTTTAGGTAATCAAAATAAGCATTAAATCAATATCTTTGTTAGATTTTTAACATGATAAAAAGATAATAAAAACATTTGATCTTTTCTAGATAGAATTAGATTTTTATTTTCTATATTTGTTTTAGATGATAAAAAAGAATAAAAACATGTAATATCTTTCGCTTATTAGAATTGATTTGTTTTGTACATAGTTTTATTCTATTCTACTTTGAGATAAAAATGTCATGAAAAACAATTTAATCTTGCTAGCTTTTCTTTTAGAATTCACTTAGAATTTAATTGCTAGTATTTTCTATGGTCGGTGCATGCTTCCTTGTTATTACTGATGCATTTGCTGAGATGTGCGAGGTACTTCGAGAGAGCCTTCGATTGAGATTCGACTTGCTCCGTGTTCTACTTTATTTGTGGGACACAAATTCGCTTCCGGCGCGATTGATATGCGTCGTGTTCCACTTTATTTGTGGGACATGAACCTATTTCTGATGTCAGTCACCCAATCTCTCATTCATTGAGATGTATACTCCTGTATTGTCTGGATTGTTTTCCTTGCAGGTTGCTCGTGTGGTTATGCTCGACGTGTACCACATGTCGCTCGTGATTTATCTTCACGACGACGCTTTCTGACTCGCTTTGCTTGATGATGGCTTACGCGAAGTATTCCAGACTTCTCTTCTTACGCTTGCTAGCTCATTGCGGATTTGCTATCCGTTCAGTATTGTCTCCTTGTCCCTTTTATCGCTTTCTCGCATCATCCTATAACATGAGAAATAGGACTTAGACATGCATCTGGCCAAGCCCTCGAAAGAGGCTCTGTTTTTGTTGGTGTGTTTACATTTGTGCTTTGCGGCAGGGAGTCATGGTGTAATAAGTCCTATATGGCACTCCGTTAAGTCCTCATGGAAGGCACGCGGAAAGGGTTAGCAATCAACCCCCGTCTAGTCTCATCGAGTCCGTTCTGTATGCGCACGCTACGCGTTGCTTGCTTCTGAACCTGCACAAGATCTTGTTATCGAGTATGTTAGGAAAAGGGTTCATGTAGCCGGACCCCCGCCTTTCCTATAGCTCGCGTCGTTCGACGTTGATGCTCGGTGTACGCACGCACCGTTTTCCTTTCCGATCCGTGACGGCTTGGTTGCTGAGAGGGGTCCGCCCTCTTGTCTATGGCCCGATCATTTTCGCGAGGTCTAATGCTTGGTTGACTTGGGTCGAGTTGCTCCCCTTGGCTATGGCGGGACCGCTTTTCTACCATTCGGTCAGTACCGTTGGTTTTGTTTGCTTTACGAGCATATGCTCGTTTGTGTGATATTCTTGTGTGCTTCCCCTTTTCCCTCGTAGGTTGATAGCTTAGCTTAGACTTGTACCCTTTGTATGATAACATTAGGTAGCAAGCTTTCCCCCCTTAGCTTAGGTTTTCCTCATGCATTCTTTAAAACACAAACCACACTCTTTCATTTTCTTTTCTTAAGAACTTGTTATTTCCGCTCCATTCCCAAGCCTAAGTCTCCAAAGGTCGAGCAGCGGAGTGTGAATGTAACTTGTTCACCTAAAAAACACAAAACAAACAGAAACTAGTTAGCCGAGCTACGGTAGCTCTGATTCTGCAAAACAGATACGTAGGCAGCGGGGTAGGGCCCGTGCGAGCATAATCCCTTCTTTTCCCTACATTCTGCATTCATTTTAGTTCAGATTAGCGTAGATTTGTTACACACCCATAGTTTTAGACACAGGCGTGGATACCATCGAGTACGATGGGCGCGAGGGGTGCTAATACCTTCCCCTCGCGTAACCGACTCCCTTACCCTTTTTCTCTGGTCGTGAGACCGTTGTTTTGTTTTGATGGTTTGCTGGCATTCCCTTCCTTTTCAGGATAAATATGTTAGTGGCGACTCTGTTAATTTTCGCGGTAGCGACAGTACCCCATGTCAAACTCGATCGTAGCAAGAGCCACGGGAGTCAACATGAGCATCCACGCTAATCCTATGTGTCACTTGGCCTGGGTAGTGGGCCTTTTACCTCAAAAACCCCCACCTGCAAAACAAAGCAGAAAAATATGTGGCCCCCACGGGGACCCATAATATAGTCCAGATGCATGATGTGCAAGCAGAAATAAACATGATATGCAAGCAGAAAATAAACATGCAAACATATATACAAGATATAGACATAAAAATAAGTAAACACCCAATAAACACACAAACAAACAAAGGCTAGGATCGACTCGCTAAGAATGGACCAGCACAGGTCTATCAACATCCCCAGCAGAGTCGCCAGCTGTCGCTACCGCGAAAAATGGAATCAGAATCGCCACTAATATATTTATCCCATAAGGGAAAGGAATACCGGGAAACCTAACTCATAATAAGAACAAGGTCTTGCGACCAGAGAATAGGGCACGGGAGTCGGTTACGCAAGGGGAAGGTGCTAGCACCCCTCACGCCCATCGTACTCGATGGTATCCACCTATGTTTGTTTCTATCTAAAGGGTGTCTAATGTCTAAAACCTAAATGCGAATGAATGCAAAAGAAATACGGGGAAAAGAAGGAATTATTTACAAGTGTGCTCGCTTAGGCCCCGCGACCCAATGCCTACGTATCCCTTACAAGGAATCAGAGCGACCGTAGTTCGGCTCCATATTTTCTATGTTTTTGTGTTTTTTAGTTGAACAGAGGTTAAAGTCGCACTCCATGATGCTCGACCTTTGGAGACTTATACGCCTAATTATGGAATGGATTCAACATGTTCTTAAGAATGCCACGAGGGCGAGAGATAGAAGAGAGTTTGAGCGTTTCGAGGAAATCCCTAAAGCAAGGGAAACTCAAGTTACTCTTTGGTTTGTGTCTTTTAGAATATGGGAACTTACGCCCGAATGGAACCCTAAAGCAAGGGAGATCCAAGCACTCGAATGATTCCCTAAAGCAAGGGAGATTCAAGCTTCCATTCCCTTTTTAATGATTTTCACTTTTTTATTAATGTTTTTTAAGTGTTTTCTTTGTATTTTTTAAAGGGATTTTATTTCAAGTATTTATTAGATGTTTTAAAGTTGAAAAAGAAAAAGAATGAAATGGGGGACTAACCTAATTTCTAAACCTAAAGTTATTCTAATTCTTATTTAAAATCTAAACTAAATCTAAAGAAGATTAACTAAAAAAAGTTGTTTTAACAACTAAGGGCATTTTTGGTATTTCACAAATATAGAAGATACTCATTAAATAAGAGAAATGAAACTCTAAACTATTAAAGAAAATATTCACAAACAATACTATTTTTATTCATGTCTATTTTTGAATTAAAACTAAAAACTATGTATTTTTATTATTTAATAACCAATCAAAATTCAAAGAAAATCTCAATTAAAATTCTAAAAGGAACTAACTATTTCTAAAATTCTAATTAGTCAAAAAACCATTTTTATCAATTTTTATTTAAACAAAAATGAATTAACATGCAAAAAAAAAAAAGGAAAGAAAACTATTTTTATTTGTTTTATTTTTTAGTCAGCAAGGGGGTTGAATTAGTAACAATCCAATGGACTAAATCTATGCTGCTTGCGCCTTGGGCCTGATAACGTGAGGTGTAAAAAAAAAGTGTCGGGCCCATAGCAGAACGTATGATAGCACTAACAAACATGGGGTGCGTTCAGAAAATGCTCATGGCCCAAGTATCTCGCAGCCCAACTACATTGCAAATACCCTCACTCAATTATTCCAACCTGATTATTATTATCCAGCTTTTATTTCATTTTTTCACTATGGTTTATCAAATGTGACATAAAAGAGCATGCAACATTCATCAACTGTTCACGTTCCCTTTTTAATGAGAAAAAGACAAAAAACATGCATGAGCCAATGTGTCATACCCCAATTTTTGACCCTAAGATCATACATCAATTGCATTCAATCATCAATCAAAAGCACCATTGTGAGGCTTTGTCTTTGATACTGTGATTATCTCTGAGGGGAATCATCAAGCACTTTTAGATTTTTATATGTTTAGTGCTAACCAAAAATCAAAAAAAATATGTGTTTTGTCTCTTTTGTTTATATTTTACAGGTGAAAGATCGGGCAAAAGTCAAAACAGTGCAAGAAAACAATTTTTGAAAATTTGAAGGTGGAAATCGATTTATCCCTGTGGGAAATCGATTTCCTGTGTGCAAAATTCAAAAAAATATAAGGAGGGAAGCTTGACATCATTTTGGCACCTTTTATTTGATCATTTTACCAATTTTCCACCTCATCAAAATTAACTCCTTCATTAAACCCACTTAAACATCATTTTACCATTTAAATCCCACTTTAATTACCAATTAACCACAAATTAATTACCAAACACAAAAAGACCAATTTGCCACTACTCTTGCTCCAATTCTATAAATAGAGACCTCTACTCTCTCATTTCTCAAGCTTTGAGAGCCAAAAAACCCCTGCAATTTCTCTCCTCATCCCTACCAAATTCACCAAAGCTCTTGATTCTTTCATAAAGTTTGTGAGTCACACCTTGAACCTCACAAACTTTGAGCTAAACCACCATCCATTTCACTCTTTTTTCTTCAATTGTTGAGAGATCAAGATTTGTGTTGGTGATTGTTGAAGTGGATCTAAGTTTTGTTCAAGAATTGGTAATTTCATCATCCTTTTCCATCTACCATAATGTGATTCTTTGTTGTTTGTATTCAATGCATCTTTGATGCTATATTGGTCCTATTTGATGGTGATTTGATGGAAAATTCGTGCTCCAATGGATATGTGATCATAAGGTGTTTGTATGTTTGCCTAAATCAAGTTTCAAAGTTCATAATGCTGTTTTTTTGAAAACTGTGCGCGGGAAATCGATTTCCTATAGAGGGAAATCGATTTCCACTCTGTTTTTTGCGCCAGATCTGAATTCTGCAGGCAGGAAATCGATTTCCTACAGAGGTAAATCGATTTCCAGTGAGGCAGAATGCTTATTTTTGCTATTTTTAACTTGTTTTTGGTTCTAACTCTTCTTCTACTCCATTCTTTTGATATTTTCTTTGAATCACAAACTAGAGGCCTAATTTCTCTCTAATTTCAATGGACTTAGGGCGTCGATAGGATGAGAATCCAAATCCTCAAAATTATGTGATTGAAATTATGGATGAAAGGAGATTTTAATGTGGTTCCATCTTTTGTTTCTCTTTATTTTGATCGATGAAAGTCTTAATACCTTGAGAACTCTTATGGATTCTTGGTAAAGACTAGATCACTCACCATTTTTCTTTTCGTGCGGTATTGCTTTCGGAGAGTGATCTACATATTTCTTCTCTCGCATGCATTAGCACATAAAGTTTTGACCGGCCTCGTTGTAGGGTGATTTCTACATAAATCACTTGGCGATCTGCTTAACATAGCGCAATATTTCGTGTCCCGAATTAAAAAGATCAAATATGGAAGAGAATTGTATGCGGTTGATTTAAGACTTATGGAAATTTATCGTGTAGTCGCTATGATTCTATCAAGCTTCTGATAAGTTTCCATTGAATTTAAATCCGAGTACATCCTTCACTCACCATCGATCTTCATTACTAACTTTGATAACATACTTGACAAGTTTCAAGATGGTTATCTTTAACATCTAACAATTGACTTTAATTTTCGTACCTCTATTATATTGCTCTTTATATTTTTCGCTTTATCGCTTTATTCTATCATTTCATCATATTTACATTCCGCTATTTTTCCTTTGTCCATTTGGACGTTTATATTCCGCTATTTTTCTCTTTGTCCATTTGGACATATTTTTATGTTTCCGCCATTTTCTTTTGTCCACTTGGACCATACTTTACTTTTATGCTAAAACACTAATAAATAACAAAAATCTAAAAAATACTTAAGGCTCTCTTTTGGACTATTGGTTACTATCCCTAGCATTTTGGAGATTCGGACTTATGGACTTAGTACCTCTGTTATTCTGTCTGTTTGGCATTGGATTGTTGTCTGTTTGTGTATGCAGGTATTTCCTTGAAAGCCCTTGACGGTTAATTCCAAGGCATTGAGATAAGGATTTTACCCGAAAACAGCCGTTACTCTGCCCGATTTTCGTCAGAATTTTAATGTGCTTAATGCAAAGTGGTGCTAAGATAATAAGTTCATCTGGATCCCCAAGTAATAATGTTGGTTTAGTATTGATATTCCAAAGGATGGGAAATCTACCTTGACTCATAATGTCAAGTGTTGGCTTCTTCTTCGGTTAGACCGTTTCTTTCCTTAGCTTTTATTTTACGCAATAGGATAGCCTCTTCATCTCCTCCCATTCTTAAATTTTCAAAATCTTCTCCCTATTTCCAAAATATTCTTATGTTTGCAATCTTTTTAAAACCTTTTCTTTTAAAATATCTTTTGCCTTCAATGGCCTCTTCTTCAAAGTTTAGACACCGTTAATTGTCGAAACAAGTGGTTATACCCCACGATTTTGAAATTGATTGATATAATGAGATCTTTTCCACGTGAGAGAGCTAGTGGCATACTCGTTGATTTTATCCGAGTTGGAGCCCATCTTTCATTAGCGATGCAAAGAATTCATTTGTTCTCATGCTCAAGATCAATGGCTGAGTATTTCTCTCCAACGACGATAAAGTGTTTATTCCTTTTTTTTAAAATGTTTTCCCTTTAAGCGGAACTACATTAGCTCTGACTTCTCCATTGCACCGAGGAGGTATGTAGGCACAAGGCTTAACGTCTTGCCGAGCTTTTTTTAAAAATAAAACAAACCCGTTTTTTAGCACACACACAACACAGATTTTCAAAAAGGTTCCCGTGGAATACCACAGATATGAGGGGTGCTTTAAACCTTCCCCTTGTATAATCAACACCCGAACCTGAGTTCTCTTCCTTGTTTTTAAAAAAACAAACTTTGGGTTTTTCGTTCTTTTCCCTTTTCTTTTGAAAAAATAAAGCGCGGTGGCGATTTCAAACGAAATATTGATTCGAGTCAATCCCATGGCTTCGATATCAGATTTTCCCCGCTACAGAAAAATGGCGACTTCACTGGGGATCCAGTTTTAAGTGTGTTAAGCCTATTTTTGTCTATCTGTGTGTTTTTATCTGTATATATTGTTGTGTGCTTTGTGTGTTTACTTTCTTTCTTTTTTTTCTTTTTGGTGCTCGATGGTTCCTCTGTGATGAGATAAAGTTCTAACCCGGACTTTTGTGAGTAACTTGAGATAGGAGGTGGTAAGACCAATAGTCGCATGTCAGGAGAAATCCTTACCATGAGCGTCATATGGTGGAACCCCAATCAGTGGAGGCCTCATGGAAGGTAGTAGAGGTTGTTACGAACCATCGTGATAACGCTATTACTTTCAATAGTGAGTGTCCGTAGAAGCTGAATGGCCTAGAACCTTTTAACCAATCTAAGCCTTTTTAGGATGTAGTGCAGAAACAAGATCAAGTACCAATTTGAGCTTGTTGTCATGCGATACTACGCTCAGACGAGGTCTTTTTAGGCATATTATTGGCGCCCATGAGCAATTGTGCGTGCCGGTAATATCCGATAGAAGATTGAAAACTCTGGGAACCTTTGTAGAAGCCGATTGGCAGGTACAAAATTCCCTAGAACACACCTTGTGGGATGGGTAGACCCATGGCTCCATGCTCGTGACGTCGAACCTAAGAACCTGGACTGTGTGATTTTGTGTGATTTGCTGTGATTTTTTGTGCTCTTGATTGTGGTTGATGCATAAACCATGCATTCATGCATTCATAAAAATGACATTCACAAATGGTTTTCAAGGAACTTAGAGACTTTCTTTGTAAACATAACAGGTACCATGGATCAAAAGAGAAGCATCAAGAAGTACACTTTCAGGAATTCAAGTGCAAAGGAATTGAAAGAGCTAGCAACTTTGGTTCCTAATCTTGACAACTTCAAAAACCGTTATGGGAAATTGATCTCTATCTTGAAGACCAAAGTGGAAAAAGGGATTCTTGAGACTCTTGTGCAGTTTTATGACCCGGTTTATCATTGTTTCACCTTTCCTGATTATCAGCTTATGCCCACTTTGGAGGAGTATTCTTATTGGATTGGTTTGCCAGTTACGAATGACATACCGTTTAGTGGTCTGGAGAAAGAGCCTCAGGTTGATGAGATAGCAGAACTCCTTCAGTTGAAGATATCAGATGTGAAAGCAAACATGACCAAAAAAGGAGGAATTTGGGGGTTGACTTCTAAGTTCTTGATTGGAAAGGCTTTTATGTTGGCTAGTAAAGGAAGTTGCTGATAAGCTGATGGTCGAGAATGCTCATTTGAAGGCCTTTTATGAAGATGAGTTGGAGAAGCTCCGTAAGAAGCTGCAGAGAGGAGTTGGATCTTCATCAGAAGTGTTCCCTTCTAGTTTTTAGATTTTCCATTGTTTTGTAATTTTGGATCTTTGAATCCTTTTGTAAGCTTTTCTATTATTAATGAAGAATGTTGTTATGTTTTATGTTTTTTGCTAATGTTTACAATCAATGTCTTAAAGTTCCTTGAAAACCAATAATAATAAAATCATTTGCATTGCATTTCATGCATCATTCTGCATTTTTGGTCTTGCTTCCGAGAGTATTCCCGAGGTCTTATTCAGTGTTCTTCATACAGAATTGAATCAAGCTGTCTCACCGGTATAATACTCGAGCTAACTGCAAGAAGAAGATGGAAGGACTTGAACAAGAGAATCGTGAGCTACGTGAAGAGGTTGTTACTTTGAGATCTGGTGTGGATCGTCTCACTGCTCTGGTTGAGACATTGATGGCTGCTCAGAATCAGAGTCAGAATCAGAATCAGAATCAGGTTCCTCCTCCCAATGCCCAAGCACAGGGTTAGACCACTGTGATTTCTGAAATTGCTGCTACAACAATTCCTGCTCTTCCTGTTGGTGCTACTCAGCAACGTATGCCTAATGGATATCCCTGGGGCATGCCTGAAGGTTATTTGTCTGTTCCTGAGATGACTCGTCCGTTGACTCCTGTTATGGTCAACACATCTCCTATTGTTCATACTGTTCCTTTTGTCCCAGAGCCCATTTATGATGCTGCTCCAAGTGAAATTCATGACAGAATGGATGGTTTCCAAGATCAGTTTGAAGAATTGCAGAAAGAGATGAAAGCTCTCGGTGGGAAAGAACTGTTTGGAAAGAATGTGCATGATCTTTGCCTTGTTCCCAATGTGAAAGTACCTGCTAAGTTCAAATTACCTGAATTTGAGAAGTATAAAGGAAATTCCTGCCCTCAGGCACATCTGGTGATGTATGTAAGGAAGATGTCCACTCACACTGATGACCAACGTCTGTTGATCCATTATTTCCAAGACAGTTTGACTGGAGCTGCTTCTAAGTGGTATAGGGGCCTTGATAGCACTCATATTCGCACTTTCAACGACTTAGCTGAGGCATTTGTGAAGTAATACAAATATAATGTGGACATGGCTCCTGATAAGGATCAATTGCGAGCTATGATGCAGAAAGAGAAGGAATCCTTTAAGGAATATGCTCAGAGATGGCGTGAGGTTGCCGCCCAAGTAATTCCTCCGATGGAAGAAAAAGAGATGACTAAGATTTTTCTGAAGACTCTTGGTCCATTTTACTATGAGAAAATGATTGCAAGTGCTCCTGTAGACTTCACCGAAATGGTGGGTATGGGTGTCCGATTGGAAGAAGCTGTGCGAGAAGGTCGTTTGGTTCGGAATGACAATTCGTCCGGTAGTGCGAAGAAGTTTGGTTCTTCATTCCAGAAGAAGAAAGAATCAGATGCTAATGCTGTTTCTCATGGGAGGAATAGTCGATTCAGAAATCAATCTCAACAAGTAGCGTCAGTAACTCCTGTTGTGAATTCAGTGCCTGTAGCTCCTGTTAATCAACAACCAGCAAGGCGGAATCCGTATCCTCGAGTTAATGTTGATCCTATTCCCATGACATACACTAAACTGTATCCTGCTCTAATTCATAAGAAGTTGGTTCAACCAAGGTCACCACCTCCTGTTCCAGAGAAACTCCCTTGGTGGTACAAAGCTGATGCCACTTGTGCTTTTCATCAGAACGCTCCTGGGCATGACTTAGAGAATTGTTGGCCTTTGAAGAATGAAGTACAGAGATTGGTTCGTTCTGGTATGCTTTCCTTCCGTGATATTGGCCCAAATGTGCAGAAAAATCCATTGCCGACTCATGAAGCGTCTGCTGTGAATATGGTGTATGGATGCCCTGGGAAGTATAAGATTTATCGTGTGGAACACATCCGAGGATCATTGGTAGAGATGCATGCCACTCTGTGTGAATACAGTCATTATGAGCATAATCATGCTGCTTGTAGGATTTGTTCAGTTAATCCTCGAGGGTGTTATATTGTGAGAAGAGATTTACAAGAGATGATAGATCAAAGGCTCATTGAGATTCTGAGGGATAGAGATGAAGATGATGTCAATGTGATTGAACCATGCTTTGAAATCCCGGAATGTGTAGATATTGGTTATTATGGCAAAGCTGCTATAGAACCTCTTGTGATATGTTTGCCTGGATCTGTACCTTATAGTTCTGACAAAGTTGTACCCTACAGATACAATGCCACCATGTTGGAAGCTGGAAAAGAAGTTGAGAGTAAGCCTCTGTCTTCTGTTGAGAATATAGCAGATGTTAGTAGAGTGACTAGAAGCGGACGGGTTTTTACCCAGCCCCAAACAGTTGTGGATGTCCAGAGGAATCCTACTCAAATGCCTGTGAACAATAATGATGTGACAAAAGTGAATGCTGGATCATCTTCAGGAAAGGAGATGGATGAGATTTTGAAGCTTATCAAGATGAGTGATTATAAGATTGTGGATCAGTTGCATCGCACTCCGTACAAGATCTCTATAATGGAGCTGCTGACGAGTTCTCCTGCTCATAGAGATTCGTTGATGAAAATACTTGATCAAGCCTTTGTGGATCATGATGTGACGCTGGATCAGTTTAATGGGGTTGTGAGTAATATCACTGCATGTAACAATCTGAGCTTTAGTGATGAAGATTTGCCTGAGGAAGGGAGAAATCATAATTTGGCTTTGCACATCTCTGTCAGTTGCAAAGAGGACTCAATGTCCAATGTGTTGATCGATACTGGTTCATCCTTGAATGTCATGCCAAAATCCACTCTTGCTAAGCTGTCTTATGGTGGCACACCAATGAGATTTAGCAATGTGATTGTCAAGGCTTTTGATGGATCGAAGAAATCAGTGGTTGGAGAGGTCGATTTGCCTATTGGTATTGGACCGTTTGTCTTCAAGATTACTTTTCAAGTGATGGACATCTTCCCTGCATACAGTTGCTTATTGGGACGCCCATGGATCCACGAGGCTGGTGTAACGCTCGGAAAAATAAGTATATGCTGAATTTGGACGTTTGTGACGTTTATTGGAATTTTACCGTTTTTGGAGTCGTTTCAGTCGGTATTAGTTCAGGATGGCGGACTAATATTTAATTGAAGGTTTTCATATTTTTGGTACTAGAAATATTAGTAAGGTAATATTCCGCGTTTTGGGGCGTTTGAACGATATTTGAGCGTAGGGGCATTTTGGTCATTTCCGCGAGGAAGATATTTTCTTTATAAAGAAAACAAAGAAGAGAAAGAAAGAAAAGAAAGAAAGAGAAGAGAGAAAGAAGAAGAGGAAAAGAAGGAAAAAGTGTAGATTGGTGGATTCTCGACCGATTCGAGTTCCGATCGTTGCTATAGCAAGGTAAGGGGGTGAATCTAATTTATCTTGGATGTATGATTCTTATAGTCTTGTTCTTGTTCTTGTTCTTCTTGTTCCAATTTCCACAATTTTCTTGTGTGGTCTTTGTTTGATTTAAGTTTGTTTGAGAATGATTGTGTGATGATTAAATGATATCCTTGTTGTGTTATGGTGATTGATCATGTTTGTTTTCCTTTTCCATGGCTTGATTGAGTTTGAATAAAAATTTAGGTTTTGAGATAGATTGATGAATCAACCATGAAAAGTTTGATGTTAGATTGTTTCTATGGTTTGTATGTGTTGTATTGGTGTTATAATGATGTTTGGGAGTGGTTTTGGTGGGTATAAGGGGCCTGAAACTGTTCTGGTTCGTTCTGGTTTTTTCTGGGTTTACGCAGGTCCGCTGAGCGGAGGTGGGTCCGCTGAGCGGAGGTCCTGTTGCAGAAAATTCTCTGCCAAGGTCCGCTGAGCGGAGCTGAAGCGGATGACAGCTTTTTCTGTTTTTCCAAAACTTTGAAACTTCGTAACTCCTGAACCGTAACTCCGATTTTGTCGCCGTTCGAAGCGTTGGAAAGCTAACGCAATGAACTATATTATTGTCTAATTAAATGATTCATAGGATGAAGTAT
The DNA here is from genome assembly GCF_029867415.1 of Vicia villosa. Taxonomy (NCBI): domain Eukaryota; kingdom Viridiplantae; phylum Streptophyta; class Magnoliopsida; order Fabales; family Fabaceae; genus Vicia; species Vicia villosa. Next base: position 172,624 of record NW_026705524.1, read on the forward strand.
TCCATTATTTTTATTAGGATCAAGTGATGAGTTGTGTAGTATGTTCAATTATCCCAACTTTGGAACCTTGTAACTTTTGATCCGTAGCTCCGTTTCGTACGCCGTTCGAAGTGTTAGGAAGCTAGTTGGATGTTCTATATGATAGTATAGGCTTGGTTAACTTGTTATTAATTGGTTATGAAGGTTGTTGATGAATCACATAATTGTTTATATGCGCGATATGATTGGTAAATAATCATAGTGCTTGGTGGTAATTGTTAATGATGTAGGATGTAGTAGTGGTTGGTTGATTTTCATAAATGGTTTTGTGAACTAGTGCATGATAAATCATGATGATGTGTTGTGTGAACGTTATCGTATTGATATGGGGTATGTGATTAATTGTCGATAACATGAGATCTTGTTCGTATAGGTTATGCATTAATGAATGTTCATTCTTGATATGTGACGATGTTTGGTTGTTTGTTGTTAACATGATGTGTGGCCTTATGGCAAGTAATTGTTGTTATGAGAATGATGTATTGATGGAGTTGTGGGCCAATGTCCAATATTAATTTGATGTGATGCAATTATGCGATCATTTATGCCGATGTGGCTAGTATGTTTTGACGGTGAATGTGTGCTGTGTGCTTACTAATGCCTGTGTGGTAATTATGGTGTGATGTAATTGATAACGATGTTATTAATTGGTGATGTATCCTTTTGGATAGAATATAAACGATGTAACGTGAGTGTATGATCGTGTTATATTGTTGATGATGTTGTTGTCGTGTAAAAGAGTCTTATATTTGCACAGCATAACATTTCAATACGTTAATGGCGGAATGCTGTTAACAGATGGCCTGCGGGCACGGTTACCAGTAGGGGCTTAATGCTCGGTAATGGAATGAGCCTTATTGGCAAGAGGTCATCAGTGGGAGCTGCGTGCTCGATGACGACAGCGTGCGCGCTTGGTTACCAGTAGGGGCTTAATGCTCGGTAATGGAATGAGCCTTATTGGCAAGAGGTCATCAGTGGGAGCTGCGTGCTCGATGACGACAGCCTGCGGGCTTCCTGAGTGGAAAAAAGTCCCAGCATAATGCTCGGCAGGTGTTTTTGTCATAATGACAAGGAGGAGTTTTACTCCGGATTTGGTACCACATGCATATGCATAGTCGAGTCTCATTCATCATCGTCAGTCCTTATAATTTATGTTACCATTCATGTGTCGCTTTACTTATATATTAATTGTGGTTAAATGAGTGGATTACTTTGTTGTATGATTCTTGATGATACTTGTTGGCATTACTATATTTGTCATGCTTTCATTATGAATTATATTCTCACCCTTCTGCTGATTTGATGCTTGAGTGGCATCCTGCAGATTAGCCGCTTTCGGAGTCTTTTGGAAGAGGTAGTTCTCCAGTTGGTCTTGTCGGTCGCTCTGATATGTAACACTGGGTAGTCGGGAGTCTGTTGTTATTTATTTGTATATGACTCTTTTGAACATGTATATATGATAACGTGCCATTGTGTATTGTAAACACTTTATTTTGGAAAACTCCTCTTTGAGAGTGAGAACTATACGTATATATTTATGTTCATATCTTCCGTGTGTTATGTATCATTTTATTGGCAGGTGTGTATGCTTTTGGCATCGCTGATGTCTGTTTGTTTTTCTAGGTGTTTGTTTGGTTACTTAGTGTAACATCCTAATTGTGTTGTTTGAAATTTTAATACTCTGATATTTTCTTGCCTAAATGCTTTGGGTAGAATTGGGGTGTTACAGCTGGGGCAGTTACTTCGACTCTCCACCAGAAGTTGAAATTTGTGAAAGATGGAAAGATGGTCGTTGTGAATGGAGAACAAGCTTTGCTAATTAGTCATCTCTCTTCGTTCCGAACCATAGAAGCTGATGAAGTGGTCATTGGAACTGCATTCCAAGCCCTGTCTGTTAATGATGAATTCAAAAAGGATGAAGCTTCCATTGCCTCCTTCAAAGATGCTCAACTGGTGGTTCAGAATGGACATTCAGGAGTATGGGGACAAGTGGTGAGTCTGCAAGAGAACAAGAATAGAGCTGGTCTGGGATTTTCTGCCTCAGACAAGTCTGTGATGAAGCCGGAATCTGCTTTTCGTCCTTATCAGGAGATGTTCCATAGTGCTGGGTTTCTACATCCGACTCTTTCAGAAGTGAACGCTTTCATTGAAGATAAACCAGAGCCAGAAGTGCCAAACTTTGTGACCCATGGAAAGATGATTAAGAACTGGATCACCATTGACATTCCTGAGTGTACTCATGCTTCAAAGTAATTTGCTTTTATGTTTTTCAAAAATCCTTTCATTCTGCCCAAGATGAAAGTGAAGTTGTTGGGCCATTTTCTGTTTGTTTTAAACATTAAAATCATCAATAAAAGTCATTTTGTTTCTGCATATACATGCTTTTTATCTTTTTGCTTTTTCTGGAAAGTGGTAACACAAAAAACCTTAAAAATTGTTTTCATTTGCCATAATCTGCACGATTACATGTTTGCATATATCTCTCCTTTTTTCTGAAATAATAATCACTTGTGCAGATTAATCAATAAAACCGTTGAAAGTAATGACCCTGCACCCTCTCCTAACTTCGAGTGTCCTGTGTATGAGGCGGAAGAAGAGAGTGATGAATGTATTCCTGATGAGATTTCCCGACTGCTTGAGCACGAGGAAGACACCATTCAGCCATATAAAGAGCCGTTAGAAGTCATCAACTTGGGTTCTGAAGAAGATAAGAAAGAAGTCAAGATTGGGGCACTGCTTGGTCAAGATGTTAAGAAGAGGATGGTAGAGCTTCTTAAAGAGTATGTTGACATTTTTGCGTGGTCCTACCAAGATATGCCTGGGCTGGATACAGATATTGTGGAGCATCGTTTGCCGTTGAAACCTGAATGCCCTCCTGTCAAGCAAAAGATGAGAAGAAGTCATCCTGATATGGCGGAAAAGATTAAGAATGAGGTCTTGAAGCAGATAGACGCAGGTCTCCTTGTCACTTCTGTATATCCTCAATGGATTGCCAATATAGTGCCAGTTCCGAAGAAAGACGGAAAAGTTCGCATGTGTGTTGATTATAGAGATTTGAACAAGGCCAGTCCGAAAGATGATTTTCCTCTACCTCACATTGATATGTTGGTAGATAGTACGGCAAAGTTTGAGGTTTTCTCCTTCATGGATGGTTTTTCAAGATACAATCAGATTAAGATGGCACCTGAAGACATGGAAAAGACAACCTTTATTACGCCATGGGGGACATTCTGCTACAAAGTGATGCCTTTTGGGTTGAAGAATGCTGGCGCGACATATCAGAGGGCCATGACCACTCTTTTCCATGATATGATGCACAAAGAAATTGAGGTTTATGTGGATGACATGATTGCCAAATCCCAGTCAGAGGAAGGGCACATGGAGGATCTGTTAAAGTTGTTTTAGCGGTTGAGAAAGTATCGTCTCCGCTTAAATCCAAACAAATGCACTTTTGGTGTCCGTTCCGGAAAATTATTGGGTTTCATTGTCAGTCAGAGAGGAATTGAAGTAGATCCTGATAAAGTCAAAGCAATTCAGGAAATGCCAGCACCAAAGACTGAGAAACAAGTGAGAGGTTTCCTCGGACGTTTGAATTATATCTCCAGATTCATTTCCAATATGACTGCAACCTGTGAGCCGATCTTCAAGTTGTTAAAGAAAAATCAGGGATGTGTGTGGAATGAAGATTGTCAGAAAGCTTTTGACAACATCAAAGAATATCTGCTTGAACCTCCCATTCTGCTCCCTCCAGCTGAGGGAAGGCCTTTGATTATGTACCTCACAGTGCTTGAAAATTCAATGGGATGTGTGTTGGGTCAGCATGACGAGTCTGGTCGAAAAGAGTATGCAATATACTACCTTAGCAAAAAGTTTACCGAGTGCGAAACAAGATACTCGCTGCTTGAGAAAACTTGCTGTGCTTTGGTGTGGGCTGCTCGCCGACTAAGACAGTATATGTTGAACCACACCACTCTATTGATTTCCAAAATGGATCCAATTAAGTATGTATTTGAGAAACCTGCATTAACTGGAAGGATCGCTCGCTGGCAAATGTTGTTATCAGAATATGATATTGAATATCGAGCTCAGAAAGCTGTGAAAGGAAGTGTGTTGGCAGAGTACCTCGCTCACCAACCAATTGATGATCATCAATCTATCAGAATGGACTTCCCAGATGAAGATATAATGTATTTGAGAGCTCAGGATTGGGATGAACCATTGCCAGAAGAAGGACCAGATCCTGAATCCAAGTGGGGTTTAATTTTTGATGGAGCTTCTAACATTCATGGCCATGGAATTGGCGCCATTATTGTTACTCCACATGGGTCACATGTACCTTTCACTGCAAGGATATGTTTTGATTGCACAAATAATATTGCTGAGTATGAAGCTTGCATCATGGGGCTTGAAGAGGCCATTAATCTGAGAATTAAGATTCTTGATGTTTATGGAGATTCTGCGCTTGTGATTAATCAGATTAAAGGAGAATGGGAAACTCGTCATCCTGGTTTGATCCCTTACAAAGATTACGCCAGAAGGCTGTTGACGTTCTTTAACAAAGTTGAATTCCACCACATCCCTCGAGATGAGAATCAGATGGCTGATGCATTAGCCACATTGTCCTCCATGTACAAAGTGAATTTTCATAATGAGGAACCTCATATTACAATCAGGCGTCTTGATAGACCTGCTCATGTATTTGCAGTTGAGGAATCAACAGATGAAAAGCCTTGGTATTTCGATATTAAGCACTTCCTTCAGACTCAAGAATACCCACTTGGGGCATCAAATAAGGATAAGAAAACTTTGAGGAGATTGGCTGGCAGTTTCTTCATCAATGTTGATGTTTTGTATAAAAGGAATTATGACATGGTTTTGCTCAGATGCGTGGATAGACACGAAGCAGACATGTTGATGCATGAAATCCATGAAGGTTCTTTTGGTACTCATGCCAATGGACATTCGATGGCTAAAAAGATGCTTAGAGCAGGTTACTATTGGCTGACAATGGAATCTGATTGCTACAAGTTTGTAAAGAAGTGTCACAAGTGTCAAGTGTATGCTGACAAGATTCATGTGCCCCCGACACTTCTCAATGTCATCTCCTCTCCATGGCCTTTCTCCATGTGGGGTATCGATATGATTGGCATGATTGAACCCAAGGCTTCGAACGGACATCGATTCATCCTGGTAGCAATCGATTACTTTACCAAGTGGGTAGAAGCTGCTTCATATGCTAATGTAACAAAGCAAGTTGTGGTCAGATTTATCAAGAATAATATCATCTGCAGATATGGTGTACCGAGCAAGATCATTACTGATAATGGCTTGAATCTGAACAACAGCATGATGAGAGAATTGTGTGAAAGTTTCAAAATTGAACACCACAACTCTTCGCCTTATAGGCCAAAGATGAATGGAGCTGTTGAAGCAGCAAATAAGAATATTAAGAAGATTGTGCAAAAGATGGTTGTTACGTACAAGGACTGGCATGAGATGCTCCCATTTTCTTTGCATGGGTATCGTACATCTGTTCGTACTTCAACCGGGGTAATCCTATTTTCTTTGGTTTACGGTATGGAAGCAGTGCTCCCCATTGAGGTTGAGATTCCATCGTTGAGAGTTTTAATGGAAACCAAGTTATCTGAGGCTGAGTGGTGTCAGAGCAGGTTTGATCAATTGAATTTGATAGAAGAAAAGAGAATGACGGCTTTATGCCATGGTCAGTTGTACCAGAAAAGAATGAAGAAAGCATTTGATAAGAAGGTTCGACCTCGTGTATTCAGAGAAGGCAACCTCGTGCTCAAAAGGATCTTGTCTTTCACCTCCGATTCAAGGGGCAAGTGGACTCCTAATTTTGAAGGACCATATGTTATTAAGAAAGCCTTCTCAGGCGGTGCATTAATTCTTGCAACTATGGACGGAGAAGAGCTCCCACGTCCCGTGAATGCTGATGTAGTCAAGAAATACTTCGCCTAAAATAATAAAAGAACAGCTCGCTAAGTTGAAAACCCGAAAGGGAGGCTTTGTCGCACGCTCGCGAAAAATGAACAGAGTCGCCACCAATATATTTATCCCAAAAGGGAAAGGAATACCAGGAAACCTAACAAAGGAAGGAACAAGGTCTTGCGACCAGAGAATCAAGGTACGGAAGTCGGTTACGCGAGGGGAAGGTATTAGCACCCCTCGCGCCCATCGTACTCGATGGTATCCACCTATGTTTGTTTCTATCTAAAGGGTGTGTACTATGTCTATGTCTATATGCGAATGAATGCACAAGAAATACGGGGAAAAGAAGGAATATTTACAAGTGTGCTCGTTCAAGCCCCGCGACTTGATGCCTACGTATCCCTTTCAGGAATCAGAGCGCCGTAGTTCGACTAAAGATTTTCTGTTTGTTTTTGTATTTTTTAGTTGGGCGGAGTTAACGCTCGCGCTCTTGCATAAGGGGACAGCCTAGGATGCAATGGAGCGGAGATAACGATGCCCTTAAGAAAGGAGAGGAGAGAGAGAGTTTGAGTGTTTCGAGGAAATCCCTTAAGCAAGGGAAACTCGAGTTACTCTTTGGTTTGTGTTTTTTAGAAGTTGGGAACTTACGCCTGAATGGGACCCTTAAGCAAGGGAGATCCAAGCACTCGAACATTCCCTTAAGCAAGGGATATTTCAAGGTTCCATTCCCTTTTTAAGAATTTTCACTTTGATTATTAGTGTTTTAAGTATTTTCTTTGTATTTTTTATGGGGATTTTTATTCAAGCATTTATTAGATGTTTTATGTTGAAAAAAGAAAAGAAACTAGCCTAATATGAATGGGAATTTCTACCTAATATTATCATGGTTTCTACCTAAGGTTAGGATTTAAAAAAAGCATGAAAAATAAAGCGCTAAGTAGAATATTGAAAATAGCATGAAAAAGAACAAGTCAAAATATAGCACAAAAGTGAATTAAAAGTACTATTATTTTTATGATTTTATTGTGAAAAATATCAATTTAAGTGACCAAGATTAATTCCTAAAAATGATCTAAAAGTCTAACAAATTTTATCGATTATTTTCTATGTCAAAAATTAGCACTAAGGTCTAAAATTAGAAGAAAATTAGTATTATTATACCTAAAAGAGATTGGTAAAAATCTAATTAAAAGGACCTAAAATTCTAGCTATTAAAAGAAATAGAAACAGGGGGGTGTGAATTGAATTATATGGTGTGAAGAGCAGTGGGCGCAGGGCCCAGCCCAAAGGTTTTTTTGTTACAGATTTTTTTATAGCCAAAAACGTATCATGGGCCACAGGGGGTATGTGCAGCGTTTCAGGCCCAAGAGGTTTGTTATTCAGATTTTGGTTCATGTCAAAAGGGAAGCATGGGCCCGGGGGTGCAAGAAGTAATTTGGCCCAAGCTTAATTTTGATCCAATGGATTCAATCGTTTTCCAATCAAAGAAGAAAAAACCAAAGTAGAAAAAACCAAAAACACATACAGAAAGAGGATTTAGGGTTACCTCGATGGAGGTCCCCAAATTGCTTCACTCAACGAATTCGGCGGCGTCCTCCTGTCATCCCCGACCGAAGATCCTTAACGCCACCGTGAATCCGTCGCCAACTATCTCGCTTTGCTCATTCTTGTCCCTTTCCACTACCTCAAGCCCGTTCGAAGGTAATCTCGGCTTCAACCTCTAAAGTCGCCCTAGTTCTCAATACGCAGAAGGAGGTGAAGATTGAGAAATTCAGAGCCGGTGAGTGACGATGGAACTCGAGTGATGTTGTTGAGGGCAACGCGAAGCTGAAACGAAGGTCACAATTACGGGATTGGCGAAATAAACGCGAGCGGTGAATCGAAGCCGATACGAAGACGAAAACGACGAGTTCTTCAGGTAACACACATTCCGAACTCGTTCTTGTTTCTTTATCTTTACGATCTCTTCTCCTTCTTCTTGAATTCTTCTGTTCTGTTTACGTTTTTTCCTTCTTCTTCTCTGTTTTTTCTTGATTGCGTGTGCTGTTATTGTTGATACGACCGTGTATTGAATATGATTGAGGGCAGAATATGAGAGATGGGAGTTGAATTTGAGGTGGTGGAGGATCGATGGTGGAGATTGAAGGTGATGATTCGTGAGAGAGGTTATGGTGAAGAAAGGTTCAGGGGAAGTTTTGAAGAAGTTTGTTACAGTTTCGGTTGTAGGTTGAAGATGCAGATTATGGATTGTGAGAGAGTGTGAAGATTGAAGATGGAAGTGGAGTGATGAAGATGGGGAGAGTATTGAAGATGATGTGAAGATGGTGAAAAATGGTGGAGTCGTGGTGGGGAGGAAGATGATACAGAATGAGGTATGAAGAAGAATGGCGTGTGATTTGAATTATGGAGGGAAGGGTAGTTATATAGGCTGCAGAGTTGTGAAATCAGTTAGAGGGAGAATCAATTAGAGCCTTAGGATTTTGAATTTCAGTTAGGGATTTGGAGGGTGCGGATTGATTCTGAGCTGGCAAGTTAGTTGTGATCAGTTGGAATTCGGTTATGTGACAGTTATAGGGTAGTTATGAGCTGGCAGTCGGTTAGAGTTTGGTTGGATGCTGTTAGATTCGGTTAGGAATGAAAACTGAATTAGTTTGGGAAGTTAGGAGTTAGTTGCTTTGGCTTAAAGGGATTAGTTTGTAACTGTTAACTCTGTTATAGCTATGTGTTTGTAACTGTTTCAGGTAGTTAGAAGGTGGTTCAAGTTAGTAATAGGTGAGATGAAAATTTTGTTATGGTTGGAAAATTTGTTATGTGGGTATCTATGTATAATGATAGGTTATGTGCAGTAAGTTGGGTAATTGGGTTAGAAACAGTCGGGGATTAAAGGATGTGTATGTGGCTGTTTTGGTTTTGCTATCACTATGGTCAGCTGCACCTTGTTAATAATTAGGAGAATTGTTGGCTGCTGCAAGTTTGAGTATTTATTATATGGTATGTATCTGTGTTTGGTATTGTGAATGTAGGTTTGGTATTGAAACGTTGCAGGGGCCGGTTTGTAACATGTTATGTGACTGTTAGGTAGAGGTCTTGGTGTTCAAGCTTGAGTTGAATAGGATGATGCAAAACTGTATGTGTATTGATGCAGGATTGGTTGATTGTGAACTGAAATTGATTTTATTTTTCTTTTGCAGGACTTTGATGAATGTAGAGAACTACCACAAAGGCTTCAGTTTGAAGATGAAACAGTAGCAGCAACACCCCCCAGAATATATGTTGATTACAAAAGATTATGAGTGGAACCGAAGAGAATTTTTGTGTGTTGTATGATGTTTAATCTTGGAATATGGAGCTGATGTAGATTAGATTATTTGCAGCGAGTTCTTATGTTAAAATGAAGAAAAAAACGTCCTCTTGGAGTTTCTTAGGAAATCAAAGTAGTTTTTGTAAAGCTCTTTTCTTTTTGTATTGTGTTTATGTTGTTTTTTTTGTTTTTTTGAACTAAACACGGCTGATGGTTTTGTATATGGACATCCTGTGGTGAATTGGGTTAAAGTTGTAATGGATATAGTACATGATCACCTTGTAATCTTGTGAAGTCAATTTACAAGCTTCCAACTGATTAAAGCAATCTTCTCTTTCAAATTAATCTTGAAGTTCCCACAAAGTTTCTCTCTTTTAAATGTAGATGTAAACTTTCATATTCTCCTTTTTACACTTAATCCTCAAAAGTGAATCAAATCACGAATTCGATGCTTGTAATATAAGAAACTTGCTTAGATGAATAGATGTCTCACCCTAGTCTGATATAGTGTACATCAACCAACTGTGTACATCAACCAACTGGGTAATCAAGTATTGCAGTCATGGAAACCCAAATTCACAGATATCCAAGAGGTCACCAAGTGCTTAGGGAGATAAACCCTAGGCCAAGAAATCCCTCTGGTCGAGTGCTAGATATCCTCTTTGAAGAGATGAATAACCTTGTGCCAAAACCTACGTGAGACCTCAATTCAGTCCATGATCCTTGATTCCATGTTTTTTTAGATGTTAATGATGCATGAATTATGTTAATGACCTAATGGGAGATAGGTACATGAGACTATGAAATGCATGAGCCTAAGCCAGATAAAATTGAAAGGGTAGAACAAATTTGGGGTATGACAGCTGCCCCTATTTAATCATCTTAAACCCGAAGGCGAGATTGGCGCTAGCCTTTCGAGCATTCGAGGTAGAAGAAGGTTAAATATCAAAGTACCAGAAATTTGTCCTAAAGAGGAGATGGTGCGAGTGTTATCTTATTTTTGTTTTGATATCTGCTGGGGAAAGAGATTTTTTGTTTTTCTGATGGAAACATTTGCAGTGAGTAATGGTTGAATGGTGATAGCTTGTAACGTGGTAACGGTGCCAATACAAGGTTCTCAATGGAAATGATTGTTGTATGAAACTGTGGTTGGAAAATACGGGTTTGATGAAAAGGTAGGACCTACGATCCGTGACTCGAAACTAGGGTAAGGTCAACGGCCCTACGACCCACAAGAGTTGAAAAAAAAAGAAAATAAGGTCAACTGACCTACGATCCACAAGAAATGAAAAAGATGAGGATAAGGTCAACGGACCTACGATCCACAAGAAATGAAAAAGATGAGGATAAGGTCAACGGACCTACGATCCACAAGAAATGAAAAAGATGAGGTTAAGGTCAACGGACCTACGATCCACAAGAATTGGAAAAGATGAGGATAAGGTCAACGGACCTACGATCCACAAGAAATGAAAAAGATGAGGATAAGGTCTACGGACCTACGATCCGCAAGAATGCAAAGGATGAGGATAAGGTCAACGAACCTACGATCCACAAGAAATGAAAAAGATGAGGATAAGGTCAACGGACCTACGATCCACAAGAATGCAAAGGATGAGGATAAGGTCAACGGACCTACGATCCACGAGAATGAAAAGATGAGGATAAGGTCAACGGACCTACGATCCATAAGAATGCAAAGGATGAGGATAAGGTCCACGGACCTACGATCCACAAGAATGAAAAGATGAGGATAAGGTCAACGGACCTACGATCCACAAGAATGAAAAGATGAGGATAAGGTCAACGGACCTACGATCCACAAGAATGCAAAGAGATGAGGATAAGGTCAACGGACCTACGATCCACAAGAATGCAAAGAGATGAGGATAAGGTCAACGGACCTACGATCCACAAGAATGCAAAGAGATGAGGATAAGGTCAACGGACCTACGATCCACAAGAATGCAATGAGATGAGGATAAACAATGAGGCCGGAGCACGAGAAGATTATCGACAACACTGAGGCTAGGGATTGGGAATTGGTTTCGAAATGGTTTTCCAGGACGGGAGGCGAAGGATACACAACATGGGGGTTGGATCTAAAAGTTTTCCCGTACGAGGGAAGAGACCACGGAGACTAGTGACGACTAGACTCGATCAAAAGACATAATCACGAAGATGTTGATGCTTGCGAAGCATAAGAATTACATTAATCCCTCAGGCCAAAGGCGGGGTGTAGCTCTTCAAGAGTGGCAGTCGTTCGAATTGCCACACACCAAGTATGGTTATTCAAACGATTGAAAAATGAGATGGGTTGAATGCCCACCCTCATTCGCACTCTAATTTGCACGCAACACACGGGAAATAACCACAACAAGACTAGTGACGACTAGACTTGACAAGAAGATAGAAGTAACCACTGGGAATTACGGAGATATTGATGCTTGCGAAGCCTAAGAATTACATTGATCCCTCAGGCCAAAGGCGGGGTGTAACTCTTCAAGAGCGGCAATCGTTCGAATTGCCACACACCAAGTATGGTTTATTCAAACAATTGAAAAATGAGATGGGTTGAATGCCCACCCTCATTCACGCTCTAATCTGCACGCAGCGCGCGGGAAATAACCTCGGAGACAACGATTTTGACGAAGAAAGACATTGCATCTGATCCATATTGGAGAGAGAAAATGAGACTTCTTTTGGGGAGTGAGGATACCAGGTATTGGCACCATGGTTTGAGGAGATTTGTGATGTAGTAGCAGATATCAATCGGAGTTTGTAAGGACAACTTTTTATGTGGGGAAGTATCGTTGTCTTGATTGAGTGATGATTTGTATTATCTGGCTTATGCTTTGTATGCATGTTTGAATTTTTCTACGGCGTAATGTTCCATTTTGATGGATATGCTACGCTTTTGAGGATGCAATGTTATATGCAGTGAACGCTATATGCAGGATGCCAAATAAAGGCATTGATGAGGTAACCACCAGGGAGAACCCCCCTAGTGTTAAGGACCATGTGGAGGTGCCAATAGATATTGGACTTTGACTTGCAAAATGCCCCTTCTGGTTTTTGGCTTGTAGAGTGTAGAATAACTTCTGACCTCTCACCACGTGCCACTGCTTGGAAGATTTTCAACTTGAGGAGATTCCCTCGATTCACTATGTAGGGGATGAGAAATCCAGTTAAGGGGCCTTGATTAGGGAAGTAGAACAACTATTAGGAGAAATAAACTCCTATGCTTGAGGAGTGGAACGAACTCTCAGGAGAAATAAACTCTTGTGCTTGGGGAGAGACCAAATTTCTAGGAGAAATAAACTCATATGGTCATGGAGCGACAAAAAAACTCAGAACTGTGCTCCAAGCTTCGTGACTTATGGAGGAATTTGCCCCAAAGGATCCTTGGAGAGATTTGTCAAATCTCGACGTAACTGCCCCAGATTGGTTGAATTTGAGAGATTCCTCGACATGATTGCCCCAGATTGATCAAAGCTTGAAGAAATTTATCGACATGATTGCCCCAGATATGCTGAATTTGATAGGTCAAACCTCGACTTAATTGCCCCTGATTAGGTACATGTTACTAGAATCCTCAAGCTTTCCTTGTTTTGATGCCAAACAAACATGGGAACAACTTCACCACGCTCGACGGAGTCTTTAAACTCTTCCCCACAGAGTAATCAAAGAACGCATCAACTATTCATGCCCAACAGAGTTGTTTAGAGAACCTTCCCCTTGATGGTCAACATTAGGGATGATTAGCTTTTACTCCTCGGAGTTCTCAAGTCTCTTGAATTTGGACATAGTCAAGTTACTCACTGATTCTCACCATGGTAATTTCCTTGATGTTAAACACATACTTCGCATGCAAAAGAATGTTAATTCTAAGAATGATAATTCTAATTCAAAGCCTATGTTAGTCTTGAAGTTGTAAAAACTTTTTATTGAAATGAGATTGCGACCTCTTGTGAATGAATCACTAGTTGACACAACCTCGATTTTTGCATATGGAAGATAAAGCAAACGTACGATACCAACATGGATATGAGTCTCGCTTCATTGGGAGTCAGTTAAACGTTATCTCATCGGAGTGTGCTTTCAAGATAAACCCTACTTCAATTAGGACTTTTAAGGGTTATAATTTGGCCGGGTTCACGGTTTTTAGAAAACAAAGGATTTTTAGGCTCGAAATTATTTGGTGCCCACCCCCTTCGTGATGTTCTCCATTCCTATGTTCAATTAACTCGACACGAGTGTTCATCCCTCATAAGGAATTTGAAATGGTTGAGGAGTCAATGAGGTTCTTTGGACATGGCGGTCGCTCACCTTTTATTCTTCTGATTCATTGTCACACGACTTTGTTCTTGCTTGGCAATTTTATCGTTTTCTTTTTTTTTTGCCATTTTCTTTTCATCTTTTTTTTTATTTTCATTATTTTTTCGCCATTTTTTTTGCTCTCTTTTTTTTTGAACAAGTCGTGTGACCTCGCATAGTCTTTGATTCGTTAGAGGTGATTGCGACTGCCTCACTCCTTTGATTTGATGAAGGATTACCATTGTGGTATCGTCATCTCTTGATCTCTTGATGGAATAAGGATAATCATTGCGGTTTTGACATTCCTCAACCTTTTGAAGGATAACCATTGTTGTATCCTTAGATGCACACCCTTTTTGGTGAGTTTTGAACACTCGATCAAGTTAAATGAACACTACCCTGCCCCAGGGTCAAAACGAGGGTTTTTATGATTAGAAAAGAAACTCCTACTTCAAGGCTCAAAGGGGTTAACGAGGGTCTATCTCCCTTATATCTCCGGTGTTTGGGGATTTGAAATAATGCCTGTACATCCTCAGTAGGGTTTTATTCAAAAGCACATAATTAGAAATTTTGCGTTTTTATTTTTCATCATTCTCCCTCAGCTTCTTGCCTACGCAAGTGATTAGTAAAGTTGATATCGTAATGCCAAAAACCTTTTTATGAGTGAAAACGAATGGATTGCTTCAAGACAAACATAAACAATGTATTATGATTTTCATTCAGAAATTAACAAGTTTTTACATGCGATCAGTGCTTAAACAAACAATGAAATGTTACAAATGAGAATGCAATGAAGAAACTAAATGGCCGCCATTGTTGAGGAGACTTGACTCCATCTGGACTTATTGCTCTCAAATACTTTCTGCAGTTCCTTCCAAACTCTTCAGATTACTTCAAAAGAAAACCTCAACAAGTCACCCATGAGTTGTAAACTTTTGCCTTGCTTTAGGGATTCGAGCAATGCGAGTGATGCAATGCTCAAGATAAGAGTGCGTCTTGCTTATCCCTCGTGCGGGAGCCCCAAGCATGGACGTTGGAGAAGTATTCGCCTTCACAAAATGGAATAACCTTGCATCGTCATCAGATTGAGGGGATCTATTTGTGGTGAAGAAGACCCAAAACACGAATCTTAACCAATTAAAATTCTGACAAACGAGGAAGCAACTGGGCACAAGGCAATAGAATCACATCAATTTGTTTCTCACATTATTTTTCTCTCTGTTAACAAGCAAGGGCCACTGAGAAGGGAATCATGAGAAAAGGCAACTGAGATATGAAGTAGAACCTTGAGGATGAGAAGCATTATGAAGAACACTCTTGATTACCACACGGAAGAAGATTCTGACGAAGTCACCCAGGAATTGGTAATGCTTTAAGGGATTCGAGCAATGCGAATGATGCAATGCTCAAGATAAGAGTACGTCTTGCTTATCCCTCGATCGGGAGCCCCAAGCAATTTCCACACATGTACAAGGGATGATTACCACTTTAGCTTCGATATCCACACCATTCGGAGTGAGAGTAAATGACCTTTTCAATTCTTGTTATCAGGTATTAGGCACAAACACGCAATGTTTATCTTAACGGAGTCAAGACCTTTAATGGCTTTCAACCTTTTCTCCAAGAGGTCGAACCTTTTGTCAAATTTAATACTTGGAAACTTGAAGACTTCAATGATGTGAATTCTCTTTACCAAGAATAGGAATCTCAACATTATTTCAAACATTCTGATACATAAGACCTTCTCATGGGTGAGATCAACATTTGCATTTGGCCTAAGAGGAACTCGTCTCAATTCTTTTTGTCAAAGAGAAAAGGCTTGAATAACCTCCACTCACTGATTCATGTCAGTCTCCATTTCTGGTCTCATCTCAGTCAAAAACCTCACGGAGTTGTTCCATAGTTGATCTAGGAGCTTGTGGCGGTGAGAAGTCAAATCTGTTGTTGATCTTGGAATCTGAGCAGAAGGGGTCCCATAAGTTTTTTTGAAAGAACCATGAAATGCATGATAGTATGAATGCATGTTTCATTTATGAGAGATCCTAAAGTCTTTTCACACACTTCCATTTTTTTTTATCTCCCTTTTTAAAAATCAAGGCTTTTTTTTTATATGGAGTATCTTTTCTCTTTTTCTATTTTTTTCTATTTTTTATCTTTTTTTTTTCTCTTTTTTTTTTGACATAGACTTTAGGACCCCTCATAAATGAAGTGGATAAAACGATGATGTTATGCAATGCAAAAGCATGGGATCAAGGTCCACATAATCTTAGTAACCACCGCACAATCCTCTGAATAACTAATATAAAACCTCCTTGCAGGCCAAATGTCACAGGATCAAAGGTTCGACGCCTTTTTGAATACCAGAATACCAAGCACCATGAGAACAGACCAAATAAAGGTTCGACCTCAAATATGAAGAAGCAATGGTATGTAGGAGCCAAGGTTTCCTGTCCCACCCCAATCTCACGGGTATGAAGTCTAGACACGGACAAGTGGTCCCTAATGGTCACCAGGGTCTACAGTTCCCATGGGGTACAAAGTGTTTGAGGCAACAAGCGTGCCAGACACAATGTTCCATGAAAGAACCTCGCCCAGTTGTGGTACCCCATGTCAAGCTCGATCGTAGCAAGAGCCACGGGAGTCAACATGAGCATCCACGCTAATCCTATGTGTCACTGGCCTGGGTAGTGGGCCTTTTACCTCACACAAACCCCCCACCTGCAAAACAAAGCAGAAAAAATATATGGCCCCCACGGGGACCCATAATATAGTCCAGATGCATGATGTGCAAGCAGAAATAAACAGGATATGCAAGCAGAAAATAGACATGCAAACATATATACAAGATATAGACATAAAAAAACAAATAAACACCCAATAAAATAAAACAAACAAAGGCTAGGATCGACTTGCTTAGGTAGTCCACAGCAGAGTCGCCAGCTGTCGCACGCTCGCGAAAAATGAACAGAGTCGCCACCAATATATTTATCCCAAAAGGGAAAGGAATACCAGGAAACCTAACAAAGGAAGGAACAAGGTCTTGCGACCAGAGAATCAAGGTACGGAAGTCGGTTACGCGAGGGGAAGGTATTAGCACCCCTCGCGCCCATCGTACTCGATGGTATCCACCTATGTTTGTTTCTATCTAAAGGGTGTGTACTATGTCTATGTCTATATGCGAATGAATGCACAAGAAATACGGGGAAAAGAAGGAATATTTACAAGTGTGCTCGTTCAAGCCCCGCGACTTGATGCCTACGTATCCCTTTCAGGAATCAGAGCGCCGTAGTTCGGCTAAAGATTTTCTGTTTGTTTTTGTGTTTTTTAGTTGGGCGGAGTTAACGCTCGCGCTCTTGCATAAGGGGACAGCCTAGGATGCAATGGAGCGGAGATAACGATGCCCTTAAGAAAGGAGAGGAGAGAGAGAGAGAGTTTGAGTGTTTCGAGGAAATCCCTTAAGCAAGGGAAACTCGAGTTACTCTTTGGTTTGTGTTTTTTAGAAGTTGGGAACTTACGCCTGAATGGGACCCTTAAGCAAGGGAGATCCAAGCACTCGAACATTCCCTTAAGCAAGGGATGTTTCAAGGTTCCATTCCCTTTTTAAGAATTTTCACTTTGATTATTAGTGTTTTAAGTATTTTCTTTGTATTTTTTATGGGGATTTTTATTCAAGCATTTATTAGATGTTTTATGTTGAAAAAAGAAAAGAAACTAGCCTAAGTAAACTAGCCTAATATGAATGGGAATTTCTACCTAATATTATCATGGTTTCTACCTAAGGTTAGGATTTAAAAAAAGCATGAAAAATAAAGCGCTAAGTAGAATATTGAAAATAGCATGAAAAAGAACAAGTCAAAATATAGCACAAAAGTGAATTAAAAGTACTATTATTTTTATGATTTTATTGTGAAAAATATCAATTAAAGTGACCAAGATTAATTCCTAAAAATGATCTAAAAGTCTAACAAATTTTATCGATTATTTTCTATGTCAAAAATTAGCACTAAGGTCTAAAATTAGAAGAAAATTAGTATTATTATACCTAAAAGAGATTGGTAAAAATCTAATTAAAAGGACCTAAAATTCTAGCTATTAAAAGAAATAGAAACAGGGGGGTGTGAATTGAATTATATGGTGTGAAGAGCAGTGGGCGCAGGGCCCAGCCCAAAGGTTTTTTTGTTACAGATTTTTTTATAGCCAAAAACGTATCATGGGCCACAGGGGGGTATGTGCAGCGTTTCAGGCCCAAGAGGTTTGTTATTCAGATTTTGGTTCATGTCAAAAGGGAAGCATGGGCCGGGGGGTGCAAGAAGTAGTTTGGCCCAAGCTTAATTTTGATCCAATGGATTCAATCGTTTTCCAATCAAAGAAGAAAAAACCAAAGTAGAAAAAACCAAAAACACATACAGAAAGAGGATTTAGGGTTACCTCGATGGAGGTCCCCAAATTGCTTCACTCAACTAATTCGGCGGCGTCCTCCTGTCATCCCCGACCGAAGATCCTTAACGCCACCGTGAATCCGTCGCCAACTATCTCGCTTTGCTCATTCTTGTCCCTTTCCACTACCTCAAGCCCGTTCGAAGGTAATCTCGGCTTCAACCTCTAAAGTCGCCCTAGTTCTCAATACGCAGAAGGAGGTGAAGATTGAGAAATTCAGAGCCGGTGAGTGACGATGGAACTCGAGTGATGTTGTTGAGGGCAACGCGAAGCTGAAACGAAGGTCACAATTACGGGATTGGCGAAATAAACGCGAGCGGTGAATCGAAGCCGATACGAAGACGAAAACGACGAGTTCTTCAGGTAACACACATTCCGAACTCGTTCTTGTTTCTTTCTCTTTACGATCTCTTCTCCTTCTTCTTGAATTCTTCTGTTCTGTTTACGTTTTTTCCTTCTTCTTCTCTGTTTTTTCTTGATTGCGTGTGCTGTTATTGTTGATACGACCGTGTATTGAATATGATTGAGGGCAGAATATGAGAGATGGGAGTTGAATTTGAGGTGGTGGAGGATCGATGGTGGAGATTGAAGGTGATGATTCGTGAGAGAGGTTATGGTGAAGAAAGGTTCAGGGGAAGTTTTGAAGAAGTTTGTTACAGTTTCGGTTGTAGGTTGAAGATGCAGATTATGGATTGTGAGAGAGTGTGAAGATTGAAGATGGAAGTGGAGTGATGAAGATGGGGAGAGTATTGAAGATGATGTGAAGATGGTGAAAAATGGTGGAGTCGTGGTGGGGAGGAAGATGATACAGAATGAGGTATGAAGAAGAATGGCGTGTGATTTGAATTATGGAGGGAAGGGTAGTTATATAGGCTGCAGAGTTGTGAAATCAGTTAGAGGGAGAATCAATTAGAGCCTTAGGATTTTGAATTTCAGTTAGGGATTTGGAGGGTGCGGATTGATTCTGAGCTGGCAAGTTAGTTGTGATCAGTTGGAATTCGGTTATGTGACAGTTATAGGGTAGTTATGAGCTGGCAGTCGGTTAGAGTTTGGTTGGATGCTGTTAGATTTGGTTAGGAATGAAAACTGAATTAGTTTGGGAAGTTAGGAGTTAGTTGCTTTGGCTTAAAGGGATTAGTTTGTAACTGTTAACTCTGTTATAGCTATGTGTTTGTAACTGTTTCAGGTAGTTAGAAGGTGGTTCAAGTTAGTTATAGGTGAGATGAAAATTCTGTTATGGTTGGAAAATTTGTTATGTGGGTATCTATGTATAATGATAGGTTATGTGCAGTAAGTTGGGTAATTGGGTTAGAAACAGTCGGGGATTAAAGGATGTGTATGTGGCTATTTTGGTTTTGCTATCACTATGGTCAGCTGCACCTTGTTAATAATTAGGAGAATTGTTGGCTGCTGCAAGTTTGAGTATTTATTATATGGTATGTATCTGTGTTTGGTATTGTGAATGTAGGTTTGGTATTGAAACGTTGCAGGGGCCGGTTTGTAACATGTTATGTGACTGTTAGGTAGAGGTCTTGGTGTTCAAGCTTGAGTTGAATAGGATGATGCAAAACTGTATGTGTATTGATGCAGGATTGGTTGATTGTGAACTGAAATTGATTTTCTTTTTCTTTTGCAGGACTTTGATGAATGTAGAGAACTACCACAAAGGCTTCAGTTTGAAGATGAAACAGTAGCAGCAACACCCCCCAGAATATATGTTGATTACAAAAGATTATGAGTGGAACCGAAGAGAATTTTTGTGTGTTGTATGATGTTTAATCTTGGAATATGGAGCTGATGTAGATTAGATTATTTGCAGCGAGTTCTTATGTTAAAATGAAGAAAAAAACGTCCTCTTGGAGTTTCTTAGGAAATCAAAGTAGTTTTTGTAAAGCTCTTTTCTTTTTGTATTGTGTTTATGTTGTTTTTTTTGTTTTTTTGAACTAAACACGACTGATGGTTTTGTATATGGACATCCTGTGGTGAATTGGGTTAAAGTTGTAATGGATATAGTACATGATCACCTTGTAATCTTGTGAAGTCAATTTACAATCTTCCAACTGATTAAAGCAATCTTCTCTTTCAAATTAATCTTGAAGTTCCCACAAAGTTTCTCTCTTTTAAATGTAGATGTAAACTTTCATATTCTCCTTTTTACACTTAATCCTCAAAAGTGAATCAAATCACGAATTTGATGCTTGTAATATAAGAAACTTGCTTAGATGAATAGATGTCTCACCCTAGTCTCATATAGTGTACATCAACCAACTGTGTACATCAACCAACTGGGTAATCAAGTATTGCAGTCATGGAAACCCAAATTCACAGATATCCAAGAGGTCACCAAGTGCTTATGGAGATAAACCCTAGGCCAAGAAATCCCTCTGGTCGAGTGCTAGATATCCTCTTTGAAGAGATGAATAACCTTGTGCCAAAACCTACGTGAGACCTCAATTCAGTCCATGATCCTTGATTCCATGTTTTTTTAGATGTTAATGATGCATGAATTATGTTAATGACCTAATGGGAGATAGGTACATGAGACTATGAAATGCATGAGCCTAAGCCAGATAAAATTGAAAGGGTAGGACAAATTTGGGGTATGACAGGCTTAGGCAAAAAAGAGCGTCTTGGTGGATTGAAAACCCGAAAGGGCGGTCCAGGCAAAAATTAGAGACATAAACAGAATAAAATACCCGGTGGACTGAAAACCCGAAAGGGCGGTCCAGGCAAAAGTTAGGGATTCATGGCAAGTAACTACATCAGACAAGACTTGATCATCAGCAGTCATCTGTTTATCATGAGAAGTTCAACACATTTCAACGGAAGCCTTTGCTCAGGAATTCCAAGTTGAGAGAGAGGATAGGGTCATTACCTTTCAATGTACCTTTTCCACAAATTACCACTTTCCAAACTTTGTAATAATCCATGGGGTCTTTCCTTTTACAGGCTACCATTCTATTAAAAAAGTTTGAGCCTTTACCCTTTATTGGCAATCTTATTTCTTTCATATCTCTCAAAATGTCATTTATTGTTGATAGTAATTTTTGAAACAAAAAGAAAATTGATTTCAACAAAATCTTTTTTGGAAAATATAAAAGAAGTTTTGTTTTGATTCATGAGTGCATATATTCATATGCAAAAGAAGAAGAATGTGTTCCACTCAATGCACCTTTGGCCTGGTTCGAATATGATGTAGAACTCAACTGTTTTGTTCTCTCAGCTCCAATGTTCCCTAGTGTTGGGTAGCATTTATTCTGATGCCATCAAAAGATTGTTATAGCAGTTTTTGCTCTGGTGTTCAACTTGAGACACGCTTGATTATGTTATCTTCGTACTCCATCTCTTGAGTTAAATCTTGTGCTAAGTTTTGGCAGCATATGCATCATTAACATGCATCAAAAACAGTCATGCATTCACATTTGCTATCATGAAGTTTACTGTCAAACAGATTTCTCTTTCATTTAGAGTATCGTAAGTAGAAAAAGCTCACTTTCCTTGAAAATCCCCACTGAACTTGTTTCTAGGTGGATAATATGTTTCAGTTCAGATGTCTACGAATAGAAGACCAGTGAGTTTCTCCCTCACTTGGTCCAGTCTTTTTTGGCAACTTCTTTCCATCTGGTCATGGATTGAACTTTGGTCGCTGGATGATGAATATTGAGATTATGCATTTGTGTTTGCATCCTCAAATCATTGAAAAAAATATTATTGATTGCTCTTCACCGTCATTGGTACAAAGGGGCATTTCTTCATACCTTCAGTGGAACGTTGGTATGTATTATCGTCAATGGCACGGCGATATATCTCTTGTCTACCTCCAGTGGAATGTTGGTAGCTCACCTTCAGTGGAACTTTGGTGTATCTTGTATATTGTTTCATCGTCAGTGGTACGTCGATGTATTTCTCTTTTCTACCTCCAGTGGAATGTTGGTAGCTCACCTTCAGTGGAACGATGGTGTATCTTGTATATTGTTTCATCGTCAGTGGTACGTCGATGTATTTCTCTTTTCTACCTCCAGTGGAACGTTGGTAGCTCACCTTCAGTGGAACTTTGGTGTATCTTGTATATTATTATCGTCAATGGCACGGCGATATATCTCTTGTCTACCTCCAGTGGAACGTTGGTAGCTCACCTTCAGTGGAACGTTGGTGTATCTTGTATATTGTTTCATCGTCAGTGGTACGTCGATGTATTTCTCTTTTCTACCTCCAGTGGAACGTTGGTAGCTCACCTTCAGTGGAACGATGGTGTATCTTGTATATTGTTTCATCGTCAGTGGTACGTCGATGTATTTCTCTTTTCTACCTCCAGTGGAACGTTGGTAGCTCACCTTCAGTGGAACGTTGGTGTATCTTGTATATTGTTTCATCGTCAGTGGTACGTCGATGTATTTCTCTTTTCTACCTCCAGTGGAACGTTGGTAGTTCACCTTCAGTGGAACGATGGTGTATCTTGTTATCTTGTTTCATCGTCAGTGGTACGTCGATGTATTTCTCTTTTCTACCTCCAGTGGAACGTTGGTAGCTCACCTTCAGTGGAACGATGGTGTATCTTGTTATCTTGTTTCATCGTCAGTGGTACGTCGATGTATTTCTCTTTTCTACCTCCAGTGGAACGTTGGTAGTTCACCTTCAGTGGAACGTTGGTGTATGTTATTTTATCTTCATCGTCAGTGGTACGTCGATGCATTTTTATCATCAGTGGAACGATGGTGTGTTCTCTGTTAATGAAAGACGGGTATTCTGATTCTCTAGTGAAAGGTGATATACTTTCTCATCCCCAGTGAAAGAGGATGCATATTTCTCATCCCCAGTGAAAGAGGATGCATATCTTATGATTCCCCAGTGAAAAAGGATGCATATTTTCTCATCCCCAGTGAAAGAGGATGCCCCCTTTTCTCACCCTAGTGAAAGGTGATGCTTTAACCTCTCTGGTGCGAAATGTTTTCCCTAGTGAAATTTCTTTTCCCAGCAAAGTTTCGTTTCTCCAACAAAGTCTTGTTTCCCCATTGGAGTTCTTCCCACAAGACATGTGCTTTCCCCAGTGGAGTTCTTTTTCTCCCCAGTGTTGTTTCATCATCATATGCATTCATTAAAAATTGCATTGCATCTTAGGTTCAAAAATTGCAGGTTTTATATATTTAAGTCTCTTCAACCTCCTCAAAACGAAGATTTTCAATCATCGTATTTCCGGATCAAAGAAACTTAAATAGGGGCATCTGTCATACCCCAATTTTTGACCCTAAGATCATACATCAATTGCATTCAATCATCAATCAAAAGCACCATTGTGAGGCTTTGTCTTTGATACTGTGATTATCTCTGAGGGGAATCATCAAGCACTTTTAGATTTTTATTTGTTTAGTGCTAACCAAAAATCAAAAAAAATATGTGTTTTGTCTCTTTTGTTTATATTTTACAGGTGAAAGATCAGGCAAAAGTCAAAACAGTGCAAGAAAACAATTTTTGAAAATTTGAAGGTGGAAATCGATTTACCCCTGTGGGAAATCGATTTCGTGTGCGCAAAATTCAAAAAAAATATAAGGAGGGAAGCTTGACATCATTTTGGCACCTTTTATTTGATCATTTTACCAATTTTCCACCTCATCAAAATTAACTCCTTCATTAAACTCACTTAAACATCATTTTACCATTTAAATCCCACTTTAATTACCAATTAACCACAAATTAATTACTAAACACAAAAAGACCAATTTGCCACTACTCTTGCTCCAATTCTATAAATAGAGACCTCTACTCTCTCATTTCTCAAGCTTTGAGAGCCAAAAAACCCCTTGCAACTTCTCTCCTCATCCCTACCAAATTCACCAAAGCTCTTGATTCTTTCATAAAGTTTGTGAGTCACACCTTGAACCTCACAAACTTTGAGCTAAACCACCATCCATTTCACTCTTTTTTCTTCAATTGTTGAGAGATCAAGATTTGTGTTGGTGATTGTTGAAGTGGATCTAAGTTTTGTTCAAGAATTGGTAATTTTCATCATCCTTTTCCATCTACCATAATGTGATTCTTTGTTGTTTGTATTCAATGCATCTTTGATGCTATATTGGTCCTATTTGATGGTGATTTGATGGAAAATTCGTGCTCCAATGGATATGTGATCATAAGGTGTTTGTATGTTTGCCTAAATCAAGTTTCAAAGTTCATAATGCTGTTTTTTTGAAAACTGTGCGCAGGAAATCGATTTCCTACAGAGGGAAATCGATTTCCACTCTGTTTTTTGCGCCAGATCTGAATTCTGCAGGCAGGAAATCGATTTCCTACAGAGGTAAATCGATTTCCAGTGAGGCAGAATGCTTATTTTTGCTATTTTTAACTTGTTTTTGGTTCTAACTCTTCTTCTACTCCATTCTTTTGATATTTTCTTTGAATCACAAACTAGAGGCCTAATTTCTCTCTAATTTCAATGGACTTAGGGCGTCGATAGGATGAGAATCCAAATCCGCAAAATTATGTGATTGAAATTATGGATGAAAGGAGCTTTTAATGTGGTTCCATCTTTTGTTTCTCTTTATTTTGATCGATGAAAGTCTTAATACCTTGAGAATTCTTATGGATTCTTGGTAAAGACTAGATCACTCACCATTTTTCTTTTCGTGCGGTATTGCTTTCGGAGAGTGATCTACATATTGCTTCTCTCGCATGCATTAGCACATAAAGTTTTGACCGGCCTCGTTGTAGGGTGATTTCTACATAAATCACTTGGCGATCTGCTTAACATAGCGCAATATTTCGTGTCCCGAATCAAAAAGATCAAATATGGAAGAGAATTGTATGCGGTTGATTTAAGACTTATGGAAATTTATCGTGTAGTCGCTATGATTCTATCAAGCTTCTGATAAGTTTCCATTGAATTTAAATCCGAGTACATCCTTCACTCACCATCGATCTTCATTACTAACTTTGATAACATACTTGACAAGTTTCAAGATGGTTATCTTTAACATCTAACAATTGACTTTAATTTTCGTACCTCTATTATATTGCTCTTTATATTTCTCGCTTTATCGCTTTATTCTATCATTTCATCATATTTACATTCCGCTATTTTTCCTTTGTCCATTTGGACGTTTATATTCCGCTATTTTTCTCTTTGTCCATTTGGACATATGTTTATGTTTCCGCCATTTTCTTTTGTCCACTTGGACCATACTTTACTTTTATGCTAAAACACTAATAAATAACAAAAATCTAAAAAATACTTAAGGCTCTCTTTTGGACTATTGGTTACTATCCGTAGCATTTTGGAGATTCGGACTTATGGACTTAGTACCTCTGGACCCTTATGATATTGTTCTCTGCTGTTATTCTGTCTGTCTGGCATTGGATTGTTGTCTGTTTGTGTATGCAGGTATTTCCTTGAAAGCCCTTGACGGTTAATTCCAAGGCATTGAGATAAGGATTTTACCCGAAAACAGCCGTTACTCTGCCCGATTTTCGTCAGAATTTTAATGTGCTTAATGCAAAGTGGTGCTAATATAATAAGTTCATCTGGATCCCCAAGTAATAATGTTGGTTTAGTATTGATATTCCAAAGGATGGGAAATCTACCTTGACTCATAATGTCAAGTGTTGGCTTCTTCTTCGGTTAGACCGTTTCTTTCCTTAGCTTTTATTTTACGCAATAGGATAGCCTCTTCATCTCCTCCCATTCTTAAATTTTCAAAATCTTCTCCCTTTTTCCAAAATATTCTTATGTTTGCAATCTTTTTAAAACCTTTTCTTTTAAAATATCTTTTGCCTTCAATGGCCTCTTCTTCAAAGTTTAGACACCGTTAATTGTCGAATCGAGTGGTTATACCCCACGATTTTGAAATTGATTGATATAATGAGATCTTTTCCGCGTGAGAGAGCTAGTGGCATACTCGTTGATTTTATCCGAGTTGGAGCCCTTCTTTCATTAGCGATGCAAAGAATTCATTTGTTCTCATGCTCAAGATCAATGGCTGAGTATTTATCTCCAACGACGATAAAGTGTTTATTCGTTTTTTTTTAAATGTTTTCCCTTTAAGCGGAACTACATTATCTCTGACTTCTCCATTGCACCGAGGAGGTATGTAGGCACAAGGCTTAACGTCTTGCCGAGCTTTTTTTAAAAATAAAACAAACCCGTTTTTTAGCACACACACAACACAGATTTTCAAAAAGGTTCCCGTGGAATACCACAGATATGAGGGGTGCTTTAAACCTTCCCCTTGTATAATCAACACCCGAACCTGAGTTCTCTTCCTTGTTTTTAAAAAAACAAACTTTGGGTTTTTCGTTCTTTTCCCTTTTCTTTTGAAAAAATAAAGCGCGGTGGCGATTTCAAACGAAATATTGATTCGAGTCAATCACATGGCTTCGATATCAGATTTTCCCCGCTACACAATGGCAGCACGCCAACGCAACATTCCAATCATTGAGTAAAAGATAAAATAGCAATATAATAGGATAATAACCAGTGGATGCGTGACACGTAAGCAAAGAGATGGAAAAACAAGAAAATATAACACAGACGCCGGAGCTGAGCTCCGGTCATCTTCTCCGGCACCACCACAACCGGAGCAACCTCAAAGTGCCCAGAAATGCACCACGCAACCATCATCTAACTCGTATTTTCACGTAGATCACGGATCTACCATTAGTTTTCAACAATACCTCTTCCATTGTTATAACCAAGGCCATATGTAAAGCCCTAATCAACTAGATCTCACTAAAACTCACTCACAGCATAGCATTAAGTTCACAATCACTCATACAGCGCCAAAAACAAGCAAGAATTGACCGGAATCGAAGCAACACAACATACAGCATACACAACAGATGCGCTACGTGCTTTTTTATCATGCTTCTAATTCATGCTGAAACGAGCTTCAGAAACTCTTACCTGAACGATTCTTGAATCAAGGATATTACAAAGAACGCTGCCAGTTGTGCTGCTTCCCACTCTTGTGAATCTTGATGATGTCGAGCTACGGAAACGAACAACGGATCTTGAGAAATGAACTTAGGATTCTTAGGATCCTTGATGCTTGATACAAATCACGCTTACTCCCTTGAACGAAGAGCAATGAAGAGGATGATGGTGCGGTTATTGATTAGAAGTTTGTTGCGGTTCGTGGATAGTGGATGAAGGTGGTGGTTTATGGTGGAGAAGGCGGTTTCAGATGGAGATGGTGGAGGTTCTTGGCGGTGGAGGTGAGACAAGAAGTTTGTTATGGCGGTTAGAGGTGGTTAGAGGTGGTTATGGTGGCCGGAGTTGGTTGGGAGAGTGGTTACGGCGGCGGTTAGGGAGGTGAAACCATAGAGAGAAAATGAAGATGAGAAAGGGTGGAGTAGAGAGAAGAGAGTGATGAGAGGAAAGTGGAAACTGGAAAATGCAAAATGAAGCGTGTCTTGATTTGTGAATGAGCTTTTTTTTTATAGTGTGAGATACAAGTGTTATGATGAGGATTCTTTGGAGTGGGACCTTTTTAAGACTTAGTGAGCAAGGGTTGGTATTTGTAGTAATTCTTGCCTGGCTTTTCACGTGTACAGTAGCTTGCATGGTTTGATTAAGTAATGGCTGAGTGTGTGTTGCAGTAACAAAACTCGAACCTTGGCCAGATTTAGCATGCCCATAATGATGACTTTGTGTGCTTATATCTCTTTCCATGAACCACCATTTATTTCAATTCTAAGCTCAATGTGAAGAAGACATATGATAGAAGAAGATTGATGTTGGTAACATTGCAAGATGCTGTTTGCAACTCTTTTAAAAAACGACTCGGAACATGAAGAAAATTTTACTGCACCGTTCGCACGCGTGTGACTCATGCCTGACCTAATGTCCTTGTCACAATGCAGCCTCTAGGAGTGTCACTTTGATGCCTTGTATCTCTCTCTATACTTAAATAAATGTCATGAGAATTTGATCATTGAATAGAGGACATGGCAAGGAAGATTCTGATACTTATGTTGGACCTTGAGAACGCTTATGGAACCTTGCAATTGACATTAAAAGCGGCACACCAAGTGTTTGTGGAATTGACGCGCGCGTGCCCTGAGCCCTGTCCAGCCAGACATACAATTGTGACTCGACGAAGGGATGATTTTGAAACTTCATAGATGATCCAATATCCATCCAAATGATTTAATTCTAGGTTCATTGTGTAGAGGGCATGGAGTAAAGGGGAGGCATGTCAAGTTTTCACCTAATGGGTCTTTATATTTTTCTATAATCATCTTCAAAGTTAGCACGCCACGTGTTTGTAGAAATGCTTGCATGCTGCCCAGAAATTTGCCTTGCAACTTGACTTGATCATCTATGATTCCTCAATCTTCCAACCTTGTTAACTCTTGATCTAGGCTTCTAATGAAAATCTTCCCAACTACAAAATTGTAAAGGGCCATGAATAGAACATTTGTTACGTTGTGATTTTTTTGAAACGAAGCCTTGAAACACGTGCAAATCAACCATGAAGTCAGCTACCCAACCAATTTCCAATCCTCCAAAAAAGAAATTCTAAGTGTGAAACTTTCTATTTATGGCAGGTTCCATTTTCAACTAACTTCCATTTTTGGTAACTTTGACATTTTCTTGATTTTATTCGTTTTGTTGACTTTCTTTGACCGATTTTCCACCAAAAGTCAATGTTTGACATTTGACCCTGATTTTGACCACAAAAGTCAACTTTTCCTGATTTTTCCGATTCCAGACGAATTTCCCGATTAATCCATTTCTGATCTGATCCTCGATCATCTTTCAACCAAAGAAACTTCAATGAATATTTCTTCAAAGCAACCACATTTTCATATCCAAAAATCATCTCCTGATTAAATTTTGACCAAAAAATCAACAGGGTTGACTTTGGTCAAAGCCCTAATTGGAAATCCTGATGAACTTGAGCACTGTATCTTTTAATCAAAGCTTTGACTTGGAAATGATGAAGCCCTGATTTTAGGAGTATACCAATGGAAATGATCCTCTTCAATAAGACCTCAGATCTGATTCTTCTTAACCAAGAATTTCCTCAACCTCAGCCTCTTTTGTCAATTTTCTTGAGCAGTAATTGTGATATGGATGAATGAAATGGATGAATGTCCTATATGAGGTATGCACATGAATGTAAGGTGGGGCCAATTGGATATAAATAAATGGGCAAATTTTGGGGTGCAACAGCAAGCTACCATTGCCCTCTCAACAACAGAAGCAGAATATGTTGCTGCTGTTGGTTGTAGCACATAAATGCTCTAGATGAAGAGTCAGTTAGAAGATTATCAGATATATGAGAGTAACATTCCTATCTTCTGTGACAATACTTCTGTTATATGTTTATCTAAGAATCCTATCTTACATTCTAAAGCTAAACATAATGAGATTAAACATCATTTCATTAGGGACTATGTTCAAAAGAGTGTTCTTTCTTTAAACTTTGTGGATATAGACCATCAATGAGCTGATATCTTTACAAAACCCCTTGCTGAAGATAGGTTTAAGTTCATTCTGAAGAATATCAGTATGTATTTATGCCCAAAATGAGAAGATGAGAACTTCTGACGCATGGATAAGCTCTGAAATGTGTTTGGATTATCTTCTTATAAGAAGTTCTGATAGTGATCAATTAAGAAGTTCTGATTCTGTTAACATTTCATTATCTAAGTTGATTCAGAATCTCTTTTAAAGTAAAACAGTTGTCACCAGTTGTTCCAGAAGATGAACACGTGTTCACTCTTTTTGGACAAGCATGCGTACAGTTGAGGAGACGCCGCCCTAGGTAATCGTGCAAATCATTTCAAATTTCACATTATCTCTCCTAACGTCATCTCTCATTAAATGCATTTGATTCCATGTTTTCTGTAATCATATTCATTCAAACACATATTGCATTTCATTTCAAATTCGTCCCTTTATATACTCATCTCCCATTCATTTCAGTCTTTTTACATTCTCTCTCTTCATTCATCTCCCTCTTTCTTTTTCTGCATAAACCCTAGTTCGTAACCAAATCCTCGGTATATCTCCATGCTTTCTTCATCAAGTTCCTCAAGTAAAGAAGAAATGTCTTCTGCTCATCTTGTTCATCGCAAGCATGGTTATGCTCCCTTGAAGACATGTTCCATTCCTTCAACTGAACTGGAAGTTCTGTGTGAGTCTTCGGTAGATTTTGAAAATCTAAGATTACATGGTTTCAACACTAATGCTGAGACAATGGCACAAGGCTGGTCAAACTACCTTGATAGATTGGTTGGACCAATTTATCCTGCATTAGTAAAAGATTTCTGGGCACATGCAACGGTTACCCCAACTGCAATCATCTCCTTCGTGTTAGGGCATGAAGTTGTGATAACTGAGAAATTAATCAGAAAGTTGTACAATCTGGATGATGAAGAAGGAAGCACAGGTGCTCTTCCTGGTAGAGTTTGTTGGACAACAGTTGAGAGACAAATATCTAATGCTTGTGGTATTGCATCTCATCAAACTGGTTTGTTGAAGCCGTTCTACAAAGTTTGGGCTGAGATTATTCTAGGATCTCTCTATTATAGAAAGAGATCTTTTACCTCAACATACATCAATCCGGATCAGAAGTATGCTCTCTTCTGCATTGGAAGAGGGATTGAAGTTAACATCTCAAACATTCTATTTCAGAATTTGAAAACAAGTATTGAAGAATCACGAGATGAAGAACGCAAGAAGTTTCCAGATCTCAAGAAGAATGTTATTCCCTTCGCTAGAATGATTTCAGACATTCTGATAGAAAGTGACTTGTTGGATCCGCTAAGAACTATTGGAACGTCCAGGTTCTTTGGTGTCATTCAAGGACATGTTATGAATGGCTTTGATCTACAAAGGATGCGTCTTATTGAGAAGGTAACTTTTGTTCCAAGAATATTTCCAGATATTCTGACCAGAAGGGTTCCTGTTGAAGGCTTTGCTTCCTTGTTCAAAGAAGAGCTTAACAAGGCTGTTAAGCGTTATCTGAACACTTCTGTAATAGCTCAATCTTCTGTTCATCCTGCATGGATACGAGGAAGAGTGCTTCCTTCTCTGGCTGAGCTACAGCAGAAGGAACAAAAGAAGAAAGAAGCAAGATTGAAGAGAAAAACTTCAGAAGAAGAAGCTAAGCAAGCTAAGAAGCAGAAGATCTCCTTTGATCCTTACAAAGTAAATTCTAAAGAATTCCAACAGAAGCGCATCAGGGATTCTTTTCGTGCTTTAAGAGCTGGCAGTTCCTCTAAGCTAAAGCCTCCTTCTCCTGAACCTCAAAATACTCTCACCATCCCAAACAGTATCCAACCACCTCCTTCTCCTGTTGTTCTTCATCCCCTTCCTCTAAATGTTTGTCCCCAACACCTTCTAATATCCCCTCTTCATCTACCCTCCCCACAGAATCTCCACTTTCTTTAACCCTTTCCTTACCTGACAGAGAATCCAACCCTTATTCTCTTCTTTACCCTGACTACTGCTTCACCCTTAACCCTCCTGAAACCCACCATTCCTATTGATTTTGCTCTGTTCAGCTTAAAGTTCAAAAATAGGATGGAAATTCTGAGAGCTGCTCATGACCCCCAGCTGGATCATGTTGCTACTCGAGACTTATGGAATCGCTTTAGAAGGGAGTTTTGGAATGATGCACTGAAAATCCAGAGGAGATGTGTTGCTGAAGCATCTGGATCTTCTGGTTACTACTTGGATCTTGATGATGGCAAGTACTATCATCCCATCAGAAACTGGAGAGCTCTTGAGGAGAAGAAGTTCACAAATGAGTTAAAAGATGAACCATGTCGTACTATGGTTGTTTGGAAGCCTCAATATCCGGTTCTGACTGGAGACTTCCAATGGTTATTCAACTGGCTAAGAATGAATCCTTCTGAGGAAGCACCAGATATGGTTATTCCTGAAGTTGTCTACCCTTCAGAAGTTGCTGCTCCCATTCCTCCAAAGAATCTTGTTGAGATTCTTCAAGCCTTGGAGAATGAAGATTCTGAGATCCCTGATCCAGAATTTGATGAAGTTGTTTCTGAGTCAGACTCAGATGTTGAGATGGAAGATGCTGAGAATCATCCTGCTGAAGATGATATTCTCACTTTAGATGCCGTTGCTAGTAATGCTATCCTTCTGAATGATAGTAGTACATCTTCTTCTGTTGAACCCTCCGCTCTGGTGAACGCTATCAAGGCTATTCAACAGAATCAAGATGTTCTTGCTTCTCGCCTGGACAAGCATGATGTAGCACATGAAGAATTCAGAGACTTCATGAAGAAGCAGAATGAAAGCACTGATGGGATTCACGACATGCTGGCCAAGATTATGTCTAAGCTAGGCTAGTCGTAGTCTTTTTTGTGTCTTAGTTGTCTCCTTGTTCTTGCATCTGTCTTCTTGCATCTCCGTTTGTATCTTCTGATAATTCTTCTGATGAAATCAATGAAAATTATCTTCTTTTCTCTCATATTGTTTGTTTTTTCATCTAAATCTTTTATGCTTTTTGATGTTATGACAAAAAGGGGGAGAAAATGTGATAAATGATCTGATTTATATTATCAGTTGCTGGGAGTAAGTCTCCACATTTCTAACAGAATTTGCAAGTTCTATGTCTTTGAGTGTTTTGCAGGATTGAAGACATTCTAAAAAGCTCAACATGAGAAGTAAAGACATGGGGAAAAGCAATTCTATATAGAAACAAGCTCATGGAAATTGAAGCAAGCTGAGTGCTGTGAAGCTTCAAGATCAGAAGCAAGAAGGAAGAATGTTCTGATATTCTTGTGATAGAATATGCTCTAACACATTCTTACTCTTTATATATTCTGATACATTTTTTCTATGTGCTCTGATACATATTTTATGTTCTGATGCATTTTATGTGTTCTGATACATAGTATATGCTCTGAAACATATTTTATGTTCTGATTCATTCATGCTCTGACTTTTGTCGTTTAGTTTGTTCTGAAACATTACAGGATGTAGAGATGCTCTGATGATGCTTTGGTACATTCAACAATGTTCTGATACAATCTAGCATGCAATGATTCAAGAAGAAATTCAAAGCTTTGAAGCTGTCCTATGAAAGCAAGAAGCAGAAACTCTGAATGTTCTGAAGTTCTAAGCATATGTGATCGTCTCAACTGAAATGGAAAATACTCAGGGAAGTCCTTTATTTATAAATTTCTTCCAGTATTTATTTTAGGGGGAGATTATTTATCTCAGGGGGAGATTGTTAATCTCAGGGGGAGACATATTCACACACTATGTTTATATGCTTATGCTATAACTGTGTAATTGTCTTTAGCCGTCTGATATTCTGATTGCAAATTCATATCATTTATATATGTTTTTGTCATCATCAAAAAGGGGGAGATTGTTAGAACAAGATTTGTTTTGATCAATATTCTTAGTTTTGATGATAACAATGTATATGAATTTTGTATAAGATAATGTGGTACTCTAATTCTATGCAATTTCCATTTCAGGAAACATATAAAGAGTATGCACAAAATCAGCGCAAGAAGCACTGACTCAGAAGGTTCAAGTATGCAACATCAGAACATGCTCTCGCAAGACATCAGAAGATGGTCAAGCAGAATCAGAACATGGTCTATTGAAGCATCAGAAGAACTTGAGATCAGAAGCAGAAGCACTGAAGTTCTCATGGTATCACGCTAGAAGCACTTCAAGGTCAGAAGACAAGAAGATGCTCTGCACCAAGCTGTTTGACTCTGATGATATTCAAATGTTGTTTATACAAACATTAGATCAGAAGCAAGTACAAGATGGCAGGCTACGCTGACTGACAAAAGGAACGTTAGAAGCTATTAAAGGCAACGTCAGTTACAGCAGGAAAAGCAAGGCTCGAGGTAGTTGACAAAAGAGTGAAACATTAAATGCAATACTGTACGGATCACGCAACGCATTAAATGCTCCCAACAGTCATCTTCTCAAACGCCTATAAATAGAAGTTCTGATGAGAAGCTGAATACAACACTTTGCGCAAACATACAGAAACGCTGTCAAATTCTAAAAGCTCTCAAACTTCATCTTCAACCTCACTTCATTACTATTGTAATATCTTAGTGAGATTAAGCTTAAACTTAAGAGAAAAATCACAGTTGTGATAATAGCTTATTAAGAAGCATTGTAACTCTTATAAGAAGTTGTTTACATTCATTTGTAAGAACTAGAGGAGATCAAGTTGTGATCAGATTCTCTAGAAAGTCTTAGAGGGTATCTAAGCATTGTGTTCCTAGAGTGACCAGGTTGTGATCAGAATACTCTAGAAGACTTAGAGGTTATCTAAGTGGAAAACCATTGTAATCTTGTGTGATTAGTGGATTAAATCCTCAGGTGAGGTAAATCACTCCAAGGGGGTGGACTAGAGTAGTTTAGTTAACAACGAACCAGGATAAAAATTATTGTGCAAATTTTTTTTATCTTAAGAGTTTTTAAAGCTACACTTATTCAACCCCCCTCCTTTCTAAGTGTTTTTCTATCCTTCAGTTTAGTCGAAATTTGGTGATAAAAAAATGCCTACTTCTGTATGAATTCAAAATAGACATTTATAGGGGGCAATTTGTTAGCTGGAGATTTTGACCAAAGGATCATGATACTTTAAAAGTGTTATGTTATGAAAAAGAAATAGCTTTTATGAAGCTATTTTAAGTCTTGTCCTTGAAGGAAAAGATTTGTTGTAATTGAAGGATGTGATGGAAGAGATTTTATAATCTTTGCAAGTACCCTTCGACAGCGGCGTCAGCAGAGTCGAGGCGTTAAGCGGGAAAGTTTGAAATTCAAGCGGAACGGTTTTGCATGACGAACGCGTGGAAGCATCTGAAATGAGGTGACGTTTGAAATATCAGACGTGGCAGTAATCTACGTAGAGACCGTTAGGGTCGAACTAGTATAAATATAAGTCTTAATATTTAGATTAAGGTGTGTTCGAATTAATATACAGAAATTCACAAAAGTTACTCGAAGTACCAGCGTTAGAGAAAAGAGAATTCGCTGAAATAATGTATGTATGAAGAACACCACATTTACTCTTTGTTTTACTTATTCAATATAAGTTAAATTTACGTCGAAAGACATTATTTTGCTTTCTTTACATTTACAAGTTTATTCATTTCAGTCATTTACTTACTGCAATTTAAGTTAAAGTCTTTACAAGCGGTTTACTTATAGTTTTGTCATTTATTTCTTTAATCTTTAAGTTGCACTTAGAGTTATTGTTAATAGATTTTTAAAATGCGAAATTAGTCAAAAGATTTTGATAACATTCATAATCCAGAAATATCATCGATCATGAATCAGATCACAAAGATACGAACTCTCGAGACACATGTCCCAGGATCAATCTAGTCGATTATGTAAGTTACTAGAGTATATACCTTTGGAGGACTAGCGGTTGTTTGTCAGAAATCACTGGTAAACACCTAAAGGAATCTCAAAAAAAAATCAAATATGTCAAGGGATATAACAACGCCTGTTGTACAATAGGCCAAGATGTCAAGACATCGAACTCAACATCTGTCTGAAACACATGACAGCAGAATGTTACAACATCTTACTTAACATCAGTTAAAAACCATATTTTAGCAAAATTTATGCAAATCATAAAATCATAGATCTAACATATACAATTTTATTACACTCTTCTTCCTAATCTAATAACTTGAACGTTGAAATATTAATCACATAGATCCCCACTGGCCACTGTACCGCATTAGAAGCCCAAATCCTCCCCACTGGCCACTGTACCGCATTAGAAACCCAAATCCGCCATCATCCCTGTTTAATTTCTCTTCTTTTGTTCCATAATAAAACAAAAGTCGAATTTTTTTTTTGAATATCCATATTTTAAAAAAAAAATTCAAAAATAACAAGTTTTTCAACCAAAATGTTTTTTTTTTTAAATAACACGTTGTCGCCAGGGGGTGGCGACAACACTGAACCCACAATGCAGTCGCCAGTGGGCCTGGCGAAGACGTTCAAAAAACAGGTGTTGTCGCCACCCCCCTGGCGACAACACCCCCCCTATTTTTTTTTCCAAATTTTTTGATATTATTTTTTTACTTGTTTTTTTTTTCTATTATTTTTTTCCATTAATTTTTTCCATTAGTATTTTATTTACTATTTATTTTCCATTATTTTTTTATATTATTTTGTTTAACTATTTTTTTAGTTGCATCCAGCTGTCCCGGTCGCCTCCTTGGGTGGCGACAACACTTAATATTTTGGCCTATATATAGCAGCTCATCATGAAATCAATCTTCATTATTTTCTCCTTCAATTTTTCCATAATCACTATTGATCATGTCTCGCATAAGGCCGCAGTCATGGGAAAGAACATCATCCAGCCGTCCCGTGCCGGCGCCGGAATACAAGAGATGTTATGGTCATGTAATTTTTTCCCTGGTCAAACCTCCTATGGCGGTGACGTTTTGGAACATCCGCGACTTCAACAACCTGAAGCGGACTCTTATGGCACAGTTAGAAGGGGAGTACAGTCCCGGGGAAGAAATAAAAAGGATTCAGAGGCTTAGAACAAGGGTGTCGCTTAGGACCGGAGAGACGATCCGTTGGTGGGTTGATGTGAAAACCGACCATGATACTGAACAAATAATGGACGGAACAGACGACATTGTTTTAACCGCTATAATTTCATAGATTTTAATTGTTTGTTGTGTTGTTTGTTGTGTTATTGTGTTATTAGGTAAAAATTTATTTCTAGGCCTAATGTTTGTTGTTTGTTGTGTTGTTTGTTGTGTTGTTGTAATCCATCTAATTAATGAAAAAAAGTTCATTTCATTGAAAAAGTAAATCACAAATATCATTGCAACTAAAAACTATGTTGTGGAGCTAGATCCACGATTGGGACATTTGTTCCTATTATGTCCTACCTCACGATATATACTACACTTCCTCTGCATTTTTTCCGTGGCATCCATCTCGGTTCTAATACGCCTGCTGTTTGGTCGACCGCTTTTATTCCGACGCATTAAATCGTTATGCCAAACTGTTTCCCCCTCGTACACAGGCCAATATGCCTCCATTGCTACCACCAGAAAGTAATTGTCGTATACGTTGAGCAACATTGATACCTTGTAAATTTCTGATACCAAAGATAATGCATCAAAGTGAGTATGTGAACATGCTGCAATGACATGGGAGCAAGGCATGCGATATGCTTGAAATTGGCCACAGTCGCACCAACGATCTGGGATTGAGACGCGATATTGTTGTCTTGGTAGCCCCTGGTTGTGGTCAATTGTTTCTTTTACACTGAAGGTGTGGCCGTGACGGTCGAACTCTGTCACTCGATGAGTGTTACCCTTGGCAGATTCTTGTTGTATATATTTCCTGCAGACATCGCTGTATACTTGTTGTGTTTGCAACACTGAATTCCACCGCTTAAAACTTGTTTTGGATTCGATTTTCCTTTTTAGATAAAAGAAATCCGCTTATCTATTTAGAGCAAAACGTGCTGAGTTAGTGTTTCTAAATAGAAAACCGTTTGTGTCGCAGTGGTAAGTCTCACCGTTCATATGAACACGAACTTTGTATTGCGAGGTGGATGCCATAATTTTGATATGTGTTTGTGAGAAATATCTGGGATGAATGTTTGTGAAGTTTATGTGTGAAAGAAGAAATGTTTGGGAGAAATGTGTTGTGAAGTTTATTTGTGAAGTGGTTCATATAATACATGCAAGAATGCATGCAATAATGCAAGAATCAAACATGACAAGACTAATGCATGCCACAATGGAATCTCGTCCCCACCTCTTACACAAGCATGCATGCAAGAATGCATGCAATAATCGTCTGAAACAAATAAATGTGACAAGACTAATGCATGCCACAATGGAATCTCGTCCCCACCTCTTACACAAGCATGCATGCAAGAATACATGCAATAATCGTCTGAAACAAATAAATGTGACAATACTAATGCATGCAGGCTAGGGAATCTCTTACACACCTATGCATTTATGGAAGTCGCCAAAGGGGGTGGCGACAACATTGATTTTTAAGAGTTGTCGCCAATGGGAGTGGCGACAACATTGATTTTTAAGAGTTGTCGTCAACGGGGGTTGCGACTTGCTTCGAGTTAAGTGTTCAACCGTTGCATGCACTTGTCTTGTCACATTTATTTATGTGTTTTAATTGTGTTTCGTTTTGGCTATAAATAGGTTCCCAAACTTGTTCATTTTCTTCATCACCAAACAACTATCATCAGAGCAACTTTCATCAGAACAACTAGTTTTCATCATCAACAAAAATGTCTCTCCTAACAATGGGTCAAGAGCATCGAGGAACCATTGCAAACATCGTCGATTATGTAAGTTTGAGTAAATTCAATTTATTTATGGTCTAAACACTTAATTTTTTTAATTAAATTTACTAATTTCAAACATTCAAATACTTATGGTTCATCGTTTTTTTATAGGATTTCACGAGATTTAGGATCCGTGCGGGACCGATAAATGCTCCTGGCCCTTGGATTGTGCCTTATCTTGACCGTGCGGGGTTTGGGAAGGTAATGAACTTAATACGTACCTCAATTGATATGAAGTTTATATTAGCATTGTGTGAGCGCTGGAGGCCTGAGACTCATACTTTTCACCTTCCAATGGGTGAATGTACCGTTACTCTAGAGGATGTGTACATGTTATTGGGTCTCAACACAAATGGAAAAGCTGTGTTTGGAAATGTCCAACAACCAAACGCTCTATGCGTCGAATTGTTGGGTGTTGATTTAATAGAGGGTGAGGGGCGACAAAGAGGTAGGGGCCAAGGTATAAAGCTTGTTGGCCTTCAACAAGCTTATGAAGGCCTTAAGTTGAATCAAGGCTCTAGCGAAGAAAGTAAACTACAAAAAACTAAAATGTATATTATGTTGTTATTTGGTAGGTTTCTATTTCCCGAAGGCACGGGAAATAGTGTTAATTTTATGTACTTGTGTCTACTTGAGGACATTGATGCAATTAAGACGTATAGTTGGGGTTCGGCGGTGTTGGAATACCTCTATAGCTCCTTGTGCAAATGTGCAAAAAGGGATAGTTGTACATTTAATGAATGTGCATTCTTGCTACAAACATGGGGATGGTGGAGAATGCCGGTATTAGCCTCTGAAAATCCGCACATTTACGTCTTCCCTTACGCGTCAAGGTAACTTAATGATCTTATTTTAATTAGTGCATTTTTTTCTATTATTAATTGTAACTATATTGATTTTTATTTTTGAATGTGTTTAGGTTTAATGCAACCGGGTTGGACTACACCAATACGCCAGTAAACAAAATCATTTTTTACCGCCAACTATTGGATCGATTAAGACCCCAAGATGTAATACCACTAAAAATTTCCATCTTCTAAATATATTTGTAAAATTAACTATCTTATATAATTTGAAATTAATATTTTTTTCGTTGCAGTTTATTTGGAGACCTTACTTGGGTTTGGACCACGTACCCGACCCTAAAGAGGCGTCTGTTTGGACGGCAAAATCACCCATCATACGGTTCACCACTGTGGAGATGCACCCAAGTGACTGTGTGAAGCTCCAATTCGGCATGCATCAAGGTATCCCTGACCCCCCTGAGCCTGACTCTTTGGGACGTTGGCATCTGGTGAAGGTTAGCGAACAGTGGTACGTAGAAAATTGGAAGACGTTTGCTAAAGAGCAGCGTAAAATATGGGCTCGTTGTTCCACCACTGTTTTACAATTTCCTGTGGCGCCGGAAGAAATGAAACCAACGGCTGAATATGTCAACTGGTACAGATCAATCACAAATCCCGAAATGATTGTGTCTGCCCCTTTCTATTTGGCTGACCCGCGAGAACAACAACCATATTTTGGAGGACAACAACAACCACATATTTTCCAACAACAACAACAACAACAAAATTTTCAGCAAGAACAACCACCACCATATTTCCAACATCATCAACCACCACCAAATTACCAACAACAAAATTACCCACGACAACAACAACAACAACAAAATTACCACCAACAACCAATCCACCAACAAACACCTATTTACCAACAACAAAAACAACAATCCCAACAATACCACCACCAACAACCATCCCAAACTCAACCACAAAATCAACCCCACCACCTACACTTCCAAGAACTCCATGTGGGGAGCTCTTCCAGATCTCACTTCCAAGAACTCCATGTGGGGAGCTCTTCCAGATCACCACCACTAACCCCCGACATAGGCATACAAGAAGAATACCCGCCATACAACACATTCGACCAACCAACATCACAATACCCCAACCAACCATTGAACTTCAACACACCACCACAACCAATCTATTTTAACCAAACCGAATCCACCACCAACTTCCAAAATCCAAACTTCCAGGCCGCACCCACTAGGAGAAATTTCAACCCACCTAGACAAAGCTTTAACGGCGCCACGGGCACCCACTTTTCCTATAGCGGGAATTCTAGAGGTCAAGGACGGCTCACAGATTTTGTAGACCCGGAATGCATTGAGGGGCCGTCGACCCAAACACAAGATGAACCAAATAGAGGGGGGCGTCGCAGGAATAGGGGAGCACTACCAACTCGTGACCCTTCTACCTATTAGACAACCTGAATGCGGATCGTACCATGGTCCACGTGGCGCTCAATAGGAATTTTATTATTATCGTTAATGTATTTTGTGTTGTTTTTAATTTTAATGTACCTTTTTAATTATGATTAATGGCTAATGTATTTGGTAATTTTTATTTTATTTTTAATTTATTGATATTATTTTTCTAAACTAAAAAAAAAAGAAGTAAAAAAATAATATAAAAAAATTGAAAAAAAAAGGGGTGTTGTCGCTGGGGGGTGGCGACAACACCTGAAATTGTGAACGTCTTCGCCAGGCCCACTGACGACTGTATTGTGGGTTTAGTGTTGTCGCCACCCCCTGGCGACAACGTGTTATTTAAAAAAAAAAACATTTTGGTAATTTTTTTGAAAAACTTGTTATTTTTGAATTTTTTAAAAAAAATATGGATATTCAAAAAAAAAATTCACAAAAGTCATCATTTATATAAAAATTACATAAAATGATAAAAGAATATATTTTAAAGTCATCGTTTAAAAACTAGTCTTATATCGTTTCCAAACTAGTTTTATATTTATATACTAAAATAAAAATTACATAAAATTCATATTTAATATCAATAATACACTCCACATATAAAAAATTACATAATATTTCCAAAAATTTTCTACACACACTATTCTTGAGAAATACGAAAAGCAACAAGTATCATATACTACTAGTAAAACCCTTGAACCAAGTTCGATACTCCCATTACAGCTTATCGGATTCATTCACATCTTCATCTTCCTCCGGTGAGTCCTTTCTCTCGCTCTATTCTCTGTAAAACCCTTCCCCCTCAGTTTCCGCTTTGGATCTCTGTTTCCACATTTTCAATTGCCAGATCTCAAACCCTAATTTCTCGATTTCCTCATTTTTAATTGTTTCTAACTTCTCCAGTTCCAGATTATATCTGATTAAGTAGTTTTGTATTGCTTAACGAGTTCACTAATCTGTGATTCTGCGTTACATTGTATCGATTTTTATGCTAATTTATGTGTTGCATAATGATTGTGAAGCATTTGAAAATGGCTTGATTTTGTTAACAGTTATTATTTTTGATTTCAGGATCTGTTCAAGTTTTGGGAATGACTAAGTCGTTGGATGTTCCTCCTAAGGGCGGGTTCAGTTTCGATCTCTGCAGAAGAAATGATATGCTGGAAAAGAAGGGTCTCAAACCCCCTTCTTATTTGAAGACTGGAACCACTATTGTTGGTTTAGTTTTCCAGGTCTGAATGATAATGCTTTTAATCTAATTTCTGTTTATGTTGTTTTCTCAAGTATTTGTTTTCACTCGTTTGCTTGCATCTTTATCTTGAGTTTAGTCCTCATTGGGTTGATGGATCCAAAGACTTAATGCGGAATTTAGTCTTAGATTAGACTCTAGAGTGACTTGAAATATGCTTTTGCTAATTTCTTGTCTGGCATAGCACTCTAAGGATTCTGTGTATGTCAAGGAAAGTTAAGCAAATTTAGGTATTAGTGGCAAGGAGGATTTGCTTATGTTATGATGATAATGCAATGATTGGTTCCAGCGGTTGAAAATATTTCACAAAATCTTTTTGGACTCAATTACTAGCTGTGAAGTACTCATTTATTAGCCAACTTTGTGTCATCTAGCTTGGGAACTTTCCATTTGGTTATGTTTGTTTTTATAATACTAAAGCTGAGGTTCATTGTACACTTTTTGCTTCATAAATTTGAGATTGAGTTCCTCTGTTTAGTGGTTGTTTATTTTTATGAAATGGTCAACAAATACAGAGTTGTACAATGGCATCTATACTCTTCACGACTTTCCCTGGAACTGTCACTCATTTCACATGCTTTATTGTTACTGTGTACTTATTTTAATTTGTGTGGTTTTTGAATGTTAACGTTTTCCACAAATAAATTTGCCTCAGGATGGTATCATTCTTGGAGCAGATACCAGGGCAACTGAAGGACCCATTGTCGCTGATAAAAATTGTGAGAAGATTCATTATATGGCTCCTAACATATATTGTTGTGGAGCAGGCACTGCTGCTGATACAGAGGCAGTAACAGGTATCTTTAATAATGCATACTTGTTGCACATTTTTATTTTATCCTGTATACAATTTTGCGTATGATTAGTCTTTAGGTTTCATTTTTTTTGAAAGCTTGGTATCCGGCCTTGGTTTCATCTTGTTTATATAGTAAAACCATTGAAAATGAGATGTGTTATTTATTGCAGACATGGTTAGCTCACAGCTGCAACTACATCGCTATCATACTGGAAGAGAATCAAGAGTTGTTACCGCACTGACTCTTCTTAAGAGACACCTTTTCAAGTTGAGTTTCAGAACTTCTGTTTTAAGCGATTTTACTCCTTGTATTGACCACTGATTCTGACACTTCAAAATATGTGCAGTTACCAAGGTCATGTCTCAGCTGCATTAGTTCTTGGTGGGGTTGACATCACTGGACCACATTTACATACTGTTAGTTCATTGTTTAAACTTTCCCTTAATATTTAAAATTTTAATATTTGGAATTCACAACTGGATTTCTCATGACTATTTGTATTCATCTTTTGCAGATCTATCCACATGGGTCAACTGACACCCTTCCATTTGCTACGATGGGATCTGGTTCTCTTGCTGCAATGTCTGTATTTGAGTCTAAATACAAGGAAAGCTTGAGTGTAAGTAAACATATTAAGGAAAAATATACGCCTGCTTCAGTTCTGCTCTTTATTAATAACTATATTGCATCAACAGTGTACTGTATAAAAAACAAAGAGCTCCCATCCGATTCAAACTTTTTATTGCACTCCTATTTAGGGCCATTCATATCCTATCCAATACTATCTGCAACAACCAAACCTAAACGCCAAAAATCAAACAAACTGAAAAATTGAAAATTCCCCAAATCAAGTTTTTTTTGGCGGATTGGATCAATTTTTTGTTCCTATGATGCAAACCGCTTCAATCCAAACCTAAAAATTAATAAGTTGTACTATTGATACATGTTACATAATCATTTACCCACAATTATCATACTAAATGAGTGGTCATAATGTATTTATCTACCATTTTTTTTTCCGGTTTTTTATGGTCATAAAAATAAATTTCTTAAAAAATACTAAGCAAAATACGTTAGATCATAGCCTAAACTGAAAACAGTCCAATCCAAACTGAAATAAATGGGGTCATATCTGATCATATTTAATTTTAAAATCAAACTAGTTTTATGTTCTAATATCAAAATCAAAGGGATTGTATCAGATACTTTCCCCCCTCTAAACCAGTCCAATCCAATTTCAAACATCCTTACTTCCAATAATTAGATGAAGAAAAATCAATAATGAAAAGCAACAGATAAAGTGCTGTGTAAAATTAGTGGAGATTGCTAGTAGTCTCCTTGGGCAGTTTTATTATTGTTGTGGATATTGATTATGTGGAAGGACACCCTTTAATATTCTATCAAATTTTATGTTGATTATGTGGAAGGACACCCTTTAATATTCTATCAAATTTTGTTTTATTTACATTTTCATTCATTTTTATAGGATGAAATGAAACTAATATTGATCAAGTGTCTATATATAAAGATGTACTCCCTCGAACTTGAATACAAACAAAATTTAACTGATTTATATAATGTCATTATTCCAAAATTATCCTTTACCTAATTCAAGGCAAGTGAAATGTGAGATGCCTCTACATTAAGTACCATTAAGGGTAGTTTAAGAAATGCATTTCATTATTTTTTGTATACGAACGAATTTATGAAAATTAAATTAAACTTGACTAACATAGTGTCCTTAATCTTTGTGTAGTAGTTTAATTTTGCTTCTAATTTAGTCCGGAGGGAATACATTGTAATTGTTGTAAATTGTAGTTGATGCTGATGGTGTTTGCAACTTCAATCATGTCTTGATATTACAATTCAATAGAAATTTTCATTTTCTTTGAACATTTTGATCTGGTGCAGAGGGACGAAGGCGTTAAGATAGTTGTTGAGGCGATATGTGCTGGTATATTTAATGACTTGGGAAGTGGAAGTAATGTTGATGTTTGTGTGATAACCAAGGTTAGGTCCTTGGTGCCAAATCTTACAAGTTGTTTTGAAGGGATGCATATAATTCTAATTTGT
Source organism: Vicia villosa (assembly GCF_029867415.1). NCBI lineage: Eukaryota > Viridiplantae > Streptophyta > Magnoliopsida > Fabales > Fabaceae > Vicia > Vicia villosa. The sequence goes on from NW_026705524.1 coordinate 217,370, forward strand.
GTACTTATTCTTCATTAATTCTGCGCAGGGACATAAGGAATATCTAAGGAATCACCTCCAGCCAAATCCCCGTACTTTTGTCAATCCAAGAGGCTTTACCTTCTCCAAAAAGACTGGTTTGTTGCAAACTTTACTTATTTTACACTTGAGTCTACCATAACCTGTTACAGAGACAATTGTCAATATTGAGAGTGAATATAGTGTGCACTATATACATACGTGCTTTATGGTGCATAGTATGGTGCAGTATGAAAACCGCAACACCATCTAAGTTTTGCTATTGCAGTTTCTGCCAGCTGATGCTGTGACAAATAGCAGAAAAAAAGTGAACTTAAAAGATTTTTAAAAAAAATAGAAATGAAGTATCTGCTTGTGTGCCAAACATGACCGACTACTCTATTCATCGTAATACATAAATGAAACGCCTCTAACTGTTGAATATATTAGATTAAATATGTTGTAACTTACTCGTTAACATATAATTTTAAATAGTACCTCGAAAGAAAATTATCTTATTATTGGTTTCTTCTGAAACAACCCCTCTATAGATTTAAAAAAATAATAGAAGTGAAAAATTAATTTGAATGAGAATGGAATAAATTTTTTAGATAAAAAATTTATATTTATATATATAATAATAATAATAATAATAATAATAATAATAATAATAATATGAATGTATATATAGATAAATTTGTAATATAATAATAATAATAATAATTATTATTATTATTATTATAAGATGCTTGTTGAGGAAATGAAAATAAGGGGTAGTTTTGGAAAGCACAGTGACTTTAACCAAGACACAATTTGCTAAATGAAAGGAAAGGAGAGAAAGAAACTTCTAGGCCATAGAGAGAACTAGAAAGAATAATTGGGAGTGGGATAAAGAAAAAATAGTGGCATATGTGATGTTGCCAACGAAAGAGTTTTACTTCAGAGAAGCAATGAGTTGAGGGAAATTTTTTCGGTACCAAAAAAAGGGAAGCTTTTGGAGGAAAAAATTGGTTTCACGCTGTTGTGGGATCAAAGAAGAATCCATAAAAAAATTAAGGGCTTGAGAGAATAATCATGCAAAATAAAGGAAGAGGGTTGTGATGTGGTGTTCTGAAGGAGGAGACAATGAATATTAGAGTGTTTTTATAAATTGTAATGGGGAAAAAGCTCCAGTATGCAATTTTAGAAGTTCAACCAAATAGACATACCAGAAGACTTGCTGTAGATAAAAATAGAAGAGATGGATCACATTTACTAGATGTGAATCTGAGTGAGTAGAGAGAATTTTTCAGCCTTTTTAAAACAGGCATTGAGAGCATCTGTCAGGCCATAAAGTGGCTTGTAAAATCTGCAGACTGGACTTTTATTTGCTGCTTTAAACCATTGGGGCTGCTCCAATTATCCTCTCATCCATCTAAAACTACATTTGGTAAAGCGTTATTCACATCGTTTGGCTTAGAGGTCAACTGTGAGAAAGAGAGCTGAAGTGATGATGATTCCTAGGTTTAATTACAAGGGGAATTTTCTGTATGATCAAACCTTGTCTGTTGGTGAAACCCTTTTGCTACCTTGCTGGCTTTGCACTTGATTATCTCGCATATTTGTCCTACTTAAAAGAAGTCACATCTCTTTTTGCTATTTTTCATCTAATACTAACTGTATCATTTTCATCCACCAAGTTCTCATCACCCAAAACTACTTAGCTTTTTAGTCCAGTATCAAGAGACAACTTTGCCAATTCAAGAAGTCCACCGTGATCATCAAGCAAATTGTTCACATCTCATTTAGTATATCACGTTTCTTCAAATAATGAATAAAACCATACAACAACAACGACTAAGCCTTATCCCACTAGGTGGGGTCGGCTACATGGATCAACTTTCGCCATAATGTTCTATCAGGGACCATGCTTCTATCAAAATCGTTTATCTCAAGATCTTTCTTAATAACTTCTCTTATAGTTTTTCTGGGTCTTCCTCGAAGAATGTTGTATTATAACTTTATTGCATATGAAGAAACATTTTATTCCTTTATTTTGGGGCATGTGTCATGTCAGCAAAGAGGATACAGCACATAATTATTATTGTGGGAAGGGAACTCATATATTCTTGAGTAGAATAAAGGGGAAAAAGAGCGAACTGTCTATTTATGGTACTGATATAATCTATCAGTATTGGAAGGTGGTATGTTCCTGATCTACCCAAATATCCAGGACCCACTCAGAGAGATAGAGAGTGGGTTGGTTATAATGTGGAGTTGGATTCTAGGAGTTCAGTTACAGGGAAGGAAAATATATTTGTGGCTGAGAGTGTAGTGTAAGTCATACTGGTTAATTGCTAAGAGTTTATTAGGAGAATATTTCCATGGTAGGAGCCTCAAATTCTGGACTATCCTTTACTTTCTGTAAGAGCCATTGTGCTCCTTAAGTCCATATACACTCATCCATCTAAAACACCATTTAGGAAAGTGATATTCACATCCATTTGGCTTGTAGGTCAACTGCGAGAAAGAGAGCTGAAGTAAGGATGATTCTGACAGTAGTAGGTTTATATAGAGGGGAATTTTTGCGTGTAATCAAACCTTGGCCACAGTAAATCCTATTGCTACTAAGCAGCTTTTGTACTTGTTTTTTCTCCATTATTTGTCCTATTTAAAAGAAGTCATGGCTCTTTTTGCTATTAATCATCTAGAGACAAGTCAAGGTTGCACAAAGTCAAATTTCTTTTTGGAGATACCGATTACTATAATTCCACTTATGAAGAACCATGTTGTATAATAACTTTTTTGCATATGAAGAGCCATTTTGTTTCTTGTAGAGGGGCATAATAAGTCCATGGCAGAAAAAATGATAGCACATAATTAGTGTCGTGGGAAGGGGAAACCATTTAATGTTAAGTAGAAGAAAGTTGAAAAAGAATGAGCAGTCCACTTATGGCACTTATATAATCTATGAGAATTGGAAGGTCTGGTTGTGAACATGTTTAGTAGGCTACCCAATTATTTCATCTGGTTCCATTCACATTGAAAGAGTGTAGCCCAATACAAGGAGGCTAATTGAACTTAACCATATGTATGTGGAAGAGTCTTTTATAGTTTAGCATGGATGATATACATGCATGCCATTATTTAAATTTAAACAAAATAGAATTCTACCGACTTTGAGAAGGTTATCAGTAATTGATAGTCCGATTCTTCTTCCCTACTTTACTTGTTGCTTAAACAAAATATCTAATATCTATATTTTTAATGTTAAAATAAATCTAATATTTTATGTTAACTTCTATTGCAGAGGTTCTCTCGACAAAGATTACTCCTTTGAAGGAGAAGGTTGAAGTAATTGAAGGAGATGCTATGGAAGAGTAGTAAAAATGGATGTTTCAAACTTGATTAGTGCAATGTCTGAAACTTGTGATGTTATAATTGTACTCTCATAAGCTTTTTTTTTTTACCTACAATGATTTTTACTTGTTAGATTATATGAACTATAAATTTCATCATTTGGAAGTTCTCTTTGTCATCTCATTTCTAGTTTTGGCTGTGAATGCTTGACAACTTAAAACAAAGTTAATTAAAACTTGCCTTGACATAACCTACAAGGGTTTGATTGGGGTCGGACCCATTATAGTTTTATTTTTTGATAGAAAGACTGGTTATAATTTAATTATAAATTACTTATTTTTAATATAATAAGTTTTGTAATATTAATTAAATATATAATAAGATCCATTTACAATGTAAAATGCAAGATTCAATGCAATATAAATCCATTTTATTGGCTTTCAAGTTTGATACTGCTAGTGCTGGATTCCAGTATTATTGTATCCCGTGCCTTTTACATTTCCTTTTAATTTCATATTTTATTCGGCTTCATTCCTCTCTTCATTCCCTGTTGGATATTCTTCTCTTCAATTAAGAGAGTGAAATTTTAGAGTTATTTTTTTTATTATATCCTTATTTATTTTCTCTTTTTAAATAAAAATTTCTTTAAAATGATACTTAAAAAAGAACGAGAAGAATATATAGCAATGTTATACGCGATAAAATTGTTGATGGTCAAAACTAAAAAGTAATCAAAAAGAGAAAAATTGTTAATGATCAAAACTAAAAAGTAATCAAAAAGAGAAAAATTGTTAATGATCAAAACTAAAAGTAATAAAAAAGAGTTAGAGAAGGATATCAGTAAACTCTCGTCCATTCATCTTTAGTTTTGAGTTGATCATTGTGGTTGTAAAATCTCTGGTTTATAGATTTATTTTTTCTTTATTTTATAAGCAGTGTAACATTAAAAAACATTGGAGGTGCTAAAAACTCGAATACAATAAGAGAAAAAAGAGAGGACACAACCCCAACCTTCCAACAAACCAAAACTAAATCAAATTAAAACAAGCCTATATCAATGCACCAATCCTCCCAAGATCCATTACACACCCTTGAAAAACACTAATAACCAATCTCAACAGATTAATTTAATCAAAGTTAAACCATCAAAGCAAGACACCACTAGACTATTGAAAATAACATCATTCTTACACTTCCACATAATCCAATAAAAAATTAAACCAAAAAACCAACCCAAATCTAAAGGAAACGCCGCTTTACAAGAAGAATCCAACCAAAGAAGATGTTCCAAAATAGAATCAACCGAAGGAACATTTACCAACCGGAGCAAAGTAAACAATTTATTCCACCACAACTTAGCAAACACACAACTAACAAAAAGGTGGTCTAAATCCTCTTAAACCTCTAAGCACAAAGGACAAAGCAACAAATTATTGTTAACTAAAATACCATGCTTTGACAATTTCGCCTTCATAGGAAGCTTATTCCAAATCAACCTCCAACCAAAAAGGTAAATCCTACTCGGAACTTTGGCCTTCCATAAACGGAAAAAAGCCAAAACTCTATTGTGATTCACAACCAGATTCGAAGTAAGACTCAAAATTAAAGCATCATAAGCATTACTTACCGAATAACCGGAAACATTTCTCCACCAAACAAACCGATCGATATCCTCTCGATTATGATGCATCGAATGAAGAATCAACAAATAAGATAATTGAATCGCAGCTGCCCGACTAAGGGAATAGCCCGAGAAAAAAGAGTTCCAACACCAAGAATCCCCTTTCCAAAAACCTAACTCCGCCGCCTTGTAATGAGTACTGATAACCAAGAGAAACAAATCCGAAAAAAATTGCAAAACAGATTGTTTCCCAACCAACAAATCCCCTTATCTCTCTATAACCGTAAGATTAAGTTTCAAATTAGATTAATGGATTTACATTTTTTTTCATTTTAATTATCTGATACTCATTGAGTCATACTGAATTTGTCAATACCATTTGTTGAATTAATTAGGTTACAAACTTAAAATGTTTTGAGTATGACAATCGCGAGAAAGTAAACAAGCTTAAGAATGTTATTATCAACAAAGTTCAGAATAGAAGTCACCAACTTTGATAATGTAAGGTTCTTACACATTATTCTATACCAAATGAAAAGGGGATGATAAGAATCAAATTGCGGATTTGATACTATAAGAAAAATGTGTAATATTTAAATATATTAGTAGCTGTCTCAATTTTTTTTGGGAAGCTATTCAGGATTAATTATTTTTTAATGAGGATTTACGACTAACACAATTAACATCGGGGAATGCTCTTTCCATTTTATAGGATGCATCCAACACCTCTAAAAACTTAAAAATGATCTTTCGTTATTCGAAGATATATCTTCAGACGTTTCTAAGATCACACAAACTCTCGTAATTCTTACATACACTTTATTTTTGTCAAAATATGATCCGGAATGAATCTTAGTAAATTTTATTGGATGTATTCAGGGATGCATCTTCAAAATACCGCCCAAAGTCATTTAAAAGATATTAGGAACTTATTTATTGCACACAGAGAATATTTCGGAGATGCATCTCCAGAAACCCCCTGAATGGTCTAAAGGCAGCAATATTGTCCCAACACTGTAATTTTTTAAACCAAATTATATTAAAGTAAAATCAAAGTAAAAAGTCACATATTAATTAAAGTAAAATCAAAATATATCGAGCATACATAACTTGTTTCGAACATACAAAAAACAATACAACGAAACATAACCTATTAAGTATCCCCTGACTTCTTCGTCTGTAATGCAAGGAATTTCGTGACTCGGCAATAAAGCTTTCTACGAGGGCCAAGGGACTGCCTACTTCAAAAAGTCCTGCCCCAATGCCCGATCTCTCCATTTCCAGAATACGCCGACAGATGTTGCTTACGTCCTAAGTGTGGTCATCTATAGCCTAAGTACCTCCTGGTTAGATGACATATATGGTTTTCCAAGAGCATCTGATATCATGATAGGGTGTGACACCATATTGAAACATGTCATATAGTCATCTGCATAAGCCTAATATACAGGAACTAGCACCCTGCGATACTCCTCTGGTACCAAATGACTATCGAAATCCTCGAGTATTACATTAAGATCACTATAACGCACGGTGGAAGGAGCAGATTCATAAGGGTGTCTCGAAATAATATACAAATACCCAAACTGATACATCACTCGCTCGGGAAGATACGAATACATCAGACCTGGCCTGTGCGTGCCAGCCATCTAGAGTGTAATAAAATGAGGTCAACTGACACGTCTAACAATGACCACCGTATGGGCAGAAGGCAATGTCATATGCTATATGGCAGTTAAGATACATTCAGAATGGCTTGATTGCTTGATTTTCTTTGAGAGGGGAAAATGCAGTAACACATGGCCAATCTTTGTTGTAGTCTCGCCTAGCTTCAAGTGCAAGTAGACCAAACAGGTGCCCCCAGTTGTACTCGGGAATCATTGTCAAGTTGATGAAGTATTTAAAGTAGATCACATCGATGTAGGTTGCACTTTTGCCCACAAACATGGACGTGCCAACTAGAAACAAGACGTAACACCTGCCGGTGGTACTCAAATTGCATACCTTTTGCATCCATGGCTATCTGCAAGAGGTATTTATAAAGTTCTCCCAAAAATTTATATCTAGAATGAGCACCTTTGGTGTCAGCTACCTCATTTGAGGCCTTAGTTGGGTCAGTCCCAAAATATGTAACCAACCACTCGCTGACTTACTCTTGACCGAACCTTCTGTGGTCCAGTAATTTTCACCTGATGGGAAGATGCATAAGGCACGACACTTATCCAGGGTGATGATCATCTCGCCAATAGGAAGGTGGAAAGACAAAATCTCTGAATGTTATATCTCTGCAAATGTTGCATGCATGCCATAGTTTATGGTAGTGCGCGTAACATCACATAAACTAGCAACACTAGAGTAGCTAATATCATTCCCCAACCAATCACCGTCGAGCATTTCCAAATCCAAAATCTTCCTTCCGTGGTTTACAAATTTTAAACATTGACGCTCCTATAAAAAAACACGATCCATTGCGATTAAATTAGTTTAAGCCATATCTAATGCTAAAAGTAAATAAATATACCTCTCATTCCCAAACATGCCTAGTAGCATGGTCTCCACAGAGATGAAGTAAACGGGTGTAAAATGGACCTCCTCGATAACTATCTACATGGACATCCAAATCAGAAGCGAGTTCCTCTTGATTGGCCTCATAGGCTTCGGGGACTTCTTCAGGAGCTTCAGGGGGCTTCATAAGCAAGGGAATTGTGGCCCCGTGAAGTAGATGCCCGAGACATGCAACTATGGGAAGTAGAACCGAATGGTTGTGAACATCGACCTTGTAAACCATCAAACGAGGTATCATCAACTCATGGCCTTATGGCCCTGCCCTTGGCCCTAGCCCTCTCACGACGTACAAATACGTGTTGGAACACACAGATGAGCCTAATTCTGTCCAAATTGTTTTCAGTCATAACACTAATAATAAAACCTAAAACACGCATAAACAAATTCAACCAAAATGCACCAGGTCACAAATCTGGAGATACATCTTCGAAAATAGTCCAAACATATTCCTGGGATACATCTCCGAATGAACTCGTGATTTTCCAACAATGGAAGATACCCTATTGTTGTCCTAACCTCCAACCAAATGTCAATACATGTCTATATTAGATACCTATTCTGATTGTACAAATATCTAATGCATCTTAAACAACCTATGTTACCTAAAACATCATTTAAAACACATAAATAAAAAATAAAATGATAAACTTACAAAAATAGAATTGTGGTTGAGAACCTTGGATGGGGTTAGTAACTTTGCAGCAAATGAAGTATAAAGGAATGAGTGGACTAAATGAAACTTCCTCAAATAGGGGTTGAAATTGAAATGTAGCTAAAAAGCTGAAATGGAGTTTTTTTAGTGAGTATTTAGAAAAATGAAGGAAGAAGAGGGACGGGTCTGACACGAGTTAATGCATAAAATGCGTCCAAAGATGCATCTTTGGGCCACCAACTGAATTATGAATTAATGGTGTTTACGGAGATGTATCTCCGGACTCACCCTTATGGTATATGGAGATATATCTTCGTATTAAATTTTGGCCAAATAAGGGTATCTCATCCATTTGCGCTGAAGGTGTGTGTAAAGAAGGTGCGTCCAGAGATGCATCTCTGGATGGTAGGGGCAGTTTTGGATTTTTACCGTGGTAGGGAGAACCCCTAAAGGTGGATAAAGTAAGTCCCTTAATATCATTGAATAATTTATTCAAGAACTGCTATTATACAAGAAAAACACGAGATTTTTTTGCCACCCTCAAATTTAACCTGACACCCTTCCAATTTTCGATAATATCTATATTACCCTTGATAAAATTTTAACAAAAAAGTGCGCACAAAAAATCTAGTAGAACGAATGAAATTTCTAATAAAAAAGAAAAAATCTGGTAGTGTATGTTAAAAGTTTGATATGCATTTATACCATTTTTTTTCAATAAACCAGTGTGGAAAAACGTATTGATTTTTTTAAAAACACCATGTTGTACCAGATTTTTTTGCAAAATTTTGAAAAATCCAGTAGTGTAATATCACCGGTTTTTTATAAGCTTCCTACACCTACTAGATTTTTAGTAGGGTTGCAAAAAAACTGGTAGTGTAATTTTCAACGGTTGAGATTTTGCAAATAGTTTTTTACAACTGTGATTGCACCAGCCATTTTATATGGTCCAGAATGAATCGAAACTTGTATAAATAAGGATCATGCGTTGTTAAAAAATATCTTATAATACCTCACTATTTGTTTAAGGCAGTTATGTACTTCAACGGGGTGAAAACTCCTATTAATTTTGGGCTCTCGGAGGACGCCACCTGTCTCGCTCTTTTGAACTAAGTTATCAAGACTTCCTGAATCATCTAGTAGTGTCTAAGTTTTTCTTATTTATTATTGTTAAGTTATGTAATTTTCAGTGTTAAGTTATGTTAATGGTAATGTACTAAGTTATGTTCATCTTGCAATAATGAAAGCGACAAACATTATTTAATAAATTTTACGGTGCAAATGTTTGAGTAATAATACACATAATATACAAATAATACAACAACAATATTAATAATAATAATATATACATAGGCCCCCAACGAGCTATGTGTGATGCCTGCAATGTCAAAGTATAAATATCACCATTTGGTTTAGCAAATTCATGAGGTTATCCATAATGACTGCTATCATCTGTAGACGTTACTGGTCATCCATACAATATGGAGGCGGTGGCACATTAAGAAAAAGTCCCTCGACATCATAATGTCTAACATCATCTCCATGCTCGATAGATGGGATAATGCAAGGGTGTGTTACAGTAAGGTACCACTCCAAATACACATTCACACACTGCGCAGGGAACTGAACATGCACTACTTGATCTTTAATGGCATAGGAAGAGCTGATAATGTTACCATTAAACCATCTATCAATGCCCTCAGATGGGATAGAAGGGATTGGTCGATGGATGTCTTGGACATGCCCAAATTGGCACTATGTATTAGGCTGAGGAGTAGCCTCTATATCATCCGGAGCCTCCGCCTCCGTCTCAGAATGACGAGGCACCTCTGTCTTGGCCACCACATGCATATCAATCTGACCCTCTACATCCTCAATTACTGCATGGACATCCTTAAAAACTGGCTCATCATCAAGATCTCTGGTCCATCCATCATCAACTCTAGATCCTCTATGTCGGATACCGCGGGTGTGCAAAACTGCTCGGCCGCCACCCACCTCCAATGAGAACTGGCCAAGGCTATTCTTCTTGCCCAGATATGCGAATCCTAGATGTCATTTGTCCTCACAGGAGCCTCCGCTGCAGCAGTTGCAACTTTGCCATGTTACCTAGAAGCAATCGTCCCGTTTGATCCTCAAATATAAAAAAAACATCGAAATATGACCTATCTTATTTTTTAAAAATCTGCAAAACGCATGGTTTTCTAGAATTTTTTTGAAATATCCGGTTAAACTAAGTAACATTTTCCATTACCTATTTTTTTCATAATATCCTATAGAAAATATACATTTTTACCATAACTTTGAAAGTATCCGATAAAACTGCATGAGAAACATGTGTTTATCGGGCATTTCAAAAAGTCGATAAAAATGCATGTTTTTAAATAAAATGGTAAAATATACGGTAAAATTGTATACTCATTGGTCATATATTCGGTATTTGAATATAAAAATCTGGTATGAATGAGAGATTTTAAAAAATTGAAATATTACAAATGAATTGTGAAATGGATTTTTATTTTCTAAGGTTAATATGGTAAAATCACAATATTTGGGGGGTGGTAGGAAAAATTCTTGAAAAACACCTATGATTGTATTACAGTTATATGCATATGTTACAAAAAATATGTTTATATATATTGCAGCAAAATGCGTGATATGACAAAACGCAAAAAAGATAACCACGTAGTGATGTATACATCGCCATCAGGATAAACACTACTATTATATTCATCCCTATATGGATCTAATGGACAAGTTTATGAGTACTCTAGGTTGACTAACCAAAACTCATTTCCATTTTCCTTATTTATGGATCTACTGGACAAACTTATCAGTCAACTGGGTTGACTAACCAAAACTCATTTCCGTTTTCTGTGGAAAAATTACTTCATCCTTTCTAATTATAAGGTGACTGGAATAATTTTAACTGGAATCTAGAAGAGGACAACCCATAACTCAGTCAGTCTAAAAGACATTATTAAGGGGCATTATACTTATGGACGAGTGTGGTCTGATGAACCATAGGTCATCTGCTTAGACCCACCATGCCCATGGAATAGACCGACTGACCCATTTGCATATCCATTTGGAGGTACACGTGGATGTCAAGCCACGTGTCCCTGAAAGGGCATGTATTTGTCATTATAAACATTAAGAGGCGGTCTTTTGGTTTTTATCAATGGGGAGAAGGGAGCCAATTCCTCACCCATCAACTTGATCCATAAGCTAGACCTATAAATATCTCATCGTGGGTCTCAAAAAAACTAAGCTAGCCCACACTTACATCTAATTTTCAGTCTCCCCAATCATCTTCCTCAACACGGTGACACGACGAGTCACCATAACATCTAGTAGCATTGATAATGGTGGCAACAAGGTCATAATAGAGATGCAAGTTACTATGGAGAATATGACCCACCACCACCAAATCCTAGAAAATAATGTGTTTACTATTCAGTAATGGTGGCACGAAGACAACCCATCTGTAGCAACTTGCTCTAAAAATTAAAATTTAGAGTCGCCACCTATTCTACTAGGGCGAATAGGAAACCCTACGCAGTTTTAGAGAATCTGGATAAGTTATTATATTCGGGTCAAGGGAAGGTGTTAGGCACCCTTAACCCTTTCCTAAGGTTTTGTATAAGGTTTGTAGGAGTATTATGGTAAGGAAATGAATAGGGTGAAAAATGAGATTTTGGGGAAGGGGGCTCGCCTTGGTTATCCAAGTGCCTACGTACCTCCTTATGGAGGATCAGAGTCTACGTAGTTCGGGGCAGAGTTGTACGCCTTAGATTAATATGAATGTGTTGAAGGTATTTTGAATTACCTTATCGTAGCTTTGAAAATCCGTAGTTTGCAAGGTATTTTGAATTACCTTATCGCAGTTTTGAAAATCCGTAGTTTTGTGAAAGAGATGTGTTTTGAATGGCGTACAACCTTGATTATAGTATGTTCTATTAATCGCGATGATTAATAGATTTAATCACCATAATTAACAGATTTAATCGGAATTGCTAATTATTTTAATCGATTGATTCGATTATCACCGTTAGCAAATTGATGTGTTTTAATTATTAATTATCGTTACTCCTCGCGATCAATAGATTTGATCAAAATAAATAACGAATTGATAAAAATATGCTAATCATCATAACCAATAGAATCGGTTAAAACCCTTTAGCAAAATAAGCCTATTTGGATATATAGCAAATATTAATAATCAGCACGATTATTAAATATAATCGGACCAAATATTAATTATTTAAACCTAATTATTTTAATCATTTAAAACCTAAATTAGATTATAACAATTAGAAAAAAATCCTAATCCTTATTAAAATTACCAAATAAAAAATAGAAAAATACTAATCCTAAAATTAATATAACTATTCTAATCATAAATCTAATTTAAAATAAACAACCCATATTGATTTTATATAAAAAAGGTTATAAAAAGGTTTTTTAGAAATAAAATGTAAAAAACTACATCTAAATTAAATTGGATAAAAAACCTGGTGTGCGATCCTATGTGGTGGCTTATTGATGATCCATGGTGAGGTTGCAACTCCTGGGGCATTAGATCTGCTGCTTGGTGAATCCTGTGGTTGATGCTTGAAGGTGCACTGTGGTCTTTCCTGGGTTGTGCGCGCTGGAACATGAAGGAAATAATGGCCAAAATAATAGTAGAGACCCAAGGATCGAACCCAGGTCTTTATAGTAACATACTCCTCTCTCTTGCCAATTATGCTGCGCTCTATTTATCATTAGTATCACACACAGAATAAATTAAATATGAGACAATGAAATTATGGGAAAGTTAACCGCTAGTCAGAGTTGGGCCCACGCGTGGTTATGAGTGTCCAATGAGAACGGAGAGAGAAACAAGTTCACATTGACCAGCCAATAGAATCATTTGTCAGCGCCACGCATGTTCCTATGCCATTGTTCATCGTCCTTGCAAATGTCTTGGTGCGAATATTCTTTTTGATTACCTGCGGATTTTATTGCAACTTTTTCCGCAGCAAAATCCTTTGATTTCAAACCTGCACCAAACAACTTGAAATAAGAAAACAAAGTGCTCAGACTTACTAAACAAAGCATTACGAGTTCAATGGTGAAATCGTTTTCGTCCAAAAAGGCCTGTAGACATGAAAACAAAGAACATGACCTCTCTTGCCCTAACAATGGCAAGTCGGGATTCCTGCATGTAAGCTTAAGATTAAAGGTTCAGAACAATCCTAAACACCAACATGATTATAAAGGCGTTCATTAAATCCATTTAAAATGCGCGAATTGAAGGTTTAAAATCGAAACTTTATTGCAAACCATGGGGAACTGGGGGGGGGGGGGTACGAATCTGCGTGCATGGAGCTTCAACAAAGCGTTGGTTGGGCTCCTGGGATCTCCAGAGGGAGGAGGGAATACTTGCTTTGGTGTGAAACTCGCATGGAGGAATGATTTGATGATGCCCTAATCTTGCCTTCTTTGAAACTCCAAACCCTAGCTTCTTGCCCAATTTTTTCGTCCCCCCCTTTTCTCCTTATTGTTAAGCATATATATGACTTGAGATTAGGGCAAAAGATGGGCTTGGATACTATGTTATGGGAGAGATATAATTTGATTGAAAATTATATTATTTTCTTTCTATTTTTGGATAATCTCTCTCCCTAACCATGAGCCACGAATTTGGATCTTTGTATATGCATCTTTGGACCCTTGGATGATTTAAATTGAACCCTTTTAATTTGTTTCACAATTTTGGATTTTTGCTTAATTAACTTGCTTTTTAAATGAATAAAAATACAAATAAATTAAATAATAGTCCAAAAAATATGTGAATAAATTTATAGGTCCTATACGAGCTCATAATCATGTTTGAAGTTCAAAAGTTAGGCCCACCAATTCAAAATTGTGAAAATTGCCCATTAGCGTTTCATGCATTTCTTTGAAATTCGACCAACTTGTACAAGCCATAACTCATTCAATTTTTATCATGTGGAGATGATCTAGGACTTTTTGGAAAGCTTAAAGAGTCCTATAAACACTCCTTTTGGTTTCATCTCCATTGAAGTTTCCATGCTCATGTTATGGGCTTTTGAAAAAGATGACCTTTTAATGACCTTTTGGGAGGACCTGTAATGTGCTGGACCATATCTCTTGAATGAAGCATTTATGGCCTTGGCATGTGAGAGACAAAGTTGTAGAGAATCCAATTTCCTTCAGAATAGGTTTTGGTTGGGAAATTTTTGATACTCCATGTGAAAGTTATGGCCAGTCAAAGTTGAGTTGACTTTCTCCTATAAAACCCTAATTTGGCACCTTTGAATCTTGTTGATTTTGAAGCTTTCCTTGATAAATCATGATCAACACTTGATCAAATGATGCATAATATTTCAAGAGGTTGATGTTGACAAAAAATCAGGAGTTTTGACTGTAATTTGACCATGGTTGACTTTTAGGTCAAACTAGTCGACTGTGGATCATCTGAGCGTTTGAATGAGCAATCCTTGGAATTGAAGCTTGAATTTTGACATGGAGATACCTTGAACCCTAATAAACCATGTGAAATCCATTGGAGCCCTTGATACATCCTTTATCCTTAGCAAAATCCAAAACCCTAACTTGAGGTCCCTTTGATTAGGAGAATGCCTTAGATTAACCCTTGAGCCTTGAATATTCAAATGAGTTTGAGTATGAAAATGTGGTGGGTAAATTTTGGGGTATGACACCATCCGAAGATGTTGAGATCCTAGACCCCAACCCATCTTTAATGAAATATAGGGTGGTATGGTGCTGGAGACTTCAAGCCTCTATCATTGGTTATGTTTGATGGAAATAACGACCACAATATCCCGTTACCGGCCTTAATTTTCAAGTGATAGTATGGTTCCTGCGATCCCTAAAAATGCCAATAGGGGAAAATCCCTCCCTCAAGGATGAGAGCAATCCAAAAACCCCATATCCATAAAATATAAAGAACCAGAGGGAAGAAAAGATCAATACCATCGCCGGTGGCATGGAGTTTAGTTTTTCCTGAAGAATATATGCTTGCCAAATCATGACCATTAATGATTCATCTCATATACCAAATCAAACCTAGATCATGTGATCACATTCTCTCGTGAAGACTTCACAGTAATCTTTCTCCACGAAGATGATCATATGGTGATAACCGTGCAATTAAACAACTGGGAGGTGAATTGAGTTTTAGTAGATCTTGGAAGCTCGACCGATGTTTTATACTGGGACACATTTGAGAGGTTAAACATGTAGTTAAAAGACCTGCAATCCTTCAAAGGTTCTCTAATTAGTTTCTCAGACGAACATGTACTAGTGAAGGGTTACATCACCCTGAAGAAAGTATTCGAATTGGGAGAGAACTTATCATGGTCCGCCAGCATATATAATTGCCTACCAAACTAAGTGTCTCATCAACAATGCAAAAGAATAAGGGAGATAGAAGATCTCCTTGCCTCACTCTTCTAGAGCAAGAAAAAAAAAAGTCCTCAAACTTTTTCATTTATTATGATTGATAGTTAGGTTGAATGGAGAATGGTAAGAATTCAAAGATTTTTCTAATATCTATTTTCAAAGTCATACTACCGAAAATTTCTTATCCAATATATTAATGACTTATGAAGTAATCTAAATGCTATATCTGTTTCTAATAAAGTCTCTACGGTGTTCTTAAATAATTTTAGGAGCATAATATTGTCATGTTTATTTTAAAAAGTTAAAAACAAAATTAAAATTAATTTAGTTAGCATGAATATTTTAAATCAATTCAATTCAAACATTTAATTTAGAGGTATACATATATTATCATACATAAACTCATTTGGAATTGTAGTTTAAGATCAATCATGTCTAAAAGTATACTTTAAAATAAAATAAAAATAAAATTTAGTAAAGAAATTTCAAGAAATATGGGAAGAAGCAGCTCAACCAAGAGATTCTTTAATTTAATTTAAGGCCCAAAACTAGTAAACCTCTATATGATTTCACATCCATTCATTTCTTATCCCAAGGAATACACATGATATCCAAAATTAAATCTTTGTAATTGTTTGGATTTTGATTCAAGTTAACTCATTCATATCCTTTTTTCACCCAAAATAGCTACTCCATGTCTTCAACAATGCAAAACAAACTGCAATCCATCCATGCACCACCTCATCTCAAAACTCCAAACAAAATAGTTAGCACATTAAACCAAAACAACCAAACCAACCAACAACCATCAGCAGGCAAAATTAAACGTCTTGTTCTAACACAAGAAGGTAGAACCAAACTGAACCTTTACCAAGACAAAGAGTTTTACGCAAATCCGCGCCTCGTGACTCATGTCGATGATGGATTCATTTCTACACTAACAAATCTTTACAGAGAAAGGTTGAGACCTGACACTGAAATTCTTGATCTCATGAGCTCTTGGGTTAGCCATCTACCAAGTGATGTCAAATACAAAAGAGTAGTTGGGCATGGGATGAATGCACAAGAGCTTGCAAAGAATCCAAGGTTGGATTACTTTGTTATAAAGGATCTTAATAAAGATCAACTGTTTGAATTTGAGAGTTGTTCTTTTGATGCAGTTCTGTGCACTGTTAGTGTGCAGTATCTCCAACAACCAGAAAAGGTAACACATGCAAAAAAACACTTCTATATAGTATTTGGTTTTGAAACCATGATATTAATAAAGAGAAAATTGACAGGTATTTGCAGAGGTGTTTAGGTTGCTAAAACCAGGAGGGGTGTTCATAGTGAGTTTTAGCAACAGAATGTTTTATGAGAAAGCCATAAGTGCATGGAGGGAAGGAACTGCTTACAGTAGGGTTCAGTTTGTGGTTCAGTACTTCCAATCAGTGGAAGGTTTCACAGAGCCAGAGGTAATTAGAAAGCTTCCAGCACCTAATGATGGAGAAAACTCACCAGCTGGCTTGATCATGAAGCTCTTTGGATTGTTTTCAGGGTCAGATCCCTTTTATGCAGTTATTGCTTATAGAAATTTTAAGCCAATATATGATAATTGAATGGGAGGCTTGATGTGAAAGTAGAATTTGGTTAATAACAATCTATGAAGTCTGGACTCTGACACGGACACTCCGACACCGATAATGTAAAATATATAGGACACCAACAGGGTTATATATATTTGTTTATCTATTATTTAAAGAGTTAAAAATATTTTAATCAAAATTAATGTCTTTAATTCTCCATTTATAACAATACTTCAATATATATTTGACCATTTTAAATGCATATGAGATTTGTTGAAGAAATGTATAAGATATTTGTATGAATGTCATACGAGTAACTGACACCTATTTAAAGAGTGTCAAATCAAAGAAAAATAACCATTTTTTGGGAGGATATTGTCTGACTTTTTCAACACGTGTCCTATGCGTGTCATACAAATGTCGAACCTTGCAACACGTTTACTCCAATATAATAGATGTCTGTGCTTGATAGGTAAAATGTGATATGTTATTATTTACTCATGATGTTGAAATTATGCTCATAAGACTGTTTCCAGTTAAGCGAAGTTGATACGAAAAATAGACATTTGGCATATAAAATGTACACTTAACTACTCTGAACTTTCTAAAAAAATTACTGAAGTTTTACTGTCAAGATACAAAGATGATTTAAAATGTAGATCCTGTAACAATCTAAGGAGATATACATGGTGAATAATTTCTCAAAATTTACACTTCTGTGGTGGCGTAATCTTTGCCGACCGTGTAGATACTGGTATTATCACAGCAATCGCGACAGGTATGGATCATCAATTTATCTGCATCTCTTTCAGCTAGGAAGATAAGAAAACAAAATTTTCCAATCCACCCCTATATGCTCAAATCGATTAAAATACACTACCGGAAGCATGTTTCCAGTAAAATGCCGTATTTTTGGAGGGGCGGCAGAGCAATCATCATAAGAAAAATCTATTGATGAGTTCTGATCTGATGAGCTAGAAGAAACTAGGAGTATTGCTTTGGAGGATTTTTCTAGGGCATTTAATGAACTTCCAATGAAACTATACCTCTTTACTACAAGAAAGACTATTGGCTTTCTCAACAGCTTCAACATAGTAATAAAGTCTCCACAATGTAGCATTATCCTGCACAAAGTCAGTTTTTATAATGTTAATCAAGTTTTATAATGCTGACAACAAATATTTTGTTGATTAGAAAAAAGAACAAAGCTTTATTATAATACCTCTTTTTCCAAATCAACAAATATTTTGTCACAACTTTGTTCTTCTTCTGGCCTACTTCGACAAATTATCTCCACCACGCGGTCAAGATTTTCTGCAGGTAGCCTCTGAATTAATCTCTGTAGCTGCTGTTTTTCAACAAGGGCCATTGGCCTTTATATAGGTATCAGAAACTCATAATGTTAAATAAACTAATGCTAGAAAATCTGACATTACATAATATACTTGAAAGATAAAAGATTAACATGAATGTTAGAATAGAAACACTTTTTAGGCCTCGGAGGTATGTTTATCCATCACAACAATCACCGGACTGAAAATGTCTCGAGTTAGGAGGTTTCGACCTTACGGACTGATCACATCGTCTATAAGCGTATATCCACATAACAGTATTACAACATACCTGCACTTTGACATAACCGCGTCAAGAAGTAACTCAAGTTTTTGTTCCATATACCCTAGCTAAAAGCCAACAATAAACACTGATTAGGTACACATACTTTCATGTAAAACTAAACTTCAATATTCCTAAAAGGACAAAATCATATACCAATTACAAAGATTTTGATAAGAACATAAGATGTATTAAATAAGATAATCATAGCTTCGAGTGGAGAAAGTTAAGAAATTACTGTTTCAGAGAGTTCATCCGAATATTTCTTCACCATCTCATCAACCTCCACACTATCATTCTCCAACAGGAACTGAAGATCATTCCTCATCTAAACATTAAGAAAAAGGGATGGAGAATGAGAAAATCATTGTGTTGCAATTTTAGGCATAACACAACCATACATTTAAATATCTCCTGCCAGTATTCTATATCTTGCATTCATTGCTTTCAGTTTGTTTGCCAAAAAGCTCGTGTATCTTCAAGTAGCTTATACCAAAAGCTTTTATAAGCTGCTAGTATTTGTTACTATGGCACTGTTTGGATAAACAATTTATTTGTAGTTTAGAACAAGCATTTATCATGATAAGCACTTGTTTTAAAGCTATTTCTATACAAAAGATAAATAAAGAAAAAAAAAGTTTTTGGTATTATCTACAAATTGTTTTCATGAGCTGTCTTGAGGCGCTTACGAAAATAAGTTAAAAACAACTAAACAAGTTGCATAACATCTACAACAAACAACATTCACTCATCAATCACTCAAATTGGGTAGTCATCTCAAGATATAACCAAGAGAAAATTTCATGACTAATTAAACACTTGGTTAACCATTTTTAAACCGATGACTTGAGGAAGTTAAAATATTTTCTTGGAGTTGACGTTGATCAATCAAAGAATGAGATCATCATCCCACGAAGGAAGTATGCATTAGACATGCCTAAGGAAACCAAATAAAAAATTGCTACCTAGCCAAGAAGAGGCTTATTCGGTTCCCGAGAGATAATTGTGATTTATAGGAAAACTCATATCTCACTATTACAATTTTCAATGCAGTGACTCGAATTTTGAGGTACATCACAAAGGCACCGGGAAAAGAATTACACTATGAAGACAAAGGAAACATTCAAGTTATCGGGTTCTATGATGTACAAAGGTTCACCAATTAATAGGTATTCTATTTTAGGATATTGTATGTGTTAAGGGATATAGTAATATGTTGTATATTTCATTGATATTGGAACTGTTACATTGTGAGGTATATATAGAATACAGTACACTAATATGTTATTAAACAGAGAAATAATTTCCTATAATTGCTGCTACCTAAATAAGGAAATGACAATAATATAATAAATCTATTTACTGCACTGTTTTGTAACAGCTTGACAAATCAAAATCAAATGATTATGATTTGATATGTGCTAATCTTCAACACTCCCCCTCAATCTGGGTGGTAGATGTCTATCATACCCAGATTGAATTTGATATTTTCATAAGTATTCCTTGGAAGAGCCTTGGTTAAGATATCTGCAGTTTGCTTGCATGATGGGACATGATCAATACTTATAATCTTATTATCAATTTTTCTTTAATGAAGTGTCGGTCAATTTCCACATGTTTTGTTCTATCATGTTGGACTGGGTTCTTTGCAATGCTTATAGCAGCTTTGTTATCACATAGTAACCTCACAGTATGGTTCACTTGAATTTTGATTTCATCTAGCATGCTCTTAAGCCACATTCCTTCACAAATACCTAGGGCCATAGCTCTAAATTCAGCTTCTGCACTACTCCTCGCCACTACAGATTGTTTCTTGCTTCGCCAAGTTACTAAGTTCCCCCACACAAATGAACAATAACCTGTAGTCGATTTTCTGTCTGTGGAGCATCCTGCCCAATCTGAATCTGTATAAACTTCAACGTCCCTGTTTGAATTCTTCTTGAAGTGGAGGCCTCGGCCTGGTGTGCCTTTGAGGTATTGGAGGATTCTATTCGCCATTTTCATGTTAGACTCGGTTGGATTTGACATGTAGCGACTAGCCAAGCTTACAGCGAACCCAATGTCGGGCCTAGTGTGAGATAGGTAGATTAGTTTTCCAACTAGACTTTGATATCTATCTTTGTCGGCTGGTGGACTTTCATCTTCTCTTCCTTTTATTAGTTCTATTGGTGTATTAGCTGCCTTGCACCCAAGCATTCCAGTTTCTCGAAGTAAGTCAAGGGTGTATTTCCTTTGTGATACATAGATACCATCCTTTGTTCGAGCAACTTCCATCCCTAAAAAATACTTAAGTTGTCCCAAGTCCTTAACTTCAAATTCCTTTGCCAAGAGTCCCTTTAAATGATCAATTTGATCATAATCATTTCCTGTAATAACAATATCATCAACATAAACAATAAACAAAGCTACCTTTCCTTCCATGGAGTGTTTAACAAACATAGTGTGATCTGATTGGCATTGGTTGAACCCGTCTTTCTTGACAACTCGAGTCAATCTATCAAACCACGCCCTTGGAGACTGCTTGAGGCCATAAAGGGATTTTCGGAGCCTGCACACCATATTTGCGGTGCTGGATGATTCAAGTCCAGGAGGAATATGCATATAAACTTCCTCTTCTAGGTCACCATTTAAGAAGGCATTCTTGATGTCTAGTTGATGAAGTGGCCAATCTAAATTTGCAGCCAAAGAGAGAATAACTCTAACGGAGTTTAGTTTTGCCACCGGTGCAAAAGTCTCTTCATAATCTACTCCATATGATTGAGTAAATCCCTTTGCTACAAGTCGAGCTTTGTACCGATTTACACTCCCATCTGCATTATACTTCATGGAGAATATCCATTTGCATCCTACCGGCTTCTTCCCTGCAGGTAGGCTTGTGATCTCCCAAGTGCCATTCTTAATTAAGGCCTGAACTTCTTCCGTTACGGCTGCTGCCCATTCAGAATTTTGGAGTGCCTCATGGATGTTGCTTGGAATATGTGTATTGTCAAGAGCTGTTACAAAAGTCTTGTAACTTTGGGACAATTTTCCATAAGATACAAATCTTTCAATGGGATGTTTGGTACAAGATCTTACATTTTTTCTCAAAGCAATAGGAATATCAATATCATCAACATTCACAGAGTTAGGAGCAGTATTACCTGAGGGAACGCCATTTTCTAGAGTCTTGGAGGTTTCTTGGTTCTGCCTTGGAGCTGTGCCGGACTCTATTCCCTTCTTGCTCTTCCTAGAGTACACTTTCACATTGTTTCCTGGTGCTGTTTCTGTTGTAGGGGCTGCAGTTTCTACTGCAATTTCCTCTACATTTTCTGACGTAGTTTCTTGTGGTTCACATGTAGGTTCTGCAGTTTCTGTTGCATTTTTATTTGGTTCAGGTGTAGGTTTTGATGCTTCTGCAGTGAGTTTGGGTTCAGTTAGCTCAAGTTCCAAAAGTTGGGATTCTACCACTTCAATTGGATAGGTGTTCTCCCCCTGAATGCCAACTTTGGGGTAATATGGCTGATTCTCAAAAAAGGTTACATCCATGGTGTGGTAGAATTTTTTGTTTTGAGGTGAATAACATTTGTATCCCTTTTGGTGAGGAGAGTAGCCAAGGAATATGCATTTAATGGATTTCGGGTCAAGTTTACTGCGTTGGGGATCAAGATTATGGACAAAGGTTGTGCATCCAAATATTTTCAAAGGAATAGATGTAAGGATACGATTGGTTGGGTATAAGGTTTGGAGAGTGGAGTAGGGCGTATGAAAGTTAAGGATCCGGGAAGGCATTCTGTTTATTAGATAAGTTGCAGAGAGGACAGCTTCTCCCCAAAACTGGTTAGGTACATTTGTAGCTAGCATGAGAGATCGGGTTACTTCTAGGAGGTGTCTATTCTTTCTCTCGGCAACCCCGTTCTGCTGAGGTGTATCCACACATGAGGTTTGGTGTATTATTCCATGTTGCATAAAGTATGAGCTTAGTGCAGAATTATAGTACTCACGACCATTATCACTCCTAAGCACTCTAATTTTGCTTTGAAATTGTGTTTGCACCATGGTATGGAAACATTCAAATATCCTACCAACTTCCGATTTGTCTTTCATAAGGTAGACCCAAGTGATCCGTGTGTGGTCATCAATAAAGGTTACAAACCATCTTGATCCAGTTACATTTCTGACCCGCGATGGTCCCCATACATCACTATGAATAACATAAAAAGGTTGGGAAGGTTTATAGGGTTGAGGAGGGTGGGGGCTGCGTGTATGTTTGGACAATTGACAAATTTCACATTGAAACAACTTCTGATTTTTATTGAATAGTTTAGGAAGCATTTTTTCCAAGTACATAAAATTTGGGTGGCCTAGTCTATAGTGCCACAACATTGCAGAATTTTCACTACATGTAGAAACTACAGCGCAAGAGGTTGCCTCGGATTCTGGTTTAGATGCTTCAGCCTGAAGGATATAGAGTCCAGCACATTCTTTAGCATTGCCAATCGTTCTCCCCGACTCCAAAATCTGAAATTCACACAGGTTAGGAAAGAATTTAGTGATACACTTCAAATCCTTTGTAAGTTTACTGATGGACAGCAAGTTACAATCAAGTTTAGGCACATACAGTACTGAACTAAGAGTAATATTTTGCGAAATAATGACTGAACCTTTACCCATGACCTTAGAAAGGGTACCATCAGCAATTCGAACAGTCGAATTATTTTGACATGGAGAATAGCTATCAAAGACAGTCAAATCTCCAGTCATGTGATCAGATGCTCCTGAGTCAATAATCCATGATTTTTGTTTTCCCCTGCTAGTGTTTAGAGCATGCAAAAAATTACCTTTTTGTGCCACAGTAGCTGTACCAATTGTTTGTTGAAGCATTTTTTGTAAGGCTTCCATTTGCTCCTTGTTGAATGGTGATGAGTGAGAATTTACCTCAGCTGTGTTCCCTCTGTTGTCCCGGTTTTTGGTCCATTTTAGCTCTGATGGTTTTCCATGAATGATCCAGCATGTGTCCTTGGTATGACCCGGTTTCTTGCAGTGGTCACACCAAGGGCGAGTTTTCTTTTGGAAAGATCGTTGATCTCCCCTTGCTGCCATTGCAGATCCTTCTATAGATGGGGCTGCACTGGATTTTCCAAGCATCACTTTTCTCCTGCTCTCCTCTCTTCGTATTTCCGAGAATGCTTCTCGAATTTTTGGAAGAGGTTTGGTTCCAAGGATTCTCCCACGAACTTCATCAAGTTCTGTGTTCAAACCTAATAGAAATTTGTAGACTCTATCTTTGTCCACCAATTCTTTGTACTTCTTTTTATCCTCTGTGCAGCTCCATTCAACTTCATCATATACATCCAGTTGCTGCCAGTGACGATTGAGAGTATTAAAATACTCTGTGACTGAGCGGTCATCTTGGCACAAGTCATGGAGTATGCTCTTGATTTCAAAAATTGCAGATGTATTGTCGACATTAGAGTAGGTTTCCTTTACGGCATCCCACATCTCTTTGGCGGTGTCATAGTACAAGAAATTTTCTCCAATTTCATTTGTCATGGTGTTTAGCAGCCATGACATTACTAGACTGTTTTCTAGTTGCCATTTTTCAAGGTTGGAATCCCCCTTTTTTGGACACTTGGAGTCTCCTGTGATATAACCTTCCTTCCCTTTTCCTTGAAGGTAGATTTTGACTGAGCGCACCCATTGATTATAATTCTGGCCATTCAATTTGTGACCAGTGATAGGAAGAGCATGTCCTTCAGCCAAACTGTTGGCTGAATTTTCTGCTTTAGTATCTGCCATGGGTGGTGCTCAAGGCTTAGGGATGGTTCAGATCTTGTGCTCTGATACCATATAGTAATATGTTGTATATTTCATTGATATTGGAACTGTTACATTGTGAGGTATATATAGAATACAGTACACTAATATGTTATTAAACAGAGAAATAATTTCCTATAATTGCTGCTACCTAAATAAGGAAATGACAATAATATAATAAATCTATTTACTGCACTGTTTTGTAACAGCTTGACAAATCAAAATCAAATGATTATGATTTGATATGTGCTAATCTTCAACAAGGGAAATCTTGTCTTTTGGAAGAACAAAAAGAAAAACATCGGTGTAAGGTCTCTAGTGCAGAAGAAGCTGAATATAGATCTAAAGGCTACAGCTACAACCACATGGAGCTTATTAGGATTAGGCAACTTCTTTAAGAATTGAAGTTAGGGAATACTCAAGAAATAAAATTATGTTAGGATATAAACAGGCAGCTCTGCCTATAGCCTCCCTAATCAAGCATACTATAAGAGAACTAAACGTTAAAATTGATTGTCATTTTGCCTAAGAGAAAGTTCACTCTAAAAAAGTCATCACCTAATTTGTTAGCTCTAACAAACAACTAGCATATACCTGCAAAAGATCTGCAATAATTAAACTTTTTCGATCCAAACAAGGAGCATTTAACATGTATGTCCCAGCTTGAAGGTGTAGCTTGAGAGTGTGTGTAGGAATTAATGTCAGTATTGGGAGTTGTATAACAAATACATTTATGTACATAGTTAGCTATGTACCTGTTGGATCAATCAAAAAGTATATTCATTCAAGTTCCATATGGGTAATGGGTAGAAAAAACTTGGGAGTATAAATATAAATAAAAAAAGTTAGTTTGAATTTTCTTCACCACGACAAAATGTAGTCTTGTGAGTGTAATGTGGTCTTGGTAGTTGTGTTATGTAAGAGTTTAGCAAACATTGTTGTTCAGAGAGTTTGCAATTTTTCGTCCAAAAATTGTAACTGAGGGAGAATTTTCAATTTTTCCGTTCAAAAATTATAATTTGTAGAGTTTGTAAATTTTTCTTGAAAAATTGCAATTGTATGAGAGTTTTAATTTTGTCCTTGTAAAAATTAAAGTTGAATAATAAATTTATGAATTTTATTGTTGTTTTTTTTTGTTTCTTTTCTTCTTTTGTGTATGCTTCATGCACATATATTTGCTTTTGGCTACTTTCCCGTAAGTATTGAGATATTACTCAAGCATTTCTCATTTTCCTTAATCTAAATCCAATAAAAATCTTCTCAATCTTTCTCATCGTTCCCACAGGTGAAACAAGGTGACTAAACAGTCAATTTGAAAGAAACAAATAATTTATTCCAGTAATCACAAAACATTAGGCTTTCCAATAAACATAAGGAGACAAAAGTATACCTTCATACTGCTTTGGGAATTGACATCGCCATTTTGTGCAAGATCAGGCCTAGCTGAAGATGAGGGTGAGGTCACCTTTTGCTTTTTAGAAGAAATTTGCGGTGCATCATCAGATCTGATTGTTGCAAGATTCAAGGAATGTGTTTTACTTCTTAGCCCAGATTGCAAATGGTACATAGTGAAAACAGGGTCCACCACCTGATTATGTTTACAGTCAGCAACACATCTATATTCCATAAATGTCAAATGTAGCTATCACTTACCATGCTGACAGTTCCAACATTTAGTAACAACCAAACAGGAACCAAGACGCATGACATACCTCATCAACTTCTGATGAAAGAGTAAATGCACTCTGTCTGAGCAGTGACTTTAATCTGTCCTTTTCAAAATCCGAGAGCCCATCTCCAACACCATTGTTATATAAAGGACCAGAAAGAGTATAACTGCGATTAACAAGGTTCTTTCCTCCCCCGCCACATTTATTCTGTGGTAGCTCAGATAATTGGGTAGTGACAGGCAAAACATTCTCATCTCGGGACAATAGATTTACTACTTCAGATGAATAATAACCAAAGAAATCTGGCCCAACTCTTCTAGGGGCATTTGACATGGCAAATTTTGAAATACAACAAATAATAACTGCATTAAACACAAAACACAGTTATAGGGAAATTAGCACAGACAAAATAAAATCTGGTCAATGAAAGGGCTTCAAAAGCACATCAAAGAGGAAACTAAACTAAATTTAGATAGGGAAAAGAAAAGTTTATATAATCGACTGTTAGTTACATGGAACATTCACAGAAATTATCATAATCTGGCAAAAATATTTCTATTTTGACTATCAACCAACCACCTCACTGCTGGGACAACACCAATTTGGGTCAGTTATCACCCATAATGACAATCTACTTTTTCTTGGCAAGTAAATGATAAATTGAGAATAATTTATGAAACAAGGAATATTGTAAAATATTCTTCAGTAAAAACGCAAAGGCACCCTTAAAGAGAAAATTTACATGATGAAAAATCTAAATGACACCTTAACTATGTGTGAGATATATACATACATGCTAAGCCATCGAGAGAGGAATAGATAAAACGCCAGTAGTTTTCTATTTTTCAAGTAAGAAAATCATATTAAGAGCTATGGGATTAATTTTAACATATTAGACCTCATAAAATGCCATGAATCATTATTTTCATTGTCCAATGAAAGCTCCAACAATGATGCTTCCTGACTTTTCTCAACCCTTTGAAATTGAGTGTGATGCTTCTGAGAGAGGAATTGAGACAGTGTTGATGCAAAAGAAAAGACCCAAAGCTTATTTCCATAAGGCATTGTCAAAGAATAACTTGAGTGAATCAGCGTATGAAAGAGAGTTGATGGCTCTAGTAGGGCAACACTAGCATCCCTATTTGCTTGGTAGTGAATTTTTTGTATATCCTGGCCAAAAAATTCCGCGCTACTTGTTACAACAAAGGGTCACAACAACATACCAACAAAATTGGATTGCCAAACCCTTTCATTTTGAGATTGTGTATAAACCAGGTCCAGACAAAAATGCAGCGGATACGCTGTCTAGGATGTAGGAAGAGGCAAAATTAAACACGTTGACAACGATTCCGGTATGGTTGCAGCAGCATTCACAGGTGCAACAAGAAGTGTTGAATGACCTAGTTCTCAAAGAGATAATGACGGAACTGCAGCGCGACCCTACTGCCAGACTAGGTTTCAACTTGAAGCAGGGGTTATTGTTTTATCAAGGCGGGTTGGTTATTTCCTCTCAATCCAATTGTATTCCTTTATTATTGAAGAAGTTTCTTTTCTCATTAAATGGTGGTCATTCTAGATTTATGCGCACGTATAATAGAATGGCTAGTAATCTTTATTAGATTGGCATGACAGAGTGTTCAAGAATTTCAAGAAGCCATTTTTGTAGTAGTGGACAGATTGTCCAAGTATGATCACTTAATACCACTTAAACACCGATATATGGCAAGAAAAATTGCAGAGGTATTCACTAAGGAGGTACTATGTCTACATAAAGTTCCCCAGTAAAAGTAAGGGACCGTGATCTGATATTTATGAGTTGGTTTTGGAAGGAACTATTTCGATTATAAGGGACAGCCCTTCAAATGAGCTCATCATATTATCCAGAGACGGATGGGCAGACTTAGGTCATCAATTGGTGGTGGCAGCAGAGATAGTGGACAGAGATGAAACACTACAACAGCTAAAAAGACATTTATAGCTAGCACAGGAACAAATGAAGTGTTATGCAAACAAAAACCATAAAGATTGTCCCTTCGAAGTGGGAGAATGGGCATTTATGAAATTGAGACCTCATCGATAACAAACTTAAGCAAGAAGGATTAATCAAAAGTTATCTCCAATATACTTTGAACCCTTTCCAATACTCGAAAAAGTTGGTGTTGTATCTTATCAGAATTTGAGTTGGGTCTAACTTATTCTTACAAAACCGGCTTGTAGGATGAGGAATGGTCCCACTTATAAACACAACATATGTCATATCTCTAAACAACGTGGGACTAAATTCACCCCTTTTAAACCCAACACAATGAAGGAGGTGAGGGCTGCAATTAAGGCAAGCCAAATGCCGCAATTAAGGCAACTAGGGCCAGACCGCAATTAAGGCAAAAAGTCCAACATATCTTAAAACCTAAAATATTCAGAGTCTGCTCGTGTGCATGTTGTTTTTCATATCTTCCAACTAAAGTGTTCCATAGGAAATTCTTAGAATTTGAGTTAGGCCTAACTAATCTTGACAAAACCGGCTTGTAAGGTGATGACTGCCCCACTTTATAAACACAACACAGGCTATATCTCTAAGCAATGTGAGAATAAATATACTCCCTTCAAACCTAACACAATAAAGGTGTTGGAGGCTGCAATTAAGGCAAGCCAAATGCCTTAATATAGGCAACTAAGGGAGGACCACGATGAAGACAGAAATTCCAACACACCCCCTCTCGCTCGGGCCTCAACGAGCCTAGACCGTGGACGATGCGGGAAACCAGACAACGGATCTAGGATAGGCTCTGATACCGTCTTAGAATGTGTGGGTTGGGTCTAACTCATTTCGTACAAACGTGACTTAAATACTGACTTGTAAGGTGAGAATGACCCCCACTTATAAACACAACACATGTCATATCTCTAAGCAATGTGGGACTAAATCCACCCCTTCAAACCCAACACAATGAATGTCTTGGAGGTTGCAATGAAGGCAAGCCAAATGCCACAATTAAGACAACTAAAGGCGAACCGCAATGAAGGCTTTAATATCATCTTAGAATTTGAGTTGGGTCTAACTCATCCCTACAAAACCGATTTGTAAGGTGGAGATTGTCCCCACTTATAAACACAACACAAACCATATCTCTAAACAATGTGAGACTAAATTCACACCTTTAAACTCAACACAATGAAGGTATTGGAGACTAATGAAGGCAAACCAAATGCCAAAATTAAGACGACTAGGGGCGGACCGTAATGAAGGCTCTGATACCATCTTAGAATTTGGATTGAGCTAGATCAATCCTACAAAATCGGCTTGTAAGGTGAGGATAATCCTCACTCATAATTACATCACATATCATATATCTAAGCAATGTGAGACTAAATTCACTCCCTTTAAACTCAACACAGTGAAGGTGTTGGAGGCTGCAATGAAGGTAAGCCAAATGTCACAATTAAGGCGACTAAAGGCGGACTGCAATGAGGGCTTTGATACCATCTTAAAATTTGGGTTGAGCCTAACTCATCCATACAAAACTGACTTGTAAGGTGGGGATTGCCCCCATTTATAAACATAACACATCATATCTAAGAAATGCGGGCCTAAATTCACCCCCCTTTAAACTCAACACAATGAAGGTGTTGGAGACGGCAACGAAGACATGTCAAATGCCACAACTAAGGCAACTAAAGGCGAACCGCAATGAAAGCTCTGATACCATCTTAGAATTTGGATGTCATCCCTACAAAATCGGCTTGGAAGGTGAGTATCGTCCCCACTTATAAACACAACGCATACCGTATCTCTAAGCATTGTGGGGACTAAATCCACCCTTTCAAGCTTAATATAATGAGAGTGTCGTAGGCTGCAATTAAGGCAAGTCAAATGCCGCAATTTAGACGACTAGGGCCAGACCGCAATGAAGACAGAAATTCCAACAGGAATTATACTGTTGAACCTATGTTATCGGAAAGGCTGGAAATGAAGTCAGAGGAGTTGTAAGAACCTGGAGAACTGTTAGCTTCACGAAAAATTGAGAGGAGACTGGTTGTCAAACATGGTTAGTGGAATGAAAGGTAGAGTAGCTAAAGATACTATGTGGGAAAATGAAGATTTGCTGAAAACTTAGTTTCTTTGAATCAACCTTGACAAGGCTGCAATTGTAAGGAGTAGCAATGATGGAACTAGTGGGTTGCATGACAATGAGAATGCTAAAGTCAGGCCAAAGTCCAAGTAGGGGGAGTTAGTAGGTAGTGGGGAGTTATAGAATGGCACATTGACACCCAAAGTCCAAGTAGTGGGGAGTTACAGAATGAGGGAATATAGTGTGAAGGAAAGGTAGTGGGGGTTATCACTTTTATGGTTGAAATTGTAATAGGAGAATATTTTCTCTGGAGGAGCTATTGCTTTGGATTAATTATCACAAATTATCTATCTCAAATAATCACCATTCTATTTATCCTACCCCGTTATAATCCTTTTTTACTATTTTCTCAATCGATTTTCATTGAGTTGCATCACAATTAGTGAAACTTATTCATAAGAGAAGTGGTCTCTACAAACAATTAGTGAAACTTTTTTAGTGAAACTTTTTCATAAGAGAAGATGCGCGCAACAAAGAATTATGATAGGTAAGTCAACCAAAATTTCAATAGTTAAGAGCTCTACTCTTGCTATTAGAAACTTTGACGCAGAGAAATATTATGGCAGAAAATCAAATATGCCATGTTGTGATTATAGCAAACGTGTTTGGCATACTTGTGAGTTGAGAGACATGTTGGAGACTCCATGGTAAGCCCCCAAATTGGATGAAAGGTGAAAGTGAGGGTCGTGAATTCTAAGCTAGTACCTTCTATGAGTAGTGCACGTCAAAGCATAATCTAAGATACTATAAGACTAGAAATTGATGGTATGAGTTAAACTAAGATACTCCAACATAATATAAAGATGATTATGATATTATATTAGAGCATCTTAATTTATTTCTTATGATCATTTTCTAATCTTATATCAACTTAGATTATCTTCTCCAAGTTTAGTGTTTATATTACTTAGTTACTATCATTATTTATATTTTTAGTATTTAGTATTGTATATCTTTATAAATATGTAATAATGTATTGTCTTTTGTAGTCCCTTTGGTCTTAAATATAATCAAAAAGATACATATACTTAGTCTAACTTTGTACAAAATACATGTATTTTGTTGCTTATATTCAAGACTATAGGAAGTATTAAGTTGGTATATAGCTTAGCCAAAGTTTGGAAGTCCTCATTTGTTTTTCATCCGCGTGTGAGGGATCATAGGAACAAGATACAAGGGAAGGTTGTGGGATCTTGTGTTGATGGGGTTTCTATTGGGGCAACTGCTTTGATTGAGATTGATTGGAAATATAGGCATAATTTGCTGACACGTGGGGCTTGTATTCCAATATTGTTGAAAAATCATGACCTTACCTTGTGGAATGCAATAATACAAGGTATTATAGTTCCTCTGAAATTTCTTTTAACGTGGTGCTTTGGCATTTGATAAATGAAGAAGGGGTATCATGTAGTCATGTATTTGGTAAATAGAGAGTGAGGTAAAGATGCTTAATTATGAGGTTTGTTATGCTTTAGTATTATATATAGTGAGGTAAGTGAATTGTTGTCATTATGTGAGAATGTTGAGTCAATTATTTTCCCCATCTTTGAGGAACTTGGCTATGATTCCCTCCCTTCTACAACCAAGCATGTTTACTGTTGATAATTATATATGTATATGTATATAAAGAGAATATTCCTTAGTGTATTCTAGAATAGAATAGGATATCTATGTAATTAACACTAGGATTTGTATTTTCTTCTATATAATGTATCTTCCGTGTGTTATTCTAACACATGGTTTTACCTAAATGTCTCTTAGTCTCTCCTAATTTAATATGGTATCTAGAGCCTACTAAGAGACAATTCTTTGTCGAGCTTTATCCGGATGACTAACTGTCTTCTGGTGAGAATTTATTTTGCAAACTGTGTCATCACTCTGATTTTCCTATCACTTCTCAAAATTCTCCAGTAACCACGTTGCCGCTACTGTTGCTGTAACTCTTCCGGCGACGTTCCAGAAAACTGACCCCACCATCCTACTCGCCGCCCTTCAATCCGGCCGTCGCACTTTGGACCGCCGCCAGACGAAGCCGCACGCGCCCCAACACGCCGTCACCATTCCTACGCATGGGCTTCATACGCCGTCGTCAAATCAACGCGTGACGGCGCATCCGCTGTCCAATCCGGCCGTTTTTTCGGTCGCCCAACTCGGCTCCCTCATCCGGTCACAAACCCGGTCTCCGTTATTCATTTCGACTCTCGAAAATTAGTGCTCCAGTTTAAACAACCTCGACTTTTGTTTCTTTAAGCCATGGGAGATGCCGATTCTATCTCATGTAAAAAACTCACCGGATCAGCCAACTATAACATATGGACTCGTGCTGGCGATATGTGGTTTCACGATCAGGGATATGAAGATCACCTAACCACAAAATTGACTGATGTTGCAACCACCAAACTCGCTAAATGGAAGAAAACGGGTGCCTCTCTGTGTACTGTTTTATGGTTTTCCATAGCATCTAACCTCCAAGCGCAATACCAAGCCTTCTCCACTTGCTATGAGGTTTGACAAAAGGCCAAGAAAGTCTTCTTCTCCAACAACGTTCATTGTCTATACAGTGTCATCCTCAAACTAGACACACTGAAGTTGGAAAATATGGATA
The DNA here is from genome assembly GCF_029867415.1 of Vicia villosa. Classification (NCBI taxonomy): domain Eukaryota; kingdom Viridiplantae; phylum Streptophyta; class Magnoliopsida; order Fabales; family Fabaceae; genus Vicia; species Vicia villosa. Next base: position 250,355 of record NW_026705524.1, read on the forward strand.
TGCAAGCCTATATGAATAAGCTTGATGTCTTGAAAGCAAGTTACACAACCCTCGTGCCTTACGCAAAAGATGCAACAGCTCATGCCGAACAACAGAACTCGAGTCCGTTCATAACCAGATTTTATCAGGTACTACTGTTCCTAACTATGATGCAGTTAGTGAACAATTGTTGTTCTTGGCTACACCTCACGTTTGGTCTGGTTTCCCCTCCATCTATTGCTGCTCCAACACCAGGTGACACTATTGGACTTGCATCTCTTGGCAACAATCAGAATCGCCTTCGAGGAGGGTCATCCAACTCCAAACCTCGTCCCAAGTGTGAGACCATTGTAACCGACTTGGGCATACTATCGATCGTTGTTGGAAGTTGCACTGCAAACCTCCACGCAAGGTAAATGCAGCTCAAATTGATAACCCTGACACTATGCAGACTTCACATTCTCTTCAGAGCCCTACGCCAAGCTACGAGGATTTCCCGAGGTGGTGTCAGACTAACCAGACCTCTCTGATTCCAAGACTTCGGTTGCACAGACTGGTAATTCATATGTCTGCTTCTCTCAATCATCTCCTCATTGGATCCTCAATTTTGGTGTGTCTGATCATGTTACCGGTAATAAAGGTCTTTTCTCCTCCCTCTCTATCTCTGGTTTCTTATCGAGAATAACTGTTGCAAATGATTCTCAAACCTGATCTCAAGGGATTGGTACTGTTCAAATTCTACCATCTCTCTCTGTTACTTATGTCCTATATGTACCTAATTGCCCATTTAATTTACTGTCAGTCGGTCATTTAACTCGTTTGCTTAATTGTTCTATCACTTTTACTGACAATAATGTTACTCTGCAGGATTGGAGTTCGGGACAGACGATTGGTGTCGGATGTGAGTCTCAAGGCCTCTACTACTTCTCTACGTCATCTGCCACATGTTCCACCACAGATTCTCTACTCATTATACATGTGCAGTTAGGTCATCCAGGTCATCCCAAGCTACAAAAGTTGGTGTCTAGTTTATCTAAATTGTCCACTATGCATTGTGAATTTTGTCAGTTAGGAAAACATACTCGTAGTCACTTTCTCAATCGAGTCAATAAACAGGTTGTGTTTCCTTTTGCTTTAGTTCACTCTGATGTTTGGGGTCCCTCGTATACTGTGTCTACTTTTGAGTCTAGGTATTTTGTAACATTTATGATGATTTTTCACAATGCACGTGGCTATTTTTAATGAAGAGCAGATCTGAATTGTTTTCTCTTTTGAACAATTTTATCAAGATAGAACCCAATTTGGTTTGTCTATTCATACCTTAAGAAGTGACAATGCACGTGAATATTTATCCCAACAATTTCAAGCTTTGATGTCATCCAATGGTATTCTGCACCAAACATCTTGCCCTCATACACCCCAACAAAACGGGGTAGCTAAACGCAAAAATCGGCATCTCGTAGAAACCATTCGGACCCAACTTCTCAATGGTAATGTTCCTCTCCGGTTTTGAGGGTATGTTGTGCTCATGACATGTCACCTCTTAAATCGCATGCCCTTATTTGTCCTTAATAATAAAATCCATCATTCAATCTTGTATCCACACTATCCTCTTCACCCAATTCCTCCTCGAGTGTTCGGGTCTATGTGTTTTGTACACAATCTCTCCCCTAGTTTTGATAAACTATTAGCTCAATCACTAAAGTGTGTCTTTCTTGGTTATCATCGATCCTAAAAGGGTTATCGTTGCTACTCACTTACTCTACAACGATACCTCGTATCGGCCGATGTTACCTTGTTCGATTATGTTCAATATTTCGAGTCCAGCCAAGTAACTCCATAACCCCTTCAGGAAAGTACTCTCACACCTCTTCCGGAAGTCTCATTACCCATTGTCCTCCATCATTAAAGGGAATTTGGCCCACTAGAAACCCCTACGGTTGACCCCCCACTTCTCGCTCACTTCAAACATATCAACGTCACCAACTCACGTCTGTCGTACCTATCCGAGAGGCAATACCTTTCCCCGAGGTCATTGCAGATTCTCCTCTGACGCCTTCGCCGCCATCGGATCCGATCTTGCAACCTGAGTCTGATATTCCCATTGCCCTTTGTGATATACTTGTTTGTCTTTTTTGTCTTCTGTTTCTATTCCTAACACTCCAGGTGAAGCATTATCTCACCCTGAGTAGAGGCAAGTAATGATAGATGAAATGTGTGCTCTTTAAAGCAGTGGTACCTGGGATCTGGTACCTCTACCCTCTGGAAAATCTGTAATAGGTTGTCGTTGGCTTTATATAGTGAAGGTGGGACCAGATGGTAAGATCGATCGTTGTAAAGCTCGCTTAGTAGCCAAAGGATACACTTAGATTTTTGGATTAGCTTATAGTGATACCTTCTCGCCTATAGCCAAGATAGCATCTGTCAGAATTCTAGCCATTGCAGCCATTAGACATTGGCCTCTTCATCAACTTGACATTTAAAATGTCTTTTAACATGGTGATCTTGAAGAGGAAGTATATATGGAGCAACCACCTGGGTTTGTTGCTCAAGGGAAGTCCTCGAATATGGTTTGTAGGCTACACTTGTCTCTTTATGGTCTTAAGCTGTCTTCGAGAGCTTGGTTGGGGAGATTCAGCACTGTAGTACAACAGTTTAGTATGGTCCGTAGTGAAGCTGACCATTTTGTGTTTTTCGTCACTCTACCCAAGGATGTATCTATCTTATTGTATATGTAGATGGGTTGAGTATGGTCTAAGATGTGGATAGCAGACACATCCAAAGACCTTAAGAAATTAGTAATCAGGGATTGGATTGTAGAGCATGAAAAAACAAGATTTCAGGAATTGGCTTGTAGAGCATGAAAAAAAAGGAGATTTCATGCTAGAATAGCAGTGGACATTCTATTAATTAGATAAGTTGCAGTTAGACAAGCATAATCCCAAAACTTGAGAGGCATATTTGCTTGCGCAAGAAGTGTGAGGCTTGTGTTTGCGTGTTGAGCCATTTTCATGGTGAGGTTGAGGGCAAGCAAATCAATAAGCTATGTCTTTTGTGTGGAACAAAGAGGTGAGTCTAAAACTCACCACCACCATCTATTTGTACTACTTTTACCTTTGTACTAAATTGTACTTCAACAATAGTGATAAAATTTGTGAAAGTGAGGAGAACATTTGATTTCAATTTGATAGGATAAAACCATATATATTTAGTGCAAACATCGACGCAAGTGAGTAGATAATTACAGCCTAAAGTAAATATCATAGGAGTTGGTCCCCATACAGAAGCAATTAACAAATTATACTCTATTAAGCGGGAAAAATCCAAATGGTACATCAAAAATAGATTAAGATGCCCTCATATAAAAGTGGAGTGACATTTTCTCAGATAAATTTTTTTCATATAGTTATTCCAAAAGTATGGTAGAAAGATTTGTTTGAAAATTATTCTGGAAGAAAGTTTAACTACTCAACAGAGAGCATTGGTTATGAATACAAGAATTAAGAAAAAAGCATAGAGAAGAAGTCACATGGGAGCACCACGGAAGTGGTGATATTTGATAGGGTGAAAAATTAGGAAGTTCTCAACATAAATTCTTGGAGGGAGGGTTTGGACAACAAGGAAGTGCAAATGATATGTGAAATAAGATGGACCAAGAGATTAAAATAGTAGTTAAAGAGACGTTGGGAGAATCAAGAGGTTTTAGACCTAGAGATAAAGAATTGTGGTGGTAGATTGAAAGTGTTTAGAGTAAAGTTTGAGTCAAAAATAAGTGTTCTAAAGAATGATCAAAGTGTAAAAATGCCAAAAACATGAAAAAAGTATAAGATTGTTAATAACAAGACCAAAAAGACGGTGAGTGAATAAGAACACAAACTTTTGATTAGTTATACAAATCTTTAGGAATAAAGGAATGAGAAAAAATATATATAAATTTGCTAAGGGAGGAGGAAGAGACAAGAAATTTGAATCAAGTGAAGTGGGTTAAAAATAAAGAATGTAAAATATTGGTTTAGAGAAAAGATATAAAAGATAGGTGAAAGACGTATTTCTACAATTTATTTAATGAAGAATATTATTGGTATGTTTGTTTTAACTTTTAAAAAATAGATTTTCTCTTTGTAATTTTAAAAATATTAGAAGTCTTTTAAATTTGTTTTTTATAAATTAAAATATTAATTTTAACATTCTATAACATAAACACATATTATTGAAGATCACATAATAGTTAAAATCGCAATTTTTTTAAAAAAGTTTTATTTCAAAAATAATTTTTATAAAAACTATTTAAAATAACTTCAAAATGAAATAAATTTTAGAATTTTGATATTTAAAAAATATAATAAAATGATGATATACCTAAAATAATATTTTAAAAATAACTATTCATACTAAATTTTAAACAAAAATATGTAACACATTAAAAAAATGGTGAAAAGTAAACATTGGTAGTTTAAAAATATAAAGAGAAGGTCAATAAATTATATAACTAAAGTTAAGAAAAACCATAGTAAAATGATTTTGGATAAAACATTCTAGCGGAAGTTGGTGGTCCATGTAATCGATTTCACTTAAAAATATAAGATTTATAAGATTTCATTCTTATATCATTTGCTTGTCGATTTATAAGATTTGAATTTTGTTATATCATTTGCTTGTCTTTAAAAGATGAAAGAGAGATTAGATTGTTTAAAGGAAAAAAGAAAATACACTGACAATATAAAATATTTTTACAGTGTTAACCAATAAAAAACATAAATCAATACCATTTTTAATTTTAAAAAATTAAAATTAAATGGCAAATTAAAACATTTTGATTTATTATGTGTAATGTATGTGTAAAATTGTTTTATACTGAAGTGCACTATCTTTAAACTCTCTGTATTTGATGGGATATGATAAGTTTATAGGAATTATTATCATTTTGTTTACAAATCCAATTAAAAAAATAAAATAAAGAGAATTATGAAAGAATGTATTATATCACTTTCATTCTTCATCTTTGTCCTTTAAATTAAAATTTCATTGTGTAAATCTATTTTAAAAAGAGAATGAAGCATAGAGAAACATGATCTAATATTTCACTACATTTCATGCCCTTTTTATTTATATAAATAATAGAACATTAACTAATTCCATTTGATTTCATAGAAGTTGGATTATCACTAAAACCAAATGAGAGGATTTCAGATCCATTTAGAATAGAAACAAAGAAGAAGAAGAAGAATGAGTAAGAAAACGAAAACCAAGTCTTGAACGTACCGTGTATGTTGTCAATCGCACCACAATGGCAGTGCAGAGTGTAGATCTGAACTGTTGCGACCTAAATCGGTCACTGCTGAGTCGGCTATTACAGCCGCAATCAGCGGAATCGCATCCTTGTGATGGAGGAAAACCCAGCCTTAATTTATGTCGGTGCTGCGGTTTTTTCCAGGCCAAAACTGTGGAGCGGCTGCAATTTTTGAAAGGGAGATGATGAGTTTAACCTACTTGGGATTTTAGGGTTTCAATTTATTATTAAAAATGAGTTAATTGTATATAAGTAAGATGTTGATATGCTTTGATTATATAGAATAAAATGAATTGAGTTTGGGCTTGAATTATGATTAACTAAACTTGGAGAATTTAACATTTCACCTCCTCATTTATAGTTTGCACCCTAATATATTTTTTTTGTTATACTCTTTAAAGTTATTGATATGTTTATCCATTGTTAATGGAATTAGTGATAAAAAAAAGTTAATAATTAATATTGAAAATTTCAAAACTGCAATGGTATTTTTTAAAAACTGTGCAAAAATATCGAAAATTTTAAATTTTTCGATAAAAAATCATAACTTTCATGGTTTTACCGGTAATTTCAAATTTTTGGTAAAAAAACATAACTTTCATAAGTTTTTATCAAAAATTCAAAATTTCCGATAAAAACTCTTGTATGTTTATTGGAAATCTCAAAATTTTCGATATAAATGTATGAGTTTTTACTGAGAATTTCAAAATTTTCGATATTCACAAGATGAACTTTTTTCGAAATATCGGTATTAGCTCAAAGGTACCAAACTTTTAAAAAAATAGGTATAATTTAATACCAGCAATTTTAAAATGAACTACAGGAAATTTATAATAAACTACTGAAAATTTCGTTTGCTCTTTGTGACTCAATTGTATGCATGATAAACTAACTACTGAAATTTGCAACAAAGTCATTCATTCATCGCATTTGTATCTTTGGTGCAATCATGCATACATTAGTTAGTTAAAATTCAACATAAGGTCAACTTTAAAATTCGAGAAAAGATTTAATCGTATTTCATGCATATTTTTTCGCCTCATGCAATGTTTAAAGTCGACCTAAGGTCAATCAGAATAAAATTTTGGTTCTACAGGCTGACCGATAAAAGTAATTTGCCACCGTGCGTAAGATTACGGGCAAAATGTTTTAAGTTTTGACCTCCACCGAACAATTTTATGAAACTACGATGCACGTAGGTTATTTCAGTTTGCTCATTTTATTTTTTTGGCTTCGTGCGCGGTCTCATTTTATACAGCCAGACATTATTTATCATAGTATTTTTAATTGCATTTTTTAACATTTTTGGACATTTTTATTGAACTTCATCTCGCGCAGATCATTTTGATATGTTCATTTTATTTTTTTCGATCATGCTCGCGCCTAGATTTTACTCGATTTAATGCTTTTCAGTTCCTTTTTTTATTCAGTTAATTGCAATTAGAATTCAGGAATTTTTTATTAGTTAATTTTAATATTAGGTTTTTATTTTAATTAATAATAAGGGTTAAATGGACATTTTGGTGTTTATTGAAAAATCCAATATATAAAGTAGTTATTGTGAAACGGAGGCACTAATTGATAGCAGCCACACAACAATACATGAATCCTCTCTCCACATTGAACCACAAATCCGTAGCAGCCACACTTCTAAACCGGATGCCTCTCTCTCCAATTTTGAAATAGCCAATAATAAAGGAGATGACCAATTTGAAAAAGAAAAGGAGAGAGAGATAATTTTCTCTCTATGTTGAAGCAACATGAAATTCTTTTTCTTTCAAAATCACGAGACAACATATCATCTCTTCCTTCTAACTCAACACAACTTGCCAAACTACAAGCTCACAACACTCGACTTCCTTTTCTCAGATCCATACTCCACCGCAGCTTCACCATACTACCATGTAAACTTTCACTGGATCTACATCCAGTTTTGGCCATACACAACCATATCCCACCCTCCACCTCTCACATCAAACCCCACCACTTATTTAATTTCGATCTCCCTTCTCCATTATTACATCTTCACGGCAACCATCATTCGTCATCACCCTCCTCCAACACCTTTCCATCGATCTCTATCAACCAATTCCACCAACCTACAAGCTTCCCTCTACCATATTCAAACAACAACATAAACCGTAACTTTTCTTCTGCGGTCCAAATCCTCCATGTTGCAACTATAACACTCCTATGGTTCCTCTTATCTCAATCGGCACATACACAAAACAATGTGTAAGACCCCTTTTCTAACCCCAAATAACTCAATACAAATACAGAGTAGTATAACATGCATATAACAAAAGAGTGCCACAGGTCGTTTCCACAACAATGAAAACCAACAAAACCATACATCACATACATCTGATCATAATTATAACACATATTTAAAACTTCATATTTCTTCAATATGCATATCGCAACGGAATATTTGTTTCTCAAAATAATTCTAATGATCATATTTCATACTATAATCATCTATCAACATAATGACAATATCACCTCATAATTATTTCATATGAATCCAAATATCGGCATCAACGTCATTTAACCTATTATGTCCAAAATACAATACCAAATAAGAGAAAATATATAACAATATCTCATAGCAACAAACATGAGTTCAAATACTCCCCGTGTTACATGACCAGAGCATCGAATCACTACCTAAATAAGCGAAATAATCGAACAAGCTCCTCGGCTAATCCTCGTGCAAGCGTAACTTGTAACACCCTAATTCTACCCACGATATTTAAATAAAATCAGAGTATAAAAATTCACAATGAAACAATTGAGGTATCACATATTCATTCTCAAATACAATTCACCTCGTCGAATAAAGCAGATACATAGCATTCACAAGATACGGATGAATCGATAACATCAAATAATAGTCTTTAACATGAATCAACTTCCATAAAAGTGCAACGGAAACTCAACAACAAGTTCAAGGATTAATAGCATCTTAATTCAACAATTAACACACTTTAAAGTGACAATCTCAAAAAAATAACTCAAGTATTCGCCAAGCCATAATAATCCAAAAACAAGTAAACCAATGCGTTCGTCCCCCCGAGTGCTACGTATCAGAGCGTACGTAATCAGGGTTTTGAGGCCCACAAATAAGTTCAACATTATCTTATGATTCAAAGGGTTCTCCCAGAAATATCCAAGTCTAAAGATGACGCAATTCAAGATCAATCACTCTCAAGATCACCTGAGGCCCCAAACTAGGGTTTTGACCTAATTCCACTAGAGGGTTGATTTCTAATCAGGACATGGTGTAGCGGTAAAAATGTGACTCGAGCGCAATCGCGCGCTCGAAGTACAACAGAGTCGCCACCGAACTTTATTTATTCCTAAAAGGAAAGGGAAAATATCGATAAAACCCACGGATAAAAGGAAACGGATAAGATGGTCGTTCGTAACCAAATTAGGGTTCGGGAGTCGGTTAGGCAAGGGGAAGGTATTAGCACCCCTCACCTCCATCGTACTCGATGGGACCCATTTAGTTAGTTTCGTGTTTGAGTGTTAGTATTTTTGTTTATGTTCTTTAGCTTATTAATCAAAAAAGATGAAAGAAATGTTTTTTAGGTTTTTTATTATTATGAAGAAAAAAGAAATGATTTTTTATTATTATGCTCGCCAAGACGTTTGTATCTTGTGCCTACGTATTTCCTAGTGCAACGGGAAAGTCAGAGCAATCGTAGTTCGGGCTAGGAACCACGAAATGTTTGTTGGTTGATTTTAGCGAGAGGTACTCGGTCGCTTTCAAATGGAAATACTACGCGCACATGGATATGAGATCACTACAAGAATGGATAACTAAATCAAGATAATACATGATTTTGGCCATCATCGCATTCGAGTGGAAGATATTCGATCTTCACATGTGGAAGTATGTTCGTATTGAAAGTTGGATAAGTGTCTCGTTTATAAAAAGAGTTTTAAAAGCCATAAGGCAAAAAAGGTTGAATGAAATTGAGATTGTATTTTTGAAAGGGACATTTAGCAAAGGATTGAACATAGGTGTGCACCTAGCGCGTCTTTACCCAAGGTATTGAACAGGAGCGAGCCCCATTGTCACTTGTTGTCCTTGTTAATTAATTTTGATTCAAAAGATCAAGGTATTCAAGAGGTGTGCACTTCTTGTCACAAGATCTTCCGGCTTGATTAATGTATTTTGATTCAAAGGATCAAGGTATTCAAGAGGTGTTCACTTCTTGTCACTTGATCACTTTGATTAATTAAAGAGTTTTGATTCAAGAAAATCAAGGTATTCAAGAGGTATGCACCACTTGTAATCTCTTGGTTTGATTAAAGTGTTTTAGTTTCAAAAGATCAAGGTATTCAAGAGGTGTGCACTTCTTGTCACAGGATCTTTCGGTTTGATTAAGTGTTTTAGATTCAAAAGATCAAGGTATTCAAGAGGCGTGCACTTCTTGTCACTCAATCTTTTGGTTTTATTAATATGTTTTGATTCAAAAGATCAAGGTATTCAAGAGGTGTTCACTTCTTGTCACTTGATCACTTGGATTTGATTAAAATGTTTTGATTCAAGAGATCAAGGTATTTAAGAGGTGTGCACTTCTTGTCACTTGATTTCTTGATTTGCTTAAGAAAGCTTTTTATTGTTTGATTCAAAGGACCGAAGGTATTCAAGAGGTGTGCACTTCTTGTCACTTGATCACTTAGATTTTATTAATGTGTTTTGATTCAAAAGATCAAGGTATTCAAGAAGTGTTCACCTCTTGTCACTTTCTCATTTTGATTTGATTAAGAAAAGTTTTAAGAAAATGTTTTAACCAAAAGAATCGAGGTATTCAAGAGGTGTACACTTCTTGTCACACGATCTTTCGGTATGGTTTAAAGGAAGTTTTAAGAGAAGAAAACTCGACGTTGGATCGAGAGATTATTTGTATCGACTTGGCGTTGGACCAAGGTTTATTGATTTTTGGATTGAAAGATTAATCTAATGTTTTTGGTATTTTAATAATAAGAAAGAAAGAAAAAAAATAAATAAAAGTTAAAAGTATATTTTTTGATATTTTTTATATTATAAAATCTAAATCAAACAAACTACTAAAAAAGATTTAAAATAAACAAAGGAAATAGTAAAGTAAATGATAAAATGGGCTTTGAAAATATAGCAATGTGGAGGGTGTATAGTAAGAAAAATCGCTGGGCTTTATATCATCCAAAGCCCAAGTTAACAATCAAGAAAACTAACTAGGAGGAGGTGTGCAGACGGAAAACACATGGTGTGATTAGAATTCCGCATTGGGCCAGAGAGAATACTTAAGCCCAGATTGATTATTTGGAGAGAACCCTAGAACTAAGTGGAGAACGAAATTTGCTTCCTTCAAACTCTCAAATTCGGCCGTCTTTCTGCTTCAACCATTTTTCACGAAAACAAAACTCACGCTAAAATCAAGTAATCTCAAAATCGTTTTTTCTCAATCTCTCGTGAACTCTCTCATTCTTACCGCAACAACAACAATATTTTCAATCTCTCCATCATTCAAACAAACAAAATCCGAAACCACACTTGCTCTCATGATTTCGTTCTCAGATTCATCTCTCAATCTCTCCCGCTCTCGAAAATCTCTCACTTCTCGCAGGTTCAAACAACCTCTTATGACCAAACAGTGATCGAAAAAACAAATAAAGCATAGATTCAAGTGATACAAGAAAGACAACTACAAAAACAGCACAACAACAAGCAATAAATTACAAGACTACTAATTAAACATGGAGAAAATAAAGTGTACCGACTCCGAGTGTTTTTCCAGGGATAACGAATCCCAAGTTGAAATCGATTCCACGTTCGTGCTTCCCAGTGTTTTGTTACGGTTACTGCGTGCGGCTTTGAAGCGTGTAGATTTGAAGCATCAGTCTGAGCCGTGTCGGTGTTAACGTTGACGTCAAGCCTTGCGGATTCGGTATGAAGTTGTTGATAGATTTGTGTTTTCTCAGGTAAGGTTTGAGGTTTGATGAAGTATGGAAAGATTTAAGTTGTGAGCTTTGGTTCTGGGTTTTATTTTTGTGAAGGTTTCAGATGTTGTGTGGATTTTATGAATGTGGCTGTGAAGTTAGAGGAACTTTAGAGGTTTGGTGTTTTTTCGTGTCGCTCCCCTCCTTGTTTCATGAATGAAGTTCTCTTTATATAAGAAGAGCATTAGGGTTTGAATGAGAGTTTGAGATCAAAATTTGGGGGAAAGTTTGGTGAGATTTGAACATTTTTGGTTAACTGATCTCTGTTCATTCTTGATGCAGGTCTGTGTTATGGACATTTTAGTGAAAGTCTTGGACAGATTATGGACTGGTTATAGCAGCAAAGAGCACAAGGTATTTGGACTGTTATGTTTGGCATGGCTCTGGACAGCAGGATGCTGCAGCAGCGTGACATAGAGAAAGATGAAGGAGGACCCTTTTATTTTGAAAAAATAATAATAATAATAATAATAATAATAATAATAATATACAAATTAAATTTAATCTAAACTATTTAACCTATTTTTGTTGACTTTAATAAAAAAGTCAAATTTTCAAGTTATGCGAAAAAAAAATGCGATGAATGAATGCACACTAAATATGAATGCGATACTATCAAATGAACGAAATATGTAGGTCAAAAATTGGGGTGCGACACATGGCTCCAAGGCTCAAACCATGATTCAAGGGCATCCAAATCAATATTACAATCCATTCACATCATTCATTTGAAGAGGAGACCTTGATTCATGTGGAATCCAATAAACTGCAGTTCATCTGGAAAAGTCGACTGTGTGGGTCAACCTTTGGCTTTTGAGAAAAATGGTCAACCATGAAGTTTTAAGGATTCAAATCATCATCATATGACTATTGAAGACATTTGACCAAGAGAAATCAATAAAATTTATCAAGAATCAAAAAGTCAACAAAAGTCAAAATTAGGATTTTTAAGTGATTTTGACCTTTATTTTGGGAACTTCAAATTTCACCTACACACTCAAAAATCTTCCAACATGAAAGTTGTAGATTTTAATCAAACAAACAACTTTGTCTCTGCTCATGATTTCACCAAAAATGATTATTTTGAGAGATTTGGAATTTTGAAGATTATGTTCAAAAAAACTTGGAGAAATTTTAAGTGTTTTCACTTAGATTTTTCTTAACTTTGTGGTCATTTTTCTCCATGATCTCAAAAGAGTTTGAGAAAACTTTTAACAACGGACTTTAAGTATGTATCAAGGGATTTCCAAGGAGTTTCAGAAGATTACACACTCTTTTGGATATATATATATATATATATATATATATATATATATATATATATATATATATATATATATATATCTTTTGGGCTATGATCCAAGTGCTTAATCCATTAACCATTGAATCATTCCATTAATGGCATAAAGATCACACTTTCATTTTTGAAAAGAAGCTTTAATCCAACTACTCTTGCATTGAGCCTCTAAACATGTTCCTTCTGCAGCAAAAACAAGTTAAACACAACAAGCAAGTCTCTAAAGTTCAGAACAAAGTCATACAAGCATGCTTGAAGCCTTGTACCTTCCATTGAAACCATAACTTTCTCATTTCTTCACAAACAAGCAAAAGAGTACAATTATCACATGGGAGCTCAATTTTCTGAGATTCCTTCACCCATAAACCCTAATTTATGCCTATAAATAGAAAGCATTTCTCTTGGCATCAAACACACAAGAAATACCAAAGTCACTTTTCATTCCAAAATCCCCTCTAGAGAGAATGTGAAAGAACCTGAAGTAATGGCACTACCGGGTAAGCCACTTGAAGAGAAAAATAAAAATGAGGCTAAACCGGTGATTAAATTACCATTCCCCTCTAGAGTAGCCAAGAAGGATTTGAAAGCGAAGGATTTTGAGAAGTTTGCTGCAATGTTCAAAAAATTAGAGATTAACTTACCCTTCTTTGAAGCACTGGAGAATATACCTTTGTACAAGAAATTCATGAAAGAAGTGATTTCTGTCATACCCCAAAATTTGCCCGGTCAATTCATGTCTTTTAATTCATCAAGGATCAAAATTAAGAATCATGGGGTTTGACGTTCCTATTGTCAAACCTGCGTTCTTATAGAATATCCTGAGTTAAAATGAGGTTTAAGGTTAGAAGACGCTTGAGCCCAGTCATCTGACCCATTTGTTCTATTTTCGAGATTTTTAGTCCGTTTCACAATTGATCATATAACTCATGATTTTTGTTGGATTATGAATTTCAATATTTGGTTTAATCTTTTTTTAACTATTATTATTTATAAATATTACTATTGTTAGGATTAATATTATTAATTTAATTACTAGTATTATTAGGACTTTATTCTTTTTATAATAATTAAGCTAATTGGGTAATAGGCCCATTAAGTATGGAAAAACCTAATTTAACTAATATAAATAAAAATATTTTGTACAGATGAAAAAAAAAGACAATCCTAATCCTCTCTCTCACGTAGGGTGAAAACTTTTTTTCTAAAAAACCACTCTCATAAACCTTCAGAACCATCACAACTTATGTTTTTTAGAACTAAGAAATCATCCCAGTGACAATTTCATAACCTTTGAGTCTTGATTTCAAACCAATTCTTAACTCCATTAAAATCATCAATAACCCAATTAATCCAAACTGCAGTCATAACATGGTTGTGGAAAAATCTTGGCATAAACCATAATTGATGTTTCTGCAGGAACTATATCCCTGCAATTCAATAATTATTTTACTAACATTGTAAATTACAGCCTGTACAAATTAGTGTTTTGTTTTTTACAGAAAAAAGAAGAAGCTCTCTCCGAACCAACAACATCCGCGACGACATCCCTCCAGCCACGCCGCCAAATTGCCCCATCCCGGCCGATCCCTTTCTCAGCGGTCACAATCACGCAATACTGTTCCGATCGGAACCTCACGCCATCGCACGGACCGAACAACCTAGCGCCATCCATGGCCTCCCTTCTGTGTAGATCCGCCCCCTTCCCTGCTGCGGATCCGAAACTTCGGCCGCTCCTGTGCTTTCCGATTCATCCCAAAAATCGAAAGGGAGGCTTGGCTTGGCTTGCTGTATCTTCACGTTGATAATCTGTAAAAGAAAAGGATGGGAGTTGTTGGTGTGGGTCAAAGGAATAGATAAGGATTGGAGTGTGTTGGGACCCACGCGTTAATTTCTTGAATCCCGTTTAACAAGCGCTTTTTTATTATTCTTTCTATTTATTTAATAACTCAAGCATGTAGTACAGGTGGTTGGAGAGAGAGATGCGTAGCCATGAGGTTGCTGGTTCGATCCCCAGCGCCTTCAAGTTATTTTCACTTATTTTCTGCTCGTAGATCCAGTGCATGCCTCCTCGTCAAACGCACCATACACCCTCACCACGCACCACAGGATCTCCCATGATCCCGATCTAACGTCCAGGAACAGGCAGGTCCATCATACACTCTAAAGGGGATGCCACATGCAATCAAAACCAGGTTTTGTCATACGTTTTTTACTTTTTTGTTATTTGTTTGTTTAGATTAAAAATAAGTAATTATTTATATTATATTTGATTAATTTATAAAATTAGGATTAGGATATAAAATAGGGTTAGGATTACTTAGAATTATTTCCCTGATTATTTCGATTTATCGATTTAATTTATTGAATTAGTTTTAATTATATTAAATCACAAAACACTATAAAAGCTACCAATACATTAGGGTTTGTCCAATCCCATTGTCCATTCGACAACAAAGAAAAACATTAACCTTCGATTAATTCTCTCCTCGACCCGACTAAATCTATTAGTCGCATTAGACGAGAGATAAAATACATCAAAATTAAAATACATTTAATTTGCTGCCCGCGACAATCAATCCATCGATCTGAGTAACCAGCAATGCCCATTAATCCGTTAGCTATACTGACTAAATCTATTGGTCATCACATCTAATGGTGCCATACTAAACCAGGGTTGTACGCCCAAACATTCAAAACACACTAAACCACGACACCACAAATTTTCATCTGTTTAAACACTGCGATGTTCACAACTACGACAAGGTAATTCAAAATACCTTCGAACTTCGCATTTCAAAAACGGCGATAAGGCAACTCAAAAAGCCTTCAAAACAACTTCAAATACATTCAAATCAAATTCAATTCTAAGGCGTACAACGCTGTGCCCGAACTACGTTGACTCTGATTCTCCCTAAGGAGATACGTAGGCACTTGGATAACCAAGGCGAGTCCCCTTCCCCATAAATCTCATTTTTTCCCTATTCATTTCTTTAGCTATTAATCCTAATATTTTAGCCATAAAACTTGACCTTAGATTCAAAGCCATAGGAAAGGGTTGAGGGTGCCTAACACCTTCCCTCGACCTGATTATAATAATCTTACCCTGATCTCTTAACTGCGTAGGGTTTCCTATTCGCCCTTCAGAATAGGTGGCGACTCTAAAAGTCTAATTTTTAGGGCAGGTTGCTATAGCTGGCGACTCTGCTGGGGATACACTTAATGGTGAATTACTATACTCCTATAGGTTTTGGCAGGGTTTAGGTTTGTGGCAAACTATTTAGGTTTTTGGCAAATTTTTTAGGGTTTGGCTAGTTAGCCATTTTAGGGTTTATTTATTTTTGTAAATATTGAAAATTTTATTTACTTATTTATTTTTCCATCTATTTACGCCAGTTAAATAAATATATATTTATTTAAATAATTGCTGCTTTAATGCATTTTCTAAACTATAAGCAGCCAGATTGTGAGGTTAGTTTTTTATATTTAAATTTAATTTTATTTATTTATTCACAGCCTTAAATTACCGCAACGTTTTTACAGTAATTTAAATATTTATTTAATTGCTGTTTTACTATATTCTCGAATTATAAGCGGCTGGATGTCGAGGTTAGTTTTTAAATATTTAAATTTAATCTAATTTATTTATTTACTTATTTTAAAGTTCATTTATTTATAGCAATTTAGTTAAATATTTGTTTATGTGAATATTTGCTATTCTTATTGCATCTTCTGGGTTATATATAAACTGTTGTTAAACCTAAGCGTGTGAATTATATTTAAGACCAGAGGGGAATTACATCACCTACGAGTCTTATTATAATTCCACTCAGAGTGGGTTAAATATCCGGAAAGGTCTGATACGAGGCTTGACCTTGTTGAGGGCTGGACTGGGTATTTAGCTGATCTCTCTGGGAACCTACCCCTAAAACTCGAACCTCATGGATAAATGAGTTGTTCTAAAATCCAAAGAGACAAAAAGTCTCGGCGGCTACGAACGACCCCATGAGACCTTCTAGAACATACCAATGGGAAGGGTAGGCACCCTAAGCCGTTACGTCGAACCTATGAACCTAGGGCTTATGTGCTTATGTGTTTATTATATACTGCGAATGTATGGAGTTTTGATTTTGCAGGTATTCCTACGCGTCCCTTGGCCCACAGGGACCCTATTGCTAAAACCATGTCCTTCCCACGAAGGACACCTTCATTTATGCACGTTGATTGGCCTCTCGATGGCCATGAGACTTAGTGACTGTCATGAACAGTCACCCCGCGCCTGCATCTATGCATTCCCTAGCCTGTAGGGATTTTCTTCTTACACCTTTGTATTCTTACAATTACGTGTCCTTCCCACGAAGGACATCTTCGTTTACGCACGTCAATCGGCCTCTCGATGGCCATGCGATCCAGTGACTGCCTTGAACGGTCACCATGTGCTCACATCTCCGTATTCCTTAGCCTGTAGGGATCCCATTTCTAAAAACACATCCTTCGTTTGAAGGACATCTTCGTTAGCATACGTTGATTGGCCTCTCGATGGCCATGTGACCGAGTGACTATCTTGAACGGCCACCTCGTGCTTGCTCCTACGAACTCCCTAGCCTGTAGGGATTTCCTTCTATGTCCATTTTTTTTTACAATGACTTCGTCCTTACTCTAAAGGACACCCTCATTAACGCGCGTCTATTGGCCTCTCGATGGCCATGAGATCTAGTGACTGTCTTGAACGGTCATCCCGTGCTTATTCCTACGAACCCTCTAACTTGTAGGGTTTGAATTTTCATTCATGCGTCTTCAATCCCTAGCCTGTAGGGATTTCATTTCATCCGATATCATCCTTATATAGGTTGTGTTCCGCATAGAGAACCTTCCCACGAGGGACAACTTCATGGGTACACGTTGATTGGCCTCTCGGTGGCCATGAGACTTGGTAACTGTCTTGAATGGTCACCAGCCGCTACCTTCTGCATATTCCATAATCTAAGGGATTTCCATTGGCGTGTCGTAACATATAGCTTGCAAGGATTTCACTAGGGTCAAATGTCATCCCTAAATCCACATAAGGCTATCCCTAGGATTATACTTCACACATCTGCATTGCATACACAGAGTTATAATACAAGGGGTCTCTCGCATACGCACGCGTTCGCATTTTCATGCACTCATTCATACATTTACATTCGCATCTTCGCCCGCACCCATACTTACCATGCTAGCCGGTTTCCCGAAACTCCCGAAGGAAAAGATCACAATCTATGGAGAAAGGAGAATAAAATATGAACGTGGTCTTACAAGGAGGAAAAAAGGGATGTCCTTCGCCATGCCGACTACATGTCCATGCCTTGTCGTAATAGGACTATAAATATAACTAAGGTCATCGTTGAGCAAAGATTAGTTCAACAAAAGAGTTCCCTCATAGATACACACAAGGGGTATCTAGTCATAAGGGGGTTCATCTATGAACATAGCAAAATTTACGTGGACGCTCTACGATAACTTGGGGGCAAGGGTCAGTCTAACTGGGGCAATACCCTGAACAAAAATGCATCACTACGATGGAGTAAAGGAGACATATGTTAACTCCCCACCAAGGGGCAAAAGGGTCATAGGTTCTCTCTATCAATCTACAAACTCTGGAGTTTACGAACGGTGTGACACCATCCTTAGGAAAAGCAAAAGAGGTTCAGTAAAAGGAAACTCATGAAGTTCCGATACAAAGAAAACCCACCGCTAACGATTTATTCCTAACAGGTTTGACATGTCCAAGGAGAATTCGAGGTTACCCTTTTTACTTCTATAAGTCTGGGAACCAAGGAGTAAACAAGGTCAACGGATTTACAAAGGAGATTACCCCTAGGATCGATAGGTTTTGCCATGCTCAGAATTCCAATCCCTACGATCGTTAAGTGTTACTCAAGATAAAAGTTGTACCTTCGGATTAGCAATTCTAATGGGATGACTACACAGGTTTTGGAATCGATTCACTCGCACGCTTCTATTCTATTCTATTCTAGTCTATTTCAAATTTAGGGTTATTAACAAACTGAAGGGAGAATGAAGAATACAAATAACTAAGTCTCGCTAAACATATGCTTTCAAGGTAAGACCGAGCCGAGGATGTACATGCATTGTTTCAATTCCCAAACAGTGGAGATATAAGGATGTTAATCCCTCGTCACCCCCTCGAGCCAGGAGTTGGAGTTTGTTTCTACTTTTCAAATAAACCTTGATTTTAACCAGGGGCAGGGTAGATTTCAATTAATTCAATGGTGTATTTTGGCTGTCAAGAGAATCAGTCAATCCAAGCAAAGGATCAAGCAAAGCAAAGGTCCAAGCATATCTTCTTCCTCACGTTCATCCAAGATTGAGGAAGCAATGGAGGTCACATTTACAACATCTTCTTCCTCAATAGATCATTCAAGATCGAGGACGTATCAAAGACGAAGCTTGCAAATCCAAGTCGACATGGCAGTCACAATATTCCAAATCCAAGGATTAAAAGGAGCATTCAAAAGAAAAAAAGAAAAACGCCTGCTAAGTCAAAATGAAAAATTCCATAAAGAGAAAACGAAAATAACTTAGGCAAAATTTAGGGCATCCCGATGGATCAAATTCAAGGGAATTGGTTCATGCAAAAATAAGGGATAAAGACAAAGGCGAAATACAAAGGATAAACTTGTGACTGTTAAATCATCAAAGCTTTTCATCAATGCTTGGATCTCTACTAAGGCTTTTGCTTAACATCAAAACTGAAACAATTCTCTTACATACAAAGTACATCCACTGGATTAGGCGAATTTCTAGGATCTGGAGAACATCAAGGAGAAAGGGGTGGGACAAATAAAATTTTGAGCCTTATATCCATTGTTTCTTAAAACATGAACCAGGCCATGTTACAACATGCAAAAGTCCTAATTGAGGCAAGGTTAACCATTAAAGCATATTAAGCAGTATTTTGTTATACTGACTCCTAGGTTTGTTAAAACTATTTCTAACCATTACATTTCTTCAAACGTTCATTTCTAATCATCCAGTCCCAATTCATAACGGACTTTGATTTCAAAACTTGCATACACATTGCATTGGAGTTACTTCTCAAATGGTACAACGACATCTGCGAGTATACACTTAGCATCGATGAGATCTCGAAATGGGTTAATCAAAGGTGATCCTTTCTAATAAAGACTCTGGAATGGAGGAACCACATCTAGGGGGTTCTCCTAAACAGGGGCAAACTTTCAAGGATTGCAGGGGCATACAATCAAAGATCCTATTTACTAGGGGGCATTCTTCCTAAGGTTCAATCGACTTGGGGGCACATCTCGAAGCAATAACAAACAGGGGCATGTCAAACATGGGAAGAATTCAAATACAAAAGGATAGAACACTATGGATAACCCTCCATATCCTAGAGATCAAGGGCATATCCTTCAATCTAAACGTCAAAACACATGACAAGGTTATTCCTCGGGGCACTTCCCTCATGACTTGGAGATCATAAGCATCTTCTCCCACGAAAATATTGGGGCAATGGATATCAAATCCATAAGACGCACAACATAAGGAAAAGGCGTTCTCGCACTTTACAACATCCGACAAATCATTCTCCTAACTATGGTCTTCAAAATTAAAAAAAACAGGGATTGGGAAGTCGCGCTAGCATCACACCCCACCTTATCAAACAAACTTACAACTCCAACGAGCTATATACACTTTGGTTATCAACAACCTATCATGGGATCATCATGCATTACATACATTGGTTGATACATTACACCGTACCTTTTCAGGTAGTCTTCTTTAAGACAAATCCCACGATCCTTTCTAGGAACCTTTTTTAGGTAGTCTTCTTAAAGACGAATTATCGCCATTTCCAAGAACCTCTTTAGGTAGTCTTTTTTCAAGACATTCTTTTCTAAAAAAACCTTTTTAGGTAGTCTTCTTTAAGACAAATTTCTATCCATTCTAAAAACCTTTCCAGGTAGTCTTCTTTAAGACAAAACTTACGATCCTTTCTAGGAACCTTTTCAGGTAGTCTTCTCTAAGACAAATCTTACGATCCTTTCTAGGAACCTTTTCAGGTAGTCTTTTCTAAGACATTCATCATCCTTTCTATGAATCTTTTCAGGTAGTCTTTTCTAAGACATTCATCATCCTTTCTAGGAATCTTTTCAGGTAGTCTTTTCTAAGACATTCATCATCCTTTCTAGGAACCTTTTCAAGTAGTCTTCTCTAAGACATTCATCACCTTTTCTAGGAACCTCTTCGGGTAGTCTTCTTTAAGACATTCTTTTTCTAAGAACCTTTCTAGGTAGTCTTCTTTAAGACGAATAATCATCGCCATTTCCAAGAACCTTTTTTAGGTAGTCTTCTTTAAGACATTCTCTTTCTAAGAACCTTTTCAGGTAGTCTTCTTTAAGACAAATTCTACGATCCTTTCTAAGAACATTTCTAGGTAGTCTTCTTTAAGACAATCATCGTCATTTCCAAGAACCTTTTTAGGTAGTCTTCTTCAAGATATTCTTTTTCTAAGTACCTTTTAAGGTAGTCTCCTCCAAGACATTCTTTTTCTAAGTACCTTTTCAGGTAGTCTTCTCCAAGACATTCGTTTTCTAAGTACCTTTTCAGGTAGTCTTCTTTAAGACAATTTGTCATCCTTTTCAGGAACCTCTCCGAATAGTCTTCTTTAAGACATTCTAAAAACCTTTTAGGTGGCCTTTTTCTAAGGCATCCATTATCCTTTCCAAGAACCTTTTTAGGTAGTCTTTTTAAGACATATCCTTCAGCCTTTCCAGGCAGTCTTCTTTAAGACATTCCTTATCCTTCGCTCAGAACCTTTTAGGTAGTCTTCTTTAAGACAAATTGCGTCCTTTGCTAAGAACCTTTTTAAGGTAGTCTTCTTTAAGACAAATGTTCACATCCATTCCGGAAACCTTTTTAGGTAGTTTTGTTTAAAACGTATCATAACCTGTCTAGGTAATCTTGTTTAAGGCATTTTCATATCCTTTCCAGGAACTCCTTTAGGTTAATCTTGTTTAAGACATTCCATATCCTTTCTAAAAGCCTCTCCAGGTGAATCTTGTTTAAAGACACATCTCAGCCTATCTAGGTCAGTCTTGTTTAAGGCGTATCATGCCTTTCTAGGTAGCCTTCTTAAAATATTTATCCAATCTTTTCTAAGACATAATCCTATTTCCAATCCTGTTTCCAATCCTATTCCGATCCTATTTCAATCCTATTTCCAATCTTATTCCAATCCTATTCCAACCCTATTTAAATCCCATTTCAAATCCTATTCCAATCCCATTTCAATTTCAATTTCAATTTCAATCCAAATCGTGACATTTGCGTTACGTCTTATCACGTTAATCCTTTAGCGATGATATGGCACCGAGTTCTTTGGTACGTAAGTAACCAAGACTCATTTCAATTTCAATTTCAATTTCAACCCAAATCGTGACCTTTGCGTTACGTCTTATCACGTTAATCCTTTAGCGATGATATGGCACCGAGTTCTTTGGTACGTAAGTAACCAAGACTCATTTCAATTTCAATTTCAATTTCAATCCAAATCATGACCTTTGCGTTACGTCTTATCACGTTAATCCTCTAGCGATGATATGGCACCGAGTTCTTTGGTACGTAAGTAACCAAGACTCATTTCAATTTCAATTTCAATTTCAACCCAAATTGTGACCTTTGCGTTACGTCTTATCACGTTAATCCTTTAGCGATGATATGGCACCGAGTTCTTTGGTACATAAGTAACCAAGACTCATTTCAATTTCAATTTCAATTTCAATCCCAACCATGACTTACTGCGTTAGTCCCTGAGCAGCAATAAGTTATGTCATATCACGTTAGTCCCTTGGTAGTGATATCCTTCCAAATCTCCTCGCTGATTCGTATCACGTTAGTCCCCTGGCAGTGATATAAAGCTACGTCTCTTTACAAATAGGGATTTATTTTCCCCAATCATAAGGTTTCTCAAACAGTTCTTCAATTGGGCTTATCACGTTAGTCTCTTGGCAGTGATCTCCTTCAAAACTTCACCAACAAACAAGGCTTTTTTTTATTTTCCAAACTTACTAACATACTTCAACTAACATAACTAACAATCATGCATCATTCAATTAACATACCTCATTCATACATAATGCATATACATACATCACTCTCATTTATTTTGAGAAGCTCACTGCATCACACATTGCATGCATCATAACATTGCATAAAATTCAGGTTGCCTTTTTAGGCTATGCTACAATCAAAGCATCCGGTTCCTTCCAGAAAGTATTTGCTTCATATGCAAAAAAAATGGTATTTACCTCGGGTGGCATCTGTAAGCCCATCTCCCATATAACTTCTTCCCAACAAAGGCAAATTTCAGGGCATTCTCAGTGTTCAATCATCTTCTACCTTTAGATCGCGATAGGAAGACGTGCCTATCTGGCTCTTCAGATTTAAGAAGATTGAACAGGGGCAGCTGTCATACCCCAAATTTTGCCCGGTCAATTCATGTCTTTTAATTCATCAAGGATCAAAATTAAGAATCATGGGGTTTGACGTTCCTATTGTCAAACCTGCGTTCTTATAGAATATCCTGAGTTAAAATGAGGTTTAAGGTTAGAAGGCGCTTGAGCCCAGTCATCTGACCCATTTGTTCTATTTTCGAGATTTTTAGTCCGTTTCACAATTGATCATATAGCTCATGATTTTTGTTGGATTATGAATTTCAATATTTGGTTTAATCTTTTTTTAACTATTATTATTTATAAATAATACTATTGTTAGGATTAATATTATTAATTTAATTACTAGTATTATTAGGACTTTATTCTTTTTATAATTATTAAGCTAATTGGGTAATAGGCCCATTAAATATGGAAAAACCTAATTTAACTAATATAAATAAAAATATTTTGTACAGATGAAAAAAAAAGACAATCCTAATCCTCTCTCTCACATAGGGTGAAAACTTTTTTTTCTAAAAAACCACTCTCATAAACCTTCAAAACCATCACAACTTATGTTTTGTAGAACTAAGAAATCATCCCAGTGACAATTTCATAACCTTTGAGTCTTGATTTCAAACCAATTCTTAACTCCATTAAAATCATCAATAACCCAATTAATCCAAACTGCAGTCATAACATGGTTGTGGAAAAATCTTGGCATAAACCATAACTGATGTTTCTGCAGGAACTATATCGCTGCAATTCAATAATTATTTTACTAACATTGTAAATTACAGCCTGTACAAATTAGTGTTTTGTTTTTTACAGAAAAAAGAAGAAGCTCTCTCCGAACCAACAACATCCGCGACGGCATCCCTCCAGCCACGCCGCCAAATTGCCCCATCCCGGCCGATCCCTTTCTCAGCGGTCACAATCACGCAATACTGTTCCGATCGGAACCTCACGCCATCGCACGGACCGAACAACCTAGCGCCATCCACGGCCTCCCTTCTGTGTGGATCCGCCCCCTTCCCTGCTGCGGATCCGAAACTTCGGCCGCTCCTGTGCTTTCCGATTCATCCCAAAAATCGAAAGGGAGGCTTGGCTTGGCTTGCTGTATCTTCACGTTGATAATCTGTAAAAGAAAAGGATGGGAGTTGTTGGTGTGGGTCAAAGGAATAGATAAGGATTGGAGTGTGTTGGGACCCACGCGTTAATTTCTTGAATCCCGTTTAACAAGCGCTTTTTTATTATTCTTTCTATTTATTTAATGACTCAAGCATGTAGTACAGGTGGTTGGAGAGAGAGATGTGTAGCCATGAGGTTGCTGGTTCGATCCCCAACGCCTTCAAGTTATTTTCACTTATTTTCTGCTCGTAGATTCAGTGCATGCCTCCTCGTCAAACGCACCATACACCCTCACCACGCACCACAGGATCTCCCATGATCCCGATCTAACGTCCAGGAACAGGCAGGTCCATCATACACTCTAAAGGGGATGCCACATGCAATCAAAACCAGGTTTTGTCATACATTTTTTATTTTTTGTTATTTGTTTGTTTAGATTAAAAATAAGTAATTATTTATATTATATTTGATGAATTTATAAAATTAGGATTAGGATATAAAATAGGGTTAGGATTACTTAGAATTATTTCCCTGATTATTTCGATTTATCGATTTAATTTATTGAATTAGTTTTAATTATATTAAATCACAAAAACACTATAAAAACTACCAATACATTAGGGTTTGTCCAATCCCATTGTCCATTCGGTAACAAAGAAAAACATTAACCTTCGATTAATTCTCTCCTCGACCCGACTAAATCTATTAGTCGCATTAGACGAGAGATAAAATACATCAAAATTAAAATACATTTAATTTGCTGCCCGCGACAATCAATCCATCGATCTGAGTAACCAGCAATGCCCATTAATCCGTTAGCTATACTAACTAAATCTATTGGTCATCGCATCTAACGGTGCCATACTAAACCAGGGTTGTACGCCCAAACATTCAAAACACACTAAACCACGACACCACAGATTTTCATCTCTTCAAACACTGCGATGTTCACAACTACGACAAGGTAATTCAAAATACCTTCGAACTTCGCATTTCAAAAACGGCTATAAGGCAACTCAAAAGCCTTCAAAACAACTTCAAATACATTCAAATCAAATTCAATTCTAAGGCGTACAACCCTGTGCCCGAACTACGTTGACTCTGATTCTCCCTAAGGAGATACGTAGGCACTTGGATAACCAAGGCGAGTCCCCTTCCCCATAAATCTCATTTTTTCCCTATTCATTTCTTTAGCTATTAATCCTAATATTTTAGCCATCAAACTTGACCTTAGATTCAAAGCCATAGGAAAGGGTTGAGGGTGCCTAACACCTTCCCTCGACCTGATTATAATAATCTTACCCTGATCTCTTAACTGCGTAGGGTTTCCTATTCGCCCTTCAGAATAGGTGGCGACTCTAAAAGTCTAATTTTTAGGGAAGGTTGCTACAATTTCTATAAAGAGACCAGTAGGAGTGGAGCCTGAAGTGGTAACTGAAAAGTGTGGTAGAGTCTCACCAGAAAGGAGGATCCCAATCAAGAAGAAAGACCCTGGAGTAGTGGCAATTCCTTGCACTATCAATGAAAGATCGTTCAAGAAGGTGTTAATTGATTCTGGTTCTAGTGTAAGTTTAATGCCATTGTCTATCTTCAAAAGGCTTGACATTGGAAAGATAAGCGAGACTGAGACCAAATTGAAATTTGCTGATCACACCATTAAGCAGTCATATGGGATAGTTGAAGATGTATTGGTGGAGATCGGTGAGTTTATCTTTCCAGTTGATTTCCACATTATGGATATTCCCGAAGATGAAGAGACGCCTTTCCTTCTTGGGCGGCCATTTTTGATTACTAGTCGATGCAGTCTGGATCTCGAGAAAGGGACACTAACAGTAGAATCATTTGATGAAGAGCTAACAATGAAGGTCTTGGACGTCAAAAAGAAAGGTGCATGTGGAAATAATAAATTGTCGGTTGGTATAATTAGAAGTGAGGGAGAGAGCAAAAGTCCAAAACCCCTCCCAGAAAAAGGATCGAGCATAGTCTCTCACGTGGGCTCAGCTCAGGCATCTATCATAAGTTCTGCGTTCATTCAAGAAGTCAAAAAGAAGAAAAAAGAGGACAATCAAAGTGAGAAGATGAAAGTGGATAGTAACTAGAAGAGAAAAGCAACCCGGTTTGGAGAAGTGACAAGCAACCAGGTTTGGAGGAGGAAGTACCCTCCATAATAAAGGGTAATGGACCGTCGAGCCATGCGACGTTAAACGAAGCGCTTCGTGGGAGGCAACCCACGGTTTTAATTATGCGGTTTACTTTTTGTTTTGTTTTTTAGAAAATAAAGAAAAGTGGGTCCCTCTGGTGAAAGCTAGGAAACGGAAGCTGGAGCCGCAGTACCCTTTGTGAGTTCACCCTCGCTATCTCGAATTTAAACATTGAGGTCAATGTTTGGTTCAAGTGTGGGGGGGTTTTATTGCATTCTATTTTTATTTTGAGTATTTGTTTTTCCTAGTATTTCTATGCTATTATGTTTACCAGGTGTTACAGATTAATGAGATTTACCGGATGGTTGATGGAGTGGTAGTAAAAGGATGAAAGATCCAACCCAAACTTTCACCCCAGGCATCCCTGGAAGTTGATTCAACCAAAAATAATTGTTGGACGCAACTTGATGACACCGGACCGAGATTGAAAGTTGGTACACACGAACCGAAAAAGGAGCATCATCACACGATAAGTACTATGGATCCTGTAAGTTATGCCCAACATGGTGAGAACACAAAAGCCATAAATATATCATCATAAGAGAGTAGTCAGGTATGACTTTAGCACTTTGAATTTGCGTACATTCTGCTCATATGACACTACATGATGACACAAACTGAGGCATGTTGTTTTTGTTCCCCTCTGAGCCTTTCTAGCCTTCCCATGTTTATTTTTATCCATTGTAAACCCCTTTGAACCTGTATCCCTTGTTTGTGTTAACCACATATATTAACTCTTGGCCAAAAATTAAAAAAAATATTCCTAATTTTTTTTACCCTGCTCGGCATAAGTGTTGTAATGTTGTTGTTATATCAGTGCAAAAAATTGTAAGTTTGGGGTAGTACACCTAAAGAATGGAGAGTGCGAAAAAAAAAATGAATGAAAAAAAAAAGAGAAAAGAAAAATGTTGAGACATCAAAGTTCCTTAAGAAAAGGAAGAATTCGAAGAAGCACTCGCCTAAACAAAGAGACTCATTAATTTATCACACACTCAAAGCAAAAATAAATAAATTGAGTGAAGCAAAAAAAAAGGAATAGAAATAAGGGTGTGGTTAAATCCTATGATGCTATAAGAAGCACGAAAACAAGAAAAACAACACGAATGCTGAGCCTATAACCCTTGTGTATCCTTTTCCTTGTTTATCTCATCGCACCTAAGCCCCGCTACATCCCAAAGACCTCAAAAAGTGTGTGCAGAGTGTTTGTGTATGAAAGTAGAGTTTACTCAAATTTAAAAGTTGGTATTGCATATCATGGCTTGTGAGTGAAGTTCATTTAAACCCCAAGAGAAATGGTGAGAAATGTGAAAAAGCTTGCAGGTGAAGGAGTACTTTGACGTGGAAGTGAAGCGGGAAACCCGGTTCGTGAAACTGAAAAAATTGATCGGAAAGGTATAAGTTGAGTTACGAAAAGCATTGGTTGTATTGTGGTAAGCATGAATTCAGGGGTGACCTTTGTTTTGTTCTCTCATGCATCACTTGAGGACAAGCAATGAGATAAGTTTGGGGTTGTGATCGGTCACCATTTCTACTTATTTTCATCATAAATTCGGCATAAGATCATCATACTTGGTAACACTTTGTGGTTGTTTTCAAGAGTTTTTCATTGATTCCTTTAATATTAGTTAATTGCTTGCATTATGTTATTGTGCCATTTATCATGTCTTTTTAGATGCTTTTGATCTCTCTACTTGGTGGTTGTAGGTTAATTCTGGATCAGATGGAAATTTCACAAGTGTTGGTGTAAAAGAAGCTGAAAATCGTGACAAGCATGTAGTATTTTGATCATAACTGGAGCTTCGTAACTCAGAATGACGCGGTTCTGGTGGCAAAATTTTGCTAACGAAAAGGGCTACAACTTTGATGTTGAAGTCAAAGCCAAATTATGAAGGCAGAGGCTGACACGGCCGGACCGTGTCAAGTGACACGGTCAGACCGTGTCAAGTGACACGGCCGTGTCCAACCTGCTGAAGAATTCTCCCCAAAAGTGGCAGAAGCTGACACGGTCAGCCCGTGTCAAGTGACACGGCTGTGTCAGCTGGTGCGGACAGAAATTCTGAATTTTTCTATTTTTTTATTTTTTAAAGCACCAGGGGCATTTTGGGTGTTCTGTCTTGGACCTGAAAACCTAGAACAAATTAAAAGTGATTTTGAGACAAGAGGAGAGGCACTTTTGATGGTACGATAGAATTCCAGAGAAGAGAAAGATAGCTTCATCAAGGTTTTGGAAGACGAAGAGATTCAACGGTGGACACCATTGAAGATCAGAGTTCTCCTAATCTTTGTAATGTCTAAACTTTTTCAGTTTTGGTTTCTTGAATATTATGAGAGGCTAAACCCCCCAATGCCAGGGGGTGTCCCTGATTTTAATTGTAATGACTATGATCTTCGTATTTTTTTAATCAAGTATTCGTATTATGCAATTTAATTGTCTAATGTTTTTATGCCTTCTTTGTTGGACAAACAAGGATTAATTTCCGGTTAACAATTTGTAGGACTATGATTGTTAAGGTTTTTAGGCAATTGAATCTGAAATATCACCTAGGACTAGGGATACCGTAAGGTTATTTGAACATTCTTGATTATTTACATCTTTGGTTTACAAACCTATGTTTCTAAGGACTTAGGCAATAGGATTGCAAACCAAAAGGTTTTCACCAAGGACTTAGGAAAACACCCTTAAGAACAAATAGTTGCATCCTATGAACTTGTTAAAGAGATCTTTTTACAGAGTCATTATAAGGCAAATCATACACCTACCTTGGCATTGCTCTAAATTTATATATAAAAGTTCAACTTTAATTTTAGCTTATTTTTATTATTTTAGCTTATTTCGTTGATCATTTAAAACAACACCCCTATGCTCTTTTGTTTAATTGACCAATATAATAACTTATATTTCCTACGCAATCCTCGTGATCGATACTTGGGGTAAAACCCATTATAACTACACCGGTGAAAATAGTACACTTGCTATTTTTCCGATCAAGTTTTTGGCGCTGTTGCCGGGGATTGCCAAAATATAAGTGATTAATAAGTCAATTGAAGTTTTGTTGCTCTGCAACTAAAATTCTATTTTTGTGCAATTTTTATTTTGATTTTTTTTTATTATTTGTGCTTCCAATTAATCATTGTCTAATCTTGTATGCGAGGTAAGGCCTCAGCAGAATTTCTTTTTGACGCAGAACCAGAAAGATCGTTGCGAGCAAGACTTCGTGAAGTTAAGCAAAAAAGACTAGCATCCAAAAGAAGATTCAACTATATTTTCAGAATCGGAGAAAGAAGAAATACAATCCATCCCAACCGAGCAGTCAGATTCAGAATCTGAAACTATGGCAGAGGATCCACCACCTCCTCTAGAAAGACTTTTAGGTGATTATGGAAGGGTGATCCGCTGTCGCACGCGGGTCAAAAACGAGTTAATTTGTAAAACTGTAGTAACGACGGTAACGGTAACTCGAGTATCGTCTCTCAAGGATTCTTGAATTATTAACTGAAATCGAAATTGGGGGGGTTGGTTTGGTTTTGAATTACAGAAAAAGTGCTTAAAATAAGTGATTATCAAAATAAGCTGAAATGATTAATCTACTGTTTTGGCTTCCTAACTTATCATCGATCCAAATAATTTCCAACTCACAAGCGGATTCTATTCCCTTTTCGATTATAAAAAAAATTATACAAGCGCAATTGAAATTATGTGATGTATGTTCCTAATTCCCGAATTAAGCAAACGGATTATATATAGCAATCGTGAATTAAGCAAACACGACAAACATACGCGGATTAAGCAAACGCGATTAAAGTATAGGAACATGCAACCATCGAAATAAATCAATCTAACTTTGGATAATATCGACTTAAGCAAACAACATATCAAAGATTAGAATTGAAAGGAAATAGATTAATTGGAAAATATAAGAACCTCAAAGTATCGGCGGAAACCGTTTACAGCAGATTAACCTCTAGGAATTAGTTCTTCATGATCAAACGTACAAGCTCTTCCAAAAATGTGAATGGTCATAATCAGTAACGCGGCTGCTACCCTAAGGGGAAATAGTACATCCCGTTTTACAAACCAACTGGGTCGAACATACGACCCAGGCCCAAAACTAATGACCCGAAACTTAAATAAACGAGTGCTGCAACTTCAACGAATTTTCTGGCCCTGCTACAGTCCGATTCTGACTTCGGCTCCAACATAAGAATTGTAGCTCTTTCTCTTAGCTTTCCGACGATTATTAGAACGCCTCAATCGGACTCCTGGAACTCCAGATATGATCGTTTCCGTGCAGACTGCTAATGCTGAAAATTAAATACGAAAATCAAATAACAATAAAAATAAATTAAAATATAAAAACATTATAAAATACAAAAATAAGACAAGCAAACCATGGAAATGTATAAGTACAAACGTAGAGGAATGTGCATCAAAATGCACTGATCAAATTCCCCCACACTTGAACTTTTGCACTCCGAGCAAAATGAAAAACAAAACAAAGAAAGCACAAATACATCAACATTTACTCATCCTAGGCTACAAATCTTCTTCGGGTAAGTTTGCATCGACAGGTACTAATCTTGCACACTAAGGGCATCGTAAGAACACTAACCACAGATATGCATACATAAGCCTCCTAAATACACAAACCAATTCAATTCATATTATTGTACCATAGCCTAACTTACTCATCCTTTTTGCTCTTTTTCATTCAGGCGCAATCACATTAAACCCGTTATCTCCACACACTTATAGCAGGACGACCCGTTAGTGACTCTGATCCTTTTTTGCACGGGGTTCTGGTACTTACGTGGCATAACCCTTTGCTTACTCAGATGTAGTTGCGGGGGATCGGACCGTAATCCTCCCTACCAAGTTCAGCACCAGAAACCGCTGAACCAACTAACAAAGAGTTTTGAAATTTTTTTTTGTGAAGATTACACAACCGTTGGGTTAAGTGACCGGGTGAGGGTCACCAAACTTAGAAGGTGTATTCTCTTTTTCTTTTCTCTTTTTTTTCTTTTCGGAAATTCACTTATATTCATCGGCTTCCCTGCGTAAAGTGTGTGAGAGATGGTGCCGACTGCTGAAATAAACTACTCAAGAGCTGTCAAAGAATGAGAAATTAAGGCTAAAACATAATATAAAATTCAAATCAATTTCCATATGCAGGAGACTTACGGTGTTAAAATGATACCGATCTTGTGAATTTTTCCCAAGTCTCCACAAACTCGACTCAAATCAGTCTATAGCCCAAAACTTTCAAAAAGATGCTTTTTTTTAAGAACGAAAACAAAGGAAAAAAAACAAAAACAAAGAAAATAAAGAAAGTAAATTATTCCCTCCCCCACACTTAAAACATGCATTGTCCTCAACGAAAGAACATAAATATAAAATAAGAGTGAGAGAAAGGAAAGAACACACCCGAGGGGTTAAGGTGAGATGTAGCTTTCATGTCTGGTGGTTTTGGTGGAGGCCTTTCTGCACTACGAACACATGAAATAGGAAAAAGTAAATAGCAAGTGAACTTGAATGTTAGTAAAAAATCTGGTGGCTTAGGAGGAATAGTCTGCACATATGGTAAACCTGCAATAACAAAAGTATGAAGAATAGAAAATCCACATTTAGCTAGTGAGTTTGATAAAATAGGTGGAAGAGATGCACAAATGGTGAAAGATAACTCCATGTTGTTTGGCTTAATTAGAGTTTCCACCAAAAAAAGTTCTGCTACGGACAATGGTTGCTTATGGCAAATATCCACATTTTTTGTGTCAAATTCAAGAGTTGTTGAATTTGCTAGAATTTCTGCACAAGTGGTTGTCGGCATCAAACTATCTTCACCTGAAATGGCTGCACTAATCTCAAGACAAACATTACAAACACCACATTCACAAGCAAAAATTTCAAGAGATTTATCTACTTCAAGAGAAGTATATAATTCATCCAAATCAGATTTCAAGAAATTTTGTGGCATAATCTCTTTCATGCATTCACTTGAATTTTTGTTTCTTACTATGAGTTCATCATATGAAACAAACACGGTTTTAATGGGCTCACCTGGAAATTCATCAAGGCTGGTATCACATCGTGTTAACTCTAATGATGCAACAGGTTGTACATCATCATGAAACATCACGTTCTCTTGAATTTGATGGACACTTGAGATTATTTGTTCAGCTTGGACTTTTTTAACTGGAAACATAGATTGCATATATTGTTGAAACTGCAAATTATTTTCAGTCATTCGCTTATTATTTTCAGCCATTTGCTTGATAATTTCTTCCAAATATGATTGTGTGTCAGCTTTCAATGATGCATTTTGTTGAAATTGTTGATATGGCCAACGGCGCCAATTTGATCCGCTGTCGCACGCGGGTCAAAAACGAGTTAATTTGTAAAACTGTAGTAACGACGGTAACGGTAACTCGAGTATCGTCTCTCAAGGATTCTTGAATTATTAACTGAAATCGAAATTGGGGGGGTTGGTTTGGTTTTGAATTACAGAAAAAGTGCTTAAAATAAGTGATTATCAAAATAAGCTGAAATGATTAATCTACTGTTTTGGCTTCCTAACTTATCATCGATCCAAATAATTTCCAACTCACAAGCGGATTCTATTCCCTTTTCGATTATAAAAAAAATTATACAAGCGCAATTGAAATTATGTGATGTATGTTCCTAATTCCCGAATTAAGCAAACGGATTATATATAGCAATCGTGAATTAAGCAAACACGACAAACATACGCGGATTAAGCAAACGCGATTAAAGTATAGGAACATGCAACCATCGAAATAAATCAATCTAACCTTGGATAATATCGACTTAAGCAAACAACATATCAAAGATTAGAATTGAAAGGAAATAGATTAATTGGAAAATATAAGAACCTCAAAGTATCGGCGGAAACCGTTTACAGCAGATTAACCTCTAGGAATTAGTTCTTCATGATCAAACGTACAAGCTCTTCCAAAAATGTGAATGGTCATAATCAGTAACGCGGCTGCTACCCTAAGGGGAAATAGTACAACCCGTTTTACAAACCAACTGGGTCGAACATACGACCCAGGCCCAAAACTAATGACCCGAAACTTAAATAAACGAGTGCTGCAACTTCAACGAATTTTCTGGCCCTGCTACAGTCCGATTCTGACTTCAGCTCCAACATAAGAATTGTAGCTCTTTCTCTTAGCTTTCCGACGATTATTAGAACGCCTCAATCGGACTCCTGGAACTCCAGATATGATCGTTTCCGTGCAGACTGCTAATGCTGAAAATTAAATACGAAAATCAAATAACAATAAAAATAAATTAAAATATAAAAACATTATAAAATACAAAAATAAGACAAGCAAACCATGGAAATGTATAAGTACAAACGTAGAGGAATGTGCATCAAAATGCACTGATCAAAGGGCGAATGCACCACTTGGCTGAATGACAATCGTAAATCAACCGGTCAATGTGGCACACTTCCAACTACATCCCTCTACTATTCGCCAGTTGGAAAGCAAGCCCTTTTTAGGAAGAATCAATGAAGATGCGAATAAGCATCTACAGAGATTCCTCACCACAACAACATCATTGAAGATCGAAGGCCATTCTGAAGAAGCCAAGAGACTTGTGATGTTTCCTTTCACTTTATCCGAAGATGCGGAATAATGGTTTTACTCACTTCCAGCTGGGAGTATCACGACATGGCAAAAGATGGAAAATGCTTTCCTTAATGAGTATTTCCCTGCTTCAGTTTTCATTTGCAAAAGATATGACATTATCAATTTCAAACAGAAAGAAGGGTGTCACTCGGTTTTTTGAGGCGAACTGACTCCTTGCTCTCTCTTTTTTTTTTTGCAAGAGTCGCCACCGACTTTTATTTTGTCCAATATTTAGGAAAGGCATAAAAGAACAGAAAAAAGACCTTTTGACAGATTTTGGGTTCGGGGGGTTGGTTATACAAAGGGAAGGTTTTAAGCACCCTTTGTATCCATGGTTATCCATGGGCTCTTAATTTTGCTTAGATCACTTTTGTTTAAATGCTTTATTGATTTGAAAATAGAAGAAGTGAAGATGGACAATAGGTCACATAGGTCTCTGAAGAGTTTCACCGGGAATAATGCCCTTCAAATACCAGATGAAAGTTTTGAAAATAGATGAGAAGTTTTGAAAATACGTTGTTTGAAAATGAAAGTGTTTGAGCAAGCAATTAGGAGTTACCTACTCTCAATTTATAAGATCTTTCCTATGTGCTGGAATTTAAAATGCGGAAATGTAAAATGCGGAAAGTAAATCTACGCTATTACATCGATTGTGCAGGAAATGTAAACTACGCTATTTACATGAATTTGACAACCTATACATTTATCTAGGAATTTAAATTGCAAGAAATATAAAAGAAATGTTTTTGGATTTTTATGATTGATTTTAATTATAATTAATGCATGATTAATTAAATTAAAATGAGGAAAAAAGATGAAAATAAATTTCAAACCTAAAAATTAAGTTCAAAATATGTTAAAAAATGCTTGTTAATTAAATTTAAAACAAAACTAATTTTTTTTTGTTTTTTTTGAAATTTGATTTGAAATCTATTAAGTTAATTAATACATAATTATATAAATAATTACACAAATAATTAAAACTTGAAGAGAAAATTATTCAAAATATGTACAAAATTAGTTTATAATATATAAACAATATTTAATATAAAGAACAATTTTTTTTATGATTTTTGATTGGGTGAAAATAATTAAAAGATAAATATATGCATATTATATAATTAATTACACAAAATATTCAAATTATGAAGAAAAATAAAATATTTTTATATCAGAAAATAAAATATTATTTTAGAAACTTAAAAATATTTTTTGTGTATTTTTTGGATTTTTAAAACTATTTTTAATTAATTTAACAAAGAAATTAAAATAAAATAGAAAATAAAAAGATGAATGATCAGGTGTGGTATTTAAATGAGGACAATGGTAAGGATGAGTGTTTTGATGCGTTGGATTGAGAGTTTAATGAGATCAGACGGCCCAGATATTGAGGTCACATGGAAAGATGATGTAAAGCGCACATGGGAACCCAGGATTCAAAAACACTGGCGCGCGCGTTCTATCTAATGAGGTGAGGACACCTCATCGTCTTCAACCTCCAGCCAGCACCTTTAATAACGTTTTTGTAATAAAAGCGCTGTAATAGATACCTTCTAAACCTGCAAAATAGCGAATAGGGTCAAACATGAATATAAATTTGGCGCGACATGCCCATTCGATTCGTCTCAATCTACTGAATTCAACCATGCCCTTAATTTGTCCTATTTTTGGTTCTAACGAAAAACCCTAAATTTGAACTAAGAAACCCTAAAATGGTAGTTTCGTGTACAGGCTCCCAAACTTTAATTAAATGTCCAGAAATGATCAGGACATTAAGCTAAGTTCAAATATATGTCTACATCTTGTTAAACATGCCTGAATGATCAGATACGAGTTGGTTTTATTTTGAATAAATCGTGACCTGTAGTGCTTAGTTCAGTGGGTTTCAAGGCTGGGAAATGATTGGAATAGTTTCAGTGATACTTGAGGAAGGTGTTTGAATGTTTAGTTTGTATTGAAACTGACTTGAATTCAAAATTCGAATTTGGAATTTCTTTGAAAAATTTAAGTGATTACAAGTATGGTTACAAGCATAGATTCTCTTCTGAATTCGTGGTTTTTTATTTGTGAAGTACTCTAAGCTATTTATAAGCTATGTTGTGCTTAGAATTGAAGCCAAGAAGCCTTTTGTTGCCTTTGTTGAATTCTTGATTTTTTTATATTAAAACCTTTGAATTGTTGACCAAGTCTTGCTTCTCTTCAATGCTCTTGCCTTGTACCTCAATCTTCTGCAGAAAATTAAAGATTCTTGGATGACTCATGCTTAGAAACTAAGTTATCCATTATCCTTCCATTTTCCATTTTCATTTAATCTTAAAATAGGATAAAATTAAACCAAAAATGGATAAAAATGGTGTGGGCTTTGTCTTGGTCGTGGGAGGCCCATAATATCATGGAAAACATGTTTGAACATTGAAAACTTGGCCCCATCTGGAAAAAATACATTTTTGAGCAATGTTGGTTTTATGCATTTTCCCAAAATTTAGCCAACTTCAACAAGGTGTAAATCCCTCAATTTTTGTCATATGAAGGAGATCTTGCACTTTTTGGAAACCTCAAAGAGTCCTCTAACCAATGTCTTTGGTCTCATGTCAAAATTATTTTTGATGCTCCTTGTGTGTCCTTTTGAAAAAAGTGTCTTTTTGTTGACTTTGAAAATGACCTGTAATGTCTTTGTTCATATTTTTCAAATGGTGAATGTAATGACCATGGGATCAATTGCATTTGAAAGATAATTGAATTTCCTTCAAAATGAGCTTTGGTTTGAACTTTTTGGATGAAGGATGAGAGAGTTATGACCAGTCAAAGTTCAGTTGACTTTTTAGGAGAAAACCCTAATTTTGAATCTTAGGGTTTTGTTGATTTTTGATCTTTCCTTGATGAATTATGATCATCCAATGATCAAATGATGAATCCTTTGACAAAATATGGATGTTGACAAAAAATTTCATTTTTGACTGTCTGTTGACTTTTTTGGTCAAACGGGTCGTCTGTTGACTGTTTGAGCTGCTGACGGTGCGTCTGAGTGAATTGAAGTTTGAAAATTTGTATGATGGTACTTTGAGATGTATGGAGGTCCATGAAATCCATTTGAAGTCTCAAAAACTTGTTTCTCCTGAAAAACAATAAACCCTAATCAGGGACTGTTTGTGTAGGAGACAGTTAAGCGTACCTGATTTTTGTGCAGTGTTGAGTCTCTGCTAATCATGTGATATTCAGAAGACTTCTAGGACAAAAATCTTGGAATTTTGAAATGCAAAAGTTTGATTTGATTGATGGTACAAAACACGGAGAATTGTACTGTCAGCAGTTTGACTGTCAACTGACTATTCAGGCATGTAACAGCTAGAGTGAAAAATCAACGGTCAAAGTTAATTGTCTTTTTGTTGTTTTTGTTTTATGTGATTGGTGAAAATTTATTTACATGACTTGTTAGAAAAATACAGACATAATAAATAAATAATATTTACCGTACGCGAGCAAAATTACCGATAACCTTGTTACCAGTACAGTCTGAATCCCGGACTATGTGCCTGCAAAAGATTTATCTCTGTACCAATTGTGTCAGTACTATTTATCTGTAAATAAATATCAAATAAATAGCGTGTGTGAAGTAATAAACAGTAGTTGGCGTTTGCGTAAGAGTAAATCCAACAGCGAGCCAAAATACTGTATAAAAAATTCTAAAAACTAAGTATTTCATATGCCAGGATATTTGTGAAATAAAAATCCATGATTATATGAAACTCCTAATTTTTAGATTGGAGTTTTCTTGAAAAAATATGTGGGCAAATTTTGGGGTATAACAACGTCCAAATGGACAAAGAGAAAATAACAGAAACATAAATAATACGTCCAAATGGACAAAAAGAAAATAACAGAAACATAAATAATACGTCCAAATGGACAAAGAGAAAATAACAGAAACATAAATAATACGTCCAAATGGACAAAGAGAAAATAACATAAACATAAATAATACGAATGATAAAATAAAGCATAAAACAAGAAATATAAAGAGCAATATAATAAAATGCGGAAATTAAAGTCAATTGTTAGTATGTTAGCATGCGAATCATCTTGAAACTAGTCAAGTATATCCACGATGTTAGTGAAGATCGATGGTGAGTGAATGATGATCTCGAATTTAAAGTTAATGAAAATTTATCAGATGCTTGATAGAATCATAGCGACTACACGATAAATTTCTAAAAGTCTTAAATCAACTGCATACAATCTCTGCCATATTTCATCTTTTATTCCAATTCGGGACAAAGAAAAAAATAAGAAATAATATCAAATAATATACAAAAATAAACCTGAAATTGTGAAAAATTTACACAATAATAAGAGAGATATTTTGAAAGTATAATTAGGTTAAGAGAAAATAAAATGACAAAATCTTAAATCTAAAACAAATTAAACCTAATTTATTTTTTTGTGATTTTTTTTGAATTGATTTTAAGTTAATTAACAAGCTAATTAAACAAATAATTAAACTTAATGAGAAAAATAAATCTAATTATGTATAAAATTAGTATATAATATATAAACCTAATTTAACAAAAGAAATTATTTTTTTGGAATTTTTTGATAGGTTAGAAATAGTTAAAAAAAAGCAAATATATACATAATTACTAATTAATTAAGAAAAATAAATTAACTATGAATAAAAATAAAATATTTTTATGTCAAATATTGGATTATAAAAATATAAACCTAAATCTAAAAGGAAAATATTTTTGGAGTTTTTTGATTGGTTGAAAATAATTAAAAAGCAATATTTACATAATTACTAATTAATTAAGCAAAATAAATTAATTATGAAAAGAAATAAAATATTTTTATGTTAAAAACTAAATAAACATTTTATCAACTTAAAACTAAAATTAAAACTTTTTTTTTTGAGAAATTGAAAATATGCATAAATATGGAGGTTTTAATTCATGAACTCCTAACACTACTACATATTAAAAATTACATTGTACTTACTCTATGATGTCCCAAGAGTGGAATAGAGTGATTGAAATTGATTGAAAGTGACTATTTGAATGAGCCTTGATTTTTACAAGTTTCTTGAAACTTTTAAAAAATATAAACTTAAGCTATGACTTTGTGGTGATTGTTGTTGTTCTTTGTGTTCCTCTTCCTTTGAATGAATAAAATGAAGCTCTATTTATAGGCCAAGAGTTTGATCATAAAGCCTTGCAAGTGGAAATTGTCATGATGAGTTTTGTGGAAAAAGATTGGAATATTCTTTTATGCTAGGTTAAAAAACTTAACCATAGTTTAATCACTCGAGTATTATTCTCTTCAATATTGCAATAATATCTTTAAGCATCTTGAATGGTCATTGCTTGCATCACATGAGCATCTTGGATAATATCTTTGAATTATCTCACTTTAATTAAACTTTAAATGAATAAAATTTAATTAAAATGAAATAAAAATGTCATGAATCATGGATATGTTGTGAATATCTTTAAACATATGAGAATCAAGATTGAATCACAAAAGAATTGGCCTTTTTTGAAAAAAATCAAATTTTGGTCATTACTTGTTTCATGCATTCTTCCAAAAAAGGTCAACTTCATCAAGGCATATCTCCCTCAATTTTGATCCTATGAAAGTGTTCTTGTACTTTTTGGAAAGCCCAAGATGTCCTCTATAAGCCACTTTGGAAGCGTTTTTGCATTTGGAGAAGTTATCTTGATGATATGGGCTTTGACAAAAAACTGCTTTTTGTTGACTTTGAAAATGGCCTGTAATGTTTTGGCCTTCTAAAAATCAACATGTTATGTGTTGTGAATTGTGTAGGGGTGACCATCAAACAGGTTTTTGTCCTCCACCGGGTGAAGAGGTGAATTATGTGTCTAATCCTAATCAAGGATATGGTGGGAGACAACAACAACAACCTTACAACAACAACCAAGGTTACCAACATAGAGGTAATCAAGGTTATCAACAAGGATGGAGGCCGGAAGCGGGCCCATCGAATCGTCAAAATCCTTATCAAGGCGGTTACAATCAACAACCTCAACAAACAAAGCTTTCAATCGAGGACACTCTTAGCCAATTCATGCAATTGCAAATTGCAAGCCAAAAGAGTACGGATGCCGCAATAAAGAACCTTGAAACTCAAGTCGGGCAATTGTCAAAGCAACTTGCCGATCAAAACAAAGGTCCTTTTCCGGCTACTACACAAGAAAATCCTCGTGAGCATTGTAAGTCAATTCTAACTCGTAGCGGTAGAAATATTGATATGGGTGTAGGAGAGATAGTTGAGGAGGAAATTGTTGAGAGTGAAAAAGATAGGGTGATTGAAGTAGAAAAAAATGTTGAGGGTGATTTAGTTGAAAATGAGAAAGAGAAAGAATTAGTGGAAAAAGAAACTCTTGAGAAGGTTGTAGAAAAAGAGAGAAAAAAATTGAGTGTGAGTGAGAAGGGAAAGAAGAAGGTGGATGATTCTATACAAGTGAAGAAATTACCTTACCCTCCCGGTCCGTCAAAGAAAGAAGATGCAAAGCACTATGCTCGGTTCTTGGATATTTTTAGCAAGTTGCAAATTAATGTTCCTTTTTCCGAGGCATTAGAGAAAATGCCGATGTATGAAAAATTCATCAAAGACATCATCACTAAGAAGAGAAGATTCTTGGATCCGGAGGTAGTAACGGTGAGCTCTTGTTGTAATGCGTTAATTCAACGCACTACTCCGATAAAATCAAATGATCCTGGGCGGGTAACCTTACCGGTGTCTATTGGAAATGTTCACATAGGCAAAGGATTGGTAGATACCGGTTCTAGCATTAATTTGATCCCATTGTCTATGGTGAGAAGATTAGGAATCAATGATTTGAAGCCGACAAGAATGACGTTATCATTAGCGGATAAATCCACAGCTCATCCTCATGGAGTTGCGGAAGACTTGCTTGTCAAGGTTGACAAATTTTGGTATCCTGTTGATTTTATTGTCATAGACATGGAAGAAGATCCTGAGATTCCATTGATCTTAGGAAGGCCTTTTATGAAGACGGCCCGAATGATGATAGATATTGATGATGGCTTAATGAAATTAAGGTACCAAGATGAAGAATTATGTCTTGATCTCTTTGAAGCCATCAAGCATCCTAATGATGAGGATGATTGTTTTAGAATCGATGCTACCGAAAGAGCTATTATGAAAGTGGAGAATCAAATGCACTTGTCAAATCCTCTTGAGAAGACTTTAATGGAAGCTCTCGAAGTTCTCACCAAAGATCAAGAGAAGGAAATTGAAGATTGCTTGAGAAATTTAGAGGCTTGTGAGGAGATGAATCCATTTGAAACTCAAATTGAAGAGTTAAAGGATGAACCTAAAGTTGAAGAGCAAAAGGTGGAGTTGAATGTGTTACCATCTCACTTGAAATACGTGTTTCTCAGAGACAATTCTACTAAGCCGGTTATCATTAATAGTGGTTTGTCTAACAAGGAAGAGCATCGATTGAAGGAAGTGTTGACAAAGAATCAAGAAGCAATAGGATGGGTTTTATCCGACTTGAAGGGTATTAGTCCGGCCTATTGTATGCATAAGATTATGTTAGAAGATGATTTTCGTCCCGTGGCACAACCTCAAAGGCGATTGAATCCAACCATGAAAGAAGTTGTTAGAAAAGAGGTTGTGAAGTTATTAGAGGCGGGGATGATTTATCCCATCTCCGATAGCGAATGGGTGAGCCCGGTGCATGTGGTTCCTAAGAAGGGTGGATTGACAGTTGTGAGAAATGAGAAGAACGAGTTGATTCCTTCGAGAGCG
Organism: Vicia villosa; assembly: GCF_029867415.1. Classification (NCBI taxonomy): domain Eukaryota; kingdom Viridiplantae; phylum Streptophyta; class Magnoliopsida; order Fabales; family Fabaceae; genus Vicia; species Vicia villosa. The sequence goes on from NW_026705524.1 coordinate 292,146, forward strand.
GTGACCGGGTGGCGTATGTGTATTGATTATAGGAGGTTGAACCAAGCAACAAGAAAAGATCACTTTCCATTACCTTTTATGGATCAAATGTTAGAGAGGTTAGCCGGAAGAAATTTCTATTGTTTCTTGGATGGTTATTCGGGATACAATCAAATATCAGTGAATCCGGCGGACCACGAGAAAACTGCTTTTACTTGTCCTTTTGGCGTTTTCGCATACCGAAGAATGCCATTTGGACTATGTAATGCTCCTGCAACATTTCAAAGGTGCATGCAAGCTATCTTCTCAGATTTGATCGAGAAAAGCATTGAGGTGTTCATGGATGATTTTTCTGTGTACGGGTCGTCATTTGACTTGTGCTTAAAGAACCTTGATGTGGTAATGGAGAGATGCATTGAAACAAATTTGGTTCTCAACTGGGAGAAATGCACTTTCATGGTGACAGATGGGATTGTTCTTGGCCACAAGGTTTCTTCAAAGGGGCTTGAGGTCGATCCAGCAAAAATTGAAGTTATTGAAAAACTTCCCCCTCCGGTGAATGTGAAAGGCATAAGGAGCTTCTTGGGACATGCTGGGTTCTATAGAAGATTCATCAAGGATTTCTCCAACGTCGCAAAGCCTTTGAGTAATTTGCTCAACAAAGGTATGGAATTTAATTTTGATGAATCATGTCTAAAAGCTTTCCTAGAACTTAAAGCAAATTTGACCACCACACCCATAATTGTCGCTCCAAATTGGTCGCTTGAGTTTGAACTCATGTGCGATGCGAGTGACTATGCGGTTGGTGCGGTCTTAGGCCAAAGGAAGAACAAACAATTCCATGCTATACATTATGCGAGCAAAGTTTTAAATGAGGCACAGATTAACTATGCCACTACCGAAAAAGAATTGCTCGCAATTGTATTTGCATTGGAAAAGTTTCGCTCTTACCTCATTGGTTCTAAAGTGGTGTGTTACACTGATCATGCCGCAATCAAATATCTTCTCACCAAGCCTGATTCAAAACAGAGGCTTATTCGGTGGATTCTTTTGCTTCAAGAATTTGATCTTGAAGTGAAAGATAAGAAAGGTACAGAAAATTTGATTGCGGACCATTTGTCTCGGTTAGTGAATACCGAGGTGACAAACAATGAAAAAGAAGTGAGGGAAGAATTCCCCGATGAAAAACTGTACATGGTACAAGAAGTTAGACCCTGGTTCGCAGATATGGCTAATCACAAAGCATCTGGATGGATACCGGAGGATCTAACTTGGAATCAAAGAAAAAAGTTTTTAAACGATGCTAATTTTTATGTTTGGGATGATCCTCACTTGTTTAAGTTAAGTAGTGACAATCTTTTGAGAAGATGTGTCGCGGAGACGGAGGCAAAAAGCATTTTGTGGCATTGCCACAATTCGCCTTATGGTGGTCATTTTAATGGTTTGCGTACGGCCACAAAAGTCCTTCAATCGGGATTTTGGTGGCCTACTTTGTTCAAAGATGCTTACCACCATGTTGCCTCATGCGACAGTTGTCAACGAACTGGTGGAATAGGGAAAAGAGAGGAAATGCCCCTCCAAAGTATTGTAGAAGTAGAAGTATTTGATTGTTGGGGCATTGATTTTGTTGGACCATTCCCTTCCTCAATGTCAAATGAATACATCTTGGTAGCTGTGGATTACGTGTCTAAGTGGGTGGAAGCGATTGCTTCACCCAAAGCGGATGGTAAGACCGTGATAAAGTTTTTGAAGAAAAATATATTTTCACGGTTTGGCTCGCCAAGAGTGATAATTAGTGATGGTGGATCTCATTTTTGTAATGCTCCGCTTGAAAAAGTGTTGGAGCAATATGGAGTAAAGCACAAGGTAGCTACTCCATATCATCCACAAACTAATGGGCAAGTTGAGAGGACCAATAGAGAGATTAAGAGAATTCTTGAGAAAACTGTGTCTAGCTCTAGGAAGGATTGGTCAATGAAGTTAGATGAAACCTTGTGGGCGTATCAGACCGCTTTCAAAGCACCGATTGGTCTTACACCATTCCAAATGGTGTATGGTAAAAGTTGCCACCTTCCCGTAGAACTAGAACATAAGGCATATTGGGCCTTGAAGCTTTTGAATTTTGACCACAAGTTGTGTGGAGAGAGAGGAAAAATCCAATTAAATGAGTTGGAAGAGATGAGATTGCAGGCCTATAAGTCTAATTCAATTTACAAAGAAAAAACCAAATTCTATCATGATAGTAAGGTTAGAATGAAGGACTTTAAGGTAGGGCAATTAGTTTTACTCTTCAATTCCCGGTTAAGACTTTTTCCGGGAAAGTTGAAATCTAAATGGTCCGGACCGTTTTTGGTCAAAGAAGTGAGAAGCCAAGGGGCTATTGTGATAGAGGACCAAAAATCAAACCAAGAGTGGGTAGTAAATGGTCAGAGGTTGAAGGTTTATCGAGGAAGCGATTTTAATCGTGAAACTTGCGTTTTATCGTTTGGCGATCCTTGATTGCCTTTGACCGTCGAGCTGACCGACGTTAAACAAAGCGCTCTTGGGAGGCACCCCAAGTTGTATATATTCACTTGTATTTGTGTTTTTTGTGCAGGTGGGATTTTTGAGTTGTCGTCGAGCCAGAAACGATCTACCGGTATTTTTGGGCGTGCTGAAACAATGTAGTTTTTCTGCTGTTTCTGGTGTAGCGCGCGCCGCACCCATCTGCGCGCGTCGCGCGCTGGGTGAATTCAAGAGCCCCTTCCTGGCAGAGATGAGGGTGCGTCGCGCCAAATCTGCGCGCGTCGCGCGCTGTACGTATTTTTGAAAAAAAAATAATTTTGGTTTGGGCCTACCCATGCTGGGCCCGACCCGGTTTCGTGGCAGAAGAGGTTTTTAGGGTTTTTTGGAGGTTTTGCCTCCATTCTTCCCTTTCTCCTCTTGGTTCAAAGAAAAGAAAAACACAACACACACTTGTTGATTTAGATTGTTGCATTTCCTCACTATATTTGTCTCTCTACCATCATCAATCATCAAGGTATTTTCTATCTTCTTTTCTTTCTCCATTAAATTAGTTTTAGTTATTAGGTTTTTAGATTTAGGAATATTTTGAATAATTTCGAAAAACTAGGGTAGAAGACAATCGTTTAATGTATCTTTTGCTTTCTGGAACCTTTGGAAGGGAGGAGAAGCTTGTCTCCTCTTCTGTTTTATAGTTTTTGAAGTTTTATTTTGGGTTTCGCAGAGCGCGCGTCGTGCCCTGTTCAGCGCGCGTCGCGCCCTGGGTTCATTTTTGAAAATTTTTTTTATGTTGTTTGGGGTGTAGATAGGGTCTGTTTGATGATTGATGATGAATGTGGATTGATGTAGGCCTTTAAAATAGAGGTTATGCTAACTTTGCTTCAATTTTTGTGTGTTTTGTTTGATTTGAAATTGTGCAGGAATGGCACCCTTTTTGAAGAGAAAGAAGACTGGATCTGGTGAGGGATCTTCCTCACAGGCTGGCAGGTTTGATCGGACGAAGTTTCTAGGTCCGGAGCAAGAGGCGAGGTACCATGAGCTTGAAAGTCGAGTTGTGTGGAGTGAACGCACGGTGGTTCCTATTGACCACGGCCTTTTCCAAAGGGCGTGGACTGCTTTATCTGAAACATTCTGGGACAAGCTGTTCGCTCCACCAAAATTCTATCAGGTGGAGATTGTCAGAGAATTCTACGCAAACGCCTTGCCTCCGAGCGGTTGGTCAGGTACTGAAGCTTACCCGTTTAAAACATGGGTGAGAGGTAAGGCCATTGATTTTAGCAAAGATGCTATTTTTGATTTTCTGGATAACCCTCTTGCTTTGGTAGAAGAATGCCAGTACCATCCCAGGTTGAATAGAGGGAACTGGGACGTGGAGAGTATTAGGGAGAGGATTTGCAGGACTGGTTTCACCTATACTCTGACTAAAGCTGGGCTGCCAAAGACTTTTACTCGTAGTCAGTTGACGGAGGAGGCTCAGTTGGTGACTTCGGTGGTCCTTTACAACATTAGGCCACGGAGTCACACTTCTTCCCTCACCATTGATACGGCAGGTTTGGTTCAGGGTATTTTGAATGGTGATAACATTGATGTGTCCAGGATTGTGGCGAACGAGCTGAAAAGAGTCGCCCTGAATGGGACTCTTCATGGAGATGGGGTGAAATGTAGGTTGATTTTTCCCGGTTTAATAATGGGTTTGTGCAGGAAGGCTGATGTCCGGTTTCCGCCTGGTGGTAGGATTCCCATGGATGGTGTTATAGATGATATTTTTGCTAACAGGTACTGTTTGCCTGGAGGTCGTCCTTTTGGTGTTGCTGCTGGTGCATCTGACCTTCCCGATGCTTCTCAAGCTGTTCCGGTTGCTGCTGCACCGCCTGCTGGTCCACAGTATGGTGATGCAAGTGATTGGAACTATCAGATGCATATGGCGCATCAGAGAGTGTTTATGTTTTTGCAGGATTCTATCCGGCAGCTTTCTCTGCAGCAGCCTGTTGGTTCCAGGGATGATTTATCTGCCTATGCTTCATGGCCTGAGGGCAGGCCAGATCCTGAGGAGGGGATGGAGCAGGATGATCCGGAGACTTCCGATGAGGAGTAGACTTTATTTTTTATTGCTTTATGTTTTATCGTTTTTAGTTTTATATTAGAACAGTTTTTAGTTGTCTTTGTTTTTAATTTTGTTCCATCCTGGTGGATGAGGTACTTTGAAAGGCTAAGTTTACGCCTTTGGATAATTAACACCGTTTGGTGTGGTTTTTATTTTATATAAGTTCAGTTTATTTTATTTTTGCATTTATTTATTTTTAAGTAGTTTATTTTAGTTTAGTGTTTATATTTTAGAAATAATGGTTTGATAAGTTGTCCTGATGATTAATTAGCTGGAACACGAATTTTTGTTGCCACGATGAATTTGGATGATGCAACACAATTTGAGTGGTGATGATATAAGTTGAAAACTGTACGCGCAAGGTACATCCTTTATCGTTTTATTTATCAAGTACCTTTGATTGTGATGCTTTTAATTGTACAAATTAGGTGTCATTAATTTCTGTGGATAAAATTAGTTCAATTGTGAATCACTTTAGCCTAGCTGTAGTTGTGAGGAGACTTTCCACTGTATATATATAAATTGTGCTGGATACCAGCAATGTGCGTTTTAACTCGTTTTTATTATGATTAATCTTGCATTATTATTAAATTGTGTTAAGCATGAAAGTGATCAAGGCGTTTTGTTCTGCACTATGAGAAAAACTTCCAATCCAAATGTAACCTACCCGGTGAGTGTGTGAGTATTTGCTAACCACTTTGAGCCGTTTTCCAAGATTCTTATCGGTTAAGCTTATGTTGTATATAGATCTCTATACCGATTTTTGATAGAATCTTGATGACTTTCTTTTCTTTCTACCTTGAACTGTTGCCATTTGATATGGTAAGGATTGATTCCTTTTTGCCTTAGAATAGGGAGCATTCTTAGTGATGTCTTGGTAATATACAAGTTGGGGAGAATGAAATAAAGGTGTACATTGGTGAGGATATATCAAAAGATAGTGCTCAAGGGGTATATATATTTATGTTTATAATAAAGAAAAGAAAAAGAGTAGAAAAAATAAAATAAAATAAATATATATGAAAAAAAAAAGAAAGAAAGAAAAAAATTTGTGACCCTTGAGCAAGTAATGAATAATGTGGTAAACTTGGTTGTTTAGGTTGTGATAATTGAATTTGAATGCTCTCTTAGGTTTTGACATTTTCGATTCAATGGCCGTGAGATATGAGACACTTCCTTGTTAACCAAACCAAGCTTCAACCCGAAAGTCCTTAGTGATTCATGCTTATACACTTTTTTATATGTCTTATGCTTAGATGAGTTTATAATTAATTCGGTGTGTTTGCGTCATTGTCTGGTGAGTGTTAGGATCCTCCATTTTTTGTTCTCTCAGTAGAGAAATACGTAGGTGTGATTCATTCTTGAACTTCTTTTGCTTTGTGGAATTTCTGACATAGAATTTGTATATAGGATTAGCATTGTTATCATGGTACTTTGATGAAAACTGGTAAGGATTGATCTTTGTGTACTTTTGGAATTTGAACCATTCAATTGTTCTTGTTTCTACCTTGTTATTTCATTTGTGATATTTTGTGTTCCCGGTAATTTATCATTGTTTTGTTTGAGGACAAACAAGAGTTTAAGTTGGGGAGAGTTGTTAGGTGCCAAATTGTGTTTATATTTAGTTTAATTAATGGCACCTTTCGACCGTTTTTATCGGATATTCGTACAATTCCCTGAAGTTTTAGATAATTATTTATAGTTTATAATATTAAGCTTTCATTTTATGTTAATATGTGTTTTAGTTATGATTTTGTAGGTTTTAGCCAATTTTGGGGAAGTTTGGAGCATGTTTTGAGCTTTGCAAGAGAGTGCCTGGCAGAAGTAAGCGCGCGTCGCGCGGAGATGTGGGCGCGTCGCGCCCTGGGCAAGATATTTTGGAGCTTCAAAGCAGAGAGTTGCGCGCGTCACGCGCATGGGCGGTTTAAATTTTTAAGTGTATTGGCGCGAAGCGCGCTGGAGGGCGCGACGCGCCCTGGACAGAAAATGATTTTACTATATAAAGAGTAATTCTGATTTTTGGAGACACACATTACATTCTTAAGAGCTCAAAAACCCTAATCACTGTAGCAAACTAATAGTTGAAGATTGGAAGCTTTGATCGTCGATTAATCGCCTTTGATGCTTGTTGATCTTCATCCTTTACTTCTTGAGCAAGCTACCATTCTCATGGATAGCTAAATCTCTTTTGTATCAAGATAAGATGTAATCTTCCTAGCTTTTTGTATGTGTTCTTGTGAATATATTATGTATGAACAAGTGATGATCAATATAGATGGTTTAGTTTGTTTATTAAAGCTTTTTCTTTGGTATAAGTGTTTGAGACATCAATATTTGTATCTAGATCTAACTTTATCATCTATCAAACTATAAATTGCAGACATGGATTTAGCGTTTGATGTTTACTTAGTATCGGTTTTAAAACGTTATTTGTATTGTTTAAAGGATGGAGAAATCGTCGGTTAAACAATACGGTAAATCTAACTATATCATTGCGGACACGGATGATATAGGCGTCGATACGTAATTATGTTGATCGTTACCATGTTCATATACGTATATTTATAAGGAGACATACCAATTTAGGTCGATGAAATCGAATCTTGATACATTTTCTTTAACTTAGAACTTTCATTAATTTACTCTTTGCTACTAAAAGAATTGAATGATCTTTTGCAAACCTAAAACTAAAGTAACATTAACTCAAGACAAAATAGGCTATAGAACGGCGGTGATATCGCAATAATCCCTGTGGATACGATAATAACGAAAAGTACACCACAATACTCTTTCAACAAAATGACGCCGTTGCCGGGGATTGTTGTTTAGATATTGCAAGCATTGCAATAGTTTGTTTTGTATTGAGTCTTATAATTAATATCTGGTTTCTAAATTTATTTTCCTTGTGTTTGTTAATTTGCTTGGTTAGTTTTTCAGATTACAGTTTATGCGAGGACGTGTACCTGCAGATCAACTCCTTTTTGATCCTGAGATTGAAAGGACTGCTCGTAGAGAGAATAGCAAAACTCGTAGGAGGAGACAACTAGCTAGGGAAAGAAGACAACAACAAGAGGCATCTTCTTCTTCAACTCCGGTTGAAAACTTAGTTGAGGGAGAAATGGCAGGAGAGATCCCTAATGTTCCAGCTCGAGGGCCTTGTGTTAATAGCCCTCGACTCAATGCACAATTTGCTCGTGATCAAGCCAATGGAAGAAACTCCGAGATGAAGACGGGGTTACTTCAATTATTATACCAAAATCCGTTCACAGGGGCAGATCACGAGGATCCATTTACTCATCTAACAAAGTTCTACGAGATCGCCGGAACAATTGGTGCTCCGGAAGACCAAGAAGAACAGGTGTTCAGGAGACTTTTTCCTCATTCCTTAATTGGAAAAGCTAAGGAATGGTACCTTGATCAACCAAATAATGTCATGACAAATTGGAACGAGTTAGAAGAGAAGTTCTTGGATCGGTTCTTTCCTCACAATAGGTTCATGGAAGCGAAAACTTCTATTGCGGTGTTCTCTCAAGGTTCGAATGAATCTCTCAATGAAGCATGGGAGAGGTTCAAGTCCATGGTTAGAAAGTGCAAAGGTCATGGGTTTGATGAATTGTCTCAAATCCATATCTTTAGGAATGGACTCCAACCTCAACCAAAAACTCTTTTAGATGCTACCGCGGGTGGTTCGTTGATGTCAAAAACAGCTGCTGAAGCAATTGCTATCATTGATAGGATGGCTTTGAATGATCATCAAGGGCAACACAACCGTAGTGCATCGCAAAGAAAACCGGGAGTTCTTGAATTGAATACTAGTGATGCAATACTTGCTCAAAACAAGTTGTTGACACAACAAGTAGAATTGCTCACTCAACAAATGTCAAAACTCCCTCAACAAATCAAAGAGATAAATGGGAGCCCTTCTAAAAATCAACATGTTATGTGTTGTGAATTGTGTAGGGGTGACCATCAAACAGGTTTTTGTCCTCCACCGGGTGAAGAGGTGAATTATGTGTCTAATCCTAATCAAGGATATGGTGGGAGACAACAACAACAACCTTACAACAACAACCAAGGTTACCAACATAGAGGTAATCAAGGTTATCAACAAGGATGGAGGCCGGAAGCGGGCCCATCGAATCGTCAAAATCCTTATCAAGGCGGTTACAATCAACAACCTCAACAAACAAAGCTTTCAATCGAGGACACTCTTAGCCAATTCATGCAATTGCAAATTGCAAGCCAAAAGAGTACGGATGCCGCAATAAAGAACCTTGAAACTCAAGTCGGGCAATTGTCAAAGCAACTTGCCGATCAAAACAAAGGTCCTTTTCCGGCTACTACACAAGAAAATCCTCGTGAGCATTGTAAGTCAATTCTAACTCGTAGCGGTAGAAATATTGATATGGGTGTAGGAGAGATAGTTGAGGAGGAAATTGTTGAGAGTGAAAAAGATAGGGTGATTGAAGTAGAAAAAAATGTTGAGGGTGATTTAGTTGAAAATGAGAAAGAGAAAGAATTAGTGGAAAAAGAAACTCTTGAGAAGGTTGTAGAAAAAGAGAGAAAAAAATTGAGTGTGAGTGAGAAGGGAAAGAAGAAGGTGGATGATTCTATACAAGTGAAGAAATTACCTTACCCTCCCGGTCCGTCAAAGAAAGAAGATGCAAAGCACTATGCTCGGTTCTTGGATATTTTTAGCAAGTTGCAAATTAATGTTCCTTTTTCCGAGGCATTAGAGCAAATGCCGATGTATGCAAAATTCATCAAATACATCATCACTAAGAAGAGAAGATTCTTGGATCCGGAGGTAGTAACGGTGAGCTCTTGTTGTAATGCGTTAATTCAACGCACTACTCCGATAAAATCAAATGATCCTGGGCGGGTAACCTTACCGGTGTCTATTGGAAATGTTCACATAGGCAAAGGTTTGGTAGATACCGGTTCTAGCATTAATTTGATCCCATTGTCTATGGTGAGAAGATTAGGAATCAATGATTTGAAGCCGACAAGAATGACGTTATCATTAGCGGATAAATCCACAGCTCATCCTCATGGAGTTGCGGAAGACTTGCTTGTCAAGGTTGACAAATTTTGGTATCCTGTTGATTTTATTGTCATAGACATGGAAGAAGATCCTGAGATTCCATTGATCTTAGGAAGGCCTTTTATGAAGACGACCCGAATGATGATAGATATTGATGATGGCTTAATGAAATTAAGGTACCAAGATGAAGAATTATGTCTTGATCTCTTTGAAGCCATCAAGCATCCTAATGATGAGGATGATTGTTTTAGAATCGATGCTACCGAAAGAGCTATTATGAAAGTGGAGAATCAAATGCACTTGTCAAATCCTCTTGAGAAGACTTTAATGGAAGCTCTCGAAGTTCTCACCAAAGATCAAGAGAAGGAAATTGAAGATTGCTTGAGAAATTTAGAGGCTTGTGAGGAGATGAATCCATTTGAAACTCAAATTGAAGAGTTAAAGGATGAACCTAAAGTTGAAGAGCAAAAGGTGGAGTTGAATGTGTTACCATCTCACTTGAAATACGTGTTTCTCGGAGACAATTCTACTAAGCCGGATATCATTAATAGTGGTTTGTCTAACAAGGAAGAGCATCGATTGAAGGAAGTGTTGACAAAGAATCAAGAAGCAATAGGATGGGTTTTATCCGACTTGAAGGGTATTAGTCCGGCCTATTGTATGCATAAGATTATGTTAGAAGATGATTTTCGTCCCGTGGCACAACCTCAAAGGCGATTGAATCCAACCATGAAAGAAGTTGTTAGAAAAGAGGTTGTGAAGTTATTAGAGGCGGGGATGATTTATCCCATCTCCGATAGCGAATGGGTGAGCCCGGTGCATGTGGTTCCTAAGAAGGGTGGATTGACAGTTGTGAGAAATGAGAAGAACGAGTTGATTCCTTCGAGAGCGGTGACCGGGTGGCGTATGTGTATTGATTATAGGAGGTTGAACCAAGCAACAAGAAAAGATCACTTTCCATTACCTTTTATGGATCAAATGTTAGAGAGGTTAGCCGGAAGAAATTTCTATTGTTTCTTGGATGGTTATTCGGGATACAATCAAATATCAGTGAATCCGGCGGACCACGAGAAAACTGCTTTTACTTGTCCTTTTGGCGTTTTCGCATACCGAAGAATGCCATTTGGACTATGTAATGCTCCTGCAACATTTCAAAGGTGCATGCAAGCTATCTTCTCAGATTTGATCGAGAAAAGCATTGAGGTGTTCATGGATGATTTTTCTGTGTACGGGTCGTCATTTGACTTGTGCTTAAAGAACCTTGATGTGGTAATGGAGAGATGCATTGAAACAAATTTGGTTCTCAACTGGGAGAAATGCACTTTCATGGTGACAGATGGGATTGTTCTTGGCCACAAGGTTTCTTCAAAGGGGCTTGAGGTCGATCCAGCAAAAATTGAAGTTATTGAAAAACTTCCCCCTCCGGTGAATGTGAAAGGCATAAGGAGCTTCTTGGGACATGCTGGGTTCTATAGAAGATTCATCAAGGATTTCTCCAAGGTCGCAAAGCCTTTGAGTAATTTGCTCAACAAAGGTATGGAATTTAATTTTGATGAATCATGTCTAAAAGCTTTCCTAGAACTTAAAGCAAATTTGACCACCACACCCATAATTGTCGCTCCAAATTGGTCGCTTGAGTTTGAACTCATGTGCGATGCGAGTGACTATGCGGTTGGTGCGGTCTTAGGCCAAAGGAAGAACAAACAATTCCATGCTATACATTATGCGAGCAAAGTTTTAAATGAGGCACAGATTAACTATGCCACTACCGAAAAAGAATTGCTCGCAATTGTATTTGCATTGGAAAAGTTTCGCTCTTACCTCATTGGTTCTAAAGTGGTGTGTTACACTGATCATGCCGCAATCAAATATCTTCTCACCAAGCCTGATTCAAAACAGAGGCTTATTCGGTGGATTCTTTTGCTTCAAGAATTTGATCTTGAAGTGAAAGATAAGAAAGGTACAGAAAATTTGATTGCGGACCATTTGTCTCGGTTAGTGAATACCGAGGTGACAAACAATGAAAAAGAAGTGAGGGAAGAATTCCCCGATGAAAAACTGTACATGGTACAAGAAGTTAGACCCTGGTTCGCAGATATGGCTAATCACAAAGCATCTGGATGGATACCGGAGGATCTAACTTGGAATCAAAGAAAAAAGTTTTTAAACGATGCTAATTTTTATGTTTGGGATGATCCTCACTTGTTTAAGTTGAGTAGTGACAATCTTTTGAGAAGATGTGTCGCGGAGACGGAGGCAAAAAGCATTTTGTGGCATTGCCACAATTCGCCTTATGGTGGTCATTTTAATGGTTTGCGTACGGCCACAAAAGTCCTTCAATCGGGATTTTGGTGGCCTACTTTGTTCAAAGATGCTTACCACCATGTTGCCTCATGCGACAGTTGTCAACGAACTGGTGGAATAGGGAAAAGAGAGGAAATGCCCCTCCAAAGTATTGTAGAAGTAGAAGTATTTGATTGTTGGGGCATTGATTTTGTTGGACCATTCCCTTCCTCAATGTCAAATGAATACATCTTGGTAGCTGTGGATTACGTGTCTAAGTGGGTGGAAGCGATTGCTTCACCCAAAGCGGATGGTAAGACCGTGATAAAGTTTTTGAAGAAAAATATATTTTCACGGTTTGGCTCGCCAAGAGTGATAATTAGTGATGGTGGATCTCATTTTTGTAATGCTCCGCTTGAAAAAGTGTTGGAGCAATATGGAGTAAAGCACAAGGTAGCTACTCCATATCATCCACAAACTAATGGGCAAGTTGAGAGGACCAATAGAGAGATTAAGAGAATTCTTGAGAAAACTGTGTCTAGCTCTAGGAAGGATTGGTCAATGAAGTTAGATGAAACCTTGTGGGCGTATCGGACCGCTTTCAAAGCACCGATTGGTCTTACACCATTCCAAATGGTGTATGGTAAAAGTTGCCACCTTCCCGTAGAACTAGAACATAAGGCATATTGGGCCTTGAAGCTTTTGAATTTTGACCACAAGTTGTGTGGAGAGAGAAGAAAAATCCAATTAAATGAGTTGGAAGAGATGAGATTGCAGGCCTATAAGTCTAATTCAATTTACAAAGAAAAAACCAAATTCTATCATGATAGTAAGGTTAGAATGAAGGACTTTAAGGTAGGGCAATTAGTTTTACTCTTCAATTCCCGGTTAAGACTTTTTCCGGGAAAGTTGAAATCTAAATGGTCCGGACCGTTTTTGGTCAAAGAAGTGAGAAGCCAAGGGGCTATTGTGATAGAGGACCAAAAATCAAACCAAGAGTGGGTAGTAAATGGTCAGAGGTTGAAGGTTTATCGAGGAAGCGATTTTAATCGTGAAACTTGCGTTTTATCGTTTGGCGATCCTTGATTGCCTTTGACCGTCGAGCTGACCGACGTTAAACAAAGCGCTCTTGGGAGGCACCCCAAGTTGTATATATTCACTTGTATTTTTGTTTTTTGTGCAGGTGGGATTTTTGAGTTGTCGTCGAGCCAGAAACGATCTACCGGTATTTTTGGGCGTGCTGAAACAATGTAGTTTTTCTGCTGTTTCTGGTGTAGCGCGCGCCGCACCCATCTGCGCGCGTCGCGCGCTGGGTGAATTCAAGAGCCCCTTCCTGGCAGAGATGAGGGTGCGTCGCGCCAAATCTGCGCGCGTCGCGCGCTGTACGTATTTTTGAAAAAAAAATAATTTTGGTTTGGGCCTACCCATGCTGGGCCCGACCCGGTTTCGTGGCAGAAGAGGTTTTTAGGGTTTTTTGGAGGTTTTGCCTCCATTCTTCCCTTTCTCCTCTTGGTTCAAAGAAAAGAAAAACACAACACACACTTGTTGATTTAGATTGTTGCATTTCCTCACTATATTTGTCTCTCTACCATCATCAATCATCAAGGTATTTTCTATCTTCTTTTCTTTCTCCATTAAATTAGTTTTAGTTATTAGGTTTTTAGATTTAGGAATATTTTGAATAATTTCGAAAAACTAGGGTAGAAGACAATCGTTTAATGTATCTTTTGCTTTCTGGAACCTTTGGAAGGGAGGAGAAGCTTGTCTCCTCTTCTGTTTTATAGTTTTTGAAGTTTTATTTTGGGTTTCGCAGAGCGCGCGTCGCGCCCTGTTCAGCGCGCGTCGCGCCCTGGGTTCATTTTTGAAATTTTTTTATGTTGTTTGGGGTGTAGATAGGGTCTGTTTGATGATTGATGATGAATGTGGATTGATGTAGGCCTTTAAAATAGAGGTTATGCTAACTTTGCTTCAATTTTTGTGTGTTTTGTTTGATTTGAAATTGTGCAGGAATGGCACCCTTTTTGAAGAGAAAGAAGACTGGATCTGGTGAGGGATCTTCCTCACAGGCTGGCAGGTTTGATCGGACGAAGTTTCTAGGTCCGGAGCAAGAGGCGAGGTACCATGAGCTTGAAAGTCGAGTTGTGTGGAGTGAACGCACGGTGGTTCCTATTGACCACGGCCTTTTCCAAAGGGCGTGGACTGCTTTATCTGAAACATTCTGGGACAAGCTGTTCGCTCCACCAAAATTCTATCAGGTGGAGATTGTCAGAGAATTCTACGCAAACGCCTTGCCTCCGAGCGGTTGGTCAGGTACTGAAGCTTACCCGTTTAAAACATGGGTGAGAGGTAAGGCCATTGATTTTAGCAAAGAGGCTATTTTTGATTTTCTGGATAACCCTCTTGCTTTGGTAGAAGAATGCCAGTACCATCCCAGGTTGAATAGAGGGAACTGGGACGTGGAGAGTATTAGGGAGAGGATTTGCAGGACTGGTTTCACCTATACTCTGACTAAAGCTGGGCTGCCAAAGACTTTTACTCGTAGTCAGTTGACGGAGGAGGCTCAGTTGGTGACTTCGGTGGTCCTTTACAACATTAGGCCACGGAGTCACACTTCTTCCCTCACCATTGATACGGCAGGTTTGGTTCAGGGTATTTTGAATGGTGATAACATTGATGTGTCCAGGATTGTGGCGAACGAGCTGAAAAGAGTCGCCCTGAATGGGACTCTTCATGGAGATGGGGTGAAATGTAGGTTGATTTTTCCCGGTTTAATAATGGGTTTGTGCAGGAAGGCTGATGTCCGGTTTCCACCTGGTGGTAGGATTCCCATGGATGGTGTTATAGATGATATTTTTGCTAACAGGTACTGTTTGCCTGGAGGTCGTCCTTTTGGTGTTGCTGCTGGTGCATCTGACCTTCCCGATGCTTCTCAAGCTGTTCCGGTTGCTGCTGCACCGCCTGCTGGTCCACAGTATGGTGATGCAAGTGATTGGAACTATCAGATGCATATGGCGCATCAGAGAGTGTTTATGTTTTTGCAGGATTCTATCCGGCAGCTTTCTCTGCAGCAGCCTGTTGGTTCCAGGGATGATTTATCTGCCTATGCTTCATGGCCTGAGGGCAGGCCAGATCCTGAGGAGGGGATGGAGCAGGATGATCCGGAGACTTCCGATGAGGAGTAGACTTTATTTTTTATTGCTTTATGTTTTATCGTTTTTAGTTTTATATTAGAACAGTTTTTAGTTGTCTTTGTTTTTAATTTTGTTCCATCCTGGTGGATGAGGTACTTTGAAAGGCTAAGTTTACGCCTTTGGATAATTAACACCGTTTGGTGTGGTTTTTATTTTATATAAGTTCAGTTTATTTTATTTTTGCATTTATTTATTTTTAAGTAGTTTATTTTAGTTTAGTGTTTATATTTTAGAAATAATGGTTTGATAAGTTGTCCTGATGATTAATTAGCTGGAACACGAATTTTTGTTGCCACGATGAATTTGGATGATGCAACACAATTTGAGTGGTGATGATATAAGTTGAAAACTGTACGCGCAAGGTACATCCTTTATCGTTTTATTTATCAAGTACCTTTGATTGTGATGCTTTTAATTGTACAAATTAGGTGTCATTAATTTCTGTGGATAAAATTAGTTCAATTGTGAATCACTTTAGCCTAGCTGTAGTTGTGAGGAGACTTTCCACTGTATATATATAAATTGTGCTGGATACCAGCAATGTGCGTTTTAACTCGTTTTTATTATGATTAATCTTGCATTATTATTAAATTGTGTTAAGCATGAAAGTGATCAAGGCGTTTTGTTCTGCACTATGAGAAAAACTTCCAATCCAAATGTAACCTACCCGGTGAGTGTGTGAGTATTTGCTAACCACTTTGAGCCGTTTTCCAAGATTCTTATCGGTTAAGCTTATGTTGTATATAGATCTCTATACCGATTTTTGATAGAATCTTGATGACTTTCTTTTCTTTCTACCTTGAACTGTTGCCATTTGATATGGTAAGGATTGATTCCTTTTTGCCTTAGAATAGGGAGCATTCTTAGTGATGTCTTGGTAATATACAAGTTGGGGAGAATGAAATAAAGGTGTACATTGGTGAGGATATATCAAAAGATAGTGCTCAAGGGGTATATATATTTATGTTTATAATAAAGAAAAGAAAAAGAGTAGAAAAAATAAAATAAAATAAATATATATGAAAAAAAAAAGAAAGAAAGAAAAAAATTTGTGACCCTTGAGCAAGTAATGAATAATGTGGTAAACTTGGTTGTTTAGGTTGTGATAATTGAATTTGAATGCTCTCTTAGGTTTTGACATTTTCGATTCAATGGCCGTGAGATATGAGACACTTCCTTGTTAACCAAACCAAGCTTCAACCCGAAAGTCCTTAGTGATTCATGCTTATACACTTTTTTATATGTCTTATGCTTAGATGAGTTTATAATTAATTCGGTGTGTTTGCGTCATTGTCTGGTGAGTGTTAGGATCCTCCATTTTTTGTTCTCTCAGTAGAGAAATACGTAGGTGTGATTCATTCTTGAACTTCTTTTGCTTTGTGGAATTTCTGACATAGAATTTGTATATAGGATTAGCATTGTTATCATGGTACTTTGATGAAAACTGGTAAGGATTGATCTTTGTGTACTTTTGGAATTTGAACCATTCAATTGTTCTTGTTTCTACCTTGTTATTTCATTTGTGATATTTTGTGTTCCCGGTAATTTATCATTGTTTTGTTTGAGGACAAACAAGAGTTTAAGTTGGGGAGAGTTGTTAGGTGCCAAATTGTGTTTATATTTAGTTTAATTAATGGCACCTTTCGACCGTTTTTATCGGATATTCATACAATTCCCTGAAGTTTTAGATAATTATTTATAGTTTATAATATTAAGCTTTCATTTTATGTTAATATGTGTTTTAGTTATGATTTTGTAGGTTTTAGCCAATTTTGGGGAAGTTTGGAGCTTGTTTTGAGCTTTGCAAGAGAGTGCCTGGCAGAAGTAAGCGCGCGTCGCGCGGAGATGTGGGCGCGTCGCGCCCTGGGCAAGATATTTTGGAGCTTCAAAGCAGAGAGTTGCGCGCGTCACGCGCATGGGCGGTTTAAATTTTTAAGTGTATTGGCGCGAAGCGCGCTGGAGGGCGCGACGCGCCCTGGACAGAAAATGATTTTACTATATAAAGAGTAATTCTGATTTTTGGAGACACACATTACATTCTTAAGAGCTCAAAAACCCTAATCACTGTAGCAAACTAATAGTTGAAGATTGGAAGCTTTGATCGTCGATTAATCGCCTTTGATGCTTGTTGATCTTCATCCTTTACTTCTTGAGCAAGCTACCATTCTCATGGATAGCTAAATCTCTTTTGTATCAAGATAAGATGTAATCTTCCTAGCTTTTTGTATGTGTTCTTGTGAATATATTATGTATGAACAAGTGATGATCAATATAGATGGTTTAGTTTGTTTATTAAAGCTTTTTCTTTGGTATAAGTGTTTGAGACATCAATATTTGTATCTAGATCTAACTTTATCATCTATCAAACTATAAATTGCAGACATGGATTTAGCGTTTGATGTTTACTTAGTATCGGTTTTAAAACGTTATTTGTATTGTTTAAAGGATGGAGAAATCGTCGGTTAAAAAATATGGTAAATCTAACTATATCATTGCGGACACGGATGATATAGGCGTCGATACGTAATTATGTTGATCGTTACCATGTTCATATACGTATATTTATAAGGAGACATACCAATTTAGGTCGATGAAATCGAATCTTGATACATTTTCTTTAACTTAGAACTTTCATTAATTTACTCTTTGCTACTAAAAGAATTGAATGATCTTTTGCAAACCTAAAACTAAAGTAACATTAACTCAAGACAAAATAGGCTATAGAACGGCGGTGATATCGCAATAATCCCCGTGGATACGATAATAACGAAAAGTACACCACAATACTCTTTCAACATTGATCACGTGATTATCAGAAGACTTCTAGAACGAAAATCTTGGAAATTTGAAGTGCGAAAGATTGATTTGACTGATGGTACAAACACGGAGAATTGCGCTGATAGCGGGTTTGACTGGTAACTGGCTGTCCGGGTATTAGCGTAACAGTTAAAGTGAAAACTTAACAGTTAAAGTTAATTTTTCTCCTTGTTTTTGTTGTGTTAATGGTGAAAAAATTATTTACATGGTTTGTTAGAAAAACAAAAAAACATAAAAATATATACTGTACGCGAATGAAATTATCGATAATAACATTGAAAAGGATATAATGCATAGAAATAAAAGTTTAACTAGCAATGAACACGCATAATATCATCTTCAATAATTAAACGACGGTACAACAGATAATACAATATTTAATACTGACAGTACAAATATTACATAACAAAAAATATAACAAACAGTACGACAAATATTATGAACAGTACATTATTTGAAAGCGACAGATACGACAAACTTTAAGTATGACGATTAAAGATCCATGCTATAAACAACATTATATAGATGTACGGGAGTGTAAGCATCCTAGGTCCGCATTTTTCAGGACTATGCAGACAGAAAAAGGACATGATCACCATAAAAACAGTGATGACCACAAGAAGAAACGTATCCACCCATTTTGCCATTTTTTGCCGGGGAAGAAGAGAAAATGGTTAGGAGATAGTATGATAGAAATTTGGGAGATGAGTGAAATTTGATGTGAGCAATTATGAAAAAAATGAGGAGTATCTATAGAGTGAAAAGAGAGAGATAGAGACGTTGGGGAATGGAGTGGTACCGTTTGAATAGTAGTAGGATTTGAAAAAAAAGTATGGTAGGTTTTGAAAAGAAAGGGGTATAGAATAAAGCTAGGATTTGATTTGAAAGAAAGAGATTTGAAAACAAAGAAAGAGATTTTAAAAAAATAATATAGTATAAAAATAAAAATTAGTGGGAAATAAAACCAATAATAATTTAATTGTTACCAGTATAATCTGAAACCCGGACTCCGCGCCTGCAAATTTTAATTCTGTACCAACTGCGTCAGCATTATTTATCTGAAAATAAATCTCAAATAAACAGTGTATGAAGTGATAAACAGTATTTGGCGTTTATGTAAGAATAAATTTAATAGCGAACCAAAATACTGTATAAAAAATTCTAAAAATTGAGTATTCATAAAATCAGGACATTTATGAAATAAAAATCCAAGATTGTATAAAACTCCAAATTTTTAGACAGAAGTCTGTTGTCTTCTCTTTGAAAAAAAATGCGGGCGAATTTTGGGGTATAACAATAATGATCATAATACTTAGAAAATGATGGGATCTCAGAGGTCAAAAATTGGGGTGCAACAAAGGGGAATCACTTGGAGATGCATATAAAAGGTTTAAGAGGTGTTTGGTTGCATGTCCTACTCATAACATGGATCCAACCGAGCAAATGCAGACTTTTGTGAATGGTTTACGAGTCAAGACAAAACAACTCATAGACACTGCTGCCGGTGGCTCAACCAATTTCTCAACAGCCACTGGTATCAAAAGGATAATAGAAGCAATTGCCGCTAATGAGCATATTGAGTTGTATGGTCGCACAATGAACCAACCAGAAGGAAAAATTGATTTAAAGCTTGCAGATCAGGTTGTTAAAATGGAAGATCAGATTGCGGCTGAGGTAGAAAGAAGACTAAAGAAGATGAATATTGGAGAACAGAAAGTAGCACAGGTTGAGCCAATCACATCAGTTATGTGTGAAATATGTGGTGGACCGCATTTTGCTATGCATTGTGTGGCAACGCAGGAACAGGTTGAACAGATTCATATGTTGAGGCAGAATAATCCATTCGCCAACACATATAATCCAGGATGGAAAAATCATCCTAATTTCGCATGGAAAGACCAACAAGGAAATATTCAAAAGCAGGGACCCAACCAATATCAATCTCAAGCTCAGCCACATCAATACATACCTCCACAACAACCACCATACCAGCAACAATTCCAACACCATCCACAACAGTTCCAAACTCAAGGTCAACAACAATTTCAACAACAGGTGAAGGATAGAAAAACACTTAGAAAGGGGGGGATTGAATAAGTGTGACTTTAAATCTTGGACGATAAAAATAAATTGCACAATTATTTTTATCCTGGTTCGCTGTTAACGAAGCTACTCCAGTCCACCCCCGCAGAGATGATTTACCTCAACCTGAGGATTTAATCCACTAATCGCACGGATTACAATGGTTTTCCACTTAGTCCGCAACTAAGTCTTCCAGAGTCTTCTGATCACACACTGATCACTCCAGGAACAACTGCTTAGATACCCTCTAAGACTTTTCTAGAGTCTACTGATCAACACGATCACTCTAGGCTTAGTTCACTCCTAAGACTTCCCTAGAGTATTCTGATCAACATGATCACTCTAGTTACAAACTGCTCAGCCAACTGCTAAGACTTCCTAGAGTATACTGATCACACGATCACTCTAGTTCCTTACAACTTAATGTAATCTATTCAAGAGTTTACAAATGCTTCTTAAAAGCGATAATCACAACTGTGATATTTCTCTTAACGTTTAAGCTTAATCTCACTAAAATATTACAACAGCAATGTAGTGAGTTGATGAAGATTCTGAGCTTTGATTGAACAGCGTTTCAGCAAGTTTGATATAAGTTGTTTTGGTGCAGAGTCGTTAACCTTGCTTCTCATCAGAACTTCATATTTATAGGCGTTGAGAAGATGACCGTTGAATGCATTTAATGCTTTGCGTGTTCCGTACAGCATCGCATTTAATGTTATACGCTTTTGTCAACTACCTCGAGCCTTGTTCACGCTGTGTCTACTGACGTAGCCTTTAGTAGCTTTTAACGTTCCTTTTGTCAGTCAGCGTAGTCTGCCACCTGTACTTCCTTCTGATCTGATGTTTGTGAATACGACGTTTGAATATCATCAGAGTCAAAACAGCTTGGTGCATAGCATCTTCTGATCTTCTGACCTTGAAGTGCTTCTGAGCGTGATACCATCTTCTGATCTTCAGTGCTTCTGATCTCATGTTCTTCTGATGCTTCCATAGACCCATGTTCTGATTCTGCTTCGACCATCTTCTGATGTCTTGCCAGACCATGTTCTGATGTTGCATGCTGAACCATTTGAGATACAACTTCTGAGCGCTGAATTATGCGTACTCTTTATATATATTTCCTGAAAGGGAAATTGCATTGGATTAGAGTACCATATTATCTTAAGCAAAATTCATATTATTGTTATCATCAAAACTAAGATAATTGATAAGAACAAATCTTGTTCTAACAATCTCCCCCTTTTTGATGATGACAAAAACATATATAAATGATATGAATTTGCGATCAGAAAGAGTAGACGGCAAAAGACAAATTACACAGCTATAGCATAAGCATGTGAATATGTCTCCCCCTGAGATTAACAATCTCCCCCTGAGATAAATAATCTCCCCCTGAAATAAATACTCGAAGAACTTTGATAAAAGACTTCCCTGATTATTTCGGTAGAGACGATCATATAAGCTTCTGCCTTCAGAGAATTCATAGCTTCTGACTTCTGCTTCCATTGGACAGCTTCAGAACTTGAATTTCTTTAGATCCTTAGAACACTCACAGCTTCTGATTCCTGCTTCCATCGTGGACAGCTTCAGAACTTGAATTTCTTTGATCTTCAGAACATTCACAGCTTCTGACTTCTGCTTCCATTCAGGACAGCTTCAGAACTTGAATTTTCTGGATCTTTTAGAACATTCACATCTTCTGATTTCTGCTTCCCTCGGATAGCTTCAGAACTTTGAATGTCTACCAATCATCACTTCATGCTAGATTTGTATCAGAACATTGTTGAATGTACCAGAGCATCATCAGAGCATCTCTACATCCTGAAATGTTACAGAACAAAAACTAAACGACAAAAGTCAGCATGAACGAGTTAGAACATAAAATGTATGTTTGAACACATTATATGTATCAGAGCCATATAGGCTGAAATAATGTATCAGAGCAAATAATGTATCAGAGCCATAACATTATATGTATCAGAGCAAATAGAATTTTGTCAGAACAGGATAGACAATGATATTCAAATTCTATTATCAGTGCTTCTGATTCATTCTTCTTTCTTGCTTCTGATTTCTGAAGCTTGACAGCACTCAGCTTGCTTCAGTTTCCAAGAGCTTATTCCTTTTACAGAATAACGCTTCTTATGGTTTTGCTTCTAGTGTTTGCTTCTGAAGATTCACTTCACTTCTCTGTACCTGCAAAACACTTAAACCATATAGAACTTGCAGTTCTTGTTAGTGAATGTGTGGGAGCCTTTACCCAGCAACTGATAGATTAATCAAATCATTTATCATTTATCTTCTCCCCCTTTTTGTCATAACATCAAAAAGAAAATTTAAAAAGATTCAGATGTATAAAACGACAAATAGAATCACTGGAATGTAAATCAAAGAAACTTTTTCATTGATAATCAAAAAGGTTTACAAGACAGGAATGCAAGGAGATAGAGAAAGATGAGAGGGAAAGAGAAGAGTTTGAAGAGTATTTAAAAAAAATAAAATGAAACGAATGATGATTAGCATTTAATGTTACGTGACGTGAGGAGAGATAATAAAGACAAATGAGGTGACTAGCACAGTTACCTATGGACGGCGTCCCTTCAACTGCACGCACATTTATCCACGAATAGTAACGACAGGTTTACCATCCCGAGATAAAACGTAACAGCTGTTTTGCTTTAAAAGAGGTTCTGAATCAACTTAGACAATGAAACGTTAGTAATAACCGAATCATAATTTCTAAAAGATTTCAATCAGAACTTCTGACTAAAAAAAATGTTCCACATTCATTTCAGAAGATACTCATACATGAGAACTTCTCATCTTCTCATTCTGGGCATAAATCCATACTGATGTTCTTCAGAATGAACTTAAACCTATCTTCAGCCAGGGGTTTTGTAAAGATATCAGCCCATTGATGGTCTGTATCAACAAAGTTTAAAGATATGACACCCTTCTGAACATAGTCCCTTATGAAATGATGTTTAATCTCAATATGTTTAGCTTTTGAATGAAGAATAGGATTCTTAGATAAACATATAGCAGAAGTATTATCACAGAATATAGGAATGTTACTCTCAAATATCTGATAATCTTCTAACTGACTCTTCATCCAGAGCATCTGTGTACTACAACCAGCAGCAGCTACATATTCTGCTTCTGTGGTTGATAGAGCAATAGTTGCTTGCTTCTTGCTGTACCAGGAGATCAAATGACTTCCAAGAAATTGGCAACTTCCTGAAGTACTTTTTCTTTCAATTCTGTCTCCAGCATAATCAGCATCGCAGAATCCTACTAAGTTGTATTCTTTAGATTTTCTGTAAACTAAGCCAACATTAGTAGTACCTTTCAGATACCTTAGAATTCTCTTAACAGCAGTTAAATGAGATTCTCTAGGATCTGATTGGAATCTAGCACACAAACAAACACTGAACAGAATGTCAGGTCTAGAAGCAGTCAGATATAGAAGAGATCCAATCATACCTCTGTATAACTTCTGATCTACCTTCTTACTTACCTCATCCTTACCTAGGATGCATGTTGGATGCATAGGAGTTTTGGCTTCTTTGCAATCCAGAAGATTAAACTTCCTCAGAAGTTCCTTCACATACTTGGTTTGGTGAACATATGTTCCTTCTGATGTTTGATTTATTTGTATTCCAAGGAAATACTTGAGTTCTCCCATCATGCTCATTTCAAACTCAGCCTGCATAGACTCAGCAAACTCCTTTCCAAGTGTAGCATTAGATGTTCCAAAAATAATATCATCTACATATATTTGACAAATTAAAATATCCTTTTCAAAGGTTTTACAAAAGAGAGTAGTGTCCACTTTTCCTCTAGTGAAACCATTATCTAGAAGGAAAGAACTTAAGCGTTCATACCAAGCTCTGGGAGCTTGCTTCAATCCATATAATGATTTCTTTAGTTTAAACACATGATTCGGAGACATAGAGTCTTCAAAACCAGGAGGTTGATGGACATAAACTTCTTCATCTATATAACCATTTAAGAAGGCACTCTTAACATCCATTTGATAGAGAGTGATGTTATGTTGAGTGGCAAAAGAAATTAATAGACGAATAGATTCTAACCTGGCCACTGGTGCAAAGGTTTCTGTATAATCAATCCCTTCTTGCTGACTATAACCCTGAGCCACCAGTCTGGCTTTGTTTCTTACCACTTCACCTTTCTCACTGAGCTTGTTTCTGAAGACCCATTTTGTACCAATTATATTGAACCCATCTGGTCTAGGAACAAGATCCCAAACATCATTCCTTGTAAACTGATTCAGTTCTTCTTGCATAGCAATTATCCAGTCTGGATCTTCTAGAGCATGATCAACAGAAGTTGGCTCGATCAAAGATACAAGACCTAATTGACAGTCTGCATTGTTCTTAAGGAATGCTCTTGTTCTGATTGGATCATCCTTCTTTCCAAGAATGACATCTTCTGAGTGACCAGAGATGAGTCTGGATGATCTTCTGACAGATGGTTCTTCAGAAATACTTAGATCCTCCAGAGAAGCTGATACTTGATCTTCTGGTTCTTTGCTTCTGAGGAGCTCTGCTTCTGATGCGTTGCTTCTTGGCTCAACAACTTCTGATATATCAATATCACAATCTGCAAAATTATCAAACTGCTTTGGTTTTTCAGAACCAAGCTTATCATCAAACCTGATATTGATTGATTCTTCTACAACCAATGTTTCAGTATTGTATACTCTGTAGCCTTTTGAGCGTTCAGAATATCCAAGAAGGAAACACTTTTGAGCTTTGGAATCAAACTTACCAAGATGATCTTTAGTGTTCAGAATAAAGCATACACATCCAAAAGGATGGAAATATGAAATGTTGGGCTTTCTATTCTTCCACAATTCATAAGGAGTCTTAT
Source organism: Vicia villosa (assembly GCF_029867415.1). NCBI lineage: Eukaryota > Viridiplantae > Streptophyta > Magnoliopsida > Fabales > Fabaceae > Vicia > Vicia villosa. Next base: position 317,041 of record NW_026705524.1, read on the forward strand.
TTAGAATAGGTCTGATAGAGATTCTATTCTGAATATAGCATGCAGTGTTTATTGCTTCTGCCCAGAAATGCTTAGCCATATTGGTTTCATTGATCATGGTTCTGGCCATTTCTTGCAGAGTCCTATTCTTTCGCTCTACAACCCCATTTTGCTGTGGAGTTCTAGGACAAGAGAAATCATGGGCAATACCATTTTCTTTGAAGAATTCTTCAAAGGATCTGTTCTCAAATTCACCACCATGATCACTTCTGACCTTTATGATTTTACACTCTTTTTCAGATTGAATCTGAATGCAGAAATCAAAGAACACTGAATGAGTCTCATCCTTGTGTTTTAAGAATTTTACCCAAGTCCAGCGGCTATAATCATCTACGATGACTAATCCATATTTCTTTCCTCTGACAGATGTTGTTTTGACTGGTCCAAACAGATCAATGTGCAAGAGTTCTAATGGCCTTGAGGTAGAAACAACATTCTTAGACTTGAATGCAGGTTTGGAGAACTTGCCCTTCTGACATGCTTCACAAAGAGCATCTGATTTGAATTTCAGATTAGGAAGTCCTCTGACCAGATTCAGTTTGTTAATCTGAGAAATCTTTCTCAAACTAGCATGACCTAATCTTCTGTGCCAGACCCACTGCTCTTCAGAAACAGACATAAGACAGGTCACCTTCTGACTCATAAGATCTTGCAGATCTGTCTTATAAATGTTGTTCTTCCTCTTGCCTGTAAATAGGATTGAGCCATCCTTCTGATTTACAGCCTTGCAAGACTTTTGATTGAAGATTATATCATAACCATTGTCACTCAATTGACTGATAGATAAGAGGTTATGAGTTAATCCTTCTACAAGAAGTACATTAGAAATGGAAGGAGAGTTACCAGACTTTATAGTTCCAGAGCCAATTATCTTGCCCTTCTGATCTCCTCCAAACTTGACTTCTCCTCCAGACTTAAGCACCAGGTCTTGGAACATAGACCTTCTTCCTGTCATGTGTCGCGAGCATCCAGAGTCCAGGTACCATGACATGTTGTGCTTTGTCCTTCTTGCAGCCAAGGATATCTGCAATAGGAATAATCTTATCCTTAGGTACCCACATTTTCTTGGGTCCTTTCTTGTTAGATTTTCTCAAGTTCTGATTGAACTTGGGTTTAGCATTATAAGCAATAGGAGGAACAGCATGATAATTTTTAATGTGAGTTTCATGATATTTCCTAGGTTGTGTCACATGCTTCTTGGTGTGTGTTATGTGAAAATTTTGAGCATGTGAAGTGTGCCTAATATCATGAGAGTGGCCATACCTGAACTGATCATACAATGGCTTGTATGTAATTTTCATTTCATCAACAGGTTCAAGTTTGTATGGGGTTTCACCCTCATAACCAATGCCAACTCTTTTGTTTCCAGATACGGCATATATCATAGAAGCTAGTTGACTTCTGCCAATACTTCTAGATAAGAACTTCCTGAAACTTAAATCATATTCTTTCAGAATATGGTTTAGACTAGGAGTGGATTTTTCTGAATTAGAAGGAGATCCAACATTATTGGATAATTTTAAAAGTTTTTCTTTTAATTCAGAATTCTCCAACTCAAGCTTCTTTGTTTCAAATTCAAATTGCTTTTTCAGCTTTTTGTATTTGAGACTAATCTGAGACTTGAGTTCCAGAAGTTCAGTTAGACCGGAAACTAACTCATCTCTAGTAAGTTCAGAAAATACCTCTTCAGAATCTGATTCTGATGTAGATTCTGATCCGTCATCTTCTGTCGCCATCAGCGCACAGTTGGCCTGCTCATCTTCTGAATCATCTTCTGACTCATCCCAGGTTGCCATAAGACCTTTCTTCTTATGAAACTTCTTCTTGGGACTTTCCTTCTGAAGATTTGGACATTCATTCTTGTAGTGTCCAGGCTCATTGCATTCATAGCACATGACCTTCTTCTTGTCAAATCTTCTTTCATCAGAAGATTCTCCACGTTCAAATTTCCTTGAACTTCTGAAGCCTCTGAACTTCCTTTGCTTGGTCTTCCAGAGTTGATTTAGCCTTCTGGAGATCATGGACAGTTCATCTTCTTCTTCAGATTCTGATTCTTCAGGATCTTCTTCTTTGGCCTGAAAAGCGTTAGTGCATTTCTTGATATTAGATTTTAATGCAATAGACTTACCTTTCTTTTGAGGCTCATTTGCATCCAGCTCAATTTCATGGCTTCTCAAGGCACTGATCAGCTCTTCCAGAGAAACTTCATTCAGATTCTTTGCAACCTTGAATGCAGTCACCATAGGACCCCATCTTCTGGGTAAGCTTCTGATGATCTTCTTCACATGATCAGCCTTGGTGTATCCTTTGTCAAGAACTCTCAATCCAGCAGTCAGAGTTTGAAATCTCGAAAACATCTTTTCAATGTCTTCATCATCCTCCATCTTGAAGGCTTCATACTTCTGGATTAAGGCAAGAGCTTTTGTCTCCTTGACTTGAGCATTTCCTTCATGAGTCATTTTCAAGGACTCATATATATCATGGGCCGTTTCCCTGTTAGATATCTTCTCATACTCAGCATGAGAGATAGCATTCAGCAAAACAGTTCTACATTTATGATGATTCCTGAAAAGCTTCTTTTGATCATCATTCATTTCTTGCCTTGACAGCTTCACGCCACTGGCATTTACTGGATGTTTGTAACCATCCATTAGAAGATCCCATAGATCACCATCTAGACCAAGAAAGTAACTTTCCAATTTATCTTTCCAGTATTCAAAGTTTTCACCATCAAATACCGGCGGTCTAGTATAACCATTGTTACCATTGTATTGCTCAGCAGAGCCAGATGTAGATGCAGGTGGATTTGTCGGAGTTTCACCAGCCATCTTTTAGATGAAGCGTTTTTCTCTTCCTGAATCTTTTCTAAACACGGTTAAGTGCTCGCACCTTAGAACCGGCGCTCTGATGCCAATTGAAGGATAGAAAAACACTTAGAAAGGGGGGGATTGAATAAGTGTGACTTTAAATCTTGGACGATAAAAATAAATTGCACAATTATTTTTATCCTGGTTCGCTGTTAACGAAGCTACTCCAGTCCACCCCCGCAGAGATGATTTACCTCAACCTGAGGATTTAATCCACTAATCGCACGGATTACAATGGTTTTCCACTTAGTCCGCAACTAAGTCTTCCAGAGTCTTCTGATCACACACTGATCACTCCAGGAACAACTGCTTAGATACCCTCTAAGACTTTTCTAGAGTCTACTGATCAACACGATCACTCTAGGCTTAGTTCACTCCTAAGACTTCCCTAGAGTATTCTGATCAACACGATCACTCTAGTTACAAACTGCTCAGCCAACTGCTAAGACTTCCTAGAGTATACTGATCACACGATCACTCTAGTTCCTTACAACTTAATGTAATCTATTCAAGAGTTTACAAATGCTTCTTAAAAGCGATAATCACAACTGTGATATTTCTCTTAACGTTTAAGCTTAATCTCACTAAAATATTACAACAGCAATGTAGTGAGTTGATGAAGATTCTGAGCTTTGATTGAACAGCGTTTCAGCAAGTTTGATATAAGTTGTTTTGGTGCAGAGTCGTTAACCTTGCTTCTCATCAGAACTTCATATTTATAGGCGTTGAGAAGATGACCGTTGAATGCATTTAATGCTTTGCGTGTTCCGTACAGCATCGCATTTAATGTTATACGCTTTTGTCAACTACCTCGAGCCTTGTTCACGCTGTGTCTACTGACGTAGCCTTTAGTAGCTTTTAACGTTCCTTTTGTCAGTCAGCGTAGTCTGCCACCTGTACTTCCTTCTGATCTGATGTTTGTGAATACGACGTTTGAATATCATCAGAGTCAAAACAGCTTGGTGCATAGCATCTTCTGATCTTCTGACCTTGAAGTGCTTCTGAGCGTGATACCATCTTCTGATCTTCAGTGCTTCTGATCTCATGTTCTTCTGATGCTTCCATAGACCCATGTTCTGATTCTGCTTCGACCATCTTCTGATGTCTTGCCAGACCATGTTCTGATGTTGCATGCTGAACCATTTGAGATACAACTTCTGAGCGCTGAATTATGCGTACTCTTTATATATATTTCCTGAAAGGGAAATTGCATTGGATTAGAGTACCATATTATCTTAAGCAAAATTCATATTATTGTTATCATCAAAACTAAGATAATTGATAAGAACAAATCTTGTTCTAACAACAGGTACCGAAGAAAGAAGATTGGGAGATCGCTATTGAAAAAATGGCAGCTCAAAACTCTCAATTCCAGGAAGAAACTAGGAGCAATCTAAGGAACACCAGCACTTCAATCAAGAATCTGGAAATTCAAATGAGTCAGATAGCACAACATCTCACTCTACAGGCACAAGGTACCCTTCCGAGCTCAATTGTGAAAAATCCTAAAAACCAAGAGAATATCGATGCAGTCACAACAAGAAGTCATAAAATACCAGAGTCTGAAGAAAAAAAGGAAATAGATGACAACTTGGTAATAGAGGTAGATCTGGAAATAAGAGAGAATGTGAAAGAACCTGAAGTAATGGCACTATCGGGTAAGCCACTTGAAGAGAAAAATAAAAATGAGGCTAAACCGGTGATTAAATTACCATTCCCCTCTAGAGTAGCCAAGAAGGATTTGAAAGCGAAGGATTTTGAGAAGTTTGCTGCAATGTTCAAAAAATTAGAGATTAACTTACCCTTCTTTGAAGCACTGGAGAATATACCTTTGTACAAGAAATTCATGAAAGAAGTGATTTCTATAAAGAGACCAGTAGGAGTGGAGCCTGAAGTGGTAACTGAAAAGTGTGGTAGAGTCTCACCAGAAACGAGGATCCCAATCAAGAAGAAAGACCCTGGAGCAGTGGCAATTCCTTGCACTATCAATGACAGATCGTTCAAGAAGGTGTTAACTGATTCTGGTTCTAGTGTAAGTTTAATGCCATTGTCTATCTTCAAAAAGCTTGACATTGGAAAGATAAGCGAGAGTGAGACCAAATTGAAATTTGCTGATCACACCATTAAGCAGTCATATGGGATAGTTGAAGATGTATTGGTGGAGATCGGTGAGTTTATCTTTCCAGTTGATTTCCACATTATGGATATTCCCGAAGATGAAGAGACGCCTTTCCTTCTTGGGCGGCCATTTTTGATTACTAGTTGATGCAGTCTGGATCTCGAGAAAGGGACACTAACAGTAAAATCATTTGATGAAGAGCTAACAATGAAGGTCTTGGACGTCAAAAAGAAAGGTGCATGTGGAAATAATAAATCGTCGGTTGGTATGATTAGAAGTGAGGGAGAAAGCAAAAGTCCAAAACCCCTCCCAGAAAAAGTATCGAGCATAGTCTCTCACGTGGGCTCAGCTCAGGCATCTATCATAAGTTCTGCGTTCATTCAAGAAGTCAAAAAGAAGAAAAAAGAGGACAATCAAAGTGAGAAGATGAAAGTGGATAGTAACTAGAAGAGAAAAGCAACCCGGTTTGGAGAAGTGACAAGCAACCAGGTTTGGAGGAGGAAGTACCCTCCATAATAAAGGGTAATGGACCGTCGAGCCATGCGATGTTAAACGAAGTGCTTCGTGGGAGGCAACCCACGGTTTTAATTATGCGGTTTACATTTTGTTTTGTTTTTCAGAAAATAAAGAAAAGTGGGTCCCTCTGGTGAAAGCTAGGAAACGACAGCTGGAGCCGCAGTACCCTCTGTGAGTTCACCCTCGCTATCTCGAATTTAAACATTGAGGTCAATGTTTGGTTCAAGTGTGGGGGGGGGGGGGGGGTTATTGCATTCTATTTTTATTTTGAGTATTTGTTTTTCCTAGTATTTCTATGCTATTATGTTTACCAGGTGTTACAGATTAATGAGATTTACCGGATGGTTGATGGAGTGGTAGTAAAAGGATGAAAGATCCAACCCAAACTTGCACCCCAGGCATCCCTGGAAGTTGATTCAACCAAAAATAATTGTTGGACGCAACTTGATGACACCGGACCGAGATTGAAAGTTGGTACACACGAACCGAAAAAGGAGCATCATCACACGATAAGTACTATGGATCCTGTAAGTTATGCCCAACATGGTGAGAACACAAAAGCCATAAATATATCATCATAAGAGAGTAGTCAGGTATGACTTTAGCACTTTGAATTTGCGTACATTCTGCTCATATGACACTACATGATGACACAAACTGAGGCAAGTTGTTTTTGTTCCCCTCTGAGCCTTTATAGCCTTCCCATGTTTATTTTTATCCATTGTAAACCCCTTTGAGCCTGTATCCCTTGTTTGTGTTAACCACATATATTAACTCTTGGCCAAAAATTAAAAAAAATATTCCTAATTTTTTTACCCTGTTCGGCATAAGTGTTGTAATGTTGTTGTTATATCAGTGCAAAAAATTGTAAGTTTGGGGTAGTACACCTAAAGAATGGAGAGTGTGAAAAAAAATGAATGAAAAAAAAAGAGAAAAGAAAAATGTTGAGACATCAAAGTTCCTTAAGAAAAGGAAGAATTCGAAGAAGCACTCCCCTAAACAAAGAGACTCATTAATTTATCACACACTCAAAGCAAAAAAAAAAAAATTGAGTGAAGTAAAAAAAAGGAATAGAAATAAGGGTGTGAATCCTATGATGCTATAAGAAGCACGAAAACAAGAAAAACAACACGAATGCTGAGCCTATAACCCTCGTGTATCCTTTTCGTTGTTTATCTCACCGCACCTAAGCCCCGCTACATCCCAAAGATCTCAAAAAGTGTGTGCAGAGTGTTTGTGTATGAAAGTAGAGTTTACTCAAATTTAAAAGTTGGTATTGCATATCATGGCTTGTGAGTGAAGTTCATTTAAACCCCGAGAGAAATGGTGAGAAATGTAAAAAAGCTTGCAGGTGAAGGAGTACTTTGACATGGAAGTGAAGCGGGAAACCCGGTTCGTGAAACTGAAAAAATTGATCGGAAAGGTATAAGTTAAGTTACGAAAAGCATTGGTTGTATTGTGGTAAGCGTGAATTCAGGGGTGACCTTTGTTTTGTTCTCTCATGCATCACTTGAGGACAAGCAATGAGATAAGTTTGGGGTTGTGATCGGTCACCATTTCTACTTATTTTCATCATAAATTCGGCATAAGATCATCATACTTGGTAACACTTTGTGGTTGTTTTCAAGAGTTTTTCATTGATTCCTTTAATATTAGTTAATTGCTTGCATTATGTTATTGTGCCCTTTATCATGTCTTTTTAGATGCTTTTGATCTCTCTACTTGGTGGTTGTAGGTTAATTCTGGATCAGATGGAAATTTCACAAGTGTTGGTGTAAAAGAAGCTGAAAAATCGTGACAAGCATGTAGTATTTTGATCATAACTGGAGCTTCGTAACTCGGAATGGCGCGGTTCCGGTGGCAAAATTTCGCTAACGAAAAGGGCTACAACTTTGATGTTGAAGTCAAAGCCAAATTATGAAGGCAGAGGCTGACACGGCCGTGTCCAACCTGCTGAAGAATTCTCCCCAAAAGTGGCAGAAGCTGACACGGTCAGCCCGTGTCAAGTAACACGGCCGTGTCAGCTGGTGCGGACAGAAATTATGAATTTTTCTATTTTTTTATTTTTAAAGCACCAGGGGCATTTTGGGTGTTCTGTCTTGGACCTGAAAACCTATAACAAATTAAAAGTGATTTTGAGACAAGAGGAGAGGCACTTTTGATGGTACGATAGAATTCCAAAGAAGAGAAATATAGCTTCATCAAGGTTTTGGAAGACGAAGAGATTCAACGGTGGACACCATTGAAGATCAGAGTTCTCCTAATCTTTGTAATGTCTAAACTTTTCAGTTTTGGTTTCTTGAATATTATGAGAGGCTAAACCCCCCAATGCCAGGGGGTGTCCCTGATTTTAATTGTAATGACTATGATCTTCGTATTTCTTTAATCAAGTATTCGTATTATGCAATTTAATTGTCTAATGTTTTTATGCCTTCTTTGTTGGACAAACAAGGATTGATCTCCGGTTAACAATTTGTAGGACTATGATTGTTAATGTTTTTAGGCAATTGAATCTGAAATATCACCTAGGACTAGGGATACCGTAAGGTTACTTAAACATTCTTGATTATTTACATCTTTGGTTTACAAACCTATGTTTCTAAGGACTTAAGCAATAGGATTGCAAACCAAAAGGTTTTCACTAAGGACTTAGGAAAACACCCTTAAGAATAAATAGTTGCATCATATGAACTTGTTAAAGAGATGTTTTTACAGAGTCATTATAAGGCAAATCATACACCTACCTTGGCATTGCTCTAAATTTATATATAAAAGTTCAACTTTAATTTTAGCTTACTTTTATTATTTTAGCTTATTTCGTTGATCATTTAAAACAACACCCCTATGCTCTTTTGTTTAATTGACCAATATAATAACTTATATTTCCTACGCAATCCTCGTGATCGATACTTGGGGTAAAACCCATTATAACTACACCGGTGAAAATAGTACACTTGATATTTTTCCGATCAGTCGCCCTTTCGGGTTTTCAACTTGCCGGGCGCACATTATATATATATATATATATATATATATATATATATATATATATATCCCTAACTTTTGCCCGAACCCTTTTGGTTCGCCGGGATGCCCTTACTTTTGCCTAGGTACGTCGATCTAGCGGGTCGTATTTATGCGTAGTATTTTTTGACTATGTCTGCATTCACAGGATGTGGAAAGTCTTCGCCATCTATAGTAGTGAGTATCATTGCTCCTCTAGAGAATATCTTCTTGATTACGAATGGTCCTTCATATGTGGGCGTCCACTTGCCCCTAGGATCTCCTTGTGGTAGGATAATTCTCTTTATAACCAAGTCACCGATCTGGTATGCTTGTTGCTTGACTCTCTTGTTAAATGCCTTGATCATACGTTTCTGATATAACTGTCCATGACAAACAGCCACAAGCCTCTTCTCGTCAATCAGGTTTATCTGATCTAGTCGAGTTTGAATCCATTCGTCTTCGTCTAACTCTGCGTCTTTCATGATCCTCAAAGACGGAATCTGAACTTCAATTGGTAACACAGCTTCCATGCCATAGACTAGTGAGAACAGGGTTGCCCCAGTTGAGGTACGTGCTGAGGTACGGTAACCATGAAGAGCAAACGGTAACATCTCATGCCAATCTTTGTAAGTAATGGTCATCTTCTATACAATCTTCTTTATATTCTTGTTCTTTGGTCTATAGGGATAAGAGTTGTGGTGTTTGATCTTGAACTGTGTACAGAGCTCAATCATCTTATTGTTCAGGTTAGTACCGTTGTCTGTGATAATCCTTTCGGGGATGCCATATCGACAAATAAGGTTGTGCTTAATGAATCGAGCCACCACATTCTTAGTAACGGAGGCGAATGAAGCAACTTCTACCCATTCGGTGAAGTAATCAATGGCCACAAGGATGAAGCGATGTCTATTGGAAACAGTAGGTTTGTTTTCCCCGATCATATCAATGCCCCACATTGCAAATGGCCAAGGAGCAGTCAGAACATTTAGAGGAACTGGAGGTACGTGTACTTTGTCAGCGTATATCTAGCATTTGTGACAAGTTCTGGAATGCTGATGGCAGTCAGTTTCCATAGTGGACCAGTAATAACTCGCTCTCAGAATCTTTTTAGCCATAGTATGTCCACTAGAGTGGGTTCCAAAGGTACCATCATGCATGTCTTCCATAATCTCTTCTTCTTCCTTCTTGTTCACACAACGAAGCAGAGTTGAATCATGATTGCGTTTGTATAGGGTACCATTACTTAGGAAGAATTTTGAAGCAAATCTTCTCAAGAACTTCTTGTTATTGATCGATGCCCCTTCAGGGTACCTTGAGCTTCGAGATATCTTTTTGCTTCATGAAACCATGGCCTTTCTTCATCCTCGTCAGTAGTTATTTCGTAGCAGTATGCCGGTTCGTCATGTCTTTCAATAATAACTATAGGAGCCTCATTGTCCCATCTGACCTTGAACATAGATGACATAGTAGCTAGGGCGTCTGCCAATTGGTTCTCTTCTCGAGGAATGTGTTCAAATGTAATCTCTTCGAACTGTGGAATCAAAGATAGCACCAAATCTTTGTAAGGCATGAGATTAGGATGCTTCGTGTCCCATTCTCCTTTGATCTGACTAATTACTAGGGCTGAATCCCCATATACTTCTAAGAATTTGATTCTTAGGTCAATAGCAGCTCTGAGACCCAAGATACATGCTTCATACTCAGCCATATTGTTGGTGCAATCGAACCACAGTCTTGTTGTAAATGGGGTGTGTCCACCTGCGGGAGAGATAATCACAGCGCCAATACCATTACCAAGTGCGTTCGAAGCTCCGTCAAAAACCATAGTCCATCGGGATCCTGGTTCAGGTCCTTCATCCGGACCAGGTTGTTTATAATCAGTGACCAGCATAACATCTTCATCTGGAAATTCAAAACTCATAGATTGATAGTCGTCTACAGCTTGCTGGGCCAAATGATTTGCTAATACACTTCCTTTGATTGCCTTCTGTGTTGTATACTGGATGTCGTACTCTGTTAATATCATCTGCTATCTTGCTATTCGTCCTGAGAGAGCGAGTTTCTCGAACACGTACTTGATAGGATTGATCGGTCACCATTTCTAGTAAGTTTCCGCACCTTTTCCGACTAAAAGTCATAATCTTGGTAATACTATGTGGCATTGTTATAGGTTTTGTTAGTAAGTTTCTTGTTTGTTGATTGTGTGATGTTGTTGCATGATTAGTGTGTTCTGAGTATTATTCAAGTGCCGTTTTATGCGTTGGTTGTTAGTTTGTGTGTGGTCAGGTTAATGCACGGGAGAGGTTGAAGTTATGGCGCGCACAAGCGAGAAAAGAAGCCAAAAAAGCCAAAACTCAGGTCAACACGGGCACCCGTGTGTGTGCACACGGCCGTGTCAAAAGATGGCTGGAAAGTTGGTTTTGGATAGAAAAACAGAGGTTTCACACGGGCACCCGTGTTTCTGCACACGGTCCGTGTGAAAAGCTGCGCAGAAAGTGAATTTGTGGTGCTGAAGCAGTTGACCAACACGGGCACCCGTGTTCCTGCACACGGTCCGTGTTGGTAGGCGCGGGCAGATTTCTAACTTTTGATATTTTGAAAGCCTTGAACTCATTAAGGGTACTTTGGACCTTTCGGATACGGGGGATGACTGCCAACACTACTAAAACCTAACAGGAAGAAGGAATGAGGCATCTTGGATCATTGAGCATAGAGAATTACAGAGAAAGAAGAGTCAAGGGTTTTGGAAGAGATCTTCAAGAGCACTCGCGATTGGAGATCATATCAACCGATAATTTCTTGTAATGACTTCAATTACTCTTGTTATTTTCTTAAACATTATGAGTAGCTAAACTATTTTATGCTAGGGTGATGTCCCTAAATCTTTTCATGTAATGACTTGTTAAAACCGTTGTGATGAATTTGATGTTTTTATAATTTGAGTTTATGATTCAAAGATTTTCATGCTTCATTGTATTGGAAAATATTTTGTTGATCTATGATTAGGTTAGGCTTGACACACCACTCTAATGCGTTTTGAATCAAAACATTACCGGTAAATCGCTTAGGAATAAGGATTTCACCATAGTGATCATCCATTCTAGAACACGATGCATAATGCCTTAATACTAAAATCAATTATTGAGGAATTGAAATTGACTTTTAAGTATTAAGAAGTTCTCTACTAAGGAATTAGGGAAAACTATTTTATAGAATTGATACTCAATTGTGGTCACATCTTTTCATGAACAACGGTGTTTTCAAGGGGTTACATAAGATTTATACATCAACCTTAGCATGCTTTCTCATTTGTGGACCAAATAATCATTTGCTTATCGTTTTTAATTATAAACAGTTAGTAGTTTCATCAAGCAAATCAAAAACCCAACAATAGCTTTTTGTTCAATTGAAATTCAGTACTGGCTTGTACTTTATTCGCAGTCCTTGTGATCGATACTTGGATTCAACTCCATTTTAATAACTACATCGGTAACAAAAGTAGTACACTTGCTATTTTCCGATCAAGTTTTTGGCGCCGTTGCCGGGGACTGCCAAACTATAAGCCAAACTTTAAGTCAATTGAAATTTTGTTGCTCTGCGACCAAAATTTTATTTTTATCTGTTAATTTTAATTTCGTTGCAGTCTTGTATCTGTTCTAACTGTTGTCTAACTGTTTATGCGAGGTCAGACCTCAGCTAAATTTTCCTTTGACACAGAACCAGAAAGAGCTCTGCACGAGAGACGCCGCAAGGCAAGACTTGAAAGACTGGCAGCACCAAGTGCAAGTCTTAGTGTTCCACATCAGGAAAGCGACGACGAAGTGTCTGTGCACTCGGAGCACAGCGACTCTGACTTTGACAGGGAGGTAGTTCAGGAACCAGTTAACATGGCTGGAAATCAACCTCCTGCAGAAAGATTGTTAGGGGACTATGGAGGGGCAAATGCTCACCCCAACCGGATGACTATTGTTAATCAACCTGTGAATGTGGCACATTTTCAATTGCATCCGTCCACCATTCGCCAGTTAGAGAGCAAGCCGTTCTCCGGAAGAATTAACGAGGATGCAAATAAGCATCTTCAGAGATTTCTCACTACGACAACTTCGTTGAAGATCGAAGGTCATTCAGAGGAGGCTAAGAGACTTGTTATGTTCCCGTTTACACTTACTGATGACGCAGAGGAGTGGTTTTACTCACTTCCGGCTGCAAGTATCACGACATGGCAAGAGATGGAAACGGCATTCCTCAATGAATACTTTCCTGCGTCGGTGTTTATCCGAAAAAGATACGATATTGTCAATTTCAAACAAAAAGAGGGGGAATCATTAGGGGATGCATACAAGAGGTTCAAAAGGTGTTTGACTGCATGTCCTACTCATAACATGGACGCTACCGAGCAAATGCAGAATTTCGTGAATGGGTTGCGACTAAAGACAAAGCAGCTTATTGATACCGCTGCTGGTGGTTCAACAAATTTTGCTACAGCCACAGTTATGAAAAGAATCATAGAGGCAATTGCTGCTAACGAGCATCTTGAGTTGTATGATCGAACCATGAACCAACCGGAGGGCAAAATTGATTTGAAATTGCCAGAGCAGGTTGTTAAGATGGAGGATCAGATTGCTGCAGAGGTAGAGAGAAGGTTAAAAAAAATGAATATTGGAACTCAGACAGTAGCACAGGTGGAACCAGTTAAAGCGGTTCTTTGTGAAATATGTGGTGGACCGCACTTTGCTATGCATTGTGTAGCAACTCAAGAACAGGTTGAGCAGATTCATATGTTGAGGCAAAACAATCCTTATGCCAACACATATAATCCGAGGTGGAAAAATCATCCGAACTTCTCATGGAAAGACCAGCAAGGAAACGTCCAGAAGCCGGTTCAAGGACAACAACCATATCAGCCGCAGACTCAACAATACCAACCACAGGGACAACAATATCGTCCGCAACAACAACCATTCCAGCACCATCCACAACAGTTCCAAACTCAAGGTCAACAACAATTTCAACAACAGGTACCGAAGAAAGAAGATTGGGAGATCGCTATTGAAAAAATGGCAGCTCAAAACTCTCAATTCCAAGAAGAGACTAGGAGCAATCTGAGGAACACCACCGCTTCAATCAAGAATCTGGAAATTCAAATGAGTCAGATAGCACAACATCTCACTCCACAAGCACAAGGTACTCTTCCAAGCTCAACTGTGGCAAATCCAAAAAACCAAGAAAAAATTAATGCTGTTACAACAAGAAGTCAGAAAGCGCCAGAGCCCGAAGAAGAAGAAGAAATAGATGACAACTTAGTCATAGAGGTAGATCTAGAAGTTAGAGAAAATCCGAAAGAGCCTGAAGTAGTGATCTCACCGGTTAAGCCACTAGAAGAGAAAAATAAGAAAGAAACTAAACCGGTGGTCAAATTACCATTCCCCTCTAGAGTGGCCAAGAAGGATTCGAAAGAGAAGGATTTTGAGAAGTTTGCTGCAATGTTCAAGAAGTTAGAGATTAACTTACCTTTCTTTGAAGCACTTGAGAATATGCCTTTGTACAAGAAATTTATGAAAGAGGTAATTTCTAAGAAAAGACAAGTGGGAGATGAAACAGAAATTGTGACTGAAAAGTGTGGGAGAGTATCGCCAGCAAGGAAGATCCCCATTAAGAAGAAAGACCCTGGAGTGGTGGCAATACCGTGCACCATAAATGACAGAGTGTTCAAAAAGGTGCTAATTGATTCTGGTTCTAGTGTGAGTCTAATGCCATTGTCCATCTTCAAAAAGCTGGAGATTGGAAAAATAAGCGAGAGTGAAACAAAGTTGCAATTTGCGGATCGCACTATTAAGAATTCATATGGGATAGCCGAAGATGTAATGGTAGAGATTGACAAGTTTGTTTACCCAGTTGATTTCCACATCATGGACATTCCTGAGGATGATGAGACTCCAATCCTTCTTGGGCGACCCTTTCTGCTTACTAGTCGCTGCAATTTGGATATTGAAAAAGGGGAACTCGTAGTTAAATCATTTGATGAGGAGGTAACACTGAAGGTGTTAGAAGTCAAAGAAGAAGCTGCTGGTAGGAATAATCAATCTAAAGTTGGTATGATCAGAAGTGAGGGAGCCAGCAAAAGTCCACACCATTCCGAAAAAGTTTCAAGTATCATCTCTAAGGTGGCCTCAGCTCATACACCTATCATAAATTCTGCGTTCATTCAAGAAGTCAAAAAGAAGAAAAAAGAGGACAATCAAAGTGAGAAGATGAAAGTGGATAGTCGCTTGAAGAGAAAAGCAATCAGGTTTGGAAAAGTGACAAGCAACCAGGTTTGGAGGAGGAAGTATCCTCCTTAATTAAGGGTGATGGACCGTCGAGCCATGCGACGTTAAACGAAGCGCTTCGTGGGAGGCAACCCACGGTTTTAATAATGCGGTTTACTTTTTGTTTTGTTTTTTTTCAGAAAATAAAGAAAAGTGGGTCTCTTTGGTGAAAGCTAGGAAGCGAAAGCTGGAGGCGCAGTACCCTCTGTGAGTTCACCCTCGCTATCTCGAATTGAAACATTGAGGTCAATGTTTCGTTCAGGTGTGGGGGAGGTTCTTTTGTTTTTTTATTGCTTTGCTTTCCGTTTTTGAATTTAGTTTGGTTGATTTGATTGTGTTCGTTTGTGTTACTTTTATGTTAAAGTATGTTTCTTTCAAGTTTGTATGGTGCAGTGCTGTCATTGTGTTACCAGGTTGGATACAAGTCGGAGGGGGGCAAATGACTAGATAGTGGTTGAACAACACATCTCACACTTGATCTCTACAGGCACCACGGAAGTTGGCACAATCAAAGAAAAGAAGGTTGGACGCAATGAGGAGAACACTGAACCAAGAGAGAGTATGGTGAACTTTGGAGGAAAGGAAATTGCAGAACACTTAGAGCACTGTGAAGCATGCAAGCTTAACCTACCCGGTGAGATGTCAGAGCCAAATTTATAACATCCTTATGAGAGCTCAGTCAGGTATGGCACTATTCACTTTGATTTTGCGTATTTTCTCATAACACAAGCACACTATGAAAGCACACACTGAGGCAAGTTTTTTCTCCGTAACCCCGAGCCTTTCTAACCATCCCGTATTCATGTTATCCATCGTTAACCCCCTTTGAGCCATAATAGTTGTTTTGTTTATTGTGTTAGTATGTTTATCACCCGTTATCTCATTGTGCATGTCATCGCTCGGTATTCATGATTAATCACTGGTAAGACACTAAAAGGATCTAAGTGTGGGGTTGTGAACCATTGAAAAGGGAGGCAAGAATATAAAAAAAAAAAAAGAATATCATAAAAAAAAAAGAAGAGAAAAAGATGAAGATGATCTTGTGAAAACAACAAAAAGAGGTTTAAATTTCAAAGAAAAAAAAAAAGAGATATTTGCCTCGGTCCACTTTTAATCTGAAAAAGGTTCACACCCCATTCTTATGATTCAAATCAAAATGAGTAGAGAAGTGAATCCTATGTAATGCCGAGCACCTAAACCATTTGTTACCCCGTTCTTTGTTTTCCCACCAAACCCAAGCCGCGTTACATCCCTAAGACCTCACAAAGTGTGTGTAATCTCTGTGTGTAGTGAGTTGAGAATTTATTCAAAGTTGAAAGTAATATGCATGCCTTGATTCTATGAGTGTAGACACTTTAACCCGGAGAGATTTTGTGAGAATGTGAAAAGCTTGCAGGTGAAAAGGGTGTTCGAAAGTGGGAATGCCATTGATAGTCTGAAGAAGGAAACTTTACACTCGATTGCTAAGTGTAGGAATCTTGCGAAAAACCTGGTTGTGTTGTGGAGAAAAGAGTCTCGTCGGTGACCTTTGTTTTGACTCGATACATCACTTGAGGACAAGCAATGAGATAAGTGTGGGGTTGTGATCGGTCACCATTTCTAGTAAGTTTCCGCACCTTTTCCGACTAAAAGTCATAATCTTGGTAATACTATGTGGCATTGTTATAGGTTTTGTTAGTAAGTTTCTTGTTTGTTGATTGTGTGATGTTGTTGCATGATTAGTGTGTTCTGAGTATTATTCAAGTGCCGTTTTATGCGTTGGTTGTTAGTTTGTGTGTGGTCAGGTTAATGCACGGGAGAGGTTGAAGTTATGGCGCGCACAAGCGAGAAAAGAAGCCAAAAAAGCCAAAACTCAGGTCAACACGGGCACCCGTGTGTGTGCACACGGCCGTGTCAAAAGATGGCTGGAAAGTTGGTTTTGGATAGAAAAACAGAGGTTTCACACGGGCACCCGTGTTTCTGCACACGGTCCGTGTGAAAAGCTGCGCAGAAAGTGAATTTGTGGTGCTGAAGCAGTTGACCAACACGGGCACCCGTGTTCCTGCACACGGTCCGTGTTGGTAGGCGCGGGCAGATTTCTAACTTTTGATATTTTGAAAGCCTTGAACTCATTAAGGGTACTTTGGACCTTTCGGATACGGGGGATGACTGCCAACACTACTAAAACCTAACAGGAAGAAGGAATGAGGCATCTTGGATCATTGAGCATAGAGAATTACAGAGAAAGAAGAGTCAAGGGTTTTGGAAGAGATCTTCAAGAGCACTCGCGATTGGAGATCATATCAACCGATAATTTCTTGTAATGACTTCAATTACTCTTGTTATTTTCTTAAACATTATGAGTAGCTAAACTATTTTATGCTAGGGTGATGTCCCTAAATCTTTTCATGTAATGACTTGTTAAAACCGTTGTGATGAATTTGATGTTTTTATAATTTGAGTTTATGATTCAAAGATTTTCATGCTTCATTGTATTGGAAAATATTTTGTTGATCTATGATTAGGGTTAGGCTTGACACACCACTCTAATGCGTTTTGAATCAAAACATTACCGGTAAATCGCTTAGGAATAAGGATTTCACCATAGTGATCATCCATTCTAGAACACGATGCATAATGCCTTAATACTAAAATCAATTATTGAGGAATTGAAATTGACTTTTAAGTATTAAGAAGTTCTCTACTAAGGAATTAGGGAAAACTATTTTATAGAATTGATACTCAATTGTGGTCACATCTTTTCATGAACAACGGTGTTTTCAAGGGGTTACATAAGATTTATACATCAACCTTAGCATGCTTTCTCATTTGTGGACCAAATAATCATTTGCTTATCGTTTTTAATTATAAACAGTTAGTAGTTTCATCAAGCAAATCAAAAACCCAACAATAGCTTTTTGTTCAATTGAAATTCAGTACTGGCTTGTACTTTATTCGCAGTCCTTGTGATCGATACTTGGATTCAACTCCATTTTAATAACTACATCGGTAACAAAAGTAGTACACTTGCTATTTTCCGATCAAGGATCCATTCTAGAAATCAATAAAGTGGTATGGTTCAACATATACTGTCTCAGTCGGCGAGCAGCCCATGCCAAAGCACATCAAGTTTTCTCGAGCAGTGAGTATCTTGTTTCACAGTCGGTAAACTTTTTGCTAAGGTAGTATATTGCATGCTCTTTTTGACCAGACTCGTCATGTTGCCCCAGTACACACCCCATTGAGTTCTCCAATACTGTTAAGTACATAATTAGAGGTCTTCCTTCAACAGGTGGTATCATAATCGGAGGTTCTTGGAGATATTTATTGATTTTGTCAAAGGCTTCTTGGCATTGGTCATTCCATTTCACTACTTGATCTTTCCTCAATAGCTTGAAGATTGGCTCACAAGTAGCGGTCAGATGGGAAATAAACCTGGCAATGTAGTTCAAACGTCCCAAGAATCCTCTAACTTCTTTCTCATTTCGTGGAACCGGCATTTCTTGTATGGCTTTTACTTTTGCAGGATCGACCTCAATACCTTTGCTGCTGACAACAAAACCCAGTAGCTTACCAGACCTCACACCAAAAGTACACTTATTTGGATTCAGTCTCAGCTTGTATTTCTTCAACCTATCAAACAACTTTTGCAGGTGGACCAAATGTTCTTCTTTGGTGTTGGACTTCGCAATCATATCATCAACATAGACCTCTATTTCTTTGTGAATCATATCATGGAACAGAGCTACCATCGCACGCTGATACGTTGCCCCTGCGTTCTTCAACCCAAATGGCATGACCTTGTAACAGAAAGTGCCCCAAGGAGTAGTAAAAGTTGTCTTTTCCATGTCTTCGGGTGCCATCTTAATCTGATTGTAACCTGAGAAACCATCCATGAAAGAAAATACCTTGCATTGCGCGGTGCTATCAACTAGAATATCAATATGTGGTAGGGGAAAATCATCTTTAGGACTTGCTCGATTCAAATCTCTATAGTCTACACACATTCTGACCTTTCCGTCTTTCTTGGGTATCGGTACTATATTGGCGATCCATGGTGGATAACTCACAACTTTCGAGAAACCGGCATTGAATTGTTTCTCAACCTCTTCTTTGATTTTCTGAGCCATGTCAGGTCTGCTTCTTCGTAACTTCTGCTTAACCGGGGGACTATTTTCTTTGATAGGTAGACGGTGAACCACAATATCAGTATCGAGCCCAGGCATATCTTCGTAGGACCAGGCAAAAATCTCAACATTGTCTCGTAGCATCTGGATCAATCTCTGTTTGACACCATTCTCTAGTTCAGCCCCTATCTTGATTTCTTTCTTTTCTTCGTCAGTACCTATATTCACGACCTCAATTGGCTCTTCGTGCGGCTGTATAGTGTTTTCTCCTTGCTCTAGTAATCTGGCAAGTTCTCTAGGTACTTCACAATCTTCCTCACCTTCATCCTCAGCTTGGTAGATCGGATTTTCAAAGTCATATTTAGCAATAGCAGAGTCGTTATCAATAGGATCCAGGGTGGATATGGATCTGCAGTGCATTATGTGGGTGTGTGTAAGAACACATAGCTATAGAAAAGTAAAGAAGAAAAATAAAAAGCGAACACACAATTTGAATACGAAACGTCCAATGTTTTTATTGAATGAAAATATGCTCATGAAATGACAAGCCCTAACAAATGGACCGTTGTGCCCCGGGCAAGACACACGACTTTAAAGTTTATTATTTATTGAAATACAGAAACTAAAACTGGGAATCATAAAAACGAAACAAAACTAGAGACGGAAATTACTCCTGACTATAGGAGATAGAGACAATGTCCTCGGTCTTCCAGTTGTCCAGCCCTTCGTCAGGTGTAGGAAAGATCCACTTGTCTAGGTTGCAATTATCTTCATCTTCTCCAATGGCATTGACTCCTTTGCTGATGAAATGATACTTCAAACCTTATGGGCGAGGATGTCGTTCTCCACTCTAATCCTTAGCAGTGTAGCCTAGACCCCATTTGTTGGATTTGTAAGGGATGTCAGGTAGTTGCCCCCAGATAGTGCAGCCACCTTCTTCTACCACAGCCCTAGCATCTTTCAGGGAAGCCATTGTAGGAGTAATTCTAGTAACTTTAGGAACAGCATTGATGGGTTTAGTCTCAGGAACCACTTGAGGGACTAATTCATACGCTTGACGGGGAGATTCAAAAGCTTCTCCAGTGAACTCAACATACTTGGTCTCATCTATGAAGCTCACCACATAATTTTCTTCACCATACACAGTGACAATCTTGCCTTTCGCCGGATATTTCAGTTTCTGATGGAGAGTTGAGGTCACAGCATTTGCCCCATGTATCCAAGGATGCCCAAGTAGACAAGAATAAGCGGGATGAATGTCCATCACATAGAACACAGTATTGAAAGTCTGGGAACCTACTCTAATCGGGAGCTCAACTTCGCCATATACAGTACTCATTGTACCATCGAAAGCTTTTACTATCACATCACTGGATTTCAGCACAATTCCATCAGGGTTGAGTTTGTCCAGCACCAACTTGGGTAGTACATTCATAGACGAGCCATTGTCAACCAGTACATGGGCCAGAGTGGTGCCCCCACATTCAATGGAGATGTGTAACGCCTTGTTATGATTCTTTCCACTGGGACTCAGATCAGCATCAGAAAACCCGAGGTAGTTATCTGTCGTCAGGTTTGCAATACAATTCTCGAGTTGAGTGACAGAAATCTCTTGTGGCACATGAGCAGCCTCTAGGAACTTCATCATAGCTTTGGCGTGAGTCTTGGAACAACTTAGGAGTGACAACATAGAAATCTTGGAAGGAGTATGCCCCATCTGTTCAACAATGTCATAATCACTCTTGCGGATGATCTTCAAAAACTCATTTGCTTCTTCAGGAGATGGATTTTCAGCAGCGGCCTCAACTGGTGTCTGGATAGGTTCATGCAAAGGCCCTTTACCTCGAGTATCAGCATTTTGATTAGGGATAATTGTAGCGGCGGGTGAAGCAGTGTTTGGAGAGATCTCTGGAGAAAACACTCTTCCACTTCTTGTCACTTTACTAGTTCCGGCGATGTTACCCACATCGGGATTGGCATCTTCAGAAACTTTGTCAGCTATGAGTTCTTGCTTAACTCCTTGAATATAGACCTCGGCACCATAGTTCCACGGGATAGCCTTGTCAAAAGAATATGGAATTGGACCAGGCTTAGTGACGATAATGGGAGCCACACGGGGTTCAGCATAAATCTTGAAAGGAGCCTTAGTAGGGATCTTCAGCGGAGATTTGGAAATTACAGATACATCTTCAATCTTTAGGCCATGGGAGAAACCTTTGCACAAATTCTCAATAGAAGGAATCTTCTCAAATCTGATAGTGCCACGATCAATCCATCCTTGAATACCTCTTTTCAGATTCTCACAACCATTGGGTGTGGATGCACAGTAATAACAGCCTGGGTCGCAACCTGGAAATAAAATGTTAGAACAAGATTTGTTCTGATCAATATTCTTAGTTTTGATGATAACAAGGATATGAATTTTTTATGAGATAATGTGGTACTCTAATACTATGCAATTTCCGTTTCAGGAATTATACAAAGAGTATGCACAAAATCAGCGCAAGAAGCACTGACTCAGAAGGTTCAGCATGCAACATCAAAACGTGGTCTGGCAAGACATCAGAAGATGGTCAAGCAGAATCAGAACATGGGTCTATGGAAGCATCAGAAGAACTTGAGATCATAAGCAGAAGCACTGAAGTTCTCATGGTATCACGCTCAGAAGCACTTCAAGGTCAGAAGACAAGAAGATGCTCTGCACCAAGCTGTTTGACTCTGATGATATTCAAACGTTGTTTACACAAACATCAGATCAGAAGCAAGTACTAGACTGGCAGGCTACGCTGACTGACAAAAGGAACGTTAGAAGCTATTAAAGGCAACGTCAGTAGACACAGCGAAAACAAGGCTCGAGGTAGTTGACAAAAGAGTGAAACATTAAATAATACTGTACGGATTACGCAAAGCATTAAATGATCCCAACGGTCATCTTCTCAAGTGCCTATAAATATGAAGTTCTGATGAGAAGCAAAGGTTAACGAATTACAAACTCTGAACCAACTTGCAGAAACGCTGTTCAAATCAAAAGCTCTCAAAATTCATCATCAAGCTCACTACATTGCTGTTGTAATATCTTAGTGAGATTTTAAGCTTAAACTTAAGAGAAAATCACAGTTGTGATAATAGCTTTTTCAGAAGCATTGTAATACTCTTATAATTTGTTTACATTAAGTTGTAAGTTCCAGAGTGATCAGGTTGTTGATCAGTATACTCTAGCAAGTCTTAGAAGTTGTCTAAGCAGTTTGTTCCTAGAGTGACCAGGTTGTGATCAGGATACTCTAGAAGACTTAGAGTGTTTCTAAGTGGAAAACCATTGTAATCAAGTGTGATTAGTGGATTAAATCCTCAGGTGAGGTAAATCACTCCAAGGGGGTGGACTGGAGTAGTTTAGTTAACAACGAACCAGGATAAAAATCATTGTGCAAATTGTTTTTATCTTACAAGTTTTAAAGCTACACTTATTCAAACCCCCCCTTTCTAAGTGTTTTTCTATCCTTCAATTGGCATCAGAGCGCCGGTTCTAAGGTGCAAGCACTTAACCGTGTTTAGAAAAGATTCAGGAAGAGAAAAACGCTTCAATAAAAGATGGCTGGTGAAATTCCAACAAACACACTTACATTTACATCTGGCTCTGCTGAGCAATACAATGGAAATGGTAACAATGGTTATACTAGACCACCAGTATTTGATGGTGAAAACTTTGAATACTGGAAAGATAAACTGGAAAGTTACTTCCTTGGTCTAGATTGTGACTAATGGGATCTTCTGGTGGATGGTTACAAACATCCAGTGAATGCTACTGGCGTAAGGCTTACAAGACAAGAAATGAATGATGATCAAAAGAAGCTTTTCAAAAATCATCATAAATGTAGGACTGTTTTGCTGAATGCTATCTCTCATGCTGAGTATGAGAAGATATCTAACAGGGAAACTGCCCATGATATATATGAGTCATTGAAAATGACCCATGAAGGAAATGCTCAAGTCAAGGAGACCAAAGCTCTTGCTCTAATCCAGAAATATGAAGCCTTCAAGATGGAGGACGATGAAGATATTGAGAAGATGTTCTCAAGATTTCAAACGCTAACTGCTGGATTAAGAGTTCTGGACAAAGGTTACACCAAGGCTGATCATGTAAAGAAGATCATCAAAAGCTTACCCAGAAGATGGGGCCCAATGGTGACTGCATTCAAGATTGCAAAGAATCTGAATGAGGTTTCTTTGGAAGAGCAAATCAGTGCCTTGAGAAGCCATGAGATAGAGCTGGATGCGAATGAGCCTCAGAAGAAAGGTAAGTCTATTGCATTAAAATCTAATATTAAAAAATGCACTAACGCTTTTCAGGCTGAAGAAGTAGATTCTGAAGAATCAGAATCAAAAGAAGAAGATGAACTGTCCATGATCTCCAGAAGGGTAAACCAACTCTGGAAGAGCAAACAAAGGAAGTTCAAAAGCTTCAGACGTTCAAAGAAATTTGAACGAGGAGAATCTTCTGGTGGCAGAAGATCTGACAAGAAGAAAGTTCTCTGCTATGAGTGCAATGAGCCTGGACACTTCAAGAGTGAATGTCCAAAACTTCAGAAGGAGAATCCCAAGAAGAAGTTTCATAAGAAGAAAGGTCTTATGGCAACATGGGATGATTCTGAATCAGAATCAGAATCAGACTCTGAAGGAGAGCAAGCCAACTTTGCACTGATGGCCACAATGGATGATGAATCAGAATCTACATCAGAATCAGATTCTGAAGAGGCATTTTCTGAACTATCTAGAGATGAGTTAGTTTCCAGTTTGATTGAACTTCTGGAACTCAAGGATCATCTTAGTATCAAATACAAAAAGCTGAAAAAGCAATTTGAATTTGAAACTAAGAAGCTGGAAGTGGAAAATTCTGAACTGAAGAAAAAGTTTTAAAATTATCCAAAGATAGTGGATCTCCTTCTGAATCAGAAAAATCCATTCCTAGTCTAAATCATATTCTGAAAGAATATGACTCGAGCTTCAGAAAGTTCCTATCTAGAAGTATTGGCAGAAGTCATCTTGCTTCTATGATATATGGTGTTTCTGGAAACAGAAGGTTTGGCTTTGGCTATGAGGGTGATACCTCACATAAATTTGAACCTATTGATGATCTGAAAATCACATACAAGCCATTGTATGATCAATTCAAATATGGCCATGCACATGATATTAGGCTCACTTCACATGCACAGAGTTTTAACACTGTACACACCAAGAAGCATGTGACACAACCTAAGAAATATCATGCTGTCAAACCTAAAGAATATCATGCTGTTCCTCCTGTTAACTATTATGCTAAACCCAAGTTCAATCAGAACTTGAGAAAGACTAACAAGAAAGGACCCAAGAAATTGTGGGTACCTAAGGATAAGATAATTTCTGTTGCAAATATCCTTAGCTGCAAAGAGGACAAAGCACAAAATGTCATGGTACCTAGACTCTGGGTGCTCGCGACACATGATGGGAAGAAGGTCTATGTTCCAAGACCTGGTGCTTAAACCAGGTGGAGAAGTCAAGTTTGGAGGAGATCAGAAGGGCAAGATTATTGGCTCTGGAACCATAAGTTTTGGTAACTCTCCTTCCATAACTAATGTACTTCTTGTAGAAGGATTAACGCATAACTTATTGTCCATAAGTCAATTAAGTGACAATGGTTATGATATAATCTTCAATCAAAAGTCTTGCAAGGCTGTAAGTCAGAAGGATGGCTCAATCCTATTTACAGGCAAGAGAAAGAACAACATCTATAAGATTGATCTTTCAGATCTTGAGAAGCAGAAGGTGACTTGCCTTATGTCTGTTTCTGAAGAGCAATGGGTCTGGCATATAAGATTAGGACATGCTAGTTTGAGAAAGATTTCTCAGATTAACAAACTAAATCTGGTCAGAGGACTCCCAAATCTGAAATATAAATCAGATGCTCTTTGTGAAGCATGTCAGAAGGGCAAGTTCTCCAAACCTGCATTCAAATCTAAGAATGTTGTCTCTTCCTCAAGGCCGTTAGAACTTCTGCATATTGATCTGTTTGGACTAGTCAAAACAACATCTATCAGAGGGAAGAAATATGGATTAGTCATCGTAGATGATTATAGCCGCTGGACATGGGTAAAGTTCTTAAAACACAAGGATGAGTCTCATTCAGTGTTCTTTGAATTCTGCACTCAGATCTAATCTGAGAAGGAGTGCAAAATCATAAAGGTCAGAAGTGATCATGGTGGCGAATTTGAGAACAGATTCTTTGAGGAGTTCTTCAAAGAAAATGGTATTGCCCATGATTTCTCTTGCCCTAGAACTCCACAGCAAAATGGAGTTGTAGAGCGAAATAATAGGACTCTGCAAGAAATGGCCAGAACCATGATCAATGAGACCAATATGGCTAAGCACTTCTGGGCAGAAGTAATAAACACTGCATGTTATATTCAGAATAGAATCTCTATAAGACCTATTATAAATAAGACTCCTTATGAATTGTGGAAGAACATAAAGCCCAACATTTCATATTTTCATCCTTTTGGATGTGTGTGTTTTATTCTGAATACTAAAGATCATCTTGGTAAGTTTGATTCTAAGGCACAAAAATGTTTTCTTCTTGGATATTCTGAACGCTCTAAAGGCTACAGAGTATACAATACTGAAACATTGGTGTCATACCCTAATTTTTGACCCCCCTGAGATGTCATATCTTTTAGACTTTTCATCAAAGACAAAATAGATACTCAGAGCAGTCACTTGTTCATTTGATACCCAGTCTAGGGTTTTGAGCCCCCAGCAAGGACTAAAATCAGGGATCACATTTGGGAAACCCTAGAAAACTCCAGGGGATCACTCAAAGGCATCAATCATCTTCAAATAGCTCATATGACAATATCCATTGGGTATTACAACCCAATCCAAGGCCTACAGTCATCAATTTCATCTGGTCGACAATTAGGGTTTTTGACCTAATTCAACAAGACAGTTGACTTTTAATCAGGACATGGATCCAAAACTCAAAGCATGACTCAAGAGCTTCTATTCCCTCAATATAATCCATTCACATCACTCATTTGAAGAGGAGATTTTGATTCATCACAAAAGTCCAAGAATTCACTTCATCTGAAAAAGTCAACTGCACAGGATCACCTTTGACTTTTTAGAAATTTTGGTCAACCATGACTTTTGAAGTTTTAAATCATCAATATATGATATTTGAAGTCATTTGATCAAGGAAAATCAAGAAAAACAATCAAGAATCAAAAGTCAAAAGTTTGACTTTTCATACTTAGAAATTTTTCTAAGTGTTTTCAAGTGATTTTTGCCAAACTTTGGAAGGGATTTTCTCAAAATTTCACCTACAAACTGAAAAAAACTTCCAACATGAAAGTTGTAGATTTTGATCCAATAAACAACTTTGACACATATAATGTTTTGGCTAAAAATCAACCATTGAAGAGTTATGGAGCTTCAAAGTGGCTGCCTTCACAAAACATGCAAGAAAACCCTAGTTTTCTTCAAACTTTATGGGACTTTTTCACTAATTTCCCTAAAGAATTTGGGCAAACACCAAACTAATGAATCAAAGTACATATTAAGGGCTTTCCAAATTGTGCTCAACCTTCTCCAAATTCATTTTGAGCTAAGAGATATGATTGATCAAAGTTAGGCACTTGAAGTGAAAATTATAGGTCATGTGCAATTTGAAACTTTGCAATTTTGTGCAAGTGACCTCTCTAAATGATGCTACCCGACCTCTAATACATCTGAAGACATGCCATACATCCAATTTCATCATTGCATAAGGATTAGAGAAGATTCCCAAAAACAAAGGCATGTGATTATGTAATGATTGCATTTTTGAATTTATGGCAAATGGTGAATCATCAAGGAATCTTGATCTAAGCCAATTAGAACCCTCCTCTGCATCAGAAATGTTCCCTAAGATCATACAAGATCAATGGTTGGGGAAGCTAGCTCGAAAATGCATCATTGCATTTGGGATATTTTCAAATTTTCTTCATGGCTAAGAAACCAAACTCACTTCACTAAGTAAGCTTGCTATGTTCAATTGCTCTGAACCATTTGCCTATAAATAGAGGGCTCTTTCTCATTCAGAAAACACCCCAAAGCAACCATATTCCTTGCTTTCTCTTTCTCTTCTCATGCTTATGGTTTTTCAAAGTTCTTTGGCAAGAAGAATCGTTTTCTTCAAACCAGAGCTTCTCTTTGGAAAATAAGCATTCTAACATCTCAAGGGGGCTCATTTGAGGTGATCCAAGCACCTGGATCACTTCTGTAGGTGGAGGAACACCATTGTTGCTCTCACTTTGGAGCTGTTGCAGTTGGAGGTCCATAGGGCAATTCAGAAGGTTTCTAACAAAGCCAAACATCCAGACACATTCCTTAGGTCATAGTGAAGCTGTTCAGATGGCTGCAGCTCATCTGTAACTCAAGATTCATCACTCTCCATGTCCACTTGAAGCTCAAATCGAAGGTGTCGGGTAGAGCAATTCAGAAGGATTCAGGCCACAATAAACATCCAGTTAGCATCATTGATTCCCAAGGAAGCTTTTAGGATCATTCACACAAGCCTAGAAGTTCCTCATCATCCTCACGACCTCCATTTTCAGAGGTAAGTTTTTGAACTCTACCTCTTTAATTTAAGTACTCTTTGTGATAAAGCTCGATACTATCTTGTTCAGCATCATCAGAGGATTGAAAACCCTCTATCATCATTCATTTATTCATCTTGTTTGTCATTTAATTTTAAATTTAGGGTTCATATATTCTTCATGTTTTCTGAGAAATTAAGTAGTTATAGTTAATATAAATGATTGTTAGTTACATATCTGGATTCGTGAGGAAATTTAGAGCAAGATTGATGTTTACATC
This sequence comes from Vicia villosa, assembly GCF_029867415.1. Lineage (NCBI taxonomy): Eukaryota > Viridiplantae > Streptophyta > Magnoliopsida > Fabales > Fabaceae > Vicia > Vicia villosa. The sequence goes on from NW_026705524.1 coordinate 344,891, forward strand.
ATGCCATTTAGTTGAGAAACCAGAGAGTTAGGAATTTGAAAATCCTTGAGCTCGAGGAAGAAGATGGCTATGGTGGCGCGCGAAATTCAAATCCATGGGCTAGGATTATTTTATTTTGAATGGTATGCGTTTTATAAACGAATTCATCGTTTGCCCTAATGGCCTCACATACGCCCTTAGTCTCCTCATGCCTCAAGTCTGGGGTTCGAATCCCCCTCGCCCCAGACTTTTTGATTCTTTTATTTTTCAATGATTTACCACTTGTTTTGAAACATAACCAAATGGGTGTGTGTTATAATCACCAAGCGCGCGTTGGCTCAGTGGTGTTATTTTGAGCTGGTGACTTAGAGGGCGTGTGTTCAAACCTTGGAGGAGACAAACCCAATTTTTTACCACTATTTTTCTTTGTTTTATTCACAAACTTCACACAATTATTTAACCTATCAAATTAAATCATTTTCATCTCATTTTTCATACACTTGTTATTTAATATATCTATTTTGTGAATAATCAAAAAAATCATAAAAATATTATTTATTTCATATATTTTTATTAGGTTAAAAATAGTATGTTTTAAGTGTTTTCTTAAATACTTTGAAAATATATATATCTTCATTTTGTTTTAACCTAATTATTTTGTGAATAATTTTATGATAAAACCCTAATTATTTAGGTCTTAATTAGGTATAGATTTTATCTCTGCCTTAATTAAGTTGACTTTTGTCAATATTCAAAACTGTTTTCAATCTCTGATTAAGCGGACGATTAAGGTTTTCAAACAACAAAACCTTATATTTTTTCAATCATCAATCAACTGTTTTCATAAACAGTAAATCATTTTCAAGTGGGCCTCTAATAGAGTGTAAGTCCCAACACCTTTTTCTTTTCTTAGTTTTTTTCCAAAACTGTATTTACAAAATCTTCTTTCTGTTTTCAAAACATTCTTCTAGTATTTGAAGGGCATTATTCCCGGTGAAACTCTTCAGATACCTATGTGACCTTTGTCCATCTTCACTTCTTCTGTTTTCAAAACCTTTAACTGTTTATAATAAATATACAACTGTTATCAACAAAACAACAAAAAATTGCTGGTAAGGCTTTGTACATACTTCTTCAAAGGCCTCCATTCCATCCAGGTTAGGCTTTACAAGCTTTCAATTTACAGTCTTTTATTTAAATTACTGTCAAATATAGAACTGTTTATATATTTGTTTAGAACTACGTTTGAGTGTAAACCCTAGGACAGTTAAACTATATATATATATTATAGGAATATGGCCTAGGATTGAGAATGTCTTCCCGGTGAAGGCTCTTTCCTAATTAGAGATCTGTAGTTCAAACCCCCAAGATGAATTATTCCCGGTGAAACATCTTGGCAAAAACCTTAGAACAAAAAATAGGACACATCCACCCAAAGAGGAATTATTCCCGGTGAAACCTCTTACCCATTTGCTTAGAGCCAAAATAAGTTCAAAACCACATAGCTTTCTCTTGTGCTATAACAAGGACCCTCGATGACCCTCGATTAGCCTCCTCTTGGGCTTTGTACAAGGACCCACAGGCTTCTTAAAAGCATTTCCAGCTTCCTCTTGAGCTTGTATACAAGGACCCATCAGGTTTCTTATAAACATAGGAACAGGTCTTTAGTTACCTTTTAGCCTATCCTGGTGAGTTTCTTCCATTCTTTAAACCAGATTTTAAACAAGCTAAGTTTGTCTCAATTTCACATTGAGCACACCTTTTGGAATGAGAGACATGGACAGTCTCTGTCACCCTTATCTTCATCAATATTCCTTAGCAGAGTCTAGGATCCATGTTTTGCTTATCACCAGCAAGAGTCAGCCTTAATCTTGGGCTTTAAAACAAGAAGTCTCCACTAGATAATCTTTCTGCCATTCATTTTAACAAAAAAACCCTGGAAAGGGTTAGCCTCCACACATTCCTTCATTTTAACAAAAACCCCTGGAAAGGGTCAGCCTCCAAAATCACTCCTTCAAAATCCAAAGATTCATTCTCTTAAGAGATATTTTCCCCAAAAGAGTCAAAACCCCTGGAAAGGGTCAGCCTCCAAAATCACTCCTTCAAAATCCAAAGATTCATTCTTTCAAAGAGATAGTTTCCCCAAAAGAGTCAAAACCCCAAGAAAGGGTCAGCCTCCAAAAAAAAACATAATAAAAATTCAGTCTTTTAATAGTCAATTTCTCTAGTTGTTAAGTCAAAATCCCTGGAAAGGGTTAGCTTCCAAAAATATAAAAAAATAATAAATTAGTTTGTTAAAACCTCTAGCAGAATAAAACTCCCCCAGTGAGTCTTTCATTTTTTAGCCACAACCTTGGGCTTTGTACAAGGCAGATAAACCATATTTCCCTGTGTCAAAGATTCCTAATCTCTAGGATCTTTTCCCCATAGAGTCTTCCGTACTCAGTTTCTTTAAAAGTCCGCCACAACCTTGGGCTTTGTACAAGGCATAAAATATTTTTTCCCTAGCTAGAGTAGCCACAACCTTGGGCTTCATACAAGGCACAAATTAATAATTTCCTCAGCTAAGAGTCAGCCACAACCTTGGGCTTTGTACAAGGCACACAAATAGAGTCATCCATAGTCTTAAAAACTCAGTTTCCTCAGCAGTCAGCCACAACCTTGGGCTTTGTACAAGGCACACAAAATAGAGTCTCCCTAAGTAGAGTCAGCCACAATTCTGGGCTTTGTACAGAACACCAAATAAAATCCATCAAATAAAAACTCTCCAACTAGAGTCAGCCTCAATTCTGGGCTTTGTACAGAACACAAAAACTCTTTAGTTTAAATTCTCCCCAGTAGAGTTATCTTTCAATAAATAATAAATCAATCAAAAAGCCTCAAGCTTGGGCCTCATGCAAGCCAGCTAAAGTCAAATCTTTTATACAGTAGATAGACATAACTTATCTCTATAAAGAGATCTTTCTCCTATCTCACCACATTCAAACAAACATTTCAATTTCAATTTCAATTTCAATTTCAAACATTCTCCCATTTAGGACTCTGAAAGGCATGCTCTGAGGCAAACAAACCCAGACTTGTACACTTTCCCTAATTTGGATGAGAATCTTTCTTTCATTTAAGAGAACGCGACTGGCATACTTGCAAACATACAAGTAAGGTCCCTATCTTAATGAAATGAATTCAGCTTTTCTGTCACTTAAAAATGTTTGTGGTAGAATAGTAGAAATACCTCTCTATAAAGATGACTTCATGTCTCTTTACTGTAAACAGAGATTTAATTCAAAGCTTCAACCTTGAGCTTTAAGCAAGGCACCCAAAAATAATTAATTTCCCTAATTAGTTCCCCGAACTACATTAAGCTCTGACTTCCATTAGGGATATGTAGGCATGAGGTTCACAAGGAATCTCAGCGAGCTAATAAAATACCAAAAATAGTCAGTTTGTCTGTCTGTCTGTCTTTTTAAAAATCAAATCAATTCTCTCTCCTAACACAAAGGAGAAACTTTCCCAATCATTAGCAATAAACACAATCACAATGACACAGAGAAGGTTCCCGTAGAGTACTACGGATATGTAGGGTGCTTAAACTCTTCCCTATGTATAACCGACCCCCCGAACTCCAGAATTTCTAGTCTAGGTGAAATCCCCACACTTAGCAAACTCCTAGGGTTTAGTTGAGATCTTTTTTCCCTTTCCTACTCGTAGGATAATCAGAAAGTTCGTGTGATATCGTAGGAAGAACTGAAACAAAATTCATCCCATCCAGGGCGCATTCTCCTTCCAAATTTCGCGTGAAGGGTCTAGCGTGCCGTCCTCCCAAGTGAAACGGGGAGGTAAAAAAAACGACACCACAATTGGTTGTAGAAGAATCAATCAATATCAGGTTTGATGATAAGCTTGGTCTTGAAAAACCAAAGCAGTTTGAGAATTTTGCAGATATAGATATTGACATATCAGAAGCTGTAGAACCAAGAAGCAAAGCTCCAGAAGCTGAAAGTCTCAGAAGCAATGGATAAGAATATCAAGTTGCTGCATCTTTAGAGAATCTCAGGATTTCTAAAGAGCCAACAGTCAGAAGATCTTCTAGACTCTCCTTAGCTCACTCAGAAGATGTGATCCTTGGAAAGAAAGACGATCCCATCAGAACAAGAGCATTCCTTAAGAACAATGCAGAATATCAGTTAGGTCTTGTTTCTTTGATCGAGCCAACTTCTGTTGATCAAGCTCTAGAAGATCTAGACTGGATAATTGCTATGCAAGAAGAACTAAATCAGTTTACAAGGAATGGTGTATGGGATTTGGTTCCTAGACCAAAAGGACTCAACATCATTGGTACTAAGTGGGTGTTCAGAAACAAGCTTAGCGAAAAGGGAGAAGTGGTAAGAAACAAAGCCAGACTGGTGGCTCAGGGATATAGTCAGCAAGAAGGGATTGACTATACAGAAACCTTTGCACCAGTGGCCAGGTTAGAATCTATTCGCTTATTGATTTCTTTTTCCACTCAACATAAGATCACTCTGTATCAGATGGATGTTAAGAGTGCCTTCTTAAATGGTTATATAGATGAAGAAGTCTATGTCCATCAACCTCCTGGTTTTGAAGACTCTAAGTCTCCAGAATATGTTTTCAAACTTAAGAAATCATTGTATGGATTGAAGCAAGCTCCCAGAGCTTTGTATGAAAGATTAAGTTCTTTCCTCCTAAACAATGGTTTCACTAGAGGTCAAGTGGACACAACTCTTTTCTGTAAAACATCTAAGAAGGATATTTTAATTTGTCAAATTTATGTTGATGATATTATCTTTGGAACATCTAATGCTTCACTTGGAAAGGAGTTTGCTAAGTCTATGCAGGCTGAATTCGAAATGAGTATGATGGGTGAACTCAAGTATTTCCTTGGGATTCAAATCAATCAAACTTCTGATGGAACCTATGTTCATCAAACGAAGTATGTGAAAGAACTTCTGAAGAAGTTTAATCTTTCTGAAAGCAAAGAAGCCAAAACTCCTATGCATCCAACATGTGTTCTAGGTAAGGATGAGGTAAGTAAGAAGGTAGATCAGAAGTTGTACAGAGGTATGATTGGATCTCTTCTATACTTAACTGCTTCTAGACCTGACATTCTATTCAGTGTTTGTTTGTGTGCTAGATTCCAATCAGATCCTAGAGAATCTCACTTAACTGCTGTTAAGAGAATTCTGAGGTATCTGAAAGGTACTACTAACGTTGGTTTAGTCTACAGAAGATCTAAAAAATACAACTTAGTAGGTTTTTGTGATGCTGACTATGCTGGAGATAGAATTGAAAGAAAGAGTACTTCTGGAAGTTGTCAATTCCTTGGAAGTCATCTGATCTCCTGGTACAGCAAGAAGCAAGCTACCATAACTCTCTCAACTACAAAAGCAGAATATGTTGCTGCTGCTGGATGTAGCACACAAATGTTATGGATGAAGAGTCAACTAGAAGATTATCAGATATATGAGAGTAACATTCCTATTTTCTATGATAATACTTCTGCTATATGTTTATCTAAGAATCCTATCTTACATTCCAAAGCTAAACATATTGAGATTAAACATCATTTTATGAGGGACTATGTTCAGAAGGTTGTTCTTTCTTTGAACTTTGTGGATACAGACCATCAATGGGCTGATATCTTTACAAAACCCCTTGCTGAAGATAGGTTTAAGTACATTCTGAAGAATATCAGTATGGACTTATGCCCAGAATGAGAAGATGAGAAGATCTTTGTATGAATACCTTCTAAAATGTGTTAGGACTAGGCAGCTATAAGAAGTTCTGATACTAATCAATTAGAAGTTCTGATTCTGTTATTACTAACGTTTCATTATCTAAGTTGATTCAGAAGCTCTTTTAAAGCAAAACAGCTGTCACCAGTCTTTCCAGAAAATGAACACGTGTTCACTAATTTTGGACAAGCATGCGTGCAGTTGAGGAGACGCCGCCCTAGGTAACTGTGCAAATCAATTCATTTTGTCACTTTATCTCTCCTAACGTCATTTCTCATTAAATGCATATTGATGTCATTTTTTTAAAAACAGTTTTCTTTTTATTTTTTATTTTCTTTTTCAAACCGTTTAAATAACCCGCTTCATCTTCATTTCATCTTTTTCACTCTCTCTCCATCTGTGCATCTCTTTCTTTGCATTCGTTTTTTTTCAAACCCTAGTTTGTGATCTGAAACCAAGCAACATCATCATGAATCCTTCTTCAAGCACATCAAAACCAGCAGAAGAAATGTCTTCCTCTCAGCTGGTATATAACAAGCTCAGATACGCACCTCTGAAGACTTGCTCCATTCCTAAGTCAGATCTGGAAGTTCTCTATGAGTCCTCAGTGGACTTTAAAAATTTGAAAGCATATGGTTTCAAACCTGATGCTAAGCTTATGGCACAGGGATGGTCAAACTATCTGGCTAGATTGGTTGGACCAAGTTATCCAGCCCTTGTGAAAGATTTCTGGGTTCATGCAACCGTCACTCCAACCGCCGTTATCTCCTTCGTGCTAGGGCATGAAGTTGTGATAACTGAGAAGTTAATCAGGACGCTGTACAACTTGGACGATGAAGAAGGAGTCACTGGTCCCCTTCCTGGCAGAGTTGATTGGTTCCAGGTTGAGAAGCTGATTTCGTGTGTTACCGGTACTGATTCAAGTCTAACTGGTACTTTGAAGCCGTTTTATCAAGTTTGGGTTGAGATTATTCTGGGCTCTCTTCATCACAGAAAGAGATCCTTCTCTTCATCTTTTAGGTTGGATAGAGAACCTCAACCCTATTCTATCCCTAACTCTGACTCTCCAATAACCAAAATAAAATCCCGCCAGGAATACCCTATTGGTGTAATTTTTGAATTGGTAAAGAGGAATCTCAGAAGAGTCTTTGATACTCTCAGAATCGCTGAAAGTGCTGGCCTGAATGATGTTGCTATGCGAAAGTTCTGGAGAATCTTCCGAAGAAAAGCTGATGCTTGTTTTGAAGAACTTCAAGAAGCTTGTGTAGAAGCTGCTCCACGGCCTCGTGGAATTCTGAGAAGTTATGAAGACTTCTGGTTTACTCGTCTCGGAGGGAGATATATCTTTGAGGAGAAGAAGTTTGTGGATGAACTGGAGGAAGCAAGAATTGCTGCTGCAATGGAAGCTAACCCTTGCAGGGAAATTGTGGTCTGGAAACCTCAATATCCTGTTCTGCTGGGAGACTTCAGGATTCTCTTTGAATTTCTGAGGGAAAACCCTTCTGTGGAAGACCCAAGCTTGGTCATTCTAGAAGTTGTTGACCCACCAGAAGTTGAAGGTCCTTCTGCTCCTAGGAATCTTGCTGCCATTCTTCAGGCACTTGAGAATGGAGATTCCGAGGTTCCTGCTGCAGAGTATGGAGATGCTTCTATGGAAGAAGCAGATGCTGAAAATCATGTTGCTGAAACAATTCCTGTTGAGGAAAATCCTGCAAATGATCTGACCATGGAAGTTGCGGATCACAATGCCATTCCTGTGGATAGAAGTTGTGAAGCTTCTTCTGATGAACCTTCCCGTCTTGCAAGGACTCTGGAAGTTATTCAGAAGAACCAGGATGAGAAGAGATCAATCAACGCTGAGTTTCGTGCTTTCATGGAAAGGCAGAATGAGAGCAACAGTGGGATTCATGATATGCTGGCCAAGATCATGTCGAAGCTAGGGTCATCTTAGATTGAGTCTTAGACCGTTTTCCTTTTGCTTTGATGCATCTGTTGTTGCATCTTCTTTTGCCCTTCCTCTTGTACTTCTGAACCTCTGTTTCTATGAGCTTAATGACAATTATCCTTTTCTTCTATGTGTTTGTCGTGTTTTTCATCTGAATCGTTTATGTTTTTGATGTTATGACAAAAAGGGGGAGAAAAATGTGATAAATGATCTGATTTATTTTATCAGTTGTTGGGAGAAAGGCTCCACATTTCTAACAGAACTTGCAAAGTTCTATGCTCTTGAGTGTTGTCTTGCAGGAATTGAAGATCCTCTTTAAAGCTCAACATGAGAAGCAAAGAGATGAGGAAAAGCAATTCTATAAAGAATCAAGCTCTTGGAAATTGAAGCAAGCTGAGTGCTAAAAAGCTTCAAGACCAGAAGCAAGAAGGAAAAATGTTCTGATATTCTGATGATAGAATATACTTTCATTCTTATTCCTTACATGTTCTGATGCATGTTTTTAGTTACAAAATATGCTCTGAAACATTATGTTCGCATGGTCTGACACATAATTATTTGCTCTGATACATATTATATGTTCTGAAACATATTCTATGTTCTGATTCATTCATGCTGACTTTTGTCGTTTAGTTTGTTCTGTAACATTTCAGGATGTAGAGATGCTCTGATGATGCTCAGGTACATTCAACAATGTTCTGATACAATCTAGCATGTAATGACTCAAGAAGATATTCAAGCTCTGAAGCTGTCCAATGGAAGCAAGAATCAGAAGCTATGAATATTCTGAAGATCTAGGAAATTCAAGTTCTGAAGCTGTCCTATGGAAGCAAGAATCAAAAGCTGTGAATGTTCTGAAGATCTAAGCATATGTGAACGTCTCAACTGATATACTCAGGGAAGTCTTTTATTGATAAAATTCTTCTAGTATTTATTTCAGGGGGAGATTATTTATCTCAGGGGGAGATTGTTAATCTCAGGGGGAGACATATTCACACATTGTCTATATGCTTATGCTATAGCTGTGTAATTGTCCTTAGCCGTCTGTCCTTTCTGATCGCAAATTCATATCATTTATGAATGTTTTTATCATCATCAAAAAGGGGGAGATTGTTAGAACAAGATTTGTTCTGATCAATATTCTTAGTTTTGATGATAACAAGGATATGAATTTTGTATGAGATAATGTGGTACTCTAATACTATGCAATTTCCGTTTCAGGAATTATACAAAGAGTATGCACAAAATCAGCGCAAGAAGCACTGACTCAGAAGGTTCAGCATGCAACATCAGAAAGTGGTCTGGCAAGACATTATAAGATGGTCAAGCAGAATCAGAACATGGGTCTATGGAAGCATCAGAAGAACTTGAGATCAGAAGCAGAAGCACTGAAGTTCTCATGGTATCACGCTAAGAAGCACTTCAAGGTCAGAAGACAAGAAGATGCTCTGCACCAAGCTGTTTGACTCTGATGATATTCAAACGTTGTTTACACAAACATCAAATCAGAAGCAAGTACTAGACTGGCAGGCTACGCTGACTGACAAAAGGAACGTTAGAAACTATTAAAGGCAACGTCAGTAGACACAGCGAAAAAAGGCTCAAGGTAGTTGACAAAAGAGTGAAACATTAAATGCAATGCTGTACGGATTACGCAAAGCATTAAATGCTCCCAACGGTCATCTTCTCAAGTGCCTATAAATATGAAGTTCTGATGAGAAGCAAAGGTTAACGAATTACAAACTCTGAACCAACTTGCAGAAACGCTGTTCAAATCAAAAGCTCTCAAAATTAATCATCAAGCTCACTACATTGCTGTTGTAATATCTTAGTGAGATTTTAAGCTTAAACTTAAGAGAAAATCACAGTTGTGATAATAGCTTTTTCAGAAGCATTGTAATACTCTTAGAATTTGTTTACATTAAGTTGTAAGTTCTAGAGTGATCAGGTTGTTGATCAGTATACTTTAGCAAGTCTTAGAAGTTGTCTAAGTAGTTTGTTCCTAGAGTGATCAGGTTGTGATCAGGATACTCTAGAAGACTTAGAGTGTTTCTAAGTGGAAAACCATTGTAATCAAGTGTGATTAGTGGATTAAATCCTCAGGTGAGGTAAATCACTCCAAGGGGGTGGACTGGAGTAGTTTAGTTAACAACGAACCAGGATAAAAATCATTGTGCAAATTGTTTTTATCTTACAAGTTTTAAAGCTACACTTATTCAAACCCCCCCTTTCTAAGTGTTTTTCTATCCTTCATAAACCAGCTTGCAGCAGCTTTCTCTTGATGTCAAGGAGAGGAGTTGACAGATCTCTCACATCATAGACATGGACTGTGTCTATGATAGCGTTAAAAGTCTTGTCGTGTTTCGGCATGGGAGCAGTAATGACATTAGGAGTCTCTGGAGCATCGAATTCGATTTCACCAGCTTCTATCATGTCTTGGACTTTGTTCTTCAGGGCCCAACAATTGTCTGCATGGTTCCCAGAAGCATTGGAATGATAAGCACATGTGGCTTTGGGATCATAAGTTGGATTTGCAGTGTTGTCAAATTTTGGAGGATCCTTCTGGGTGACTAAGTTAGCCTTCAATAGATGTTGTAGGGCTTGAGACAAAGGCATGTTGATCGGAGTGAATTGTCTTCTCGGTCTGTTTGTCTTGCGCTGATACCCTTGTCTAGGAGCTTGTTGAGGTATTGGTGTAGAGATGAGAACAGCTCCAACAGATTGATTCTGATCATTCTTACTACGACCCCTCTGACTATGAACAGCATTAGACTCGTTCCTTCCATGATAGGGCTTTTTTGTAGCACTAGATAATGCACCTACTTTAATCTTCCCACTTCAAATACCACTCTCCACGCGTTCTGTAGTCAATATGAGGTCAGTGAAACCAGATGAGGAACTACCCAGCAAGTGACTATAGAACGGCCCAGTTAGCGTACCCATGAACATGTCCACCAACTCCCTATCAGTCAAGGAAGGTTGGACTCTTCCAGCTAGGTCTCTCCACTTTTGAGCATACTCCTTGAAACTTTCCCTAGGTCCCATATACATGCTTTGTAGTTGCATGCGAGTTGGTGCGAGGTCAGAATTATATTGATATTGCTTGTAAAAAGCAGCAGCCATGTCTTCCCAAGTGCGAATGTTACCACTCTCCAGCTGATAGTACCATTCCAATTGAGTCCCAGACAAACTCTCTTGAAAGAAATGAATCCATAGTCTTTTGTCTTCAGTATGAGGTTGGATCTTCCTGACATACGATCTCAAATGCATCTTGGGGCAGGAGACTCCATCATATTTAGCAAAAACTGGAGTCTTGAACTTTGGAGGAATGACGACTCCAGGAGTGAGCCCTAGTTCTTCAAAATCCAACCCAGGTACCTTCTGAATTTCCATGTTTCTCAGACGCTCTTCTAGTAGCCTGTACTTCTCATCAGCATAGTCTTCTTCATGGAAATAGTCTCCCTCATCATCATCTTGATTAGCAGAGCCTACATTGCTTCCAGCGTTGGTCTTGATACTAGCATCATCATCATCTTCTTCCTCTTTGGGAGTTTCAGCTTCTTTAGCCTTTTTGAGAGGGCCTTTGAATCTTCTTCCCAGGTTGAGAACACCTTTAGGTTTCTTGGTCTTCTTTTGCTTCTTAGTCAGAAGGGATTTCAGCTCATCTTGCCCTTTGGACAAGTTCAGGATCAAAGCTTGGAACTCAGCATTTTGAGCCTGGAGATTCTTGACAGATTGTTCGAGATCCATTTTCTCACTGAAATAAACAGCGGAAATATGAGGTATTTGCTTTATAAAAACCTGTGATGTAATGTTTATGGATGATATGTTTATGCATATGCAATGTTTCCAAGGAATTAAAGGATTTTTAACACATATTGAAAATAAAAGCAAAAATATTATTATTAATTAAATTACGAACTCATAAGGTCATAATCCATTAGTTACATCAGAATGAAAAAGAAATAAATAAAAATAAAAACAATAAAAGCCTAAACTCCGGGACTTTTGTCTTCCTGACGACGCCTCCTTTTCAGAACCCTGACTTCTTCCTTATGTGTCTTGATCATTTCTTCTCTTTCTTGAACAAGCCTAGAAATTTCCTCCTCCCATGAATTAATCTGATCTGGGGAAACAAAATCTTCAATCTTCCATTTGCGAGAAAAGTAGTCAAGTAAAGTCTCTCGCTCTTTAGCATCTTATGTCAACACTTCTTTTTCAGCTTCAACCTTTCGTAAGCGTCTCTCAAAGTCATCCCTTTCCCTCTTCAGTCGGTTAAAAGTTGCAATAAGATCTTCATTTGGAGCAGGAACATATGCCTCAAATGCAACTGGGACAGCAGGAGGAGCTACTCTTGGTACTATGGGCATATCAGATGGGTAAGATATCCCAAATTCCATAACTCGATCATAAACCCATTGGAACTATGGGTCCCATGGCATGTAGTTTCTCCTTCCTATATCTTTTGCGCCAACTTTCTTTACTTTCGACCAAGCTTTGATGAAGAGATCTCTTTTCTTTGCCTCGTCTGAATCATAGCTGAAATACTCTACACTAATATACAAGGAACGTGGCTTATCCTTCAAAGCAAAACCAAACTGATGTCGAGCTAGAATGGGATTATAAGTTATTCCTCCATGAACGCCAAGAAGAGGTATATTAGGGAATTCTCCACAACTATCAAATAGAAAAGTTCTTTCAAACTCCTTTTGGTACCAGATGATGTCTGTCATACCCCAAAATTTGCCCATACTATATCTCCTACTCAAATTCAAATCAAGGTACAAAGCTCAAAGACACCCACTCCTAAACAAGGTCCAAAGAATTAGGGTTTTGTTGTTCTGAGAAAAAAAATCAATGGATCAAAAGCTCCAAGGCATCCCATATGGTCTATGATACTCCACACTACCTCCATGACAAATTTCAGGTCTCAATTCAAAAGATTGATCACTCAATTGCTCAGAAAGACAACAGTCGACTGGGTTGACCTAAAAGTCAACTGTGGTCAAAATACAGTCAAAACCCCTGATTTTTTGTCAACATCCTCATATTGAATTATCATTCACCATTTGATCAAGAATTGATCATGGTTCATCAATAAAAGATCAGAAATCAACAAAACCTAAAGTTGCTAAATTAGGGTTTTCTAAGTAAATGTCAAACCAACTTTGACTGATCGTATCTATAATACGGTGAACTGACTTTTTTATAATCGAAAAATGTACGGTAAGCAAGAGTCGCCACCGACTTTTATTTTATCCAAACAAATTCGGAAAGGCAAAAAAGAAACAGAAAAAAACCTTTTTAAGAAATCTAAGTTCGGGGGGTAATTTATGCAAAGGGAAGGTGTAAGGCACCCTTTGCATCCATGGTTTTCCATGGGCTCTTAATTGCTTTTCTTGCTCGTTTGTTTTTTAGAAAAAGTAGATGAAAGAGATAGGGACTTTAGCTCGTAAATGAGCGTAGCCCTTTTGAAAAATTATGAGAAAGAATATAATGAAAGTTTGAGCATTGCAAGGCAATTAGGGGCAATTACCTTAAACTCAGATGATAGGTCTCTTTTTAGCCTTTCAGAATGAAAGGGTCTATCCTTGCCATAAGAGGGCAGGAAGCCATTCATTTGGAGGTTGAAGGGTCGTCGAAGCATCCTTTGCCATAAGACTGTCCCATGCCATAGAAGGGCAGGTAGTCTAAGGCAAGGATCAGAATAAGCCATTTCGTAGGCAGCCAGAAGATACCTCAGCCTTTTTTTTGTAGGCAACTTCCGAGGGACGAGGTCATGTTTAGTGTATCGAAGGCAGCATCATTTTAGGGTCTCATGACCTTTTATCGAGGCAGCAGGCTGAGGTATCCTCGTATTCGAGGGACATGGCTTATCCTGCAAAAACACGAGGCAACAGGCAACAAGGCAACAACAAGGCAACAGAGAGGGTTACCCCAAAAGGGTGCGTGTGTGCAACAATCACGTGATTCAATTCAAATATTTATCTTTTAATTAGTTATTCTAATTCAGTTTAAGGCTTGCACTCCCTAGGATTACTAACCACGCAGTACATAATAATATAAAGCAATAAAGGGGGCGGGAAATTGTAACCAGTGGATCCCTTATCAGGGTTTGATACAAGTAATAATAATAAAAAGCATAAAATAAAATGAGGTTTAGGGTTACCAATGACGTAGCTTTGGCAATTGGCGAACCCTGAAAGAAAGAAAAATGGCAAACAAAAGAGGGTGAGTGCATTATCGGTTCGGGAACAATTAGGGTTAACCCTAATAAAATAAAAGACAAATAAATTGATAATGAATAATAAATAATACTTAGCTTCGATTTGGATTTGATCTGATATGGTTAGAGTCGGAGGTTGCTCAGAGGTGAACCCTGAAACGAAGGCAAAGGCAAAATAATAGATGTGGGAGCATGCAGTGTTCAAAAAGGATCAAAAAGGATAAACCCTAAAAATAAAAGGAAACAAAATAAACTTTTAAACAAATAAAATACTTAGCTTTGGGTTTTTAATCAGGCGCGTAGTCGGAATGAACTCTATTGATAACCCTGAAAAAGGCATAAACAAAAAAAGAAAATTTTTCAGTGTATGGACTGATCCTCGTAAACCCTGATTAGGGTACGAATAATGAAATATAAACGATTTAAATTAATTATTGGTCTTGCGACCTAATTAATTTAATCGGGATCAAGAAAAATTAATTTGAGAATAAAAATAATTTTTATAAAATTTTTTGGAGTTTAAATAAAATAATTATGATTTTTCAAAGACTTAAAGTAAATTAAAATAAATAAATAAAATTATTAAACAAGTATATATGAATTTATTAATTTAAATAAATAAACAAATAAATTAAATAATAAAATAAATGTATGAAAGATTTTTATAAAAAGTTTTCTATGATTTTCTATATAGTTTTTATATATAGAAACAAATTTAATAAAAAAAAACAAAAGTATATATATATATATATATATAAAACGTGGCTGTGTAATAAAAATAAAAAAAATAAAAAAACTTAACTTTTAATCGTGTGTGACGCGCGCGCGTTGTCCATGGTGCATACGCAGATTCTGAATCCTTGGATCGATTGGCTGAACCGATGGAAGGCCAGGATGGTGAGGGTTCATGAGAACGCGTGCGTCTTAACGCACTGAATCTGTCTGGATTCAAACCAAACGCGCGCGCAGCTTCTTCCAATGAGGAAGTGACGCGTATGCATCTTCTTCCTCTCGCCGTCGTCTAAAACCTGCAAATAGCTTTCACCTACGGACAACCGTCGTCGCTAGAGGTATATGCTTACGAATACATCAAAACACGCACAAAAATATTTCGCGAATATACCATTAAACTCGCCCAAGTCTCGTGAGTTTCAACCTGGCCTCAATTTTGCATAAAAATACCTGTACAACGGAACCCTAAAACAAAACCCTAAACCTCTTCAATGGCATATGGCTCAAACAGGCACGAAAACGCAATTAATGATCCATAATCGATAAACACATCAAAACAAACTAGAATGCGCAATTATATTGTGATATGAATGCTTGTAATTATGCAATCGGAAGGATTTAGAATTGGACAAAAAGTGACTTACAGTGCTTTGTTCTAGATGCCTCAATGCTTGAAAGCGATTGGGATTCACTCAATAAGGATCCAGGAACGTGTTTTGATCGGTCAAATGCCTTGAATTGTCCTCTAATGCAAAATTCGAGTTTTGGATTTTGGTGAACTTTGGAGCTTTTGTAGGGTTCTCTTCTGCAGCCAATTTGTAACCCTAGGGATCTGCAATGCTTGGGTACTTATAGAGGAAGGTATTAGGTCAATAAAATTGAGGAGAATCTTAATAAATCCCTGATTGCTATTTAAGAAAATTTGATTGAAAATTTTGGAAGATATGTTTCTAATTTGATCCAAACTCAATCTTTTCTTCACACATTTATTTTGCACGAAAATATATATATAATGAAGCATAATTGTGATTAGATTTGTTCTAAACAAATTTTCTTTTCAATCTTTTGATTTTCTTTAATTTTATTGAATTTTAAATGAATAAAAAATTCTATAAAATTAATTTAAACCAATTAAATCCGTGGCTAATGATTTATGGGCCCCTAATATCATAAGGAAGAAGTTTGGATCTCAAAAATATGGGCCCATTTACAAAAAGTTTCAAGTTTCTTCATATTTTCCCCTCCAAAATAGTCCAACTTTGACAAGGCCTATCTCCCTCCATTTTTGGGGTTTAGAGGTGTTCTAAGACATTCTAGAAACCTTAGAGTGTCCTCTAACCAATGTCTTTGGTTCCATGTCAAAATCATTTTTCATTCTCATTTTATGGCCTTTTGAAGAAGGTGTCTTTTTGTTGACTTTTGAAAAGGACCTATAATGTATGAAGCCATATCTCTTAAACCATTGACCTATGAGCTCTGATTCTTGGACCATTGGATAGAGGAATGAATTCCCTTTAAAATGAGCTTTGGTGGGAATTTTTCTGATGAAGTATGAATATTTGGTGAATTTTCAAAGTTTGATTGACTTTTTTAGTTCATGCCCAAAATAGTAACTTTTGACTTTCGACTTCTCTGATCTTTCCTTGCATCATCATGATCAACCCTTGATTAAATGATGATTTTAGGGTTATGAGGATGTTGTTGACCAGATACCTTGAGCTTTGACTGCATATTGATTTGAAATGACTGTTTTGCCCTTGAGAGTCGACTGTTGACCTAACCAGGATTTGAGGGACTAAATTTGTTCTGTTTGACTTGAAACTTTATTTGAAGATACTTTGGGATGTTAGTGACCCTATGGAACCACCTTGAGCCATTGATTCAATGATTTGCCATCGAATTAATCAAACCCTAGTTCAGAGCTTTTGTATAGGAGAGTGTGTTTTGGAGCTTTGTCTTTTGTTCTGATTTTATGTGTGAAAAAATAACATGGGCAAATTTTGGGGTATGACAGCTGCCCCTGTTCAATTATCTTAAACCTGAAGATGTAGAGTGGTCTGTATGCCAGTCGGTATCTGAAGGTGGAAGATGATTGAACATTAGAATACCAAGAAATTTGCCCTATTTGAAGCAGGGACTTTTGTCGGGGATGGGCTTGTAGATGCCATCTGGTAGTTGTTGGAGTATGGATTGTTGCAAAATTTCTGCTTTTGTTGTCTTCCCTTTTTTGAATGTTGAGGAACCGTCAAAGGTATCGACTCAAATCTGTGTTGGGTTATTTAAGGAACCGTCAAAGGTATCGACTTAAATTTGAAGCATATTGTTGAGGCACCGTCAAAGGTATCGACTCAGATATGCTGGTAGGTTGTATAAGGAACCGTCAAAGGTGTCGACTTATATCTGAGGTGTGTTGTTAAGGAACCGTCAAAGGTGTCGACTTAACTTTGAAGCATATCATTGAGGCACCGTCAAAGGTATCGACTCAGATATGCAGATAGATTGTATAAGGAACCGTCAAAGGTGTCGACTTATATCTGAAGTGTGTTGTTAAGGAACCGTCAAAGGTGTCGACTTAACTCTTGATGTATTAAGGAACCGTCAAAGGTGTCGACTTAATACTTGAGAATAGATTGTTAGGGAACCGTCAAAGGTGTCGACTTAACTCTTTTGCAAATAGAGATAGTAATATCCTGAAAAGTAGAGGTTAGTTTTCTTATGTCATGATGCATGCGTTTATGTAATGAATGAGAAGCTTTGTATGTTATGCGTGAGTTCAGTATGTATGTGATGTATGACTATGTTTATGATTTATGGTATGCAAACATGATTTATGTTGTCTTAGTCGAGAGAATAAATCTCCAGGTCTCTGTGATTTTGATGTTTGATTTCGTCTTGAAAGATGCTCAGCTGGGGATTTATGATTTCTGCTTTGGGATGATCAGTAGCTTGATATTTCCTGATTGGGGATAAAGAGAAAATAGGGATGTAAACCGTGTTGGGGAGCCATGCCTTTGTTGTTGGAAGACGTCTTCTTAGTGATTGCTCCGAGGGGATGTGATTTTATGAACCCGACTCTGTGGGGAGATGTGGGTGTCTTGAAAGTTTCCCCCAATATTATAGTAACTACCATTTGATTTAGGACACACCACTGAGTGTTGATCAAGATGTCAAACTGTACTTGCATAGATTTGCCCCAGTTAGTAGAAACTGTGGAAAGATTCGCCTCGCGAGGACTTTACGAAATATGAACTATGGGCGACATGCCCCTAGTAATCATTGGTCCAGGACAATGTCCCATGTTGATTGGAAATAGATTAAGATTTGCTTGGATGCATGCCCCTGATTGTTTTTTTTTGGCGTCTTTGAGAGATTCTCGGAATCTTGACTTGATTTCCCCAGATTGATCGGGAAATATTTTGAAACCCACTTGAGATGTATGCCTTTGACTGTATGGCATTTGAGAGATTCTCGGAATCTTGACTGGATTGCCCCAGATTGATTGAGCAAAACGTGTCATGCCCCTTGTATACGTAAGAGACATGGCTTCTTGGAGTAATATTGTCTGTCGGGATAACTTTCGGTCATTAGTTGTTCCATGTGCAAGTTCTTTCTGTTGCTAACGTTTGAAATTATGTAGCAGAATTTGTTTAATAATGAATTCATGAGATGCAATGCATACGTCTGTCTTGAGTTTTTTTGAAAATATTTAAAACAGGAGATGTAAAAAGCGTGATTTTTGTAAAAACATGATATTTGTAACAATGTGATGTTTGTAAAAACGTGATATCAACTCGGCATTTGTGGTAAACCTTAAGGAGTCAGGATACCCTTTCGGTAACAGTATGCTTTCGAACTAACCATGCTTCAATTAGGACTTTCAAGGGTTGTAACGTGGCTTGGTTCACGGTTTAAGAAACAATGGATGATGGTTCAAAATTTATTTATACCCATCCCCTTCTTCGTGATGTTCTTCTGTCCTAAGCTCAGTTGATTCAACTTATGCATTCAGGTTCCAAGAGACTTTTGGATTTGCACCTTTGATAATGACGATGGTTCACAAGCAACGAGAACTTTTGAGATGGCAGTCACTTCTTCCTTTTGGTAGTCACAACATTGTGTTGTTCAGGAATTTGTTCACTTCTCTTTTTTTCATTTTTTTTTATATCCCTAACTTTTGCCTGAACTGTTTATTTCTGAGATTACAGTCGATTGGGATGCCTTGATTTTGCCTAAGTCGTCTTTTGATTTTTGACTTAGCAGGCTTTTCTTTGTATATATATTTTTCATTTTTTTTTTGAAGATATTGACTGCCTTGCTTAATGATTGATGGACCATCGTTGGCTTTTGATTGACATTTCCAACACTTCTTTGATGTGTGCGGATGAACGCTTGTGATTGAAACCTTTGTTGAAAGATGTACTGAATGATTCTCTTAAAATAGAATGCACAGCTAGATTAACTGAGAACTACCCTGCCCCAGGTTATGATCGAGGGTTTTGAATTAGTACAAGAAATAAACTTCTACTTCTTAGGCTCAAAGGGGTTGACGAGGGATTATCATCCTTATATCTCCACTATTTAGGAATCGAAACAATGCCTGTACATCGTCAGCATAGTCCGCTCGAAAGCATACTGTATGAGGTTGCGGTATCGTTTTCGTCATCCTCCCTTAAAAGGCTTACGGCTTAGCAGGAGTTGAGTATCACAAAACATATGCAGAGTAAAGACATAATTTAGAAAGAGTGATAGCGAAATAATTTATTCAAGACAAACATATGCAATGCACTGATGATGATTATTAAAACAAATAATGTCTATCATAATTTGAGTGTTTAAACAAACAGAATAGAAATTGCAAAATGAAAGTAAATATAACGGTCTAAAAAGTTCATCCTTCTAGGTATCAATAAATCTTTTTGTGATTAGGCATAGGAGTAGTGATCACCACAGGAGTCTTGGGATGATGGAATTCAATTTCACCAGCATCAATCATGTCTTGAATCTTGTTCTTCAATGGCCAACAATCATTCGTATCATGCCCAGGGCTATTGGAGTGATATGCGCACCTCGCATTGGGCTTGTAGCTAGGGGCGGAGGTGTTAGGCTTTACAGGAGGATCCCTTAAAGTAATCAAGTTCTCTCTTAGCAAATGTTGTAATGCCTGAGCCAGTGACATGTTGATCTTTGTAAACTGACGTTTAGATGTATCTGACTTGCGTCTTTGTTGTGGAACTGGTGTAGAGGTCAGAATTGTCCCCACAGATTGGTTGGGTTCATTGCGACCTTTCCGATTGTACCCAGTATTGGCCATATGAGGTTTCTCAGGTGAATTGAAGTCAATGATCTTGCAATCAATGAGGTCTTGGATCATGTGCTTCAATGGTCCACAATCCTCTGTATCATGACCAGGACTGTTTGAATGATAAGCACATCTTGCATGGTACTTGTACCCAGGAGCAGGATTTGTAGGGATTGAATATGAAGGTAATAAGGTTATCAAGTTCTGGTTGAGCAGTTGTTGCAGAACTTGAGACATCGGCATGTGTAACGGAGTGAATGATCGCTTGGGTTTGGATTTCTCTTTACCTTGATCATCTTGTTGCCTACGTTGATCCTTCTCTTTCTTGATCAGAAGTGCCTTTAGTTCTTCTTGCCCCTTGGCCAAGTTCAGGATCAAAGCTTGAAATTCAGTGTTCTGAGCTTGGAGGTCATTGACAGATTGTTCGAGATTCATCTTTGTTACTGAAATAAACAGCACAAAGATGAGGCATTTGTCTTTATGAAACCTGTGATGCGATGTTTATGAATGATATGATTATGCATATGCAATGTTTCCAAGGGTTTAAAGGACTTTTAACGCATTTTGGAGAAAGAAATAAAAGAAATAACGTAATAATTTTCTTATAAAATATAGTGTTGTAAAGTTGATAGTTACATCTGAAATAATAAAATAATAACAAAATAATAGAAATCAATCTCCAAGTCGGCGCTTTCTCTTCAAAATTCTGATCTCTTCTTTGTGAGCTTTGATCATCTCATTCCTTTCTTGGACGAGCCTATCAATCTCTCGTTCCCATGATTGTATCTGATCTGGAGAGACGAAATCCTCAATCTTCCATTTGCGGGAGAAATAGTCAAGCATACCATCTCGCTCTTTAGCATCAGCCACTAATACCGCTTTTTCAGCTTCAACCTTTTGTAAGCGACTTTCAAGATCTGCCTTTTCTCTCCTTAAGGTTGCAATGGTAACAGTAAGGTCTTCATTTGGAGCAGGTACATAAGGCTCCAAAACCACAGGAATAACTGGAGGAGTAACCCTTGGCACAATAGGAGTATCAGATGGGTATGGCATACCGTGCTCAATCACTCGATCATAAATCCATCTAAAATAAAGGTCTGAAGGGATGTAGTTTCTTGGTCCTAGCTCTTTTGTGCATACTTTCTTTACTTTGGACCAAGCTCTAATGAACAGCTTTTTCTTTCCAGTCGTATCTGAACCAAAATCAAAATTTTCTGAACTGAGGTATATGGAGCGAGGCTTGTCTTTCAAAGCGAAACCAAACTGATGTCGAGCTAATATGGGATTATAAGTTATTCCCCCTCGGGTACCAAGAAGAGGTACATTTGGGAAGTCTCCACAACTATCAAACAAGTGAGTTCCTTCGAAATCTTTCTGACTCCAGATAATGTCGTCGTATGAGAGCCTTATGATTCTTTGAACCCATGTCAAGCCTTCTTCATTTTTTATCATGGAGCGGGGTAAGTGCGAAATAAACCACTTATGCAATATTGGTGCGCATCCAAGAACACAACCTTTGCCTTTAGACGATCTGTGATGAATGGAATGCAGCAGGTCACCTAGTAAAGTTGGAACCGGATTGTTGCTAATGAAGATCTTGAGAGCAATCACATCCACGATTTTGTCATAACGTGGAAACAATACTTGCCCATAGATTAGGCAAGCGAGGACCTTTTCAAGAGCATCCATGCTCATAGCATTAATTAAGATATCAGCTTGACTATACAAGAAGTCAATTGGTACACCAGTATAATCTCCTTTGCTTACCCAAACCTTTTTGATTTCTGATTGAGGCAAGTGTAATGCAGCAGCCACATCTTCCAACTTAGGTGCCTCTTCTTCGCCAGTGTATGGCATCTGATCAGGCACAGGTAATCCTAGGATGGAGGAAAATTCCTCTAATGTGGGAACCAACTGAAAGTCCCTATAAGTAAAGCAGTGAAGGAGAGGATCATAAAACCGGATCATTGTGTTGAGAAGTGTTTCATCCACCTTGGTTCTTACCAAACTGATCAATCTGTTGAGAGATTCGGAAAGCACATGAGCACCAGAAACGTTGTCACAAAGAATCTTCAAAGAAGTAGGTATCCCTCTGAAACTGAGACAAAAAGGTTTATGAACTTTGATTTCCATGACCTACAAAACAAATTATGGTTAACAATCCTTTAACTCCTTGGAATGGGTTAGTCATGATATGTATGCATGATGCATGGATGCAGCAAACACAAATAAATTCACACAAATCACACAATTTTTGGCTTAAGGCTTTGCATGGAGTCTGATCAGGTGTCCTTCCCAAGGGTATTTCTATGGATAAGGAGATTTCAGCAACGGGTTCTACCAAGTGACTCAGAATTGTCAGCCCCCTCTAAAGCACCCTCGAACATGGTACATGCATACCACGCAATGATACTTTAGGAAGAAACCTATCTGAGCTGTAGTATCGGGTAGCGACCATAACTTGGCATGCACCAAGAATAGCCCCCCCACTACGTTCCTAAAAGTTAGGATGGGTTAAGGGTTACTAAAGGTCCTTGAGCTCCGACGCACCCAAAGATACATGCATAAACCTCTCTCATGCAAAAGAGGTACACAATAACCAGTGGAGGCCTAACTCAAGTGTGAACTTCATTTTGACCAACCCCAAGCATGCACAAGGGGGGTCTCCATGACTATGCCACTCCTAATCTTAGGTGTTCTTGAATCCGGGAATAGGATTCGTCCTTCAGTTTTCCCAAAACGCCCCTGAAAAATAAAACAAACAAAGCAAACAATAGAAAACATTTTAAAATGAATCCTAAACCTTTAAGGTAACCCCTCTTAATCGAAAAAATCCCCAGCAGAGTCGTCAGTTCTGTAATACGGTGAACTGACTTTTTTATAATCGAAAAATGTACGGTAAGCAAGAGTCGCCACCGACTTTTATTTTATCCAAACAAATTCGGAAAGGCAAAAAAGAAACAGAAAAAAACCTTTTTAAGAAATCTAAGTTCGGGGGGTAATTTATGCAAAGGGAAGGTGTAAGGCACCCTTTGCATCCATGGTTTTCCATGGGCTCTTAATTGCTTTGCTTGCTCGTTTGTTTTTTAGAAAAAGTAGATGAAAGAGATAGGGACTTTAGCTCGTAAATGAGCGTAGCCCTTTTGAAAAATTATGAGAAAGAATATAATGAAAGTTTGAGCATTGCAAGGCAATTAGGGGCAATTACCTTAAACTCAGATGATAGGTCTCTTTTTAGCCTTTCAGAATGAAAGGGTCTATCCTTGCCATAAGAGGGCAGGAAGCCTTTCGTTTGGAGGTTGAAGGGTCGTCGAAGCATCCTTTGCCATAAGACTGTCCCATGCCATAGAAGGGCAGGTAGTCTAAGGCAAGGATCAGAATAAGCCATTTCGTAGGCAGCCAGAAGATACCTCAGCCTTTTTTTTGTAGGCAACTTCCGAGGGACGAGGTCATGTTTAGTGTATCGAAGGCAGCATCATTTTAGGGTCTCATGACCTTTTATCGAGGCAGCAGGCTGAGGTATCCTCGTATTCGAGGGACATGGCTTATCCTGCAAAAACACGAGGCAACAGGCAACAAGGCAACAACAAGGCAACAGAGAGGGTTACCCCAAAAGGGTGCGTGTGTGCAACAATCACGTGATTCAATTCAGATATTTATCTTTTAATTAGTTATTCTAATTCAGTTTAAGGCTTGCACTCCCTAGGATTACTAACCACGCAGTACATAATAATATAAAGCAATAAAG
Source organism: Vicia villosa (assembly GCF_029867415.1). Classification (NCBI taxonomy): domain Eukaryota; kingdom Viridiplantae; phylum Streptophyta; class Magnoliopsida; order Fabales; family Fabaceae; genus Vicia; species Vicia villosa. The sequence continues at coordinate 368,573 of NW_026705524.1, forward strand.
GGGGCGGGAAATTGTAACCAGTGGATCCCTTATCAGGGTTTGATACAAGTAATAATAATAAAAAGCATAAAATAAAATGAGGTTTAGGGTTACCAATGACGTAGCTTTGGCAATTGGCGAACCCTGAAAGAAAGAAAAATGGCAAACAAAAGAGGGTGAGTGCATTATCGGTTCGGGAACAATTAGGGTTAACCCTAATAAAATAAAAGACAAATAAATTGATAATGAATAATAAATAATACTTAGCTTCGATTTGGATTTGATCTGATATGGTTAGAGTCGGAGGTTGCTCAGAGGTGAACCCTGAAACGAAGGCAAAGGCAAAATAATAGATGTGGGAGCATGCAGTGTTCAAAAAGGATCAAAAAGGATAAACCCTAAAAATAAAAGGAAACAAAATAAACTTTTAAACAAATAAAATACTTAGCTTTGGGTTTTTAATCAGGCGCGTAGTCGGAATGAACTCTATTGATAACCCTGAAAAAGGCATAAACAAAAAAAGAAAATTTTTCAGTGTATGGACTGATCCTCGTAAACCCTGATTAGGGTACGAATAATGAAATATAAACGATTTAAATTAATTATTGGTCTTGCGACCTAATTAATTTAATCGGGATCAAGAAAAATTAATTTGAGAATAAAAATAATTTTTATAAAATTTTTTGGAGTTTAAATAAAATAATTATGATTTTTCAAAGACTTAAAGTAAATTAAAATAAATAAATAAAATTATTAAACAAGTATATATGAATTTATTAATTTAAATAAATAAACAAATAAATTAAATAATAAAATAAATGTATGAAAGATTTTTATAAAAAGTTTTCTATGATTTTCTATATAGTTTTTATATATAGAAACAAATTTAATAAAAAAAAACAAAAGTATATATATATATATATATATAAAACGTGGCTGTGTAATAAAAATAAAAAAAATAAAAAAACTTAACTTTTAATCGTGTGTGACGCGCGCGCGTTGTCCATGGTGCATACGCAGATTCTGAATCCTTGGATCGATTGGCTGAACCGATGGAAGGCCAGGATGGTGAGGGTTCATGAGAACGCGTGCGTCTTAACGCACTGAATCTGTCTGGATTCAAACCAAACGCGCGCGCAGCTTCGTCCAATGAGGAAGTGACGCGTATGCATCTTCTTCCTCTCGCCGTCGTCTAAAACCTGCAAATAGCTTTCACCTACGGACAACCGTCGTCGCTAGAGGTATATGCTTACGAATACATCAAAACACGCACAAAAATATTTCGCGAATATACCATTAAACTCGCCCAAGTCTCGTGAGTTTCAACCTGGCCTCAATTTTGCATAAAAATACCTGTACAACGGAACCCTAAAACAAAACCCTAAACCTCTTCAATGGCATATGGCTCAAACAGGCACGAAAACGCAATTAATGATCCATAATCGATAAACACATCAAAACAAACTAGAATGCGCAATTATATTGTGATATGAATGCTTGTAATTATGCAATCGGAAGGATTTAGAATTGGACAAAAAGTGACTTACAGTGCTTTGTTCTAGATGCCTCAATGCTTGAAAGCGATTGGGATTTGTCGCGGGCGAAAAATCGTTGTCTTTTTTCTGGATGAGACACCTGATGCCTTCTTTGGGCTCGAGTGCTCAAAAAAAATGATTTTTCTTTTGTACCGACCAAACTTTTTATTATTTCCAAAGGAGGAAAAGGAAAAAAGCTGCAATAACCTAAAAGTGGGGGGAGAGATCTTTGGGTAAGAGGGTTGGTTATACGAAGGGAAGGTATTAGCACCCAACGTATCTATAGTACTCTATAGGTTTCTTTGTTTTGCTTATTCCATTCTTGTTGTGGTGGAGGTTCTTGTGAAAAAGAGGTGGGACCTAAGGTGTTTGTTTGATTATGCTCGCAAAGATCATCGCGATCCTCTGCATACATATCCCTTAGAGGGAATCAGAGCATCTGTAGCTCGGGGTCTACGGGTGCTAAGGTTTGAATGGTTTTTTTTTGTTTTGTTTTGTTTTGCTCGCCAAGGATCGACCTTGTGCCTACGTATTCTCAAAGGGATGTTGAGAAAGTCAGAGCAATCGTAGTTCCCACTTATGCTAGTGGAAGCAAAGGAAAATAGACAAATGTCGTCTAAATGCTAGATGTATCTAATCTATATCATCACATACATCTGTTTGTTTTTGTTTGAAAATCTTTTCATTATAAGCCCGGGGCCATGCCACTTAGGGTGCTTAGAATGATAAAGATGTTTTTGTTGTTTAACCAGCCTTGTGGCAAAAGTTTCAATGAAGTCAGCCTTGTGACAAAAACTTTGATTAATCAGCCAGCCTTGTGGCAAAAGTTTCAATGAAGTCAGCCTTGTGACAAAAACTTTGATTAATCATCCAGTACGGTGGTAAAACAGTTTGATTGATTAGCCAGCCTTGTGGCAAAAAGAAATTTGATTGATTAGCCAGCCTTGTGGCAAAAAAGTTTGATTGATTGATTGTTTGTGATGATATATAAGAGATACTCCTAGTATAGAGATGAAAAATGTCTAATCTCCTAGGGTATTTTGTTTTGGATATTGGGGATGCTTATAAGAAGCCCGTGGGTCCTTGTACGAAGCCCAAGAGGAGGCTATCCGAGGGTCCTTGCATTGTGAGCCCAAGAGGAGGCTATGGGAGGGACAATCCGGGGTCCTTGCATTGTAAGCCCAAGAGGAGGCTATGGGAGGGTCACTCGTTTGTACAAAGCCCAAGGGGAGGCATGGTATAGTTGGTCTGAGCTCTTAGAGCAATTTCACCGGGAAACCATACTCTATGTCCTAACCTAAACTAGTGGAATTCTTTGCACGAAGCCCAATAGGAGGCTATGGGGAACCTAGTGTTGTACTAAGTTGAATAAGCATATATAACACAAACACACATATGAACAAGTACGAACAAACATGAACAAGTACATGAACAAATATGAACAGTTATACATATATGACAAAGTGTGTGTATATAATGAAGTTTACGAAGGAAATATACCTGTAAGCATGCTCCATTTGTATACACAGGGCTTGGGACTCACACTCGGGGAGAAGTCCATTTGAATTTATTCAACAGCTATGTAAACAGGTATTTACAAAGGGGCTCGGGACTTATACCTACATGGAGGCCCATGGTATATTTTTGGGAAGATTTAAAGAAAACCTTCATTTTTGGTTTGTTATTCAAAGTTAAAAAACACATTGATTGAGATATGTACAAAAGGCGTACAATGAAATACCTAATTTCATGTACTAGAGTGGGTATGTACAAAAGGGCTTGGGACTTATACCTACGTGGAGGCCCGTGTTTTATTTACAAAACATGGTTGACTGTTTATTTACAGACGCGTTGTTTGAAAAAAACGGTTTGAAGATTTGTTTTGAAAGAGTTTTCTGTACAAAGAAAAACTGTATAAAGAAAAGGAAAGGGACTTATACTCTCTAATATTCGAGAGGCCCATGTTTTATTTTCATAAAACATGGTGGATGGTTTTTAAAAAAGAGTTGAAAGATTTGTTTGTTAAAAAAAACTGTTTGGAAGTTTATTTGGAAAAAGTTTTCTGTTAAAACAAAAACTGTACAAAGAAAGACGAAAGGGACTTATACTCTCTAATATTCGAGAGGCCCCACATCGTTTTGAAAATCAATTGATCAATTAAAAAGATTTAATCAATCGTTTCCTTTGAAAATCAAAAAGAAATGGTTTACCGTTTTTGAAACGAATCGTGATCGCTCGTTTTTAAAACGATTTGAATTTTGGAAGAAATCAATTTAATCAAGATAAACAAGAAGATTGTCTTCAAATAACATTTAGATGATTAGGGTTTGCTTCAAAAAATATTTACAAGTGATTAAATTTGAAAATCAAATGAAAAATAATATTTAAAAGTATTAAAATTACTTAAAAACAAGTCATTTTAAAACCAATTAAAAATGTATCAAATAAATATTTTTTTGTGATTTTTTTTGATATTGTCAAAATATACATATTAAATAAGAGGTGTGTAAAAAATGAAGAGAAAATGAATTGATTTGGTTAGTTAAATAATTAGATGAAGTTTGTAAAAAAAATTGAAAGAAAAATAGTGCTAAAAAAGAAGGTTTGGTCCCTTGGAGTGTTGAACTCGTGACCTTGAGGTTACCATTCAAAAACTTAGCCAACTGGACCACGCGCGTGGTCTGTTAATACTTGCAACGAATTGAAATATATTTTGAATCAATTTCCAAATTTCAGTTTCAAAAATATGGCGCCAAGAACACAAACCCAATTCAAATTTGAAAATTCTGAAAACTGGATTGTTTTGATCAAGTGAATAGCCTATCTTGCTCGATTTTGGACGAGGAACATGATGGTACCATTTAATTCCATTTATTTTCACTCTAAGATCATTAATTTTCTGATGAACACGAAGAACCCTAATTCCCTAATTCAATCTGAAATCGTGTATGTGCAAGTTATGATGCAATTGATTGAGGGTTAATGATCCTCATAGGTGCAGAAACAAGATAGTATGGCAGTTTTTCATTTATGATGCATGTACGATAGAGTTTGAAGTTCATGAGGCTTACCTTCAAAAACGGCCAAACTGGAAATTGAAATCGTGCCTGGAGGTGTTACAGATGTTGTTTCTTGATCTGGACAGCATCAATGGACCTTATGGAACATGTTTGAATGCTTGGAACAATTTGAATTCACCTGAGCTAAGCTATGGAACCTGAACTGCAGTTGCTTCAAGTATGAATCGAATTTGAAGATGGAGATGTTACAGGTCATATGTGAGTGTTTGGATCATTCATATGAAGTATATGGAAGGTGTTAGAAGTGATAGTTTGGACAGAAATGGCCTGGATTTGATTTTGGCATGATAAGGCTCTCTTTATGCAAACATGGTGGTTGAAGAGTGATTCTGAGATTTAGGTGTTTTTGGGGTGTGTGAGTGGTTCAAACACATCCCATATGATGTTTATGAGTTGTTAGAACCATCACTTTGGCCAGAAATTCAAAGGTTTGGAGGTTGGGATTTCTACCTCACATTGAAACTTGAAACTTGCAACTTAAGAAAGAAGGGAGAAAACCTATAATTGTGAGGTTTTGGTGTGAATTTGAAGATGATTTGAACCTCTATTTATAGGCCAAGGATTCTGAATGAAGAGCTCTTGCAAGTGGCTTCAAGAATGATGATTTGGCTTAAGAGATAAAATGGAATCTTTCACATTAAATGCAAATGGTTAAAGTAACTAAACCATGGTTATTTTGGCCAAGCTTCTTATCTCTTTCCTATCTGATCTTAAACCAGAAAATATCTCTCAATCATTGCTTCTTTGCATCATTGCTTGAATTATAGGTCATGTAGTCTTGAAACTTAGTGAAAAATGGTGAAAATTCAAGTGAAAATGATCACTAAATGCATAATTCAAAACCATAGCTACACTCCATATTTTTTCATGCTCTTGGACATTTTGGAAAGCTCATGTTACACACTTCAAAAGCTTAGTTGAAAGTTTCTTCAAGATCCTTAAGGAAGTGGGTGAAAAAGATCCATGAACTTTGAAGAAAATGAGATTTCAAGTGAAACTTTCAAAAAGTACCAACTTTGAAGCACCATATCTCTTAAATGGTTGATCTTATGGAAAAAATTTATATGTGTCAAAGTTGTTTATTGGATCAAAATCTACAACTTTCATGTTGGAAGTTTTTTTCAGTTTGTAGGTGAAATTTTGAGAAATTCCCTTTCAAAGTTTGGAAAAAACCATGAAAAACACTTAGAAAAATTTCTAAGTATGAAAAGTCAAACTTTGACTTTTTGATTCTTGATTGATTTTCTTGATTTTTCTTGATCAAATGACTTCATATATCATATATTGATGATTCAAAACTTCAAAAGTCATGGTTGACCAAAATTCCCCAAAAGTCAATGGTGATCTTGTTGAGTTGACTTTTTCAGACGAATCGCGTTTCTGGAGATTTCAAATGAAACAGGCTATCCTCACCATATGAATGGTATGAATGGATCATATTGAAGCATTAGAGGATATTGAGCCATGGTTTGAGTTGTGACACCATGTCCTGATTAAAAAGTCAGTTGCTCAGTGAATTAGGTCAAAAACCCTAATTGTCGACCTGATGAAATTGATGACTGTGGATCTTGAATTGAGATGTAATTTCCATTGGATGTTGTCATAGGGATTATTTGAGGATGATTGAAACCTTTGATTGACTTCCTGAGGATTTTTAGGGTTTCCCAAATGTGATCCCTGATTTCAGTCCCTGATAGTTCAAAACCCTGATCTGAGGATTTGTCTGATCAATCTTTGTGCAGAAGATGTTATGAGCCAATGGATTAGGTCAAAATGATGCACTTGAGGTCTTGATATCATGTCCCAAGTCATTATGTCAAATTCTGAGCAAAAGTCAGGAGTGTGCTGTCTTCAGTCAAAACCCTAATTCAGTCGACTCAAAGCTGTTGAGTTTGTTGAAATGAATCTCTGAGGACCAAATGTTGATTGTTGATGAAGATTGTTCTTTTGAGATGAAGGGAGAACAAAACCCTAATTGATTGTTACTTGTACTGATGAGTGATTTCCTGATTAAATCCTGCTGAGTCACAAGTAGCAAACACAAGCTATGCAATTTGTTAGAGATGCAAATGATGCATATGCAGATGATATGAGGTGGTATCTTAGGTCAAAAATTGGGGTATGACAGGATTCACTCAATAAGGATCCAGGAACGTGTTTTGATCGGTCAAATGCCTTGAATTGTCCTCTAATGCAAAATTCGAGTTTTGGATTTTGATGAACTTTGGAGCTTTTGTAGGGTTCTCTTCTGCAGCCAATTTGTAACCCTAGGGATCTGCAATGCTTGGGTACTTATAGAGGAAGGTATTAGGTCAATAAAATTGAGGAGAATCTTGATAAATCCCTGATTGCTATTTAAGAAAATTTGATTGAAAATTTTGGAAGATATGTTTCTAATTTGATCCAAACTCAATCTTTTCTTCACACATTTATTTTGCACGAAAATATATATATAATGAAGCATAATTGTGATTAGATTTGTTCTAAACAAATTTTCTTTTCAATCTTTTGATTTTCTTTAATTTTATTGAATTTTAAATGAATAAAAAATTCTATAAAATTAATTTAAACCAATTAAATCCGTGGCTAATGATTTATGGGCCCCTAATATCATAAGGAAGAAGTTTGGATCTCAAAAATATGGGCCCATTTACAAAAAGTTTCAAGTTTCTTCATATTTTCCCCTCCAAAATAGTCCAACTTTGACAAGGCCTATCTCCCTCCATTTTTGGGGTTTAGAGGTGTTCTAAGACATTCTAGAAACCTTAGAGTGTCCTCTAACCAATGTCTTTGGTTCCATGTCAAAATCATTTTTCATTCTCATTTTATGGCCTTTTGAAGAAGGTGTCTTTTTGTTGACTTTTGAAAAGGACCTATAATGTATGAAGCCATATCTCTTAAACCATTGACCTATGAGCTCTGATTCTTGGACCACTGGATAGAGGAATGAATTCCCTTTAAAATGAGCTTTGGTGGGAATTTTTCTGATGAAGTATGAATATTTGGTGAATTTTCAAAGTTTGATTGACTTTTTTAGTTCATGCCCAAAATAGTAACTTTTGACTTTCGACTTCTCTGATCTTTCCTTGCATCATCATGATCAACCCTTGATCAAATGATGATTTTAGGGTTATGAGGATGTTGTTGACCAGATACCTTGAGCTTTGACTGCATATTGATTTGAAATGACTGTTTTGCCCTTGAGAGTCGACTGTTGACCTAATCAGGATTTGAGGGACTAAATTTGTTCTGTTTGACTTGAAACTTTATTTGAAGATACTTTGGGATGTTAGTGACCCTATGGAACCACCTTGAGCCATTGATTCAATGATTTGCCATCGAATTAATCAAACCCTAGTTCAGAGCTTTTGTATAGGAGAGTGTGTTTTGGAGCTTTGTCTTTTGTTCTGATTTTATGTGTGAAAAAATAACATGGGCAAATTTTGGGGTATGACAGCTGCCCCTGTTCAATTATCTTAAACCTGAAGATGTAGAGTGGTCTGTATGCCAGTCGGTATCAGAACCATCCCTTTGGAATTGCACCGAGTTGGTAAAGATTGGTATCTCTAACCTTTTATTTATACGATATAAACTGACTCTAAGCATTTATATGTATTCATGTTACCGTTTAGAGACGACTTGATGCTCTGTTCTTGAGGTTTAACACAGGAGCCGAGAGAAGCCATTGTTAGGGTTTCAGAGGTCGTGACTTCGTATTAGTGGTTAAGGACCGTTTCAGGGCGAGATAACCACACCATTGGATTTTCCATGGCCTATTTATGTAATCTGGATGTTTAGTTTCCTTGTTCAGATCGTTTCTTGTAGGATTCGAAATTGCAAGATTAACCATGGCATATTCAAAGCAAAATCCGCAGGAAAAAACGTGGGTATTTCCGCAGCAGATACCGCAGGCATGGAGGTTGAAGATGACCACGTGGAGGCCTTGACCAGTTGACTCCATGCGTGTGACGCTCCCATAGGCCGGTCAAACACTTTCTCCCTCTCTCCAAACGTCATTGGTCAGAAAGTCAAGGGTTTTCCCTCTCCAGTTTCATTGGATGCGCGTGCACAACAGGGGCCCACTTGGACTTCTCTTTTTGAATTAACCATTAAATATATGTTTTCATATTAATTATTTGTTGTTGGTTTTCCTTCAGCAAATTCAAGATGGCACAGATGGCAAGGATAATCATACTAATGACTGCAAGGACGTGTGTTCGAACTTGTCTTGGGCCTTTTTATTTTCTTCACGTTAGCAACTCAAAGATTCAGTGCTTCTATCCCTACGCACCTCACGATGCTCTCTCAGCACCAACCACAGGATGCTTGCACGCTCAGATCCAACACATGCCAAACGCAGGCCTAAGGTGAACCTTCATCAACGCATCACACTGGAACCAGCGCTTCAGCCAGGTTCCTTTTCTTTATTTTTTTCTCTTTCTTTTCTTTTCTAGTTTGTTTCTTTATTTATTTTTTTATCTCTTTCTTTTTTTACTTATCTTTTTAATAAATTAGAATATTTAGGTTAATTAAATAGATAACTTAGGTTTAATTAATTGGTTTAATTTAGTTAAATAGTTTTTATTTGTTTATAATAGTTTTAATTAATTAGTAATTAGATTAATTATTTGATTAATTAGGTAATAAATTAATAACTTTATATTAATTTAGAATTAGGACTGACTGATTTATGATTTAATTTTCTAATTTAAAATTGAATTATATTAATTAGGGTAATTAACTTAATGATTTAGTCGTAATTTTAGGTTTTTATCATTAGCCTCATAAACCTTGTTTAGGTCACAATAAGTTTTCTTGGTAAAACCTTTAAGGTTTAGGGTTAGGGTTTGCATTTCCTTTTAATATGATATTTTCGCCTTTTATTCACCTTTATTATTTTTACCCTATTATTTATAGCTTTATTTTATTATTATTGCTGTGATGTTCTGCCCGAGATATTATTTACTTAATTATTTCTTTTGGTTTTCCCGCAAGTTTTTGCCATATTATGTAACTGCTCACAGGATGTAATAGCTTAATTAGGATTTTTTTTCTCTGCCTTTATTTATTTTTCTGCCCTACAGGTGTTTATTGTAATAGCGTAGGATTTTACTTTTCGTATTTTATTTTCCGCAAATTATAACTGTTATTTAACTGCGTGGTTAGTAATCTTAGGGAGTGCAAACCTTGAATTAACTTAGGTCACTAATTAAAAGATAATTATCTGAATTGAATCACGTGATTGTGCCACACACACACCTTTAGGGTAATCCCTCTGGTTGCCTTGTTGCCTTATTACCGTTACCTTGTTGCCTTAATTTTGTTGCCTTAAAATAGTCAACTCCCTCGATTTCGAGGATACCTAAAGCAATGTTGCCTTTAAAGTTATTGAAACTCCCTCGAAGTTGCCTCGGTAAAATATGATGATTATCCCAATTGCTAAGGTATCCTCGCATGATGCCTAAAAAGATAAAATGACTATTATATCCTTCCCTTAGACTACCTGCCCTCTTTATGGTAGGGACAATCTTGTGGCGAACGATTATTCTCGATGACCCTTCACATCCAATTGAAAGACTTCCTGCCCTCTCATGGTATGGATAAACCCTTTCGCCCTGAAAAGCTAAAAGAACAAATTTCTAAACTTAGGGTAGTTGCTATTAATTGCTTGCTCTTTTTCAAATTCAAAAATTCAAAATATTTTCCCACTTCTTTTCAAAGAAACTTTTCAAAAAGACTACGCTTATTTACAAGCTAAAGTTCTTATTCAAATTTCTATTCACACCCTACTTTTCAAACAATTCAAACATTTTGAAAACAAAGTGAGCTAAGCAATTAAGAGCCCATGGATAACCATGGATACAAAGGGTGCTTTACACCTTCCCTGTGTATAACTTACCCCCCGAGCTCAAAATCTTTCAAAGGTATTTTCCTGTTCTTTTAGCCTTTCCAATTGGATAAAATAAAAGTCGGTGGCGACTCTTGCTATCCGCGACATTTCGATAAAGTCAGTTCACCGTATTACAGAACTGGCAACTCTGCTGGGGATGCTTTCGATTAAAAGAGGGGTTACCTTAAAGTTTAGGATCACTTAATGTTTGTCTTGCTTGCTTTATTTTTCAGGGTTGTCTTGGGAATTAAATGAAGGACGAATCCTATACCCGAATTCAAGTACACTTAAGATAGGAGTGGCATAGTCATGGCGACCTCTTTCACATATGTGGGAGATGAGTCAATATGAAGTTCATGCTTGAGTTAGGACTCCATAGATATATGCACACCTTTCTCAAATGAGGGAGGTCTATGTATGTAACTTTGGGTGCGCTGGAGCTCAAGGACCTTTAGTTACCCTTTAACCCATCTTGGCCTTTAGGAACGTAGTGGGGGGACTACTCTTGACAAATGTTGAGAACTAGTCGCTACCCGATGCTACAATTCAGATAGGTTCTCTCTCAAAGTATCATTGCATGGTGCAAATGCATCATGTCCGAGGGTGCTTTAGAAGGACTGAAAATTCTGAATAACTGGTAGAACCCGTTGCTGATATCATCCTTATCCTTAGAAGTACCTTTGGGGAAGGGTAGTTACCTAGTCAAACTCCATACAAGCCTTTAAACCTAAGGACATTTGTGTGACTTGCTTGTGTGTGCTACTAACCCTTCTATTTCCTTGCAGGATTTGCTTGTAGGACATTCGTCCTTATTACCTTATGCTTTACCTATTGTATTGCATTCGCATGACATCGTGACATCATGACATCATGACATATCATATTAACTAACCCTTTCAAGTATCTTAGGGATTTAGAGCGCACAATTTCAGGTGCTTTTATCAAGGACTGAATTCCTAGTCAAGGGGCAAGAGGATTTACTTCCCTATTGCCATATATCTTCCAATTCAAAGACACAATACCTATCAATGAGCAAGAGGATTTATTTTCCTCTGGCCGTATGCCGTCCAATTCAGAGACATCATACCTATCAAGGGGCAAGAGGATTTATTTTCCTCTAGCCAGGTACCTTCAAATTTAGAGATATCATGAATAAGAGGCTATGACCCACTCAATATGGCGAGCTTGATTCTCAAAGAAGGATGTTCAAAGACGAAAATCAGATGCGACCAAATCATTTTCCAATATTACTAAATAAATTCCTAAAGATCCTTGAAAAGATTGCATTTGCATTCATAACATCACATAAAACTAACTTTGCCTTTCAGGTCGACCAACTGGTCAGACAAATACCATCAACAAATCAATCTCTGTCAGATATACATTCTGGAAAGCATATCCCTCCAGACATTCTGAAGACACCTACATCAGATATACATTCCGGAAGCTCGAACCCCGGACATTCTGAAAGTTCCAATCAGATGAACATTCTGGAAGCTTGACCCCCAGACTTCTGAAACATTCCAATCAGATATACATTCCGGAAGCTCGAACCCCGGACATTCTGAAACATTTTAATCAGATGAACATTCTGGAAGCTTGACCCCCAGACTTCTGAAACATTCCAATCAGATATACATTCCGGAAGCTCGAACCCCGGACATTCTGAAAGTTCCAATCAAATGAACATTCTGGAAGCTTGACCCCCAGACATTCTGAAACATTCTTATCAGATACACATTCCGGAAGCTCGAACCCCGGATGCTCTGAATCTCTACACCAGTTCCACAACAACGACGCAAGCCAGACGTACCTAAGCGTCAATTCACCAAAATCAATATGTCACTGACTCAAGCATTACAACATCTGTTGAAGATCGAATTGATTACTCTGAGGGACCCTCCTAAGAATCCCAACACCTCTTCTCCCTGTTATAAACTCAATGCGAGATGCGCGTACCATTCCAACAGTCCTGGACATTACACAAATAATTGTTGGACACTGAAGAATAAGATCTAAGACATGATCGATGCTGGTGAAGTCGAGATCAATCCTCCTAAGACTCCTGTGGTGATCACCGCTCCCTATGCCTAGTCATGACCAGACTGATTGACGTCTAGACGGACAAACTTTTGGATCATTAGATCTACTTTCATTTGCAAGTTTCTTTTCTGTTTGTTTAAACATTCGACTCATGATAGACATTATCTGTTTTAATAATCATCATCAGTGCATTGCATATGTTTGTCTTGAATAAATTATTTCGCTATCACTCATTTTAAATCATGTCTTTACTTTGAATATGTTTTGTGATACTCTACTCCTGCTGAAGCAGTATGCCTTTTGAGGAAGGATGACGAAAACGATACCGCAACCACATACAGTATGCTTTTGAACGGACTATGCTGACGATGTACATGCATTGTTTCAATTCCTAAATAGTGGAGATACAAGGATGTTAATCCCTCGTCAACCCCTTTGAGCCCAAGGAGTAGAAGTTTCCTTCTCATACAAATCAAACCCTTAATCACAACCTGGGGCAGGGTAGCTACTCAGTTAACTCAAATTATACTAGCCGGTGCTTATACAAATAGTGATGGGTTCCCGTAACCATTAAGTCAGGCAGTCAACCTCTATTAAAAGAAAAAAAAGGTTATTAAGTCAAAACCTATGAAGGAAACTTATCAAAAAAATTGAAACATCCCGCTGACTGTAATCTCAAAATAAACAGTTCAGGTAAAAGTTAGGGATAACAAAGTCAAAAAGGAGGTTGCTAAAAAATCCTCGACAAAAGAAAACATTTCAAAAGAGGTCATTGCGAATCCTCGACAAAAAGAAAATTACAAAAAAAAGGATGACTGACTGTCCAAATAAACTGTCGGTGCTTTAACCATCACAAAATGTCAATATTACGATTTCAAAGCTCTGCTAGAACTTAAACGCGAAGTTGACTGAGCATAGGACCGAAGAACATCACGAAGATTGGGGATGGGTACAAATAAACTTTGAGCCTTTATCCTTTGTTTCTTAAACCGTGAACCAAGTCACGCTACAACCCTTGAAAGTCCTAACTGAAGCATGGTTAGTTCGAACGCATATTGTCACCAAAAAGGTATCCCGACTCCTTAAGGTTTACCACAACTGCTGAGTTGATATTTCGTTTTTACAAACATCACGTTGTTACAAATATCATTTCTTTACAAATACCACGCTTTTACATCTCTTGTTTTAATTTTTTTCAAAAAACTCAAGACAAACATATGCATTGCATCTCATGAATACATTATTAAACATATTCTGCTACATAATTTCAAATGTTAGCAACAGGAAGAACCTGCACAGGGTACAACTAATGACTAACAGTTATCCCGATAGACAAGATCACTCCAGAAGCAATGTCTCCTGCGTATACAAGGGGCACGACGTGTTTTGTCCAAACAATCTGGGGCAATCAAGTCAAACAGTCAAAGGCATACATCCCAAGTGGATTTCAAACTATTTCCCGATCAATCTGGGGCAATCAAGTCAAGATCCTGAGAATCTATCAAGGGTGCCAAAACAATCAGGGGCATGCACCCAAGTGGGGCCGAAGCTACTGCCCGATCAGTCAGGGGCATCATACTAAGTACTAGGGGCATGTCACTCAGAGTACACGTCTCATAAGGTCCTCGCAAGGCGAATCTTTCCAAAGTCCCTACTAGCAGGGGCAAATTTATGCAAGTCCATTTTAACATCTTGATCAAATACTCAGTGGTGTGTCCTAATCAATACAAATCCAGGAATGGCAGTTACTATAGTACTGGGGGTAACGTTCAAGACATCCATGCTTTCCCATAAAGTCGGTTTCACAGGATCATATCCCCACAGAGTAATCGTCTCCAAATGTTCTCGTCCCACAAAGACTTGGCTCCCCAACAGAGTTTACATCTTCAACACTACCGGTTCTCCAACACTTTGATCTTCTCCAACATGGTTTACCAATATCTTTTATCCCCAGTCAGGGTACATCAAATCACTATTCATCCCCAATCAGGATACATCAAGTTACTGATCATCCCCAAGCAGAAATCATAAATCCCCGACTGAGCATCTCCAAGATAAGATCAAAACATCGAAATTACAATAACAGAAAGATCTATCTTCTCAACCAAGATGTTTCAAATAGCATAAATCAAAGTCATACATCATAAATCATAAACATATTCATACATCACATACATTACCTCATATGTACATTCCTCATTTATTTTGTGGAACACATAGCACATGCACCATAACATTGCATAAAAACTGACAATATCTGACAGGTACATTACGAAGATTTGAATCTTATTCAAAACAAAGCCTAGCGCACGGTTTTCTAGACATCTACGGATGCAATTTGGATCTGGTCTAACGTACGACTCATCCCTCAGCCTAACGCACGGCCTTCCAGACATATACGGATGCAAATTGGATTCAGTCTAACGCACGACTCATCCTTCAGCCTAACGCACGGCCTTCCAGACATCTACGGATGCAAATTGGATTCAGTCTAACGCACGACTCATCCTTCAGCCTAACGCACGGCCTTCCAGACATCTACGAATGCAATTAGGATCCGGTCTAACGCACGACTCATCCTTCATCCTAACGCACGGCTTTCCAGACATCTACGGATGCAATTAGGATTCGGTCTAACGCACGACTCATCCTTCAGCCTAACGCACGACTTTCCAGACATCTACAGATGCAAATTGGATTTAGTCTAACGCACGACTCATCCTTCAACCTAACGCACGGTTTTCCAGACATCTACGGATGCAAATTGGATTTAGTCTAACGCACGACTCATCCTTCAACCTAACGCATAGTTTTCCAGACATCTACGGATGCAAATGGGATTTAGTCTAACGCACGACTCATCCTTCAACCCAACGCAAGGTTTTCCAGACATATGCGGATGCAAATTGGATTTAGTCTAACGCACGACTCATCCTTCAACCAAACGCACGGTTTTCCAGACATCTACGGATGCAAATTGGATCTGATCTAACGCATGACACATCCTTCAGCCTAACGCACGGTTTTCCAGACATCTGCTGATGAAAACTAGACCCGGTCTAACGTACGACGTATTCTGACTATCAAGTCTATTAAGCTGGATGGCATCTTTAAGCCCATCTCAATCATACATCTTTTCCAAACCCCTGGATGGCATCTTCAAGCCCATCTCCGACAAAAGTCCCTACTTCAACTAGGGCAAATTCCTGGGTATTCTAGTGTTCAATCCTCTTCTACCTTCAGATTCCGACTGGCATGCAAACCACTCTACATCTTCAGGTTTAAGAAAATTGAACAGGGGCAGCTGTCATACCCCAAAATTTTCCCATACTATTTCTCCTACTCAAATTCAAATCAAGGTACAAAGCTCAAAGACACCCCCTCCTAAACAAGGTCCAAAGAATTAGGGTTTTGTTGTTCTGAGAAAAAAAATTAATGGATCAAAAGCTCCAAGGCATCCCATATGGTCTATGATACTCCACACTACCTCCATGACAAATTTCAGGTCTCAATTCAAAAGATTGATCACTCAATTGCTCAGAAAGACAACAGTCGACTGGTTTGACCTAAAAGTCAACTATGGTCAAAATACAGTCAAAACCCCTGATTTTTTGTCAACATCCTTATATTGAAGTATCATTCACAATTTGATCAAGAATTGATCATGGTTCATCAAGAAAAGATCAGAAATCAACAAAACCTAAAGTTGCTAAATTAGGGTTTTCTAAGTAAAACTCAAACCAACTTTGACTGATCGTATCTCTCTCATACTTTCTCGGAAATTCTCCAACCAAGGCTCATTCTCTAGGAAATTTGATTCTCTACAACTTTCATGTTGGGCCCGAGATCAAGAAATTCTTCTGCATAAGCGATATGAGCCAATACATTACATGTCCTTCTATAAGCTCGCAAAAAGCTGTTTTCTTCCAGGAGCTATATCTTCAAGAAAAAATCCTCGAACGTAAAATATGTTCCAAAGTGGCTTGTAAGGGACATCTTGGGTTTTCCAAAAAGTCCTAGAGCATATCCATATGATAAATATTGAACGAGTTATGGTTTGCACAAGTTGAGTAATTTGGAGAAAATATACCTATTGCAAAGTAATGAATTTTGGTTTTCTTGATTAATGGGCCAAGGTTTGATTTTCTAAGCATGCCCATGGTATAATTAGAGGCCCACCACGCCATCCTTTCATTGTTATTATTTTTATTTATTTTATTTTGAATTATATTCATTATAATTCAAAATTTAATGAAAGAAATAATGGAAATCATAAAGGATTCAATATTGGTTTATTTTTCAATCAAATATTGAGTATAATATTGAGGTAAATCAAGAAAAATTAGTTGGTTTGGGGAACTTGCAAAGTATGATCCAAAAATAGAAACTTTAGTGTAAATTTTCAATCAAAGATACAAACCTCCAATCATGGATTTTGTTCCAAATATGTTGACCTAATTTCTCCCTTATATATATTGGAGATGTTCAGCCTGCAGAGGACGAAAAAAACTAGGGCAAGAACAATAGGGTTTTCAAGTTACAAATTTCCTAAAAAACCATAAGTTTAGGACAACGAGAAAAGGCAATTTCCAGTGATTTTCAAACCAAACCAGCCATACATACATCCTTCTAAGTCTTCCAGGATTCGTGCCAAGCCCTCAAGCAAATAAGATCAGGCTCAGAACCATCCCTTTGGAATTGCACCGAATTGGTAAAGATTGGTATCTCTAACCTTTTATTTATATGATATAAACTGACTCTAAGCATTTATATGTATTCATGTTACCGTTTAGAGACGATTTGATGCTCTGTTCCTGAGGTTTAACACAGGAGCCGAGAGAAGCCATTGTTAGGGTTTCTTGTAAATGCAAGCTTCTCAAGCATAGTTTGTTTTGATGAAGACAATATGGACATCAAGCTTTTATAAAGGATGTGCAAAAAGAATTTCAAGTATCAAGCAAAAATACATCATTTCAAAGTCTTGAAGAAATTGTGAGGATTCAAGAATCAAGCTAAAATGTCAAAGGTATAAACAACACTCACTTTGACATATAATTGTTCACAAAATATATTCTCATGCATATCATAATCATCTACAAGTTTCATATTTCAAAAAGTTCATTTAAAACCTTTTTCATATATAAAATTCAAAATAAAGGTTTTAGGAACCGGGTTGTCCCTATGGGGGAACCAGTTCCCAGCATTCTCAGTTTTCAGCATTTTGTGGTTTACTATGGGGAACCGGGTTGTCCCTAGGTGGGAACCGGTTCCTCAGTTCAAAATTTGAATTTTTCTGCTGTAACGTTCAGCAGGAACCGGGTTGTCCTAGGCAGGAACCGGTTCCTACTGAACCACTGTGTTTTTCCATTGCATGATTTCATTCAAACGAATTTATCTTCTTACCACTAAATCATTGCATTGCTTCATGGAAAAATAACCATTCAAAGAGGTGTTTAGCACATTATAAATACTACATCTTTCATAATCATTAATCACCTTCTTCATTAATAATTCATAACTTTCATAAATCTTCATCTTTCAATATTTCCAAGTGTTCATCAAATCCTTACTTTCAAGTGAAACTTTCTATACACATTTTCATTGAGAAATTCATTCAAAGTTTCATGCATACATTGTGAACACTTATATCCATTTTGAGAATTGTTTATTTGAAGAAGAAGATCAATCCAAGATTGATAGTGCTATACAAACTTCATCTAAATCTCTTGTAAAAATTCAAAGAAAATTATTTCCTTACTATCCAGGATTGTTGGAAGTAAGTGGTGTGTTTGAAGAGAATTGTTCTTCATCCACATTAGTGTTGATTGATTTTAAAGGTGTTAAGAACCTTTGATCACCCTATAGGTTAGATAGTAGGCATAGGCTTGTACAATAATTCTAACTATAGTGAAATCTCTTTCGTGTTTGAAAGGGGAATGGAGTACTCTCGGATTGTGAGGGGAACCAGTATATATCGGTTTGTTCTTTATTTTTTCGCTTTTACCGCTTTCATCACCATTACCAAGAAAAAGATAAAAACCATCAAAAGTCTTCAAACACTTAACCAAAAATCAGTAAAGACTTTCTCATAAAACCGATTAATTTTTGAAAACCTAATTCACCCCCCTTCTTAGGCATATCTGATACTTACATTTGGCATCAGAGCAAGTTATAGGTAACTTGTTCCTAAAGATCCAGAATGGCTTCCGCAAATCAAAATCCGGTTTTCAGAGACGGTGGTTCTAACAACAAGCCTCCATTGTTTTGTGGTGAATACTTTGACTTTTGGAAAATCCGAATGAAGGCTCATCTAGAAGCACAAGGAGAAGAAGTATGGGAGTCTGTCCTACAAGGTCCTCATGTTCCTGTAACTGTCGTTAACGGTGTTGGATCGGATAAACCTAAAGCGTCATGGGATGATAACGATAGAAAGAGGGTTCTTGCTGACAAAAAGGCGGTCAATCTCCTTCAAGGTGCTCTTAGTATGGATGAATTTTTCCGAGTATCGGCATGTACAACATCAAAGGAAATATGGGATACTCTTGTAGAAACTCATGAAGGTACCACTGAAGTTAAAAGATCAAGACTGAATACTTTAAGCCAAGAGTACGAACTGTTTAGAATGAAGCCCGGAGAAACTATTCTCGATTTGCAAAAACGATTCGTACATTTGACAAATCACTTGAAGGCACTTGGTAAGACTCTTACTACCGAAGAACTTAATCTTAAAGTACTCAGATCTTTGACAAGGGAGTGGCAACCAAAAGTGACGGCGATATCCGAAAAGAAGAATTTATCAAAATTTACTTCTGCAACACTATTTGGAAAACTTCAAGAATATGAGACGGAACTTGGAAGATTGGAAAAACATGAGAACTTAGAGAAGAAATCCAAAGGCATTGCATTAAAGGTAGATTCAAAAGAAAGCAAAATGAAAGATGCATCGGATGAAGATGAAAATTTATTGCTTCTTGTAAAAAGGTTAGGCAAATTTTTGGGTAATAAAAATAATATTGATAATACTAACTATGTCAAAAGAAAGAAATTCTCAAAGCATAAAGATAAAGAAGCATCCACTTCATCACAAGAAGTTACATGCTATGAATGTGGGAAACAAGGACACATAAAGCCGGAATGTCCAAAGCTTTCAAAGAAGAATGGATTCAAAGGCAAAAAGGAGTTCAAAAATAAAAAGGCCTACATAGCATGGGAAGATAATGAAGTAAGTTCCTCATCGGACTCCGATAGTGACGAAAGTGCAAACCTAGCACTAATGGCATCACACCACTCCGACGATGAAGAAGGCGAGGCATTCTTGAAGACCACCTCAAACCTATGGTATCTAGATAGTGGTTGTTCAAAGCATATGACGGGTGACTTAAACCAATTTTCAGATCTAAGGTTAAAGGCCAAGGGTTTTGTCACTTATGGAGACAACAATAAGGGAAGAATTCTTGGCAAAGGCAAAGTTGGTGCACCACCTTTCACATCCATTGAAGATGTTCTTTATGTTGAAGGACTAAAGCATAATCTTCTAAGCATTAGCCAACTTTGTGACAAAGGCTTCAAGATCAAATTCACCAAAGAGGAATGCTTGATCATCGATGAAGTCACCAATGAGGTAAAACTCAAAGGTACAAGAATTAATAATATTTTTATGATTTCTTTAAACGATTTATCTTTGAAAGTAAAATGTCTTTTGGTAAACAATAATGAATCATGGTTATGGCATAAAAGAGCAGCCCATATTCATATGGATCATTTAAATAAATTAACCAAACATGATCTTGTTATTGGCCTACCTAAGATAAAGTTTATCAAAGATAAATTATGTGATGCATGTCAAAAGGGAAAGCAAACCAAATCATCTTTCAAACCAAAGAATGTGGTGACTACAACAAGACCACTTCAATTGTTGCATATGGATCTATTTGGTCCATCCAGGACAAGAAGCTTCGGAGGTAATGTATACGCTTTAGTTATTGTTGATGATTATTCTAGATATTCTTGGACTTTGTTTCTTGTGCAGAAAAGTGATGCTTTTAAAGCCTTTAAGAAGTACGCCAAACAAATCCAAAATGAAAAGTCATTAAAGATTGTATCCTTAAGAAGTGATCATGGTGGAGAGTTTCAAAATGCATCATTTGAAGAATTTTGTGAAGAACATGGTATCTCTCATAATTTTTCAGCACCAAGAACTCCACAACAAAATGGAGTAGTTGAAAGGAAAAATAGGTTTCTAGTGGAACTCGCAAGAACAATGCTTAGTGATGCAAATCTTCCTAAATACTTTTGGGCGGATGCGGTTAGTACGGCATGTTACGTTGGAAATCGAGTAATCATTAGACCTATCTTAAAGAAGACTCCATATGAACTCTTCAAAGGAAGAAAGCCAAATATTGCTCACTTTCACATTTTTGGATGCAAGTGCTTTGTTCTCAACAATGACAAAGACAATCTTGGTAAGTTTGATGAGAAATCCGACGAAGGTATATTTCTTGGTTACTCTCTCTCTAGTAAAGCATATAGAATCTATAATAAAAGAACTTTAACTATTGAAGAATCCATGCATGTATATTTTGATGAGACTAACACCTCCAAAGAGGAAATAGTTGTTTGTGATGATGATGATCCTTTAGATTTACCCCCGGAAGAACTTTCAAATGATATAATTGTGAAGGCACCGGAAGTTCAACAAGAAAGTGTTCAACAAGAAAGTGTTCAACAAGAAAGTGTACAACAAGAATCTAACACCAATGATCTACCAAAAGAATGGAGAACTCATAGAGATCATCCTATTGATAAAGTTATCGGTGATATTAGCCAAGGAGTTGCAACAAGATTAAATCTCAAAGATGCTTGCTTACACATGGCTTTTGTTTCTCAAATTGAACCTTCCAAAGTTGATGAAGCCTTAGGAGACGATCAATGGATAAATGCAATGCAAGAAGAATTAAATCAATTCGAGAGAAATCAAGTTTGGGAACTTGTTCCTAGACCAAATAATAAACACATCATAGGTACTCGATGGGTGTTTAAGAACAAACTTGATGAGAATGGTATAATTGTTCGAAACAAAGCAAGATTGGTGGCCCAAGGTTACAATCAAGAAGAAGGAATCGACTTTGAAGAAACATTTGCTCCGGTTGCAAGGTTAGAAGCTATTCGTCTTTTACTTGCTTATGCATGTTCATTAAATTTTCAGCTTTATCAAATGGATGTCAAGAGCGCATTCTTGAATGGCTACATTAATGAAGAAGTCTATGTCAAACAACCCCCGGGATTTGAAGACTTCAAGAATCCTTCACATGTCTTTAAGTTGAGAAAGGCTCTCTATGGATTAAAGCAAGCACCTAGAGCATGGTATGATAGACTTAGCAATTTTTTGTGTGAAAAAGGTTTCGAAAAGGGTAAGGTTGATAAAACTTTGTTCATTAAGAAAATCAAAAGTAACACTTTATTGGTTCAAGTCTATGTTGATGATATCATTTTTGGATCGACTAACAAAGAAATGTGTGAGGAATTCTCATTGATGATGCAAGGAGAATTCGAGATGTCTATGATGGGAAAGATGAACTACTTTCTTGGACTACAAATTAAGCAACTCAAAGAAGGAATCTTTATCAATCAATCCAAATATTGTAAAGAATTGCTGAAGAAGTTTGATATGGACAATTGTAAAGCAATGAACACTCCAATGGGCTCCGGTACATATGTTGATCAAGATGAATCCGGTACTCCAATTGATATTACCAAGTATCGAGGTATGATTGGTTCTTTATTGTATTTGACGGCAAGCCGTCCTGACATAATGTTTAGTGTTTGTCTTTGTGCTCGCTTTCAAGCAAATCCAAAGGAATCACATCTTATGGCGGTTAAAAGGATCATGAAGTATCTCAAAGGAACGACCAACGTTGGCTTATGGTATCCTAAAGGTAGTGTTTGCAATTTAATTGGTTATTCTGACGCGGATTATGCAGGATGTAAAACTGATCGTAAAAGCACAAGTGGTACTTGTCACATTCTTGGAAATGCATTAGTATCATGGGCTTGTAAAAAGCAAGCATGTGTTGCTCTTAGTACGGCCGAAGCGGAATACATAGCAGCAGGTAGTTGTTGTGCACAAATTCTTTGGCTTAAGCAACAACTTCGTGACTACGGACTTGATCTCGGATGCATTCCTCTTCGATGCGACAATACAAGTGCTATAAATATCACAAAGAATCCGGTCATGCATTAAAGAATCAAACACATAGACATTCGACATCATTTCCTTCGCGATCATGTGCTTAAAGGAGATGTTGAAGTCACTTTTGTAGATACTCATAATCAACTTGCGGATATCTTCACCAAGCCTCTCCCAAAGGAATCGTTTTACAAAATTCGACGAGAGCTTGGAATTTTAGATGAAGGTGATGTTTAAATTCGTTCGTTATTATCATAAATCAAAGGTTAGCTAATGCCGGTGTTGCAAATTTTGTGAGTGATCATGGAGACTATTACCCGGATTTGGTTAGGGAATTTTACCATAACCTTAAGATAGTGACCAATGATTTTGATGAGTTCAGTTTGGTATCCTAAGTTTCAAGAAAAGAGATTTGCTTAGATGTTGAGGATTTTGGGAAACTATTAGGAATTCCATATGAGGGTTTAGTGCTCCTTCAAGGTAACATTCCGGAAGATTGGCAACCGTATAGTAAGATTGATGTTTTTGTGGATATGTGCCGACCAACTCAACGCGACACAGTTCGCCAACAGCTTGCTACCAAGTTTAACATGTTCGGTTCAAGCTTATCGGTGAGTGATAGGATGCTCCATCTTATCATTGCTTATGTTTTATTTCCAAAGAATTCTAACCATTCCAGGGTCAATGAGTTTGAGTTGATGGTTTTGCTTGCTCTAAGACATGGCATTGAAGTCAATTGGGCTCTTTCAATTATGCGCCACATGCAGCTTATGGCTTCCCTTAAAGGAGGCTTACCTTATGCAAGGGCCATCTCTCATATTGTTCAGAATGATGGTGTTCTCCTCCAAAGGGAACCGAAGAAAAATATGGATGAACAAGAGTGTGCTATTACCACCGCTACCGCTCTTAAAAATACAGGAATTGTTACGGATCGTGAAGGTAGATTTTTCTACAAAGTTGACTTCGAACCGGCCGTGCCACAAATCCCTCAACCTCCCAAAGGTGGATACACAATGGAGATGATGTTTGACAAGCTTTGCTCCATTCAAACATCTATTGATAACAACAAGCGGGAGAACAACTATGAGCATAACCTTATGAGAAGACAAATGCGGGAAATTCAACGGACTCAAAGGCGGATCTTGGCTCATTATGAGGGAGAGGAAGAAAGTGAAGAAGAAGATGAACAAGATGATGATGATGAAGAGCAAATGGATGAAAGTGATTAAATTATGTGCTCTTTATTATTATGCTCTATTTTACTTTTGGTTTTTCTTTATGTTTTTAGACATTGTTCCCTTTATGTTTCGTGATGTTTAGGATTATTTATGTTAATGTTCTAATCGTAAAAAACTATGTTTCGTATCGTTTAATCGTGTTATGTTTGTAGTATTTCAATTTGTGTTATATTTGTGATATTTCACATTGTGTTTATATTTCATATCAATTTTCTCTTTTTCCCCATCCTTTTTGATAATAACAAAGGGGGAGAAGAATATGCATGTGTTTTTGTGTTGTTTTGTTTCAAAGAAAAAATGCAGGCCATTGTTAACATTAACAAATGAAACTCATCACCATAAATCAAAGAAGGAATCATGGATTTAGGGGGAGTCTCTAACATAGGGGGAGTCTTGCATTGTTCAACATAATTTCAAAATCACAAAACAACTTTTTCAAAACATTTTCAAGACTTGGTTGTCATCATCAAAAAGGGGGAGAATGTAAATGCAAGCTTCTCAAGCATAGTTTGTTTTGATGAAGACAATATGGACATCAAGCTTTTATAAAGGATGTGCAAAAAGAATTTCAAGTATCAAGCAAAAATACATCATTTCAAAGTCTTGAAGAAATTGTGAGGATTCAAGAATCAAGCTAAAATGTCAAAGGTATAAACAACACTCACTTTGACATATAATTGTTCACAAAATATATTCTCATGCATATCATAATCATCTACAAGTTTCATATTTCAAAAAGTTCATTTAAAACCTTTTTCATATATAAAATTCAAAATAAAGGTTTTAGGAACCGGGTTGTCCCTATGGGGGAACCGGTTCCCAGCATTCTCAGTTTTCAGCATTTTGTGGTTTACTATGGGGAACCGGGTTGTCCCTAGGTGGGAACCGGTTCCTCAGTTCAAAATTTGAATTTTTCTGCTGTAACGTTCAGTAGGAACCGGGTTGTCCCAGGCAGGAACCGATTCCTACTGAACCAGTGTGTTTTTCCATTGTATGATTTCATTCAAACGAATTTATCTTCTTACCACTAAATCATTGCATTGCTTCATGGAAAAATAACCATTCAAAGAGGTGTTTAGCACATTATAAATACTACATCTTTCATAATCATTAATCACCTTCTTCATTAACAATTCATAACTTTCATAAATCTTCATCTTTCAATATTTCCAAGTGTTCATCAAATCCTTACTTTCAAGTGAAACTTTCTATACACATTTTCATTGAGAAATTCATTCAAAGTTTCATGCATACATTGTGAACACTTATATCCATTTTGAGAATTGTTTATTTGAAGAAGAAGATCAATCCAAGATTGATAGTGCTATACGAACTTCATCTAAATCTCTTGTAAAAATTCAAAGAAAATTATTTCCTTACTATCCAGGATTGTTGGAAGTAAGTGGTGTGTTTGAAGAGAATTGTTCTTCATCCACATTAGTGTTGATTGATTTTAAAGGTGTTAAGAACCTTTGATCACCCTATAGGTTAGATAGTAGGCATAGGCTTGTACAATAATTCTAACTATAGTGAAATCTCTTTCGTGTTTGAAAGGGGAATGGAGTACTCTCGGATTGTGAGGGGAACCAGTATATATCGGTTTGTTCTTTATTTTTTTCGCTTTTACCGCTTTCATCACCATTACCAAGAAAAAGATAAAAACCATCAAAAGTCTTCAAACACTTAACCAAAAATCAGTAAAGACTTTCTCATAAAACCGATCAATTTTTGAAAACCTAATTCACCCCCCCCCCCCCCCCCTCTTAGGCATATCTGATACTTACATTTCAAAGGTCGTGACTTCGTATCAGTGGTTAAGGACCGTTTCAGGGCGAGATAACCACACCATTGGATTTTCCATGGCCTATTTATGTAATCTGGACGTTTAGTTTCCTTGTTCAGATCGTTTCTTGTAGGTTTCGAAATTGCAAGATTAACCATGGCATATTCAAAGCAAAATCCGCAGGAAAAAGCGTGGGTATTTCCGCAGCAGATTCCGCAGGCATGGAGGTTGAAGATGACCACGTGGAGGCCTTGACCAGTTGACTCCATGCGTGTGACGCTCCCATAGGCCGGTCATGTAACACCCTTCTAAACCCCCGCAGCAAGGATGCTACAATTAATAAAAGAAATAGAATACCAAGTCGTTTGTCATGCTTTATTAGGAATAATCCAAAAATATCAAAATACATGTTCAACACAACGGAAACTCATTCAACAATGTTATAAAACATTTCCGATAAAATCAACGGTACATTATACAATAATGGCAAAATAGTGTATCACAAGTAAACTCTAAGACTATCGTCCCCCAGTGTTATAAGATCAGAGCATGACCGACACGACCCAACATAACCGGATAAACTCTACGAGTCACCCTCACCGATTGCTTAGGCCGCTACTTCAATCTGAAATCATTAAAGTAAGGGTGAGACTACATCATAATTAAATAGCATTATAAATTGTCCGATATAGAATTCATAAGCAATTATCCACCCTACTTAGCATATTCAGATTTATTAATTCATACCAATCACAAACACAAGTCGAAAGTATGCACCAATAACACAACACAATCATAACACCGGAATTCATCCTGACATGTCACAATTTATACAAAGACCATGCAGACTCTTATGCATGTGGTACCATACATGGGATACACCCATCCAACTGATCTTTTTCATCACCGAGATACAGTTTAACCAGCACAAATTCCACACAATGGGAATTATGCCCACCATTTTGATCCATTTCATCACCGGGATCCATCACCAAAAATGCGTATGAATGAATGCACACATATGACATACTTACAACATCACCAATCCGATGAGCAACATCGTCTCACATAACTCAACATAGTTATCACCAATAAGTATGTACATGTATCATGCATCATTCAAAACAAATCAATCATCATTATGCGATCACAACAATCACCACATGATCAAAATGAACAATGTCATTACCATTAACTCACCAAAAGCAACACCGAATAATATATTTTATTTCAGCACCATCTACAATTATATCATATATAATTCACACCACATATAACGTCAAATCACAGTTATATCATTATAACGTCACCACATTGTCACATTAACCAAATCATGCACACAATGTACAAAATACGCCACAAACGAAATAAATCAAGATTTCCAAAATAAAATCAAGTTATTGTTATTTTATTTACTTTATACTATAGAGTTTTTAATTTAAGAAACAATGTCCAAAACGGCGTCTAAAACGGACTTACGGTTTGAAAATTAGAGTTGTTTGAAGTTAGAATAGTTTTCAAAACGTGCTGCTGGAAATTTGTACTGGAACCCGGTTCGTCCCACATGGGAACCGGTTCTTGGACCCAAAAATGCTATTTTTAACGTTCTAACACAGTGGAACCCGGTTCCTCCCACATGGGAACCGGTTCCCACGAACCCAGTAGCTGAAAAACATGATTTTTAAGGCTTTTATGCATCCCAAACACATACCAACTCATACCATTACGAAATTGATCATCGATAACATCAAAATACTCCAAATACATGATTCTAATGCACAAACAACATACCACAACACCATGTAACATTACTACATCATCAATTGCAGTCAATTCATCAAATCATACATGTCAGTGTTGGTATTTCACAAAACCTAACATCCCAAATAGAGATTCTAATCCCTTAATTCAATCCTAACATCATCAAAATCATAATACTACATAATTAGAGTAATCACCCCTTACCTGGAATTAGGTTCTTGATTCTCCTTGAGCTTTGGGGTTTTCCTCCTCCTTTGGCTCTTCTCTCTTTCACGTACTCTTCAGTTCTCAGACTTCTGTCCCTTTTGCCTCTAACCTTCTCTTTTTCCCAATTTCCTTTATTTTCATCATTTCACTATTTTATAAAAAAAATAGGATAATTAGTTAGTAAGGCCTCTCCATTGGCACCTCCCTTTTTACTAACTACGTCATGGCCCAATAACAATAATTCAACCAAATACCAAAATAATTCTAATTAATAATTTAATTTCCAATTAAATTAAAATTAGAAAATATGGGGTGTTACAACTCTCCCCCACTAAAAGAGTTTTCGTCCTCAAAAACATACTTCTAGTGAAAAGTTCCAGGTAGGAGTCCTTCATCTGACTCTCCCGTTCTCAGTTAACACTTTCTTAGTCGAACCTCAAAATTCATCTGACATAACCAACATAAGCATGCCTCATGCATTCAATCTCAGCTCTTACGTCGCATTTGGCCATCCCAAGGTATACCACTTGCTATATCTCCATAGGTTAACAACGATAGAACATTGAGGTACACCCATACAATACACCTAATCACTGAATAATATAATTACACAACCATGGTATGACCACCGTGATCAACACTGCAGTAAAGCATTCCATCTACCGAACGTACCAACCTTAGACACACCTTTCCATATGAGCGATGAAATAATACTTACACTTTTCACCAACTGCTTCCTTCAAGAAACTCGATAATAACATTCCTATACCATTGAATTTCAACCATCTGACTCCTCTCAAGTCATACCAGCAATTATCCAACACGTTACATACTGCTTTTGCTGCACTATTCTGATTACTCATTGCAACCATCATTACCAATTAGACTCCTGAGTTATACCCAACTCTGGACCTCTTTACTCATTCGTTCAAGAATCATTCTTTACCATCTATGGTACTAATCCACCACTCGTCAATACTTACTCGCACTCAAAAACAATTTCCTGATTTACTTCATTTATTAAACATTCCAACCATGGAAATGAGTGCACACGAGTTGTCATAATCACACTCATCGGCCTCGATATACCATTGCTTACATAATAGCTCAAACTGAATCCCACTCTCCTTTAAGAATTAAATCAACTTCGTCTTTCATAGAGTATAATTCCTCCTCATATCTGGAATCCACGATACCACCTTAACAACGAAACAAAATTATTATAACATCATATAGTATACACTCATCGCCTTAACTTCGCTGAATACATACTCGTTAACTAAGTACGTCCACAATAACATACTCATCGTCTCGGCAATTATTCAAAATAGTACTAATTCTCCGAAATGACATCCTTTCATCCACTAGATTATAAATCCAACATATAGATCAATACACATCCTCTACATAGGCTCCTGACATATTAATTCCTCACTGCCCACGAGTAATACTCATAACACTACTCCACATCACACTTTCTCTGCGCGACTCTGATTACCCGCCTTAAATCATCGTCCAATATTTTGCACTCTTTTGTATTCATTTCTTCATAAGTTCACACAACATGGTGAGTGATTATTCTCACGGCTTAGTATCCATCGTATCTTAAACCATTAAGGTAATAAACAAGCTCATCCTATCTATATGATTCCGTCTATTATCAACAAGAGATTAAGGGTGATCAAGTCCTCAATTTGTCAATAGATAGCCGACAACCATATTTAAGCATAAACCGTCGTTACTACATAATAGTTTCCTTTTCTGAGTTTGCACTCAAACTCATTAACATCGTCATAGTCCAATAGTTCACTCTAAGTCTTTACAACTCGCACACTTCCCTCTCATTGGCTCTTGTCGGTGAGACACCAACGTCTAAACATTTTACACAATCCGCTTCGTAGTCACTTAGCATCACACACTTGTTAAGTACTTCCAAACTTCATAATCACTAGTATACTCGTACATTACTATTCATCTCGTTCCAAATTAAAATCCTCATCTTAGCAAAAGACCGCGACAGCATTCATAACTCGAGGTTTTAATCTAAATCCCATGACATCTTTCACGTCCAAATGTCATTCCACTCGGAATTTCCACAAAGTCTTCCTCACATCAATAGGTGTTAGAAATTCTCTACAATTCTTCTTTTATACCTGTCGTTACTTTGACATCACAATTACGACTTCAACTGTTCCAAAGTTTGTTCCACCTCTCCAACTAATTCACTCCTCACTAAAATCCATTGGCACTCAAATCATCTTTATTACCGAACATCTCATTCACTTATTCCTTAACAACATATTCTACTCAATTTTTGTTTCAAACAATCGTGGTAGTAGGCATTCCTATTCAATATGTTTTACGCTTACTTAACCGACTTCAGAATATCTCCTCATAGGATCAAAAGTTATGGGTTTTTAAAGTAGAAATAATTTTTCCAAAAACACACAGTAGAACCCGGTTCCTCCCACACAGGAACCGGTTCCTGGCTGCTTCCCATAACTCGTCTCTGATTTTTACTATGGGGAACCGGGTTGTCTTTATCTGGGAACCGGTTCCCAACAACCCAGAATTCCCACGCCTCTGTTTTTATAATGAGAACACATTTCAAACAAGTTTTAAACATCAAATAACAACATATATCATGGTTATTAAGTCAGCTTCGCAATGCCCCAAACGACACTTAAATCAGACACTCGGATCTCAAGACATGAATTTTCCAATCGTTGTTCGAAATTGCAACACTGACGCCATGCAGCGACACCTTAAATGATATTTCCAAAACTCCTCAAATGGTACACTTAATTCTTAAAATTGCTTCTCAACAAACCTTTTAATTATTCCTTCAATCCGTTCAACTCTGACACTGACATCCCATGCCGTACCAACAAACAAGTCTAGTTCTAAGAGCACGCGTAACCGCAACTTCACCTCTTTCCAACATCATCCTGTCACAATTAAATACGTTACAGCTGCTGCAACCATTTTTATAACAAAGTTCACCTCTTTAGCTTTCCGGCGCTTCAAACGGAACTCAAATCGGATGTCCAGAACTCCAGTTATGAATTTTCGAAGTTCTGTAGCTATTCAGCAATTTCCTGCGTTTTGCTTACGAAAATTTCACTCCAAAACTCATTCTCTTCAACTCGGTCACATTCCAAACAGCCCCTTATCATATCTCTTCATTTCCAAACATTCTTATAACTTAAGCAACACATCCCATTGCCGAAGTGCGATTTTTGAAACATTACGACAACAATCCTCTTTGCAACTTGCAACTGAACCTCTTCCGAAACGCAAGGCTACTCAACTGACAACTATGCAGCCCCTCAGCAGAGTTGATACATTGCAACTTCCTAATTTCCCCTCCCACAAATAATCATCAATTACCTCTAATCATTTCCCTTCCATATGTTCCAACTTAACTACTAGTCAAGTCCTAATTTCAAATCATCTTAGATTCGAAAAACAACAACCCCAACAACGCTTGCACGGTTGTCAACAACAGCCTACTGAATCAATCGTCTTACAACTGAAACATAACCAAGGAGCGAAGCTTCTCCCCCACTTGTTTCGAACCAACTTCCGCCACAAACAATCAAGTATCAACAGTGATCCACTCATATGTCACATACCAAGGGATAATATGCCGACAGTATTCAACTGTCGTGCAACTCAACTGACTCGACATTTAGTCGGACGGACCGACCTGCTCTGATACCACTATTGTAACACCCTTCTAAACCCCCGCAGAAATATAATAAAAATCAGAGTAAATACACAGCAAGGATGCTACAATTAATAAAAGAAATAGAATACCAAGTCGTTTGTCATGCTTTATTAGGAATAATCCAAAAATATCAAAATACATGTTCAACACAGCGGAAACTCATTCAACAATGTTATAAAACATTTCCGATAAAATCAACGGTACATTATACAATAATGGCAAAATAGTGTATCACAAGTAAACTCTAAGACTATCGTCCCCCAGTGTTACAAGATCAGAGCATGACCGACACGACCCAACATAACCGGATAAACTCTACGAGTCATCCTCGCCGATTGCTTAGGCCGCTACTTCAATCTGAAATCATTAAAGTAAGGGTGAGACTACATCATAATTAAATAGCATTATAAATCGTCCGATATAGAATTCATAAGCAATTATCCACCCTACTTAGCATATTCAGATTTATCAATTCATACCAATCACAAACACAAGTCGAAAGTATGCACCAATAACACAACACAATCATAACACCGAAATTCATCCTGACATGTCACAATTTATACAAAGACCATGCAGACTCTTATGCATGTGGTACCATACATGGGATACACCCATCCAACTGATCGTTTTCATCACCGAGATACAGTTTAACCAGCACAAATTCCACACAATGGGAATTATGCCCACCATTTTGATCCATTTCATCACCGGGATCCATCACCAAAAATGCGTATGAATGAATGCACACATATGACATACTTACAACATCACCAATCCGATGAGCAACATCGTCTCATATAACTCAACATAGTTATCACCAATAAGTATGTACATGTATCATGCATCATTCAAAACAAATCAATCATCATTATGCGATCACAACAATCACCACATGATCAAAATGAACAATGTCATTACCAATAACTCACCAAAAGCAACACCGAATAATATATTTGATTTCAACACCATCTACAATTATATCATATATAATTCACGCCACATATAACGTCAAATCACAGTTATATCATTATAACGTCACCACGTTGTCACATTAACCAAATCATGCACACAATGTACAAAACATGCCACAAACGAAATAAATCAAGATTTCCAAAATAAAATCAAGTTATTGTTATTTTATTTACTTTATACTATAGAGTTTTTAATTTAAGAAACAATGTCCAAAACGGCGTCTAAAACGGACTTACGGTTTGAAAATTAGAGTTGTTTGAAGTTAGAATAGTTTTCAAAACGTGTTGCTGGAAATTTGTACTGGAACCCGGTTCGTCCCACTTGGGAACCGATTCCTAGACCCAAAAATGCTATTTTTAACGTTCTAACACAGTGGAACCCGGTTCCTCCCACATGGGAACCGGTTCCCACGAACCCAGTAGCTGAAAAACATGATTTTTAAGGCTTTTATGCATCCCAAACACATACCAACTCATACCATTACGAAATTGATCATCGATAACATCAAAATACTCTAAATACATGATTCTAATGCACAAACAACATACCACAACACCATGTAACATTACTACATCATCAATTGCAGTCAATTCATCAAATCATACATGTCAGTGTTGGTATTTCACAAAACCTAACATCCCAAATAGAGATTCTAATCCCTTAATTCAATCCTAACATCATCAAATTCATAATACTACATAATTAGAGTAATCACCCCTTACCTGGAATTAGGTTCTTGATTCTCCTTGAGCTTTGGGGTTTTCCTCCTCCTTTGGCTCTTCTCTCTTTCACGTACTCTTCAGTTCTCAGACTTCTGTCCCTTTTGCCTCTAACCTTCTCTTTTTCCCAATTTCCTTTATTTTCATCATTTCACTATTTTATAAAAAAATAGGATAATTAGTTAGTAAGGCCTCTCCATTGGCACCTCCCTTTTTACTAACTACGTCATGGCCCAATAACAATAATTCAACCAAATACCAAAATAATTCTAATTAATAATTTAATTTCCAATTAAATTAAAATTAGAAAATATGGGGTGTTACAACTCTCCCCCACTAAAAGAGTTTTCGTCCTCAAAAACATACTTCTAGTGAAAAGTTCCAGGTAGGAGTCCTTCATCTGACTCTCCCGTTCTCAGTTAACACTTTCTTAGTCGAACCTCAAAATTCATCTGACATAACCAACATAAGCATGCCTCATGCATTCAATCTCAGCTCTTACGTCGCATTTGACCATCCCAAGGTATACCACTTGCTATATCTCCATAGGTTAACAACGATAGAACATTGAGGTACACCCATACAATACACCTAATCACTGAATAATATAATTACACAACCATGGTATGACCACCGTGATCAACACTGCAGTAAAGCATTCCATCTACCAAACGTACCAACCTTAGACACACCTTTCCATATGAGCGATGAAATAATACTTACACTTTTCACCAACTGCTTCCTTCAAGAAACTCGATAATAACATTCCTATACCATTGAATTTCAACCATCTGACTCCTCTCAAGTCATACCAGCAATTATCCAACACGTTACATTCTGCTTTTGCTGCACTATTCTGATTACTCATTGCAACCATCATTACCAATTAGACTCCTGAGTTATACCCAACTCTGGACCTCTTTACTCATTCGTTCAAGAATCATTCTTTACCATCTATGGTACTAATCCACCACTCGTCAATACTTACTCGCACTCAAAAACAATTTCCTGATTTACTTCATTTATTAAACATTCCAACCATGGAAATGAGTGCACACGAGTTGTCATAATCACACTCATCGGCCTCGATATACCATTGCTTACATAATAGCTCAAACTGAATCCCACTCTCCTTTAAGAATTAAATCAACTTCGTCTTTCATAGAGTATAATTCCTCCTCATATCTGGAATCCACGATACCACCTTAACAACGAAAAAAAATTATTATAACATCATATAGTATACACTCATCGCCTTAACTTCGCTGAATACATACTCGTTAACTAAGTACGTCCACAATAACATACTCATCGTCTCGGCAATTATTCAAAATAGTACTAATTCTCCGAAATGACATCCTTTCATCCACTAGATTATAAATCCAACATATAGATCAATACACATCCTCTACATAGGCTCCTGACATGTTAATTCCTCACTGCCCACGAGTAATACTCATAACACTACTCCACATCACACTTTCGCTGCGCGACTCTGATTACCCGCCTTAAATCATCGTCCAATATTTTGCACTCTTTTGTATTCATTTCTTCATAAGTTCACACAACATGGTGAGTGATTATTCTCACGGCTTAGTATCCATCGTATCTTAAACCATTAAGGTAATAAACAAGCTCATCCTATCTATATGATTCCATCTATTATCAACAAGAGATTAAGGGTGATCAAGTCCTCAATTTGTCAATAGATAGCCGACAACCATATTTAAGCATAAACCGTCGTTACTACATAATAGTTTCCTTTTCTGAGTTTGCACTCAAACTCATTAACATTGTCATAGTCCAATAGTTCACTCTAAGTCTTTACAACTCGCACACTTCCCTCTCATTGGCTCTTGTCGGTGAGACACCAACGTCTAAACATTTTACACAATCCGCTTCGTAGTCACTTAGCATCACACACTTGTTAAGTACTTCCAAACTTCATAATCACTAGTATACTCGTACATTACTATTCATCTCGTTCCAAATTAAAATCCTCATCTTAGCAAAAGACCGCGACAGCATTCATAACTCGAGGTTTTAATCTAAATCCCATGACATCTTTCACGTCCAAATGTCATTCCACTCGGAATTTCCACAAAGTCTTCCTCACATCAATAGGTGTTAGAAATTCTCTACAATTCTTCTTTTACACCTGTCGTTACTTTGACATCACAATTACGACTTCAACTGTTCCAAAGTTTGTTCCACCTCTCCTACTAATTCACTCCTCACTAAAATCCATTTGCACTCAAATCATCTTTATTACCGAACATCTCATTCACTTATTCCTTAACAACATATTCTACTCAATTTTTGTTTCAAACAATCGTGGTAGTAGGCATTCCTATTCAATATGTTTTACGCTTACTTAACCGACTTCAGAATATCTCCTCATAGGATCAAAAGTTATGGGTTTTTAAAGTAGAAATAATTTTTCCAAAAACACACAGTAGAACCCGGTTCCTCCCACACAGGAACCGGTTCCTGGCTGCTTCCCATAACTCGTCTCTGATTTTTACTATGGGGAACCGGGTTGTCTTTATCTGGGAACCGGTTCCCAACAACCCAGAATTCCCACGCCTCTGTTTTTATAATGAGAACACATTTCAAACAAGTTTTAAACATCAAATAACAACATATATCATGGTTATTAAGTCAGCTTCGCAATGCCCCAAACGACACTTAAATCAGACACTCGGATCTCAAGACATGAATTTTCCAATCGTTGTTCGAAATTGCAACACTGACGCCATGCAGCGACACCTTAAATGATATTTCCAAAACTCCTCAAATGGTACACTTAATTCTTAAAATTTCTTCTCAACAAACCTTTTAATTATTCCTTCAATCCGTTCAACTCTGACACTGACATCCCATGCCGTACCAACAAACAAGTCTAGTTCTAAGAGCACGCGTAACCGCAACTTCACCTCTTTCCAACATCATCCTGTCACAATTAAATACGTTACAGCTGCTGCAACCATTTTTATAACAAAGTTCACCTCTTTAGCTTTCCGGCGCTTCAAACGGAACTCAAATCGGATGTCCAGAACTCCAGTTATGAATTTTCGAAGTTCTGTAGCTATTCAGCAATTTCCTGCGTTTTGCTTACGAAAATTTCACTCCAAAACTCATTCTCTTCAACTCGGTCACATTCCAAACAGCCCCTTATCATATCTCTTCATTTCCAAACATTCTTATAACTTGAGCAACACATCCCATTGCCGAAGTGCGATTTCTGAAACATTACGACAACAATCCTCTTTGCAACTTGCAACTGAACCTCTTCCGAAACGCAAGGCTACTCAACTGACAACTATGCAGCCCCTCAGCAGAGTTGATACATTGCAACTTCCTAATTTCCCCTCCCACAAATAATCATCAATTACCTCTAATCATTTCCCTTCCAGATGTTCCAACTTAACTACTAGTCAAGTCCTAATTTCAAATCATCTTAGATTCGAAAAACAACAACCCCAACAACGCTTGCACGGTTGCCAACAACAGCCTACTGAATCAATCGTCTTACAACTGAAACATAACCAAGGAGCGGAGCTTCTCCCCCACTTGTTTCGAACCAACTTCCGCCACAAACAATCAAGTATCAACAGTGATCCACTCATATGTCGCATACCAAGGGATAATATGCCGACAGTATTCAACTGTCGTGCAACTCAACTGACTCGACATTTAGTCGGACGGACCGACCTGCTCTGATACCACTATTGTAACACCCTTCTAAACCCCCGCAGAAATATAATAAAAATCAGAGTAAATACACAGCAAGGATGCTACAATTAATAAAAGAAATAGAATACCAAGTCGTTTGTCATGCTTTATTAGGAATAATCCAAAAATATCAAAATACATGTTCAACACAGCGGAAACTCATTCAACAATGTTATAAAACATTTCCGATAAAATCAACGGTACATTATACAATAATGGCAAAATAGTGTATCACAAGTAAACTCTAAGACTATCGTCCCCCAGTGTTACAAGATCAGAGCATGACCGACACGACCCAACATAACCGGATAAACTCTACGAGTCATCCTCGCCGATTGCTTAGGCCGCTACTTCAATCTGAAATCATTAAAGTAAGGGTGAGACTACATCATAATTAAATAGCATTATAAATCGTCCGATATAGAATTCATAAGCAATTATCCACCCTACTTAGCATATTCAGATTTATCAATTCATACCAATCACAAACACAAGTCGAAAGTATGCACCAATAACACAACACAATCATAACACCGAAATTCATCCTGACATGTCACAATTTATACAAAGACCATGCAGACTCTTATGCATGTGGTACCATACATGGGATACACCCATCCAACTGATCGTTTTCATCACCGAGATACAGTTTAACCAGCACAAATTCCACACAATGGGAATTATGCCCACCATTTTGATCCATTTCATCATCGGGATCCATCACCAAAAATGCGTATGAATGAATGCACACATATGACATACTTACAACATCACCAATCCGATGAGCAACATCGTCTCATATAACTCAACATAGTTATCACCAATAAGTATGTACATGTATCATGCATCATTCAAAACAAATCAATCATCATTATGCGATCACAACAATCACCACATGATCAAAATGAACAATGTCATTACCAATAACTCACCAAAAGCAACACCGAATAATATATTCGATTTCAACACCATCTACAATTATATCATATATAATTCACGCCACATATAACGTCAAATCACAGTTATATCATTATAACGTCACCACATTGTCACATTAACCAAATCATGCACACAATGTACAAAACATGCCACAAACGAAATAAATCAAGATTTCCAAAATAAAATCAAGTTATTGTTATTTTATTTACTTTATACTATAGAGTTTTTAATTTAAGAAACAATGTCCAAAACGGCGTCTAAAACGGACTTACGGTTTGAAAATTAGAGTTGTTTGAAGTTAGAATAGTTTTCAAAACGTGCTGCTGGAAGTTTGTACTGGAACCCGGTTCGTCCCACTTGGGAACCGATTCCTGGACCCAAAAATTCTATTTTTAACGTTCTAACACAGTGGAACTCGGTTCCTCCCACATGGGAACCGGTTCCCACGAACCCAGTAGCTGAAAAACATGATTTTTAAGGCTTTTATGCATCCCAAACACATACCAACTCATACCATTACGAAATTGATCATCGATAACATCAAAATACTCTAAATACATGATTCTAATGCACAAACAACATACCACAACACCATGTAACATTACTACATCATCAATTGCAGTCAATTCATCAAATCATACATGTCAGTGTTGGTATTTCACAAAACCTAACATCCCAAATAGAGATTCTAATCCCTTAATTCAATCCTAACATCATCAAATTCATAATACTACATAATTAGAGTAATCACCCCTTACCTGGAATTAGGTTCTTGATTCTCCTTGAGCTTTGGGGTTTTCCTCCTCCTTTGGCTCTTCTCTCTTTCACGTACTCTTCAGTTCTCAGACTTCTGTCCCTTTTGCCTCTAACCTTCTCTTTTTCCCAATTTCCTTTATTTTCATCATTTCACTATTTAATAAAAAAATAGGATAATTAGTTAGTAAGGCCTCTCCATTGGCACCTCCCTTTTTACTAACTACGTCATGGCCCAATAACAATAATTCAACCAAATTCCAAAATAATTCTAATTAATAATTTAATTTCCAATTAAATTAAAATTAGAAAATATGGGGTGTTACAGGTCAAACGCTTTCTCCCTCTCTCCAAACGTCATTGGTCAGAAAGTCAAGGGTTTTCCCTCTCCAGTTTCATTGGATACGCGTGCACAACAGGGGCCCACTTGGACTTCTCTTTTTGAATTAACCATTAAATATATGTTTTCATATTAATTGTTTGTTGTTGGTTTTCCTTCAGCAAATTCAAGATGGCACAGATGGCAAGGATATGCATACTAATGACTGCAAGGACGTGTGTTCGAACCTGTCTTGGGCCTTTTTATTTTCTTCACGTTAGCAACTCAAAGATTCAGTGCTTCTATCCCTACGCACCTCACGATGCTCTCTCAGCACCAGCCACAAGATGCTTGCACGCTTAGATCCAACGCATGCCAAACGCAGGCCTAAGGTGAACCTTCATCAACGCATCACACTGGAACCAGCGCTTTAGCCAGGTTCCTTTTCTTTATTTTTTTTCTCTTTCTTTTCTTTTCTAGTTTGTTTCTTTATTTATTTTTTTATCTCTTTCTTTTTTTACTTATCTTTTTAATAAATTAGAATATTTAGGTTAATTAAATAGATAAATTAGGTTTAATTAATTGGTTTAATTTAGTTAAATAGTTTTTATTTGTTTATAATAGTTTTAATTAATTAGTAATTAGATTAATTATTTGATTAATTAGGTAATAAATTAATACCTTTATATTAATTTAGAATTAGGACTGACTGATTTATGATTTAATTTTCTAATTTAAAATTGAATTAGATTAATTAGGGTAATTAACTTAATGATTTAGTCGTAATTTTAGGTTTTTATCATTAGCCTCATAAACCTTGTTTAGGTCACAGTAAGTTTTCTTGGTAAAACCTTTAAGGTTTAGGGTTAGGGTTTGCATTTCCTTTTAATCTGGTATTTTCGCCTTTTATTCACCTTTACTATTTTTACCCTATTATTTATATCTTTATTTTATTATTATTGCTGTGATGTTCTGCCAGGGATATTATTTAATTAATTATTTCTTTTGGTTTTCCCGCAAGTTTTTGCCATATTATGTAACTGCTCACAGGATGTAATAGCTTAATTAGGATTTTTTTCTCTGCCTTTATTTATTTTTCTGCCCTACAGGTGTTTATTGTAATAGCGTAGGATTTTACTTTCCGTATTTTATTTTCCGCAAATTATAACTGTTATTTAACTGCGTGGTTAGTAATCTTAGGGAGTGCAAGCCTTGAATTAACTTAGGTCACTAATTAAAAGATAATTATCTGAATTGAATCACGTGATTGTGCCACACACACACCTTTAGGGTAATCCCTCTGGTTGCCTTGTTGCCTTATTACCGTTACCTTGTTGCCTTAATTTTGTTGCCTTAAAATAGTCAACTCCCTCGATTTCGAGGATACCTAAAGCAATGTTGCCTTTAAAGTTATTGAAACTCCCTCGAAGTTGCCTCGATAAAATATGATGATTGTCCCAATTGCTAAGGTATCCTCGCATGATGCCTAAAAAGATAAAATGACTATTATATCCTTCCTTTAGACTACCTGCCCTCTTTATGGTAAGGACAATCTTGTGGCGAACGATTATTCTCGATGACCCTTCACATCCAATTGAAAGACTTCCTGCCCTCTCATGGTATGGATAGACTCTTTCGCCCTGAAAAGCTAAAAGAACAAATTTCTAAACTTAGGGTAGTTGCTATTAATTGCTTGCTCTTTTTCAAATTCAAAAATTCAAAATCTTTTCCCACTTCTTTTCAAAGAAACTTTTGCAAAAGACTACGCTTATTTACAAGCTAAAGTTCTTATTCAAATTTCTATTCACACCCTACTTTTCAAACAATTCAAACATTTTGAAAACAAAGTGAGCTAAGCAATTAAGAGCCCATGGATAACCATGGATACAAAGGGCGCTTTACATCTTCCCTTTGTATAACTTACCCCCCGAACTCAAAATCTTTCAAAGGTATTTTCCTGTTCTTTTAGCCTTTCCAATTGGATAAAATAAAAGTCAGTGGCGACTCTTGCTATCCGCGACATTTCGATAAAGTCAGTTCACCGTATTACAATGTCGTCAAATGAAAGCTTCATAATTCTTCGAGCCCAAGTTAAACCTTCTTCATTCTTTCTTACGGAGAGGGGTAAGTGTGAAATAAACCACTTATGCAATAGCGGAGAACATCCAAGGACACAACCTTTCCTTTTTGATACTCGGAAATGAATAGAATGTAATAAGTCACCAAGTAGAGTAGGAACGGGATTCTTACCGAGTAATATCTTGATAGCAGCCACATCAACAATTTTGTCATAATGGAAAAATAGGACTTGTCCATAAATTAAAAGAGACAAAACAGCTTCCAAAGCATCCATACTCGAAGCTTTAGCAAAAATCTCCACTTTTTCGTAAAGGAAATCAAAGGGTAATCCAGAATACTCTTTCTTACTAATCCAAACCTTCTCAATCTCAGATCTTGGCAAGTGTAGGGCAGCAACAATGACTTCCCACTTAGGATCTTCTTCTTTACCAGTATAAAGGATTTGATTGAGCACAGGGAGCCCTTACAAGTATGAGAATTCTTCCAAGGATGGTACCAACTGAAAATCTCTATAAGTGAAGCAATGTAGTAACGGATCATAAATTGAACCATGGTGTTGATAAGAACTTCATCCACATTATTTCGCACCAAACTTATAAGCATGTTGAGAGACTCACTGAATCTGAGAGAACCAGAAATGTTGTCACAGAGAACCTTCAATGGTGTAGGTACTTTCTTGAAATTGAGGAAGAACGGTTTACGGCCTTTGGTTTCCATATTCAAACAACCTACAAAACAATATACTGTTAAAAATCCCCCAATTCCTTGAAATGGGTTAGTCATGCCATGTATGAATGATGCATGTATGCATGATGCACAAACACAATTAAGTCCACACAAATCACACAATTTCCTTAGGCTCGGCTTGAATGGAGTTTAGATCATGTGAGATACCCTTCCCCAAAGGTATTTCTAAGGATAAAGATGATATCAGCAACGGGTTCTACCGAGTTACCCAAAATTGTCAGCCCTCCTAAAGCACCCTCGAACATGATACATACATACCATGCAATGATACTTTGAGAAAGAACCTATCTGAGCTGTAGTATCGGGTAGCGACTATGCTCTCAACATACATCAAGAGTAGTCCCCCACTATGTTCCTAAAAGTCAAGATGGGTTAAAGGTAACTAAAGGTCCTTAAGCTCCGACTCACCCACAGACATCCGCACGAACCTCCCTCGTACAAGAGAAGCATGCAAACACCCATAGAGGCCTAACTTAAGCGTGAACTCTCATATTTACCAATCCTCCACATACATGAAGGAGGTCGCCATGACTATGCCACTTCCTATCTTAGGTGTACTTCAATCCGGGTGTAGGATTCGTCCTTCAGTTAATTCCTAAAACAGCCCTGAAAAATAAAGCAAACAAAGCAAACAATAGAAAACATTTAAGTGAATCCTAAACTTTTAAGGTAACCCCTCTTTTATAAGAAAATTCCCCCCAACAGAGTCGCCAGTTCTGTAATACGGTGAACTGACTTTATCGAAATGTACGGTAAGCAAGAGTCCCCACCGACTTTTATTTTATCCAAATTAACAGAAAGGCTAAAAGAACAGGAAAAACCTTTTTAAAAGAAAACTGAGTTCGGGGGGTAATTTATACAAAGGGAAGGTGTAAGGCACCCTTTGCATCCATGGTTTTCCATGGGCTCTTAATTGCTTTGCTCTTTAGTTTTGAAGCCAAAAGTTTTAGAAATGTAGAAGGAGAGAAATAAGGACTTTAGCTCGTAAATGAGTGTAGCCTTATTGGAGGTTTATGAAAAAGTGTAAGAAAAAGATTTAACCAAGAGCAAAGCAATTAGGGGCAAATTACCTGGTTAGATGAAAAATGTTCTTTTAGCCTTTCAGGGCTATCCATACCATAAGAGGGTAGGGAAGTCCTTTTATTTGGAGGTTGAAGGGTCATCGAATCATCGTTCGCCATAA
Organism: Vicia villosa; assembly: GCF_029867415.1. Classification (NCBI taxonomy): domain Eukaryota; kingdom Viridiplantae; phylum Streptophyta; class Magnoliopsida; order Fabales; family Fabaceae; genus Vicia; species Vicia villosa. Next base: position 411,454 of record NW_026705524.1, read on the forward strand.
GGCTGTCCCTGCCATAGAGGGGTAGGTAGTCTAAGGGAAGGATCAGAATAACCATTGTTAGGCAACCAGAGGATACCTCAGCACTTCGTAGGCAACTTCAAGGGATGAGATCATATTAGCGAATCGAAGGCAGCATCATTGGGACTTATGATCTTAAGAATGAACCGAGGGCAACATTGCTGAGGTATCCTCGTATTCGAGGGACTTGGCTATTCTGCATTAAAACATAAGGCAACAGGCAACAAGAGAGGTTACCATAAAAGGTGCGTGGGTGCAACAATCACGTGATCAGATTCAAAATAAATTATCTTGTAAAATTAATGACTCTAATTTAATTCGAGGTTACCACTCCCTAGGATTACTAACCACACACTTAATATAATATAACAGTTTTAAGTGCCTTCAAGGCCACACAATACAACTAGGGAACAGTTACATAATCAGCCATGGGGACGGGGAAACAGGGAAGTAATAAAACTTCAATAGAGCAGTAGGTCTGACACAAATAATAATTTAAGAGAAAGAAAAACAAGTTAGGTTTTAGGGTTACCGACTAATCGAGCTTTGACCGGCTGACTAACCCTGAAAATTGGAAAAGGAAAAAGAAACAGAAGGGGTGAGTACGTTACACATTCATTGGCGTTGAAGATAAACCCTAATTTAATCCATAAGGCAAAGTAAATATTAAATAAAAAAGAGAAAAGATTAGAACTTAGCTTTTGACTGACAGGGCGCGTAGTCGGAGGATCTTGGGGCAACCCTGAAAAGTTATACAAAGAAAAGGAAATTTTTTTAGTGTATGAATGGTCTAATGATAAACCTCACAAACCCTGATTTAGGGCACAAGTTAACCATGGTTAATAAAATAAAATAAATAATGCCCAAAAGCCGAAAGTTCGATTTGATATACCGATTAAATAATTATTGGATTAAATCCTAATTATTTAATCGATTAAAAATATTTATGAAAAAGAATTGAATTTTAAACAAATAAATAAGAATAAAACAATTATTAATAATATTGTAAAAAAAATCAAACTTTCGATAAAATAAATAATTGTGATTTTAAAATAATAAAGTTTATTATTCTAAATAAAAGATGTAAATAATAATTATTATTGAAAAAAAGAAATAAGAAAATAAAGATAAAAAACATTGATGTTATTAAAAATAAAAAAATTGAAAAAATAACTCAGCTGGATTAGGTGTGGTAGGCCTATGGAGATTCCATGGTGGGCATGCAACCTGGCATGCATTGGATCTGTCATGGGAATGATCCTAGGGCCTTGATGTGAAGGTGCATCATGGTCCTTCGCTTCAGGCGTGTATGGGATCTGCAGTATGTTAGTTCAATAAAAATAATATTGGGATGAGGGATCAAACCCCCAACCCTTATGTGACCAGCGCTTCTCCTTAACCACTTCAGCTAACAGTTGTTGTTGTTTATTCCATGCGCGTCATAAAACATGAAAGAAAACATATGGATGAGAAAAAAGCTGCGCGCGAAATTTGAATGGGCGAATAGCACACCGACACGCCATCATCTTCTTCACTGAAAAGCAAAAAAACCTGCAACATATTTGCTACGATTTGGCTATGCATATTTCGTAGCTATTATACCTGCAATCAACATAATTGCCTACAAGCCACAAAAATAAAAAGGAAAACACAGTCATGCTCGTTTCGTTCTCCCGATCCTAACCATGGCATCAATTAGGTCTAATTCCTCCTGCAACGAAAAACCCTAAACGAAGCTCAACAAACCTAACCATGGCATCTCTTAGAAACAGCCATTAAACAACAATCAAACTATCCAAAATTAATCGTAACATCATTCTAAACACAAATATGAGACTCAAATTCATTCATGATGCATGAGGAATGGTAATCGATATTAAAAAGAAATAAGCAAACCGTGATAAATTTGTGATGATTCTTGGTGCTTCACTGCTTGAGGATGAATGGAAAACATTCTATGAACCTTCAGGGATGCGTTTAGACCTTCAAAACACTTTGAATTACTCTCAAACTCCAAGAACGATTTTGACTTTTTCTTGATTTTGGAAGAACTCGGTTAGGGTTTCTAAGACTGCCAAAAATCTTCCTCTAGGGTCTGCACTTGCAAGGTATTGATAATGGAAAGGTTTAGGTTAACAATATTTGATAAAATCTCCTTGAATCCTTGATTGTCAATTTGAAGAAATTGATTGAAAATATGATTTTCAATCTTTCTATATTTGCCAAATTCCAAAAAATTTCAATCAATTATGAGGAGCACGAAATTATATGTAATATGGGAGTAAATGATGATTGGATTTGATTCAAGTTGATCCCTTAAACCATATCTTTGATTTTTTAGTGATTTATTTGATTTTAATCATTTTTAAATAAATCAAAAATTCATAATAAATCAAATAAATCAAATAATTTCGTGGTAATTGAATTTAAAGTCTTGGATAACTTGAGGATCAAGATTGAGCCAAAAAGGATTGGACTTGTTTGAAATAAAATCCATTTTGAACCACTTTTTTTCATATTTTTCCCTCCAAAATTGGTCAATTTTGACAAGGCATATTTCCTTAAATTTTTAAGATATGGAGGAGTTCTAGGACTTTTTGGAAGCCTAAAGAGGTCCTCTACAAGCCACTTTGGAAGCTTTTTTTCATTTGAAGAATTTATCTTGATGATATTGGCTTTGACAAAAAACTGCTTTTGGTTGACTTTCAAAAAGGACCTATAATCTTTTGATCCACATCTCTCAAATGAAGCATTTTTAGACTTGGCATGTGAGAGACAAAATTGTATAGAATTCAATTTCCTTCAAAATGATATTTGGATGGGAAATTTCTGATGTTCCATGTGAAAGTTATGGCTGGTCAAAGTTTAGTTGACTTTCTCCTATAAAAACCCTAATTTAGAAACTTTTGAAATTGTTGATTTCTGATCTTTCCTTGATGAACCATGATCAATTCTTGATCAAATGGTGAATGATACTTCAAAATAAGTATGTTGACAAAAAATCAGGAGTTTTGACTGTAATTTGACCACAGTTGACTTTTAGGTCAAATTAGTCGACTGTTGACTTTCTGAGTAATTAAGTGATCAACTCTTTGAATTGAGGCCTGAATTTTGTCATGGAGATAGTTTGAAACATCATAAGCCATATGAGATGCCTTGGAGCCTTTGTTTCATTGATTTTCTTCAGGAAACCACAAACCCTAGTTTCTTGAACCTTTGCTTAGGAGGGATGTCTTTGAGCCTTGAACTTTGATCGGAGTTTGTTTTAAGAGAAATAAGATGGGAAAATTTTGGGGTATGACATTAACCCTTGATCAAATGATGGATGTGACCTTATGTCATACCCCAATTTTTGACCTAAGATACCACCTCATATCATTTGCATATGCATCATTTGCATCTCTAACAAATTGCATAGCTTGTGTTTGCTACTTGTGACTCAACAGGATTTAAACAAGAAATCACTCATCAGTACAAGTAACAATTAGGGTTTTGTTCTCCCTTCATCTCATATGAACTATCTTCATCAACAGTCAATATTTGATCCTCAAAGGTTCATTTCAACAAGCTCAAAAGCTCTGAATCAACCAGATTAGGGTTTTGACTGAAGACAGCATACTCTTGACTTTTGCTCAAGATTTGACCTAATGACTTGGGACATGACCTCAAGACCCCAAGTACATCATTTTGACCTAATCTATTGGCTCAAGACATCTCCTACACAAGGATTGATCAATAGTGAAATTTCAAATCATCATATTAGGGTTTTGAACTATCAGGGACTAAAATCAGGGATCACATTTGGGAAACCCTAAAAAGCTCCAGGTAATCAATCAAAGGTTTCAATCATCTTCAAATAATCCCTATGATAATATCCAAGGGAAATTGTATCTCAATTCAAGATCCACAGTCATCAATTTCATCAGGTCGACAATTAGGGTTTTTGACCTAATTCACCTGAACAACTGACTTTTTAATCAGAACATGGTGCCACAACTTAAACCATGGCTCAAGGTCCTCCAATAACTCAATGTGATCCATTCATACCATTCATTTGGTGAGGATCGCCTGGTTCATTTGAAATCTCCAGAAACGCGATTCGTCTGAAAAAGTCAATTGTACAAGATCACCATTGACTTTTTGGAAATTTTGGTCAACCATGACTTTTGAAGTTTTAAATCATCAACATATGATATATGAAGTCATTTGATCAAGGAAAATCAAGAAAATCAATCAAGAATCAAAAAGTCAAAAGTTTGACTTTCCATACTTTGAAAATTTTCTAAGTGTTTTTCAATGGTTTTTTCCAAACTTTGGAAGGGAATAACTCAAAATTTCACCTATAAACTGAAAAAAACTTCCAACATGAAAGTTGTAGATTTTGATCCAATGAACAACTTTGTCACATATAATTTTTTTCCATAAGATCAACCATTTAAGAGATGTGGAGCTTCAAAGTTGGTATCTCTTGAAAAATGCACTTAAAATCTCATTTTCTTCAAAGTTCATGGATCTTTTTCACCCATTTCCTTAAAGGTCTTGAAGAAACTTTCAACTAGGGTTTTGAAGTACATATCATGAGCTTTCCAAAATGTCCAAGAGCATGAAAAAATATGGAGCATAGCTATGGTTTTGAATTTTGCCATTAGTGATCATTTCACTTGAAATTTCAAGTCATTTTGCCAAAGTTTTGAACCATTCTACCAAATGATGCAAGTAATGATACACCAATGCAATAATTGAGAGATATTTTCTGATTTGAGATCAGATTGGAAAGAGATAAGAAGCTTGGAAGATTAACCTTGGTTAAGTCATTTTAACCATTTGCATTTAATGTGAAAGATTCCATTTTATCTCCAAATGCCAAATCACCATTCTTTGATCAACTTGCAAGGCTTTGTATTCAGAAAACTTGGCCTATAAATAGAGGTCATTTCCACTCTCAAAACCACACCAAAACCTCATAAATCATAGGTTTCTCTCTTCTTTCTTAAGTTGCAAGTTTCATAAGTTTCAAAGAGGAAGAATTGCAATTTCCATCTCTTGCAATTTCTGAGCAAAGTGTTGCTTCTAACACTTCCTAAACATCATATGGAAGTTGTTTGATCCACTCACACACCCCAAAATACTTCAAATCTCAGAATCACTACCTCACCTCCATATGAACATAAAGTGAGCCTTAACATGCCAATTTTCATACCAAGCCATATATGTCCAAACTAAGCTTCTAAACATCATCCATATACTTCATATGAACTGTTCCAACGATCATCCATGATCTGAAACATCAAAATCATCAAGCTTGATCCTCACTTGAGCCATACAGCAGATCGGGTACCATGGCCACACTCAGGTGAATTCAATTCATTCCAGGCATTCAAACACCTTCCATAATCATCATTGAAGCTATCCAGATCATTACAAAGCATCTGTAACACCTCCAGCTCGAAATTCAACTCTCAGTTTGGCCGTTTTTGAAGGTAAGTGCTATGAACTTCAAACTCTATCATACATGCATCATAAATGGAAAACTGATTTACCATCTTGTTTCTGCACATATGAGGATCATTAACCCTCAATCAATTGCATCATAACTTGCACATACATCATTTCACGATTAAATTCAGTTTTAGGGTTCTTCATGTTCATGCAAAAATTGATCACCTTAGAGCAAAAACAAATGAATTATGAGGGTACCATCATGATCCTTGTGAAAAACCGAGTGAGATAGACCCTTTACTTGATCAAAATAATCGAGTTTCAAAGATTTTCAAAAATCAGTTAGGGTTGTGTTCTTGGCGCCAGATTTGGTTTGGGAAATTCAAATTCTTGATTTAAAATATAATTAATGAAACGCGTGTGTATTACAAGCCACAAGCGTGGCTCAGTTGGCAAGTGTTTTGGTTGGTGAGAGAGAGGGCGTGGGTTCAAGCCCTTGTGAAGACAAAACCATTTTTTTAAACACTAATTTTCTTCATTTTTCTTTACAACTTCATCAATTATTTTAACCAATCAAAACTCATCATTTTTACTTCATTTTTTGTACACTCTTTATTTAATATATATATTTTATGAATATAAAAAAAAATCACAAATATATATATATATATATATATATATATTGGTACATTTTTAATAGGTTTAAAATGACTTGTTTTTAAGTGGTTTTAATACTTTAAATATTATTTTTCATTTGATTTTTTCAAACTTAATCACTTGTAAATATTTTTTGTGATCAAACCCTAATAATTTAGGTCTTAGTTAAACATAAGATTTGTCTTTGTTTAAATTAAGTTGATTTCTTTCAAATTTCAAACCGTTTTAAAACAAACGATCACGGTTTTTCAAAACAAATGAACCTTTTCTTTTTGGTTTTCTTTTATAAAAAAAAACTCTTAATCAAATCTTTTTGGATTGATCAATTGATTTTCAAAACAACTGGGCCTCTCGAATATTAGAGAGTATAAGTCCCATTCCTTTTTCTCTGTACAGTTTTTCTTTAAAACTTCTTTCAAAACTTTCAAACTGTTTTCAAAACGACGAAACCTCGCGTTTTTAACAAAACAATCAACCATGTTTTATAAAATAAAACATGGGCCTCCACATAGGTATAAGTCCCATTCCCTTACATGAAATTAGGTATTTCATTATACATACACCTTTTTGTACATACCTCGATTAATTCGATTTTTAACCTCGAATAACAAATCAAAAATGAAGGTTTTCTTTAAATCTTCCCAAAAATACCATGGGCCTCCATGTAGGTATAAGTCCCAACCTCCCTTGTAAATACTTGTTTACATAGCTTTTGAATAAACTCAATGGGCCTCTCCCCGAGTATAAGTCCCGAGCCCCGTGTATACAAACGGATCATCCTTACAGGTATATTTCCTTCATAAACTCCATTGTATACACACACCTTGTTATATATAATTGTTCATACTTGTTCATATTTGTTCATGTACTTGTTCATATTTGTTCGTACTTGTTCATATTTGTGATCATGTTATATATACTTGTTCAACTTAGTACAACACTAGGTTCCCCATAGCCTCCTATTGGGCTTCGTGCAAAGAATCTCCTTAGTTTAGGTTAGGACATAGAGTATGGTTTCCCGGTGAAATCGCTCTAAGAGCTCAAACCAACTATACCACGCCTCCTCTTGGGCTTCGTACAAACGACTTGTCCCTCCCATAGCCTCCTCTTGGGCTTACAATGCAAGAACCCTCGATTGTCCCTCCCATAGCCTCCTCTTGGGCTTACAATGCAAGGAACCTCGGATAGCCTCCTCTTGGGCTTCGTACAAGGACCCACGGGCTTCTTATAAGCATCCCAATATCCAAATCAAAAACCCTAGGAGATTAGACATTTATCATCTCTATGATAGGAGTATCTCTTCTATATCATCACAAACAATTAAAACTCAACTTTTTGCCACAAGGCTGGCTAATCAATCAAATTTCTTTTTTTGCCACCAGGCTGGCTGATTAATCAAAGTTTTTGCCACAAGGCTGGCTTCGTCGAAACTTTTGCCACAAGGCTGGCTGATTAATCAAAACTTTTTGTCACAAGGCTGACTTCATTGAAAGTTTTTGCCACAAGGCTGGCTAATCAACTTGTTTTTGCCACAAGGCTGGCTAAACAAAAAATCATCTTTATCATTCTAAGCGCCATAAGTGGCACTGCCCAGGGCTTATAATGAAAAGATTTCAAACAAAAACAAACAGATGTATGTGATGATATAGATTAGATACATCGAACATTGAGATGACATTTGTCTCTTTTCCTTGCTTCCACTAGCATAAGTGGGAACTACAATTGCTCTGACTTTCTCAACATCCCTTTGAGAATACGTAGGCACAAGGTCGTATCCTTGGCGAGCAAAACTTCTCCCTCAAACCACTCAAACCTTAGCACCCTTAGACCCCGAGCTACAGATGCTCTGATTCCCTCTAAGGGATATGTATGCAGAGGATCGCGATGATCTTTGCGAGCATAATCAAACGAACACTTTAGGTCCCACCTATCTCACAAAAGAACCTCCCCATTAGCATAGCAAGAAATGAACAGACAAACATAACAAAGAAGCCTATAGAGTACTATAGATACGTTGGGTGCTAATACCTTCCCTTCGTATAACCAACCCTCTTACCCAAGATCTCTCCCCTACTTTTGCATTGCTTTTAATTTTGTGTTATATGCTTTGCATCTCTTTTAAGGTTATTGCAGCTTTTTTCCTTTTCCTACTTTAGAAATAATAAAAAGTTTGGTCGTGACAAAAACAAAAAAAAATCTTTTTTTGAGCACTCGAGCCCAAAGAAGGCATCAGGTGTCTCATCCCACAAACGATTTTTTCCCCGCGACAGAAAAATGGCGACTTCACTGGGGACCATCTTTTTATTGTTTCCAAAGAAAGGGTTAATTCTGATTGTTATGTTTTTTATTCTTGTTACGTGTTTGGTTCTGTGGTTCTGTTACATCTGTGGTTCTGTTACAAGTGATACATTATGGACAAATCCTAACCCGGATTAAGTACACATAAGAATTAGGTGGAGGGTATAGTCATGTATGGCATACAAGGAGTCAGTCCTTAAAAAGCTAGCATGAGAATCCTTCCGCTCAGTGGAGGTTCCTTGTTGGTAGTATATGTTTAGCAAGTTCAGTTGCGAAGACATTATTGCTTTCATTGAACTGTAGAAGTTGAGTTGGCTGTAGAACCCATAACCCATCCTGGCCTTATTAGGTTGTGGCGCAGAAACTATTCAGGTGAAGACTAGGATTAGTTGTCATGCGGAGAGCCACACTCAGACGAGTTTTTCTTGAGAATATTGCTAGCTCACAAGTTCAGTTGTGCAAGCCGGTAATATCCGAAAGAAAAATGTAGACTCTGACGTATCAGTAGAACATGTTGTGCAGGTGATTAACCCCTAGTATTATCCCATGTTTGGTTCTCTGACCTCATGCTCGTGACGCTGGACCTTTGAACCTATGTGTACCATGTCTGAATTACCATGTTTGTAGTACCATGTCTGCGTTACCATGTTTGCATTATCATGTTTGCCTTACCATGTTTGTATATGTGGCATTCATGCATCCATGCATTCATACATCCATAAAAAAAAATCCATCTTTTTCCATAAAAACATGATTTTTCCAAAAAAATTTAGAGAGTTTTCTTTGCAAACATTATAGGATTTAGTTATGGAGTGGGTAAAAAGGCATACCAAAAAGTACGGTTTCAAAGTGCCTAATGTGGAAAGACTGAGAGAGTTGGCATCTTTTGTACAAGATCCTTCCGATTTTAGGAAAAGCCATGGAAAGCTTTTGCCTATCTTGAACACTCATGTTGATGAAGGACTTCTCAAAACTCTGGTTCAGTTCTATGATCCCGTCTACCGATGTTTCACCTTTCCAGACTACCAGTTGGTACCAACCTTGGAAGAATATGCCAATCTTTTGGGTATTCCTGTGTCTGACAAAATACCTTTCAATGGTTTGGAAGCCATTCCTAAGTCACAAGTCATTGCAGCGAGTATCCACTTGAAGAAATCCGAAGTAGAGAGTAATTGGACTACCAAAGGAAACCTTCCGGGTTTGACTTCGCAGTTTCTAATAAAGAAAGCCTTTGATTTCATCGAAACTGGTAGCATGATAGCTTTCGAAGCTATACTAGCCTTGCTCATCTATGGGTTGGTTCTGTTTCCCAACGTCAACGACTTTGTTGATATCAACGCCATAAAGATCTTTCTGATTGGAAATCCTGTTCCGACTTTGCTTGGTGACATGTATTTCTCTATCCATCATAGGAATCGCCAGGGCGGTGGAATCATTGTATGTTGTGCACCTCTGTTGTTCAAATGGATTGTTTCACACTTACCTAAGTCTCCTACTTTCACGGAAAACCGAGAAGGTTTGCGTTGGCCTCAAAGACTAATGTCTCTTACTAATAATGATATTCATTGGTATACCTTGGCTCGCTGTGGTACAGAAACCATTGATAGTTGTGGAGAGTTCGCCAATGTACCCCTCATTGGTACACAAGGAGGAATTAACTACAATCCGGTCCTAGCCCGACGACAACTTGGGTATGCAAATTCAGCTAAACCCATTGGTCTCGCAGTGGAATGCTACTTTTACCGAGAAGGGGAGGATCCTCAAAGGTTGAAGACAAGAATGGTAAGAGCTTGGTATGACATCCGAAGGAAAGAAAAAGGTGGGGTAAGGGATTGCATTACCACAGACGCCTACACCTATTGGGTAAAGAAAAGAGCAAGGAAGTTTCAAATGCCTTATGATTATGAAAAACCCATGTTCCCTGTGGTATCTCAACTACCCAACATTCCCATTGACACTATGGAAGAATACCAGGAGACTCTAGCCAAGATCAGGTTAGAAAAAGACGCTTGGGAAGAAAAGTTTCGTAAGACTAATGTGGAAAACAGAAAGTTGAAGAAACGAGTGAAAGATCACGAAGAAACTCTCTATTATCAAGATGGATGGCTCATGAGTAAAGATGAGAAGATCCGTCGGAAAGATGTCGCAATCAGGAGGTACATCAAAGAAAGCAAGATAAATCTTGAAGGCTCGACAAGCAACGCTCCAATGCCTGACGATTGGAAGAATGTTGTTGACAAACTGAGGACCGAGAAGGCCGAGTTGAAAGCTTACTATGGGAAAGAAATCATGAAGCTCGAGCTGCATAATGCATTTGGTTCTTCATCCGATGAGGATGCTTAGGATTGTTTAGCTTTTATTTATCATTTGCTTCTGTAAGGAGCCACGCTCCAATGTTGTAACATTTTCCCATTATTTCAATAAGATAACAGTTTGTGTTCAAATGTTTGCAAGAAAATAATCTTTAAAATGTTTGGAAAAATCATAAATTTTTTTGCATACATCATTCTGCATATCGAGTCTGTTGTATAGAGTCTTATCTTTTGGATCTTTCTCCATTAGATCGTCAAGCTGTCGCGTCTCAAAGTTTCTCGACCGCGCTCGCAATCAGATCACAGATACAATACTCGTTCAAGCAGAAGAAGAGTGATGGAAAGCTCTGAACAAGAGAATATTGAGCTCCGTGGTACAGTGACCACCCTTCAAGAAAAGTTGGAAAGTCTCACTACTCTGGTTGACTCCTTAATGGCCACACAGAATCAGCAGCCACCACCCAACAGTCAAGCAACAGTGATATCCGAGGTCACTACTCCAGTTTCTACAGTTGCATTCAGCATTCCATCTCTCTCCATGCCCGAAGGTTGGGGCACGCCTTTCAGCTTTGGTGCAGGTTTCCGCCATAATGTTTCTGGGGTTCAAGCAACCACAACTGAAGCACCTGCTGCCCAAAGTTCAGTGTTCACTCCAAATCAGGGGGTAACTTTTTCTCAAATCACTATGGCACTCTCTCAACCCACTATGACGGTTGCTACTCCTATGGTTCACACTATTCCTTACGGAGACAACGAGATTTATCATGATCAAGGTGATAGCACAAATCAGCGTAACCGCGTGGAAGATCTCCAAGAACAGTTTAACAAGATTCAACTGGAAGTCAAAGCTATTTGTGGGAAAGATTTGTTTGGAAAGAATGCCCAGGAGCTATGTTTGGTTCCCAGTGTACAAATACCAGCTAAATTCAAGGTCCTTGACTTTGAAAAGTACAAAGGTAGTTCTTGTCCACAAAGCCATCTCGTGATGTATGCTAGGAAGATGTCTACTTATGCAAATAATCATCAGTTGCTCATCCATTACTTTCAAGACAGTTTGACTAGTGCCGCACTGAAGTGGTACACAGGAGTGGATAGCACTAACATTCGAACTTTCAACGACCTAGGTGAGGCCTTTGTCCGACAATACAAATACAACTCGGATATGGCTCCAGACAGAGACCAGCTCCGATCCATGGCTCAAAAAGACCATGAAGCTTTCAAAGAATACGCCCAACGATGGAGAGAGACCGCTGCTTAGATTAATCCACCGTTAAAAGAGAAAGAGATGACAAAGATCTTCTTGAATACTCTTGGCCCGTTTTATTATGAACGCATGATTGCTAGTGCTCCAAGTGATTTCACCGAAATGGTAAACATGGGGATGCGTCTAGAAGAAGGAGTCCGAACCGGACGTCTAACTAAAGAAGATTGATCTTCAAGCGGAACCAAAAAGTTCGGAAGTGGTTTCCCAAAGAAGAAAGAACAAAGTGTTGACATGGTATCCCAAGGGATGCCAAGAGGAAATGTCAATCGTCAACGACAGATTGCTTCTATCGCGCCAGTCGTTAATACAGCACCTAATCCGGGATTTACCCCGCAGTTTCAACAACAACAGCCTCGACAACAGGCTCAACAGTTTAACAGCAATCAGAATCGTGTGCAAAGAGCTCCACAGTTTGATCCGATTCCAATTACCTACACAGAGTTGTACCCTGCTTTGATTGAAAGAGGTCTTGTTCAAACTAAAGCACCACCACCAGTACCTGAGAAACTCCCATGGTGGTACAAAGCTGAGGTCTCATGCCCTTATCATCAAGGAGCACCTGGCCATGATCTTGAGCATTGCATAGCTTTGAAATATGAAGTTCAGAGGTTGGTTAGATCTAATCTCCTCTCTTTCACAAATTTGAATCCAAATGTGCAAGCAAATCCGCTGCCCAATCATGGATGGCATGTTGTAAACATGGTGTATGGATGTCCTGGTCCATACCGAATCTATGACATCAACTTCTCAAGAGCATATTTGGTACAAATGCACGCTACTCTCTGTCAAGGGCAGAATTTTCGCCAGCATCACTACGGTTCCTGTAGCATATGTTGTGTAGATCCTCATGGATGTTCGATTGTGAGAAGAGATATTCAAGTTTTGCTAGATAATGGTACTATTCAGATCTACAGAAATAGGAATGAAGATGAAGTTAACATGATAGGATGTTATCCGCATGAGCTTTTAGTCTCAGATATCAACTCGGAAATGCCTAAAGTTAACGTCATCGTTCCTCATTTCAACATGCCTGAGCGCATAGAAGTTACTTACAACAAACCAAGGGTTCCTATTGCTCCCTTGATCATTTGTCTACCTGGACCTGTTCCTTATGACTCTGACAAGGCAGTTCCCTACAACTACAATGCAACAATGATAAAGAATGGACAAGAAGTTCCTTTACCTACTCTTTCATCTGTCGTGAATATCGCCGATGTGATTCGAGTAACAAGAAGTGGACGTGTGTACACTCCACTACCTCCAAAGCAACCTGTTGCTCCTGCAACCAGGCAAAATCCTGTTGATACACCGGTAAGGAATCCCGAGGGAACTTTTGTTAGTAATACAAGCACTGATGTTGGCCAATCCAGTGGAACCAATGTCAATCCTGACTTTGATTAAATTTTGAAGCTTATCAAAAGAAGCGAATACAAGATTGTTGATCAGCTTATGCAGACTCCTTCAAAGATCTCAATACTTTCATTGCTTTTAAACTCAAAAGCCCATAGGGAAGCCCTGATGAGAGTATTAGATCAAGCTTTTGTGGATCATGATGTGACTGTTGACCATTTTGATGGGATAATAGCCAACATAACAGCTTGCAACAATTTAAGCTTCTGTGATGAAGAATTTCCCGAGGAGGGTAGAAATCACAATCTTGCTCTACACATTTCTATGAACTGTCAGTCAGACTCTTTGTCCAACGTGCTGGTAGACACCGGATCTTCCTTGAATGTGATGCCAAAGACGACTCTTGCTCGTTTATCTTACCAAGGAATGCCTATGAAGTTCAGTGGTGTAGTAGTTAAAGCATTTGATGGATCGCGAAAATCTGTTATTAGCGAAGTCAACCTTCCCATGACAATTGGTCCACATACATTTCAAATCACCTTCTAGGTCATGGACATTCAAGCTGCTTATAGCTGTCTGTTAGGACGACCATGGATCCATGAAGCAGGGGCAGTAACGTCTACGCTCCATCAAAAGTTAAAATTTGTAACAAATGGAAAATTGGTAACAATAAGTGGGGAGCAAGCCTTGATGGTGAGCCACTTATCCACTTTCTCTTTCATTAGCGCTGACAGTGTGGAAGGAACGCAGTTCCAAGGTCTCTCTTTAGAAGACGAATCTTCCAAAAAGAAAGCATCGATCTCTTCTTACAAAGAGGCAGTAAAGGTAGTAAAAGATGGAACTACCACTGGCTAGGGGCAAGTTGTGATCCCTACCAAGAATGAAACCAGAGCAGGACTTGGATGTTCACCGATGTCCTCAAATTACACTAAGAAGGATGAAACCCTTCGTCCGATCAAAGAAACCTTCATTAGTGGAGGGTTCCTTAACCCGATTCCTCAAGAGGTTAATGTCCTTATCGAAGAATGTATCGAAGAAGGTCTGCCCGATCCTGAAGAAGAATGGAAATGTTATCTCAATGACTCAGGATACATATCTCAGGAAGAACCGTATGCACCGTTCTATCCTCCTTCAGAGAAACCCAGAGGCAAAGTCAAAACAAGTGCTAATGAAACTCCGCCTATTCCTGCAGAGGTCTGGAACACATTGGGACAACCAAGTGGCAAATATGGTTATATGGTGAGATATACTGCACCTGAAAGTTCAAAGATTGCGATTGAAGATATCCAACCAACTGGATGGGGAGATTCCTTTGAATATAATAGTCAACCAGAAGAGGTTTATCAGCCCTCTCAATTTTCTCAGCAGCCTGAAATTACTGAAGATTTCGGATTCAATGCATCTACAAAGATTGACAACTCTGAAGATGGTTATTATCACATAAATTCCATTTTTGAAGAAGAAGGGGAAGATGGCCCCGCAATCGACTCAGAAAGTGTCTCTGACAATGAGTCTCTTCATCCTGGAGACTGGGAAATACATCCTGAAGATCCTGAAGATTGTGACTCATCCTATGCTCTTCAAGAAGTAGAAAGAGACCGTCTCAACTCTACAAAGAACAAGGGTGACAAACCAGGACCTTCAAATCCTGCTCGACCAACGGTCAATGTCATCACTGAAGAAGATTCTGAGAAAATTTTTCCTGAATACATAATACACAGAGGAGTTCGTTGCTACTGGAAAGCTGTCGACGTTCCGAATGTTGTTCGCCGCTCAAAGTAATCAACTCGTTGTTATTTTGACCTCCTGCCTAGCCCAAAGCAGAGAGATGTTTTATAGGGCTTTGCTTTTAAATGTTCTGCCCAAATAACTTTGTGTATAGGGCTTTGTTTTAAAAGTTTCCCTCTTTGTCCTGCCCAAGACAAATGAGTTTGTGTTTAGGGCTTTGTTTAAAAAATGAATCATAAATAAAGTGTCATTTTCAATTCCCTACACTATGTGTTTTATTTTTTGCTTTTTTTTCTGGAAATGGTAATCCTCAAAAACCAAAAAAAAACTTTTCAAAAAAATCTGCATACACTCTTGCATTCATAAATTTTCTAAAACAAATATAATTCATATGTGCAGATTAACTATTAATAAACCCATTGAATGCAATAACCCTATGCCCTCTCCCAACTTTGAATTTCCTGTGCTCGAAGCGGAAGAGGAGGAAGAAGAGGAGATCCCGGACGAGATCTCTCGATTACTTAAGCACGAGGAAAGAGCCATTCTGCCTCACAAAGAGCCTTTAGAAAGAATCAACTTGGGTTCTGAAGAAGACAAAAAAGAAGTGACCATTGGATCGCTGCTTGATACTGATATCAAGAGTAAGTTGACAAACCTTCTCAAAGAATATGTTGACGTGTTTGCCTGGTCTTACCAAGACATGCCTGGGTTGGATACCAATATTGTTCAGCATTACTTGCCATTGAAGCCAGAATGTCCGCCAGTTAAGCAGAAATTGCGAAGGACTCACTCTGATATGGCTAACAAGATCAAAACAGAAGTTCAAAAGCAACTCGACGCAGGTTTTCTAGTCACCTCCGAGTATCCTCAATGGTTGGCCAACATAGTGCCAGTTCCGAAAAAAGATGGCAAAGTCAGGATGTGTGTTGACTACCGTGACTTGAATAAGGCCAGTCCAAAAGATGACTTTCCATTACCACATATCGACATGCTGGTCGATAACACCGCTAAGTTCAACGTCTTTTCCTTTATGGACGGGTTTTCCGGTTATAATCAGATCAAGATGGCTCCCGAAGACATGGAGAAGACATCTTTCATCACCCCATGGGGTACCTTTTGCTACAAAGTGATGCCGTTTGGATTAAAGAATGCGGGCGCGACTTACCAAAGGGCAATGACTACTCTCTTTCATGATATGATGCATAAAGAAATTGAAGTTTATGTGGACGACATGATAGCCAAGTCCAGCATAGAAGAAGAACATATTGAATACCTTTTGAAGTTGTTTCAACGACTAAGGAAATATCAGCTTCGCCTGAATCCTAACAAATGTACTTTTGGGGTTAGATCTAGAAAACTCTTGGGTTTCATTGTCAGCCAAAGAGGTATTGAAGTAGATCCCGACAAAGTCAGAGCTATTCAAGAGATGCCTGCACCAAAAACTGAAAAGCAAGTAAGAGGATTTCTCGGACGATTAAACTATATCTCCAGATTTATCTCTCAAATGACTGCTACTTGTGGGCCAATTTTCAAGCTTCTCCGCAAAGATCAAGGGGTTGTATGGACTGAAGATTGCCAGAAAGCGTTCGACAGTATCAAGGAATACCTGTTAGAACCACCAATATTGATTCCTCCGGTTGAAGGAAGACCACTAATCATGTACCTTACCGTGTTAGAAGAATCCATGGGTTGTGTGCTTGGACAGCAAGATGAAACCGGTAAGAAGGAGCATGCTATCTATTACCTGAGTAAGAAATTCACAGACTGTGAGTCTCGTTACTCCATGCTTGAAAAAACATGTTGCGCTTTGGCTTGGGCTTCAAAACGTCTCCGCCACTACATGATCAACAATACTACTTGGTTAATCTCCAAAATGGATCCAATCAAGTATGTCTTTGAAAAGCCTGCCTTAACAGGAAGGATTGCCCGATGGCAAATGCTGTTATCCGAGTATGACATCGAATACCGTGCTCAAAAAGCGGTCAAAGGAAGCATTCTCGCCGATCACTTGGCACATCAGCCAATTAATGAATATCAATCTCTCAAGTTTGACTTTCCCGACGAAGATGTCATGTACTTAAAGATGAAAGATTGTGACGAACCGTTACCTGAAGAAGGTCCTGATCCTGGATCAAGATGGGGCCTAATTTTCGATGGAGCTGTTAACGCTTTTGGCAATGGAATTGGGGCAGTCATCATCACTCCCAAGGGTACTCATATCTCGTTCTCTGCCAGATTGCTATTTGATTGCACCAACAACGTCGAAGAATATGAAGCTTGTATCATGGGTCTCGAAGAAGCCATTGACTTAAGGATCAAGATCCTAGACATATATGGAGATTCAGCCCTTGTGATCAACCAAATCAAAGACAAGTGGGAAACTTACCACCCTGGTTTGATTCCTTACAGAGATTAGTCAAGACGTCTGTTGACTTTCTTCAACAAGGTTGAACTGCATCATATACCTCGAGATCAGAATCGAATGGCAGATGCCTTGGCTACTCTATCTTCCATGTTCAAAGTCAGTCATTGGAATGATATGCCTAAAGTCGGAATTATGCGCCTTGAAAGGCCCGCCTATGTGTTTGCAACTGAAGCAGTCATCGATGATAAGCCGTGGTTCCACGACATCAAACGCTTCCTTCAAACTCAAGAGTACCCACTTGGGGCATCGAACAAAGATAAGAAAACTCTAAGGAGACTTTTTGGCAGTTTCTTCCTAAACGGAGATGTGCTATACAAAAGAAACTTCGACATGGTTCTGCTCAGATGCGTGGACAGACACGAAGCAGGCATGTTAATGCATGAAGTGCATGAAGGATCCTTTGGAACTCATTCAAATGGGCATGCAATGTCCAAGAAGATCTTAAGAGCAGGATACTATTGGTTGACAATGGAATCTGACTGTTATAAACACGTGAAGAGATTTCACAAGTGCCAGATCTACGCAGATAAGATCCATGTGCCACCGACTCTACTCAATGTTCTCTCATCTCCATGGCCTTTCTCCATGTGGGGTATCGACATGATTGGAATGATCGAACCAAAAGCTTCAAATGGTCATCGTTTCATCTTAGTGGCAATTGATTACTTCACCAAATGGGTCGAAGCAGCATCTTATGCCAATGTTACAAGATAAGTGGTTGTGAGGTTTATCAAGAATAACATCATTTGCCGATATGGTGTTCCCAGCAAGATCATTACTGACAATGGTTCAAACTTGAACAACAAGATGATGAAAGAATTATGTGAGGAATTCAAGATTGAGCATCATAACTCTTCTCCTTACAGACCAAAAATGAACGGCGCCGTGGAAGCCGCTAACAAGAACATTAAGAAGATCGTCTAGAAAATGGTCATCACTTATAAAGACTGGCACAAAATGCTGCCATTTGCTTTACATGGGTACCGTACTTCAGTGCGTACTTCAACAGGGGCAACTCCCTTTTCTCTAGTATACGGCATGGAAGCTGTGCTCCCCGTAGAAGTTGAAATCCCATCAATGAGAGTTCTCATGGAGACTAAGTTATCAGAGGCTGAATGGTGTCAAAGCAGATACGATCAGTTAAACTTAATCGAAGAAAAACGAATGACTGCTCTTTGCCATGGACAGTTATACCAAGCAAGGATGAAACAAGCCTTCAACAAAAAGGTGCGACCTCGTGAATTTCAAGAAGGCGACCTCGTGCTTAAGAAGATCTTGTCTTTTCAACCAGATTCTAGGGGCAAATGGTCTCCTAATTACGAAGGCCCGTATGTTGTCAAAAGAACATTTTCTGGCGGCACCATGACTCTTGCAACCATGGATGGTGATGAACTCCCACATCTTGTGAATGCTGATGCAGTCAAGAAATACTTTGTCTAAAAAAGACAAAAGAACAGCTCGGTAAGTTGAAAACCCACAAAGGGCGACTTAGGCAAAAATGAGCGTCTCGGTGGACTGAAAACCCGAAAGGGCGGTCCAGGCAAAAGTTAGAGACAATAAACAGAAAAATTCATCCTGGTAGATTGAAAACCTGAAAGGGCAATCTAGGCAAAAATTAAGGATTTATGACAAAGTAACTGCATCAATCCGTACTTCGTCACCTGAAGAGTCTTTTTCATCAAAGGATCTTCAATCAAATCATCGCCAATCTGAAGCGACCAGCACAGTTGGAATTCAAAGTTGTTAGGGAGAATAGTGGTTATTGCTGTTAGAAAGTATAGGATAAGTATTTTTAGTATCGTCTCCTCAGGGATTGATGCGATATTATCGCCGTTCTACAGCTTAGTGTATTTTGAGTTAAGGCTCTGGATGTGTTTAGTATCATGATAGATAAATAGCATTAAAAGAAATTAAAGACAATAAATTCGGGTTTAAAAACGATTTGGTAAAACTGTGTCAAGATTAGTGTTCATTAGTTTGCTTCATATGTACTTTAAAGATTATATATATAAACCTATTCATGATTAATACAATCACGTATCCTCTCGATACTGTTTATCTCTAAAGCAATATCGTGATTATTATCATATTCACCGTCAGATGATCTCTCATGCCGACAATCAACATGATAATCTTAAAAGCTCGATACTTGTGAATATCAACTCACAAATCTATCTCTAGAGTTTGTTTATTGATAGATGAATATCTTTTAGGTCTAGCTTTGAAACATATCTCTCAATAGTGATCCAAAACAACAAATGAAACATAAATAACAAGATATTCACCATGTATTAATCATTAACCAAGTTCATACATAATAGATCAAAGAAAGTACATATTTACAAACTAACTACCTCTAATCTTGACACAAGATGAAACTTAGCCCTCCATATCCATGGAAGCTTCAACAACAAGCAACAAACCAAGATTTAGTGACATCAAACTCAAGAAGATCAAAGAAAGATGTTTGGAAATCTTGATTTTCTCTTAAGAACTAATGGTTTTTCTCTTCTTCTCTTGCCCTAACTTTCTATCCAAATGTGTGTTATGATAAGAACCAACCTAACCATGCTTAATCATCAATTTTATGTGGCTAAGAACAAAAGTTGAAAAAGTAGGTCCGCTGAGCGGAGGGGGTCCGCTGAGCGGAGCAGTAAAAATATCTGTTTTGTCTTCAAGGTCCGCTGAGCGGAGAGGGTCCGCTGAGCGGAGGTAAATTTTCTGTTCTTCACTGCCCACGTCCGCTTCAGCTCCGCTGAGCGGACTTGCTGATGAAAAAAAACTGTTGTATCCCTGCCTGGGTCCGCTTGGACTCCGCTGAGCGGACCTTCTTGCACAAAAATTCTTCTTTTTGCATTCCATCCTCATTGCAAGCTTGTTTTGATCATTCTTCTCATTCCATCTTGTCCAAAAATTGTTAAAACCTAAAGAAAACATAACAAGAGTTAATAAACTAACTTAATTTAGAAAATAAACATAAAGTTATTTATTTACATACTATTATATCAAAAAAGTAATCAAATTTGGCACAAGAGTTTCAGAAATACCACAAAACATATATACAAACTATGCACAAATGGGATTCTAACAACTCTCCCCAACTTTGATCTTTGTTTGTCCTCGAACAAAGCTAGCTCAAAAACATACATCATCGAATCACATGAGGTTAGCAACATCAATTGAATGGTTCAAACTTGAGTTACATACCTACAAGATAAGTCTTCCTTGCTTGTACAAGATTCTAACATGACTATGAACCACTTTCTGAACACAAGCTTTCAACACAATTGCATTAAAGAGATAATGTTCATGAATGAATCACCTATGTTTCACTTCACAAAAATAATTGAAGGACAATTGCCATGATAGCATAAAGGACAAATCACACTCCCTAGTAATGATGCACATCCAAAACAATTCATATATTCATCTATACTATGCACACGAGACAATAGAGACAAAGATCACTGAGGACTTCATTTGGTTGTAACTTGGCCTGGGTTCCAAACAAGTGATATTATATGTACACGGCCATTGAAACAAAAAGGGTGAATGATCATGGAAAGCATTATTTATGTACAACACTACTAATATGTTACCCTTTTGTTTTTCACCATACAATGCATCCTTTCCTTTTCTTTAGACCATTAACACATATTTTTTTTTTCTTTTATCATTGTCTTTCCTCTTTTTTTTTTCAAAGAATGCATTGCACCACCATATTCTTTCTTTTCTTTATCTTTAAGAAACATCTCTCCCCAACTTTAAACATTTCTATCTATAAAGACATCAATGCTTTCCATTTAAGGTTCAAGTACTATTGGGTTAAGTGTTTACCAAAGAAATTGTCAAGTGAATCACTTCTCTTTATCAAAATTCATTGTTTTTTTTTCCTTTTAGTCACTTGACAAAACAAAAATTTTAGGCTCAAAATTGGTTACAAAAGATCACACACTCACGGGTAGCCTTGTTTAAGGTGGTTTTTCTCATACTACTCAAAAAATTTGCCTCGATCCCTTCTATGCTCTAATGTCTCATACAAAGCAAGATTAAACATGAATCATTTGAGTTAACATCAATCACTAGAACACTCTTATTTTTGTACACAATGGAAGTCCACTCACTTATCTAGTTTTGTCCTATTTTTGATTCAAACACAAACAAAATTTCTAAAATGCAATGTGATCAAAACTTTGTGTAAAGTCCTTAATTCATAGTCACCTTATAATCTACAAAGCAACAAAATACTTACCTTGGTATGAACATCATCAAGAATATCATCATCACCATCCAAATTTTTGATGTTGACACACCTTATCACTTTTTCTTCTTTAGAGCATCACTTCTATTCCAAGACAAACACAAAAAAATTATATACACCTTAACATATAATATATGTATACTATTCTACTACTAACATATAATATATGTATACTATTCTACTACTAAAACACAATATTATAACAACAAGGGCATAACTTGCCCACACAAGCACACATTACTTAAACCAAATACTTAAACAACAAAGGCATAAGTTGCCTACAAAATATGTTCGGGTGGCACCCACGGCCACCAAAGTACAACAAACCTCATCCCCATATGGATGGCACAAAAGTAGTTACTAATACTAACAAAGGTACTAGAAATTATGCTACTAGTTCAACAACATAAAAGTAAATAACAGAGTATTATAAAACTAAACATAAACTACATAAACAACAATAAAAAAAAATCACTGAAAATCCTCAATCCTCCTCATCATCCTGCTCCATGCCATCTCCTTCCTCTTCTTCCTCTTCACCATCCCCCTCTCTGAAAAATGGCCTCTCCGCAGGCCATGCACAATGAGCCTCATAATCCTCATTAGTAGGAAAAGAGGGAACATCCGCCGGGTTGACTTGGTGGCGATAGAGCTTGCACAGAGAATCATGAATCATCGCCTGCGATCTTCTGTTGGCATCAAAATACGCCCAATTGTACCTGCAAGCTAATTCTTCATTATACCTACCACCAGCAGGAGGAGCCATGTTCTGTGGCTGAGGATGCTGCTGGACACCTAGCTTGGGAGAGCAGTGCCTATGCACATAACCTGCGTCCACAACACTAGTGGATTTCATGCTTGCAACATTAGGGAACTCCACACCTGCATTCCTACACAGCCCCATAATCAAACTTGGAAAACCAAGCTGAGCAGATGGCTTTGTCCCTCTTTTGGTCCCACTTGAAGCCACAATTCTAATCTCCTCAGAAATGATTTGAGCCACATCCACTTCTCCACCTGTCATAATCCAAAACAAAAGGCAAGACATGTCAATGGTTAGGTCAGATGTGTGGCTTCTCGGCATGACATTGTTCAGGAGGAACACTGTGTACAGCTGTGCCATTTGAGTCATGTTCTTCCTGTCCATCTTCTGAATATAACCCGAAGGGTTAAGAGTGAACCCTCGGTGCTCAAAGGATAGCAGATCAGCAATCTCCTGCATATTCCAAGTCTTTGCAGCCTTTTTTCTTGCATACTCACACTTCTCACCTGCAGCACGAGGAGACGGTCTTCCCAAAAAATTGTTAATTGCATCCCTTGAAAAAGAAATGCCCCTACCTCTCACATAGGACGTGTAAGTATACACCCTTCCCTCAACCGGAATCGCATTTGCATAGAACTCGCGCACAAGGTCTGCATTGATTTGAGTATCTGGAGAAATCAGAGCTTCCCAATGGCGTTCCGCGATATTTTCCAGAAACTGATGAAAGTTACCTCTGTGTGAGAGGTCAAACACCTTTTCTGGCCAAATCTTCCGACCAACCAATTTCTCAAACCTCTCCTGCTGCTCTGGTCCTAGAAACCTATGGGAATCGAAGGGTGGTTGCGGAGCAGCTCCTGAACTTGAACCTGTCAATTGCCTAGCTCGCTTTCCCCGATCACTTCTTGACGACATCTAAAAAAAAACAACACAACATCGAACAAACATCGTCAAAAGCAACATTTATAGCAATTTACATGTCCATTAGTAGTGTGAATCCAGGCCCTAAACCATTACATAACATTCAGAAAACAGAACTGAAATTCTGCACTCAGCAGGGTCCGCTCAGCGGAGGGGGTCCGCTCAGCGGACCTGCGCAGAAATTCAAAAACACCTGCAGAAACAGGTCTGCACCAGAACAGCCATGGGGTTTCAAACCCCTCTCAATCACAAGTAAACATACTACAACAAACTATGAGAGGGAGGATATTCACATACAATTGATAAAACCCTAAAACTTAAAATCTAATCTAACCTAAATCTGAAACATAAACAAAATCTACTACTAAAGTCAAACCTAAAACACAATCTAACCTTAGTTCTACTACCAAAACACACTAAATCCTAAGAGAAACATAAATCTACAACCCTAAAATTTAAACACAAGATTGCAACAGAAAAGAGCACATACCTTATCTGAAATTTGAAGAGAAAAAGACTTTGAAGCTTTGAAAATGGTGGAGATGGAATCAAGTGGAATCAAGATGGAGATGGAGATGTTTCAAAAGTGTGGTGAGTTAGGGTTCTGAACCCGCTCAGCCACAAATTCCTTTCTTAATTGGGCCTTTGGACCGGTTTGGTCCATTGGGCCTCTTTTTTTTTCTGGTTTTTAGCAGGTCCGCTCAGCGGAGGGGGGTCCGCTCAGCGGAGCAGTAAAATTCTGGTTTTTCTGGTCTTTCAGCAGTCTGTTCCACCCGATTTTTTCTCCACCGACTTTTCAAACATCCCAAAGTACATAAAACAGAGAATACTTACAATGTTGGGGTGCCTCCCAACTAGCGCTTTGTTTAACGTCGGTTAGCTCGACGGTCCGAGGCGGCTTTACGGATCAAAAATCGGAACGGATTCCGAATTTCGATCGACTTCACCACCAAGATACGGCTTGAGTCTTTGACCATTGACGGTCCAACTTTCATTTGTTGTCGGGTTTTCAAGCACAACCGCTCCATAGTCTTTTACTTCTTTGATTCGGAACGGACCCGACCATTTGGATTTCAATTTGCCCGGAAACAACTTCAACCTTGAATTGAACAATAGAACCATTTGGCCTTCTTTGAAATCCTTCACCACAATCTTTCTATCATGATATCCTTTCACTTTCTCCTTGTAAATTTTGTTGGATTCATAAGCTTGTAATCGCAATTCTTCCATCTCAAACAATTGCAATCTTCTCATTTCACCACTTGCCTTCGGATCAAAGTTAAGCAACTTCAAGGCCCAAAATGCCTTATGCTCCAACTCCACGGGTAAATGACAACTCTTCCCGTAGACCATTTGAAATGGAGTAAAACCAATCGGTGCCTTGTATGCCGTACGGTAAGCCCATAAAGCATCATCCAACTTTTGTGACCAATCCTTTCTTGACGACGAAACTGTTTTTTCCAAGATTCTTTTGATTTCTCGGTTGGAAACTTCGGCTTGACCATTAGCTTGTGGATGATAGGCCGTGGTTACTTTGTGCTTCACACCATATTGTTGTAAGACTTTTTCAAGCTGTGTGTTGCAAAAATGTGAGCCACCATCACTAATGAGAATCCTTGGTGTTCCAAACCTTGTAAAAATGTTTTTCTTCAAGAATTTGATTACGGTCTTTCCATCCGCTTTTGGACACGCTAACGCTTCCACCCATTTTGAAACATAATCAACCGCAACCAATATATACTCACAACCAAAAGATGAAGGAAATGGTCCTACAAAGTCTATTCCCCAACAATCAAACACTTCCACTTCTAGCATATTTGTCAATGGCATTTCATTCCTTTTACTCACTCCACCACTTCTTTGACAATTGTCACAACTTTGTGCATGCAAGTAAGCGTCTTTGAATAACGTCGGCCAATAGAACCCGGATTGAAGAACTTTTGCCGCCGTTCTTTGCCCACCATAATGCCCACCATAAGGTGAATTATGACAATGCCACAAGATTCTCATTGCTTCTTCTCTCGTCACACATCTTCTTAGCACACCATCCACACCAATTTTGAACAAGTATGGATCATCCCACACATAGAATTTGGCATCATGGAGAAACTTCTTTATTGCACTTTTACTCCAATCTTCCGGCATCCAACCCGATGCCTTATGGTTAGCCATGTCAGCAAACCACGGCCTTTCTTCCACCATGAACAACTTTTCATCCGGGAATGATTCCAAAACCTCTTCTTCTTTGTTTGTTACCTCTTCATTCACCAACCTTGATAAATGATCTGCCACCAAGTTTTCCGCTCCTTTCTTGTCTTTAATCTCTAAGTGGAATTCTTGTAGCAACAATATCCACCTAATGAGCCTTTGCTTTGAATCCGGCTTGGTAAGCAAATACTTTATCGCTGCATGGTCAGTGTAAACAACAACTTTCGAACCAATTAGATAGGACCTAAATTTTTCTAATGCATATACAATAGCTAGTAGTTCTTTTTCAGTTGTTGCATAATTAATTTGTGCTTCATTAAGAACCTTACTAGCATAATGTATAGCATGAAAAATTTTTCCTTTTCTTTGACCCAACACCGCTCCTACCGCATAATCACTAGCATCACACATTAGTTCAAAATCAAGTTTCCAATCGGGTGCTATGATTATGGGTGCGGTGGTCAATCTTTGTTTTAATTCATTAAAAGCTAAAAGGCATGCATTATCAAAAACAAAAGACTTATCTTTGTTGAGCAAGTTGCTCAAAGGCTTTGCAATCTTTGAGAAGTCTTTGATGAATCTCCTATAGAATCCCGCATGGCCTAAGAAGCTTCGAATTCCTTTGACATTCGTTGGCGGTGGTAACTTCTCAATAACCTCCACTTTTGCTCGATCGACTTCAATTCCTTTGGAAGAAACTTTGTGACCAAGAACTATGCCTTCAGTAACCATGAAATTGCATTTTTCCCAATTGAGGACCAAGTTGGTTTCAACACATCTTTTCAACACGGCATCCAAATTCTTCAAACAAAGATCAAATGAGGCTCCAAAAACGGAGAAGTCATCCATGAAAACTTCCATTGTCTTTTCTATGAAGTCCGAGAAGATAGCTTGCATACATCTTTGGAAAGTGGCCGGTGCATTACACAATCCAAACGGCATTCGCCTATAAGCAAAAATTCCAAAGGGACAAGTGAACGCCGTTTTCTCTTGATCTTCCGGATTGACCGAAATTTGGTTGTACCCGGAGTAGCCATCCAAGAAACAATAGAACTCTTGACCCGATAACCTTTCCAACATTTGGTCCATAAAAGGTAAAGGGAAGTGATCTTTCCTAGTAGCTTGGTTAAGCTTTCGGTAATCAATACACATCCTCCAACCCGTCACGGTCCTTGTCGGAATCAACTCATTCTTTTCATTTGTGATCACGGTCATTCCTCCTTTCTTTGGTACCACTTGGACTGGACTCACCCATGCACTATCGGAAATAGGATAAATCATTCCGGCTTCCAATAGTTTCACCACTTCCTTTCTTACAACTTCTTTCATTGTAGGATTCAACCGGCGTTGAGGTTGAGCTACCGGTTTAAAATCCTCCTCCATCATAATTTTATGCATACAATAGGCCGGACTAATTCCTTTTAGATCGGAAAGAACCCATCCTATCGCCTCCTTGTTAGCTTTCAAAACATGAATTAATTTCTCTTCCTCCTTTTTAGACAATGAACCACTAATTATCACCGGCTTCTTACCACCTTCTTCAAGAAAAACATATTTCAAATGGGGTGGTAACATCTTCAATTCTAATTTGGTTTCTTCCACCTTTGGCTCATCTTTCAACTCCTCCATCTTTGCTTCAAAAGGACTTATTTCTTCAAAAACATCAAGATCTCGCAAACACTCTTCAATCTCTTTTTCTTCTTCTTCATTGAGAACATCAAGAGCTTTGGTTAATGTTTTCTCAAGAGGATTGAACACATGAGCTCTACTTTCAACTTGCATGATAACTTCCTCCATAGCATCAATTCTAAAACAATCACTTGTATCATTTGGATGTTTCATTGCTTCCGAAAGATCAAAACACACTTCCTCATCTTGGAACCTCAATTTCATCAAACCATCATCAATGTCTATCATCATCCTTGCCGTCTTCATAAAAGGTCTTCCTAGAATCAACGGGGTATCAACATCCTCCTCCATATCAATGACAACAAAATCAACCGGAAAGAAGAACTTGTCAACTTTCACAAGTAAATCTTCCGCTATCCCAAAAGGCATAGTTGTAGACTTGTCGGCTAATTGAAGTGTCATTCTTGTATTTTTCATATCCACAATGCCTAACCTCTTGACCATGGATAAAGGAATCAAATTGATACTTGAACCCGTGTCAACCAAACCTCTTCCAATATGAATGTCACCAATAGTAACCGGCAAAGTAACTCTTCCTGGATCTCTTTCCTTCCTTGGTAAAGTACTTTGAATGATGGCACTACATTTAGCATCTAGGACAACCGTTTCGGGCTCAGTGTAACTTCTTTTCTTTGTGAGAATGTCTTTCATAAACTTGGCATATTTTGGCATTTGCTCTAAAGCTTCACCAAAAGGAATATTAATTTGCAATTGCCTAAATATGTCAAGAAAACGAGCATATTGCTTCTCATTATCTTTCTTCGAAGGCGCACGAGGGTACGGTAAATTACGAACGGGAGGACTCATAACTTTCTTCTTTCCCTCTTTAATCTTTCTCTTTTTCTCTCTATTTTTTCTTCTTCTTCCTCACTTTTTTCTTCACTCTCATTTTCAACTAAGACTCCCTCATTTTTCTTTGGTTCTACTTCACTTTCCATCTCTTTCTCCTTTTCTATCCTAACTTCCTCCTCCTCGACCTCCTTCTCCACTTCACTTTCAAGCACCCTCCCACTCCTAGTTACAACCGCTTTGCAATGCTCCTTAGGATTGGTTTGAGTGTTTGCCGTGAATGATGGTCCGGGTTGCTTCTCGGCTAATTGTTTTGCAAGTTGGCCGACTTGAGTCTCTAAATTCTTTATTGCCGCTTCATTACTCTTTTGATTCGCCATTGATGCTTGCATAAATTGATTTAGAGTCTCCTCCAACTTTGAAGGCTTGTCTTGAGAAGGTTGTTGTTGTTGATAAGGACTTTGTCTTTGTTGATAATTATCTTGTCTCCACCCTTGGCCATATTGCGGTGCATTAGGCCTTTGTTGGTATCCACCTTGGTTTTGGTAAGGAGCTTGTCTTTGTTGATAGCCTCCTTGATTTTGATTCGCCATGTAATTCACTTCATTCACCGGTGGACAATATCCGGTAGGGTGGTCTCCACTACAAAGCTCACACGAAGCAACTTGTTTGTTCTTGTTAGGATCATTTAATTCCTTGAGTTGTTGAGGTAACCTTGCCATTTGTTTTGTAAGCTCCTCCACTTGTTGAGAAAGAAGTTTGTTCTGAGCAAGAATAGCATCATTGGTTCCTAATTCAATAAGTCCCGGTTTCTTTGGAACAACTCCTCGGTTATGTTGCACCTGATGATCATTTCTGGCCATTTTCTCAATTATCTCTATTGCCTCCTCCGCGGTCTTAGCCATTAAGGAACCTCCAGCTGTAGCATCTAAAAGAAGCTTCGGTTGAGGTTGTAAGCCATTACGAAAAATGTGAATCTGGGTGAGTTCATCAAAGCCATGACTCGGACATTTTCTCAACATTGACTTATACCTTTCCCATGCTTCATTAAGAGTTTCATTCACACCTTGAGAAAACACTGAAATTGCTGTTTTTGCTTCAAGCAACCTTGACTGAGGAAAGAACCTATCCAGAAACTTTTCTTCTAACTCATTCCAATTTGTCATGGTTTGAGTAGGTTGATCAAGGTACCAATCCTTTGCTTTACCAATCAATGAGTGAGGAAATAATCTTTTAAACACTTGCTCTTCCTCCCTTTCAGGTGCTCCGACTGCTCCGGCAATTTCATAGAACTTTGTCAAGTGTGTATATGGGTCCTCATGATCAAGTCCTGAAAAAGGACTAGCATAAAGTAGTTGGAGAATGCCAGTCTTCATTTCAGAATTTCTTGCATTGTTGTCATTTCGTGCAAACTGGGCTGCTCTTCTTGGACTGTTAGCACATGGTGCTCTTGGAGGTGGTGGTGGTGGTGGATCCTGATCTCCATTCCCTGCCATCTCTTCTTCTATAACTTGTGGTGTTGATGAAGTAGTTGCTTCTTGGGCTAATCTTCGTTCTTTGGCTAGTTTCCTTCTTCTTCTGGTTTTACTGTTCAATCTCCTTGCAGTTCTTTCAATTTCTGGATCAAAAAGAAGCTGATCTGCTGGGACACTCCCACGCATAAACCAGAGCTGAAACACTAACCAAAAAGTGAGCAAAGACTAGGTAATAATAATAATATTTATACTCAAAACACACAAAAACTATTGCTATGCTTATAATATCTTAACGCCAATCCCCGGCAACGGCGCCATTTTGTTAGAAAGTATAGGATAAGTATTTTTAGTATCGTCTCCTCAGGGATTGATGCGATATTATCGCCGTTCTACAGCTTAGTGTATTTTGAGTTAAGGCTCTGGATGTGTTTAGTATCATGATAGATAAATAGCATTAAAAGAAATTAAAGACAATAAATTCGGGTTTAAAAACGATTTGGTAAAACTGTGTCAAGATTAGTGTTCATTAGTTTGCTTCATATGTACTTTAAAGATTATATATATAAACCTATTCATGATTAATACAATCACGTATCCTCTCGATACTGTTTATCTCTAAAGCAATATCGTGATTATTATCATATTCACCGTCAGATGATCTCTCATGCCGACAATCAACATGATAATCTTAAAAGCTCGATACTTGTGAATATCAACTCACAAATCTATCTCTAGAGTTTGTTTATTGATAGATGAATATCTTTTAGGTCTAGCTTTGAAACATATCTCTCAATAGTGATCCAAAACAACAAATGAAACATAAATAACAAGATATTCACCATGTATTAATCATTAACCAAGTTCATACATAATAGATCAAAGAAAGTACATATTTACAAACTAACTACCTCTAATCTTGACACAAGATGAAACTTAGCCCTCCATATCCATGGAAGCTTCAACAACAAGCAACAAACCAAGATTTAGTGACATCAAACTCAAGAAGATCAAAGAAAGATGTTTGGAAATCTTGATTTTCTCTTAAGAACTAATGGTTTTTCTCTTCTTCTCTTGCCCTAACTTTCTATCCAAATGTGTGTTATGATAAGAACCAACCTAACCATGCTTAATCATCAATTTTATGTGGCTAAGAACAAAAGTTGAAAAAGTAGGTCCGCTGAGCGGAGGGGGTCCGCTGAGCGGAGCAGTAAAAATATCTGTTTTGTCTTCAAGGTCCGCTGAGCGGAGAGGGTCCGCTGAGCGGAGGTAAATTTTCTGTTCTTCACTGCCCACGTCCGCTTCAGCTCCGCTGAGCGGACTTGCTGATGAAAAAAAACTGTTGTATCCCTGCCTGGGTCCGCTTGGACTCCGCTGAGCGGACCTTCTTGCACAAAAATTCTTCTTTTTGCATTCCATCCTCATTGCAAGCTTGTTTTGATCATTCTTCTCATTCCATCTTGTCCAAAAATTGTTAAAACCTAAAGAAAACATAACAAGAGTTAATAAACTAACTTAATTTAGAAAATAAACATAAAGTTATTTATTTACATACTATTATATCAAAAAAGTAATCAAATTTGGCACAAGAGTTTCAGAAATACCACAAAACATATATACAAACTATGCACAAATGGGATTCTAACAATTGCTTTCAATGTAGCCTTTTCCGCATATTTACCATTTCCAACTTTTGTAAATACTCCATGGAATCACGCCTTTAGCTGATTACCGTCCTATTAAATAAATTTGAGCCTTGTGCCCATTTGTTTGCAATCTCTAATTTCTTTTAGCTTGCAAAATGACGCTTTAATTGTGTTATTCACTTTTGAAAGAAAAAAAATAAGTTTTAAATGAATTTACTTTTCCTTTCTTTTCAAAAATAAAAGCGAAACTTTCCTTTGAGTTGTGAACAACAGAAGGAACATCAACAGCTATCTCCATAGGATGAACAAAAAGATTATCTTTCAAAACTGTTCTTTTCCTCAAAAGAGATGATGAGACAACGGTATTCTTATCCCAGGAAATAATTCTTGAACCAATTACCCCTTGCAGTAGGGAAGTTCTTTTATCCCCAGTGAAGAAGTTCTTCCATCTCAATAAGAAAGGATGCTTATCTTCCCCAGAGAAGCTTAAAGCATGCGGTACAATTCATCACTCGTGTTATCTGCACCATGTTGAAGAACATTTGCCAAGTATCTGGTTGTATTGCGACGTCGGTCCTTCTCCAGTACATACTTCTTTGTTTGCCAGTATCGTCAACATGCATGCGACATTCATAACATTCATCATTCATACATATTTGCATCATTTATGCATTCTTGCATTTTTCAATGTTTGCTTTGAAATCACTTGTTTAGGATATATCTATCCCAAAAAAAACAAAAAAAAAAAGAAGAAGAAACAAGTACGGGCGTGTCATCTCTCCAAAAGGTTGTCACCCATAAGCAAAAAGAACATATTCTTTCTCCAGTTCCCCACTGAGATCATTCCTCGTGGAAGAAGGTTGCTTTAGTTTCTCCTCTCAAAACGAAGAAGAAAATCCCCAGTTGAGTTCATTCCTCATGGGTACAAAGTCTTGTTTGATCGTTTCTTTCCAAATCATTCTTGGATAGGACCCTGTCTTTACCAAGAGATTCAAATCCCGATTCCCCAAATAGAGTCGTGAAAAACAGACAATAAGCAATAGCCTCATCCTCCGAGCAGCTTATGTCTCTTTCAAAAGCTTTTTCCTCTTAAGGAAATCAATCATGAAGACCATTTGACAATCAGGGCCTTATTACTGTTCACAAGGCTGAATAACCAGTAATTTCCCTAGCAAAGTCTCTAGAATCATTTTATCACTCGGCTGATAATTGATCTTGTCTTCAGAACCGCTATCACGAGGCTGGTAGTCGGTAACCTTTTGTTCAGGTTATATTATTTAACAGGTCTATCACCATGCTGATAGTCGGTAATATTAACCGAACCTTTGAAAATCTTTTTACCATGTCAAGTCTATCACCATGCTGATAGTCGGTAATACAGTTTCATACCTCTTACCTTCGCATTATTTAACAAGTCTATCACCATGCTAATAGTCGATAATGTCGATAGGTAAGCTTTTCTTACAAAACTATCATTCCCCGGT
The DNA here is from genome assembly GCF_029867415.1 of Vicia villosa. NCBI lineage: Eukaryota > Viridiplantae > Streptophyta > Magnoliopsida > Fabales > Fabaceae > Vicia > Vicia villosa. The sequence goes on from NW_026705524.1 coordinate 444,175, forward strand.
GAAGCATACACTTGCTTTCCCGAAGAAAAAAAAACGGATCCTCTTCCTAAAAACGGATTGAGACATCCTTCCCAATCTCTTGTCCCCAGTGGAGTCAGTTCTTGATATCCCCTCGGTAAAGATATCCTTGCATCATTCGCGATTTTGGTATCTTAGGTCCAAAATTTGCGTCTTCTGATATTTAAGTCTCTTCCACCCTATCAAAATGAAGATTTTCAATCTCCATATCTCAGGTTGAAGAAACTTAAATAGGGGCATCTGTCATACCCCAATTTTTGACCTAACATACCACCTCATATCATTTGCATATGCATCATTTGCATCTCTAACAAATTGCATAGCTTGTGTTTGCTACTTGTGACTCAGCAGGATTTAAACAAGAAATCACTCATCAGTACAAGTAACAATTAGGGTTTTTTTCTCCCTTCATCTCATATGAACTATATTCATCAACAGTCAACATTTGATCCTCAAAGGTTCATTTCAATAAGCTCAAAAGCTCTGAATCAACCAGATTAGGGTTTTGACTGAAGACAGCATACTCCTGACTTTTGCTCAGGATTTGACCTAATGACTTGGGACATGACCTCAATACCCCAAGTACATCATTTTGACCTAATCTATTGGCTCAAGACATCTCCTACACAAGGATTGATCAATAGTGAAATTTCAAATCATCAGATTAGGGTTTTGAACCATCAGGGACTAAAATCAGGGATCACATTTGGGAAACCCTAAAAAGCTCAAGGGAATCACTCAAAGGTTTCAATCATCTTCAAATAATCCCTACGATAATATCCAATGGAAATTGTATCTCAATTCAAGATCCACAGTCATCAATTTCATCAGGTCGACAATTAGGGTTTTTGACCTAATTCACCTAAACAACTGACTTTTTAATCAGAACATGGTGCCACAACTTAAACCATGGCTCAAGGTCCTCCAATAACTCAATGTGATCCATTCATACCATTCATTTGGTGAGGATAGCCTGGTTCATTTGAAATCTCCAAAAACGCGATTCGTCTGAAAAAGTCAACTGTACAAGATCACCATTGACTTTTTGGAAATTTTGGTCAACCATGACTTTTGAAGTTTTAAATCATCAACATATGATATATGAAGTCATTTGATCAAGGAAAATCAAGAAAATCAATCAAGAATCAATTCAATTCATTCCAGGCATTCAAACACCTTCCATAATCATCATTGAAGCTATCCAGATCATTACAAAGCATCTGTAACACCTCCAGCTCGAAATTCAACTCTCAGTTTGGCCGTTTTTGAAGGTAAGTGCTATGAACTTCAAACTCTATCATACATGCATCATAAATGGAAAACTGATTTACCATCTTGTTTCTGCACATATGAGGATCATTAACCCTCAATCAATTGCATCATAACTTGCACATACATCATTTCACGATTAAATTCAGTTTTAGGGTTCTTCATGTTCATGCGAAAATTGATCACCTTAGAGCAAAAATAAATGAATTATGAGGGTACCATCATGATCCTTGTGAAAAACCGAGTGAGATAGACCCTTTACTTGATCAAAATAATCCAGTTTCAAAGATTTTCAAAAATCAGTTAGGGTTGTGTTCTTGGCGCCAGATTTGGTTTGGGAAATTCAAATTCTTGATTTAAAATATAATTAATGGAACGCGCGTGTATTACAAGCCACAAGCGTGGCTCAGTTGGCAAGTGTTTTGGTTGGTGAGAGAGAGGGCGTGGGTTCAAGCCCTTGTGAAGACAAAACCATTTTTTTAAACACTAATTTTCTTCATTTTTCTTTACAACTTCATCAATTATTTTAACCAATCAAAACTCATCATTTTTACTTCATTTTTTGTACACTCTTTATTTAATATATATATATTTTATGAATATAAAAAAAAATCACAAAAATATATATATTTTGGTACATTTTTAATAGGTTTAAAATGACTTGTTTTTAAGTGGTTTTAATACTTTAAATATTATTTTTCATTTGATTTTTTCAAACTTAATCACTTGTAAATATTTTTTGTGATCAAACCCTAATCATTTAGGTCTTAGTTAAACATAAGATTTATCTTTGTTTAAATTAAGTTGATTTCTTTCAAATTTCAAACCGTTTTAAAACAAACGATCACGGTTTTTCAAAACAAATGAACCTTTTCTTTTTGGTTTTCTTTTCAAAAAAAAACTCTTAATCAAATCTTTTTGGATTGATCAATTGATTTTCAAAACAACTGGGCCTCTCGAATATTAGAGAGTATAAGTCCCATTCCCTTTTCTTTGTACAGTTTTTCTTTAAAACTTCTTTCAAAACTTTCAAACTATTTTCAAAACGACGAAACCTCGCGTTTTTAACAAAACAATCAACCATGTTTTATAAAATAAAACATGGGCCTCCACATAAGTATAAGTCCCATTCCCTTACATGAAATTAGGTATTTCATTGTACATACACCTTTTTGTACATACCTCGATCAATTCGATTTTTAACCTCGAATAACAAATCAAAAATGAAGGTTTTCTTTAAATCTTCCCAAAAATACCATGGGCCTCCATGTAGGTATAAGTCCCAACCTCCCTTGTAAATACTTGTTTACATAGCTTTTGAATAAACTCAACGGGCCTCTCCCCGAGTATAAGTCCCGAGCCCCGTGTATACAAACGGATCATCCTTACAGGTATATTTCCTTCATAAACTCCATTGTATACACACACCTTGTTATATATAATTGTTCATACTTGTTCATATTTGTTCATGTACTTGTTCATATTTGTTCGTACTTGTTCATATTTGTGATCATGTTATATATACTTGTTCAACTTAGTACAACACTAGGTTCCCCATAGCCTCCTATTGGGCTTCGTGCAAAGCATCTCCTTAGTTTAGGTTAGGACATAGAGTATGGTTTCCCGGTGAAATCGCTCTAAGAGCTCAAACCAACTATACCACGCCTCCTCTTGGGCTTCGTACAAACGACTTGTCCCTCCCATAGCCTCCTCTTGGGCTTACAATGCAAGGACCCTCGATTGTCCCTCCCATAGCCTCCTCTTGGGCTTACAATGCAAGGACCCTCGGATAGCCTCCTCTTTGGCTTCGTACAAGGACCCACGGGCTTCTTATAAGCATCCCAATATCCAAATCAAAAACCCTAGGAGATTAGACATTTATCATCTCTATGATAGGAGTATCTCTTCTATATCATCACAAACAATTAAAACTCAACTTTTTGCCACAAGGCTGGCTAATCAATCAAATTTCTTTTTTTGCCATCAGGCTGGCTGATTAATCAAAGTTTTTTTCACAAGGCTGGCTTCGTCGAAACTTTTGCCACAAGGCTGGCTGATTAATCAAAACTTTTTGTCACAAGGCTGACTTCATTGAAAGTTTTTGCCACAAGGCTGGCTAATCAACTTGTTTTTGCCACAAGGCTGGCTAAACAAAAAATCATCTTTATCATTCTAAGCGCCATAAGTGGCACAGCCCAGGGCTTATAATGAAAAGATTTCAAACAAAAACAAACAGATGTATGTGATGATATAGATTAGATACATCGAACATTGAGATGACATTTGTCTCTTTTCCTTTGCTTCCACTAGCATAAGTGGGAACTACGATTGCTCTGACTTTCTCAACATCCCTTTGAGAATACGTAGGCACAAGGTCGTATCCTTGGCGAGCAAAACTTCTCCCTCAAACCACTCAAACCTTAGCACCCTTAGACCCCGAGCTACAAATGCTCTGATTCCCTCTAAGGGATATGTATGCAGAGGATCGCGATGATCTTTGCGAGCATAATCAAACGAACACTTTAGGTCCCACCTATCTCACAAAAGAACCTCCCCATTAGCATAGCAAGAAATGAACATACAAACATAACAAAGAAGCCTATAGAGTACTATAGATACGTTGGGTGCTAATACCTTCCCTTCGTATAACCAACCCTCTTACCCAAGATTTCTCCCCCATTTTTGCATTGCTTTTAATTTTGTGTTATTTGCTTTGCATCTCTTTTAAGGTTATTGCAGCTTTTTTCCTTTTCCTACTTTGGAAATAATAAAAAGTTTGGTCGTGACAAAAACAAAGAAAAATCTTTTTTTGAGCACTCGAGCCCAAAGAAGGCATCAGGTGTCTCATCCCACAAATGATTTTTCCCCGTGACACCTTACAAGATTTATGTTGATAAAAAATCAGGAGTTTTGACTGTAATTCTATCATAGTTGACTTTCAGGTCAAATCAGCCGACTGTTGAACTTTTGAGCACGACTGAGCCATATGGTAATCCAAGGCTTGAAACTTGGTATGAGTCTTCTTTGAAACATACAAGAAACCATGAAATCCACTCGAGACATCAGAACCTGATTTTACCTTGAGAGGAGCAAAACCCTAGTTAGGGCTTGTTGCTTAGGAGACAGGTAAGTGTGTCCAATTCTTGCATAATCTTGCCCAATTCTTGCACATCCGATTATATTGTTTGATATCTCACCCCTTCTGTTTAAATGTTACCCTTATGTTGGTAACATGCAGGTAATTCAGAATGAAGGTTGTTTACCTTTAGTAGTTCGAGTCAGGTGTTGGTCGCTCTGATACGTAACATTCTGGAGGATGAACGCTTGTGTTTTATAGTTGTTATTATGATAGTTGCTGAATTTTAAGTTGAATTTTGTTAAATACATTGTTGCTTTAAAGTCGTTTATATTTGACAAAGATGTGGTGTCATTAAGTTGAAGTTTATAAATCCGTTGCGTGGTAGTTTAAAAGTTGTTTTATTTTGAAGACATAAAGTTGTTATTAATTGTTCATCCAAATCTTAATGTGTTATGTATCTGTATTACATGCGATTATATGTTGACGTTTTAAGTTGAAAGTGTAACATCTCATGTTTTGTTGGAAATTTTGTAACTCTGATTTTATATAATTCATCGGGTAGAATTGGGGTGTTAAACCTATAACATCTGCAATTTAAATATATGCACACATATTAAAAGGACTTTTATTCGATTGTAACTTGGCCAAGGTGGAGGTGAGATAAATCCTAAGGGGATACTAGGATAAAAATCAAAGGATTAAAAGAAAATTGAAGGGAATGCGAGAGTTGAACTATAAGATACAACATTTGCTTTCAAACAACAACCTCACAACTTAATACTCTTCTCTTTTTCCTTTTTATTCTTTTCTATTTTTTTCTTTTCTTTTTTCAGAAGGACTATGTATTGAAATCCTTCTCTATTTTTTTTTTCATCTTTTTCCTTTTGTTTTTTTTTTGCCAACATCAAAAAAACATCACAAAACTAAAAAATATATAAAGTTCAACCCCACACAACTCCAAAAGACTCAAAGGGGCTTCAACAAGGGATAATATTATTAGAGTTGGTGTTATACCCCAAAATTTGCCCGCATCTTTTTTCAAGAAAACTCCAATCTGGAAATTAAGAGTCTCATATAATCATGGATTTTTATTTCAACAAATATCCTGACATATGAAATACTTAGTTTTTAGAATTTTTCTTATACAGTAATTTGGCTTGCAGTTGAATTTATTCTTACGCAAACGCCAAATACTGTTTATTACTTCACACATGCTATTTATTTATTTACAGATAAATAGTACTGACACAATTGGTACAGAGTTAAATCTTTTTGCAGGCGCAGAATCAGGAAACTCAGACTGTACTGGTAACAATCAGTCGACAGTCAAACTGCTGGCAGTACAATTCTCAGTGTTTTGTACCATCAATCAAATCAATCTTTTACAATTCAAAATTCCAAGATTTTTGTTCTAGAAGTCTTCTGAATATCACGCGATTTGCAGAGACTCAACACTGCACAAAAATCAGGTACGCTTAACTATCTCCTACACAAACAGTCCCTGACTAGGGTTTTCTTGTTTTTACAGGAGAAACAAGTTTTTGAGACCTCAAATGGATTTCATGCACATCCATATATCTCAAAGTACCATCATACAAATTTTCAAACTTCAATTCACTCAGACGCACCGTCAGCAGCTTAAACAGTCAACAGACGACTCGTTTGACCAAAAAGTCAACAGACAGTCAAAAATGAATTTTTTTTGTCAAAGTCCATATTTTGTCAAAGGATTCATCATTTGATCATTGGATGATCATAATTCATCAAGGAAAGATCAAAAATCAACAAAACCCTAAGATTCAAAATTAGGGTTTTTGCCTGAAAAGTCAACTCAACTTTGACTGGTCATAACTCTCTCATCCTTCATCCAAAAAATTCAAACCAAAGCTCATTTTGAAGGAAATTCAATTATCTTTCAAATGCAATTGATCCCATGGTCATTGCATTCACCATTTGAAAAATATGACCAAAGACATTACGGGTCATTTTCAAAGTCAACAAAAAGACACTTTTTTCAAAAGGACACACAAGGTGCATGAAAAATCATTTTGACATGAGACCAAAGACATTGGTTAGAGGACTCTTTGAGGTTTCCAAAAAGTGCAAGATCTCCTTCATACGACAAAAATTGAGGGATTTACACCTTGTTGAAGTTGGCTAAATTTTGGGAAAATGCATGAAATCAACATTGCTCAAAAATGTATTTTTTTCAAATGGGGCCAAGTTTTCATGATTCAAACATCATTTCCATAATATTATGGGCCTCCCACGACCAAGACAAGGCCCATACCATTTTTTTCCATTTTTGGCATAATTTTATCTTATTTTAAGATTAAATTAAAAGGAAAAATGAATGGATAATGGTTAGCTTACAATCTAAGCATGACTCACCCAAGGAATCTCTGATTTTCTGCAGAGAATTGAAGAGCAAGGCAAGAGCATTGAAGAGAAGAAGACTTGGTCAACAATTCAAAGGTTTTTAATATAAAAAAATCAAGAATTCCACAAAGGCAACTAAGGGCTTCTTAGCTTCAATTCTAAGCACTTCAATGCCTATATATAGGCTACAATACTTCAGCAATGAAGGGAGAACGAATTCAGAATCAAACTCTTGCTTGTAATACATTTGTAACCTCCTAAAATATTCAAAGAATTTTGAAATTCGAATTCTAAGTTTAAGTTAGTTTCAATACAAAATAAACACTCAAACACGTTCCTTGAACTTCACTGAACCTATCCAGATCATTTGCAAGCTTTGAAACTCATTGAATCAAACACTACAGGTCACGATTTGTCCAAACTAAAACTGACTTGTATCTCATAACACAAGCATATCTAGCACGATGTAGACATATATTTGAACTTGGTGTGGTGTGTAGATCATTTCTGGAACTTTAATTGAGTTTTAGACGCTTACACACGAAGTTACCATTCTAGGGTTCATAATCTCAAAATTAGGGCTTTCTGAAATAGGCAAAATTAGAGGATCTAAGTGGTACCATTGAGTTCGTATGGATCAGACGAGTTGAATGGATAGGTCGCGCCAAATTTATTTTTACGTTTGACCCTATTCGCTATTTTGCAGGTTTAAGCATCATGTATTATAGCGCTTTTTTACAAAAGCGCTGTTATAAGTGTTGTCTGGAGGTTGAAGACGAAGACGTGTCTCCCCCCCATTGGTTCAGACGCGCGCGTGTTTTTTTTGAATTTGTCTCTGATTCTGTGCTTCGCAGGTGTAACTTTTACCACGTGCCTCAATGTCTGGACCATCTGATCTCATTTAATGAACCATCCAACGCCTCAGAATGAATCCTCATACCATGGACTCTCAGATTAATCACACATGATCATGTATCCTTTTATTTTCTATTTTATTTTAATTTTCTTTGCAAAATTAATTAAAAATAGTTTTAAAAATCCAAAAAATACACAAAAAATATTTTTAGACTTCTAAAATAATATATTATTTTCTGAAATAAAAATATTTTATTTTTCTTCAAAATTTCAATACTTTGCATAATTAATTAGTATATATTTAGATATTTGCTTTTTAATTATTCTAACCAATCAAAAAATCATAAAAAAATTGTTCTTTATATAAAATATTGTTTATATATTATAAACTAATTTTGTACATATTTTGAATAATTTTCTCTCTAAGTTTTAATTATTTGTATAATTATTTGCATAATTATGTTTTAATTAGCTTAATCAATTTCAAAAATTCCAAAAAAAATTAGTTTTGTTTTAAAATTAATTGACAAATATTTTGTACATATTTTAAACTTAATTTCTAGGTTTAAATCTATTTTCATCTTTTTTCTTCATTTTAATTTAATTAATCATGCATTAATTATAATTAAAATCAATCATAAAAAAATCCAAAAACATGCCTTTTATTTTTCTTGCAATTTAAATTCCTAGATAAATGTATAGGATGTCAAATTCATGTAAATAGGCTAGTTTACATTTCCTGCACAATCGATGTAATAGCGTAGATTTACTTTCTGCACTTTACATTTCGGCATTTTAATTTCCAGCAAATATAAACTGCGTGTATGTCAAAGATAAAATTGAACCGTTAGATCACTAACTCCAAAAGATAAAATATCTGAATTCAAACACAAATCACATTTGCACCTCTTAAGGTAATCCCTTCTCATTCTTTTCAAAATCAAAGTCAAATTCTACTGTTTCGAGTACAAAATCGAACCTTTTGTTTGTATCCGGTGAAAGGATAGATTTTTAAAGGAAATAAGGATAAAGACCTTACAACTCAGGGTAGACCTCCTAGTTTGCTTGCTCAAATCAAAACAAACAAAATTCTCATACACTGTTGTTTTTTCAAAACTTTCCAAAAAGACAATACTTTGTATACATCCAAACACGGATCATTACAAAGTTAACGTTCTTTTCAAAACATCTTTCGAAAGATAAACAAACATTTTGTATACATCCGCACAAGGATCATTACAAATTCAATTTACAAAGGTATTTGAAACCACATATGAGCATTCTAAAGCAATTGAAAAGTGATCGAAAAATAAGTGAGCTAAGCAAACTTAAGAGCCCATGGATAACCATGGATACAAAGGGTGCTAACACCTTCCCTTTGTATAACCTACCCCCTTACCCAGAATTTCTTAAAGGTCTTTTTTCTGTTTCTTTTATAAACCTTTCCTTAATTGGATAAAATAAAAGGTCGGTGGCGACTCTGTGAATTTTCAAAAATGCGAAAGCATAAGCGATAAAAAAGAGTCAGTTCACGTATCTCTCCCGCTCAGAGGTATGGCCCGAAAAAAACGGAGGTCCACAGTTGGCTTTTTGGCTAAGTGGTTAAAAATAAAACAAAAAATTGCCTTTATCATATCAGTGTGCACAAGTAAACAAAAAGCATCAACAAGAGTCAATTCAAGTTCTAGAGACTAATAGACATGAGTGAATCACTCAAGAAAGAAAGAGATGGATTTTTGTATGTTATCCATATAAGGCTCTAAACTCACAAAGTTTAATGATCCACTACTTATGATGTACAAATGAGAATTTAGTCTTACCTATCATACTAAGAATGCACAACAAATTTTTCACATCACATCACATCACAAAGCTTTAGTCAAGAGAACTAAGAACAAAACTCATACTTGTAACTCAAAAACCAAAAAAAAAGCATGCATTTTTTTATTTAAAAAACTGAAAACAAAACAAAGAAAACAAAAAAAAATAAAAGGCTCTTCCCCCCACACTTAAAACATGCATTGTCCTTACGGATGACAAACAGACCCAAACTCACGGGGTCCACCCGCACACGAACCTGAGTCAACGGGTGAAAACCCAAATTGACTGGGTTTGGGTTTGGGTTCGGGTGGCACCCGATATTTCGGGTGCGGGTTTGGATAGTGTGAAACCCGCGCCCGAAACCCGAAATCACACCCGAATATATATATCTATATATATATAATATATATTATATAATATATATATATATATATATTATATATAATATATTTTTTAATATATATATATATATATATAATATTTTTTTTTTGGAAATTTGTAAGAAAATTGTAGGAAAAATATATTTTATGTATTTTGTTGCGGGTTTGGGTTTGGGTGAAAAAACCCGAACCCAACGGGTGTGGGCGTGGGTGTTATTTTGTCACCCGAATAGCTTTTGGGTTTGGATTCGGGTTCGGGTGGTAATTTCGGGTGCGGGTTTGGGTAGTATAAAACCCGCACCCGCGGGCACCCGTTGCCATCCCTAATTGTCCTCAATGAAAGGACATAAATATTAAATAAGAGTGAGAGAAAGGAAAGAACACACCCGAACAGTCAATAAGGATAGACGATCACATAAGCAACCTTTACTACTGAAGGCTCTTCTACAATCTCTCCTTCCAAAGTGGGGAGTAGCTTCAAATAATGTCCATTGACCTTAAATTTTCATTAGTGCCTTCACTTTTAATTCCAGGATCAAAGAATAATCTTTTATAAGTAAAAGTGTCGAATAGGCACGTGAAAGTGATGACATTCCTTAAAACATCAAGGATTAACGGTTGAAGGGGCTGCCTCGCTGATTTTGTTTCATCTAAAACTACCTTATGCATACACATGGATGAACTAATTTCAAGAATGTCAACCAAGGTCCATCCAATTCCCTTTTTATATTTCTGCAATAATTTATCTTCTTGCTCAAATTTAGTTTTTGATGAATAATTTAAATCTCCAGGAAGTGATTCAGACTCTAGAGAAGGTGGTTGTCCAATGGATGGGACAATTGGGGCAGCAGGAACTTCAAGGGCTTCACCTACATAAACAACTTCATCGATAATTTCATCTATAGGAACAATTTCAACTTGCAGGGCAGTCTCAATCTTAACACAAACTGAACATATGTGAGTATCAGTACAAACATCACAAGTATAAGTTTCATCAAAATTAGACAAAGAAGGAAAATCAGCAAAGAGTGAATTAGGTGTAGGAAATTATCTTAATGTTCTATTTTGATCAGCCATGATTTAATTATCAAATTCAAAATCAAATAAAATTACTATTAGTAATGAGAATCAAATCAAAACCAAAATCAAATCAACACAGAATCAAATAAAATCATTACAGAATCAAATAAAGTTCCTACAAATTTTTTCGGATTTTTTTGAAAATATGAAAACAGAAAATAAATCATTAAAAAAAGAAGCGTTTGCGATTTTGAGGGTCAAAATCCTTTAGAATATTGTTCGTCGATTTTTTTCTTCTGAATTCTCCGATAAAATTTGGAGCAAATCGAAACAGCAGCTTCCAAACTTACCTGATAGAATGGAATACTTACCACTGTACTACATCCGGTACTGCAACCCTGAAAATCAACAAACACAACAACAAAAAAGTGCTAGCAATAATACTATACATATGACTCTAATATTAGTTAATAACAACGAGAATCCCCAGCAACGACACCAATTTGATCCGCTATCACGCACGGGTCAAAAAATAGTATTTTTAAATGTAGTTTACGGTAACGATAACTCGAGTATCGTATCTCAAGGACTCTTGGATTATTATTAACCAATTGAATCAATTGCGGGGATTTTTTTTGTTAAAGAAAGCAGAGAAAATAAGTGATTATCAAAATAAACTAAAACGGCTAATCTACTGATTCTGGTTCCCACTTATCATTGATTATTATAAATTCAATCTCCTAATATATTCATATTCGACTACAAAAATCTCAGAAAAGCGCAATGGGTTTTATGTGTTGTAAGTTCCTATTATCCAAATTAAGCAAACGAATTTAAGCCCTCGCGGATTAAGCAAACGCGAAGTAATCAAGCACGATAACGAATTAAGCAAACGCTAATGTGATTATAGTTAAGGATAATACGACAATCGAATTAAATCAATATACTCTATGAAAATCTAATTAAGAAAACAAGAATCACAGAATATAATTGAACGAAATAGAAACTTGATTAAAATTATTATAACCTCAAAGTATGATGGAACTCGTAAGCAGTAGATTTTGCCTTGGAATTAGTTCTCCATTACAAACGTAAAAAGCTAAGTTTATCGTGAAAAGAAGGTACCCCCACTGTAGCGCCTGCCACAAGTGTTTTAACAACCTAAGGGCTTCACTCACAATCTGAATCGGGTCGAAATCATAACCCAGGCCCATAAAAATCACCCAAAACAGCTTAATTTCTAAAGTCAGAAACTTCAACGAACTTCTGGGAATTATTTACTTTGAATATGACTTTGATTCCAACATGAAAGTTGTAGCTCTTTCTCTCAGCTTTCCGAAGATTATTAGAACACATCGATCCGATTCTCGTAGCACCAATTGTGATTTTTTTATTGAAAGCTGCTAATGTTGAAAATCAAATACGAAAATCAAATAAAGGCAAAAATAAACTAGAATATGAAAACACAATAAAAGTGAAAAATAAGCAAAACAAATTATGGAAATGCCTAAGTACAAACATAGAAGATAGTGCATCAAAATGCACTGATCAGTTTCTGATGTTCAATCTTCAACTTCTGACAAGTCAAACAAGAATACACAAATTCTGCAATATCCTTGTTCATACCTTGCCACCAAAATAATTTTCTCAAATCTTGATACATCTTAGTAGCTCCAGGATGAATACTCAAACCACTTCGATGCCCTTCATCCAAAATTCTCCTCTTCAAATCTGATACATCCGAGATAGAAACTCTATCACGACATCTCATGACACCGTTCTCATCAATCCGAAAATCACCACCTTTCCCTTGATTAATCAATGTCATTCTATCAACCAGAGTCGAATCCGATTTTTGACCTTCTCGAATCTCATCAAGAATACCACAAGTAAGCTTTAACATACCAAGCTTAACACTAGAAGAAGTCTCTTTGCAAACCAAACTCAAATCTCGAAATTGTTCCAACAATTACAACTCTCGCATCATCAACATCGACATATACAAAGATTTCCTACTCAATGCACCGGCTACAACATTTGCTTTTCTAGGATGGTAATTCAAAACAAAATCATAGACTTTCAAGAATTCCAACCATCTTCTTTGCCTCATATTCAACTCTTTCTGATCAAACAAATACTTCTAACTCTTGTGATCACTATACACATGAAATCTCGACCCAAACAAATAATGCCTTCAAAGATTCAAAACAAACACAACTGCGGCCAATTCTAAATCAGGTTTCAGATAATTCTTCTCGTGAAGTTTAAGTTGTCTTGAAGCATAAGCTACCACTTGTCAATTCTGCATCAATACACCTCCCAAACCCATCAAAGAAGTATCAAAATACACAACAAACAAATCCAACGGATCTGGCAAGATAAAAATAGGAGCAATTGTCAACCTTCTCTTAAGCTCTTGGAAATCAGCTTCACATTGCGAAGTCCAAATAAAAGCTTGACCTTTCCTAGTCTACTGCGTCAACGGTAAAGATAAATTAGAAAATCCTTCAATGAATTTCCGGTAATAACCAGCTAAACCAAGAAAACTTCTAATCTCAGAAACAGATTTCCGAGCTTCCCATTGAGATATAGCCTCAATCTTCGACGGATCAACAGAAATACCTCCACTCAAAATCACATGATCATCACAGATAACACAGTCCTTAAATGCTCAACATGATCATCTTCACTCTTAGAATATATCAAAATATCATCGATAAACACCACCACAAACTTATCTAGATATTCATGAAAGATCCTGTTCATATATTCCATAAACACACAGGTGCATTGGTCACACTAAAGGCATTACAGAATACTCATAATGTCCAATTTTCTGAATATCCTCCGCCTTAACACAAATCTGATGATACCTAGATCTCAAATCTATCTTACTAAGCACACTTGCACCCACTAAATAATCCATTAAATCATCGATCCTCAGAAGTGGATACTTGTTCTTAATCGTCACTTTGTTCAGTTGTCTATAATCAACACACAAACTCATAGAACCTTCCTTTTTCTTAACCAATAAAATAGGCGCACCCCACGGTGACACACTCGTACAAATAAACTTCTTCTCAAGTAAATCCTCAACTTGACTCTTCAACTCTTTCAACTCAGAAGATGGCATGTGATATGGAGCCATCAATACAGGACTAGTTCTAGGAACTAAATCAATTGTAAACTCCACTTCATGTTCTGATGGTAATTCACCTACATCCCCAGGAAATACCTCCGCAAAGTCACTAACTATCGAAAATTCATCAATGGTTCTCTTCTCATGGACATCCAAAGTTGCCAACAACATAAACAACATCGCACCATCTTGCACAGACTCATCCACTTGCTTTGTAGAAAAAAACAATTCCTCCTTAACATCAGTTTCAGGAGAAATAACCGTCTTATCAAAATAGTTGATATAAACATGATTAAACTCCAACCAGTTCATACCTAGAATCACATCAAGTTGATCTAAAGTAAGACAAAAAAATCGATTATGAAATCTCTACAAAAGATACTCAACAAACAATTCAAACGCACAAAAGAAGTAGACACTAAACCTATACATATCAAATTAAATTCAATGATCATATCCCATACTATAATCTTCTACCAACATAATGACAATATCACCTCCTAATTATGTCATATAAATCCAAATATCGGCACCAAGGACATTTAACATATTAAATCCAAAATACAATACCAAATAAGAGAAAATATAATAATATCTCATAGCAACAAACACGAGTTCAAATACCCCCAGTGTTACATGACCAGAGCATCGACTCACTACATAAATAAGCGAAATAACCAAACAAGCTCCTCGGCTAATCCTCGTGCAAGAACAACTATTCTTTAGAACCTGCTCGATGTCGCATAGAACATCATTACAATAGAAGGGTGGGAATTCACATCATTACGAATATATATAATATAAACAAAGAATATAGTACACAAGCATCCCACAATTCATCACACTTCATAATCGTAAGGAGTTCTACAATTATCTCATATATCACAATTATCATTGACATTCCAACAAGGTAATAATTATCAATTATCACATAAACACACATCAAGCCCAATCGTCACATAGCAACAAATGCAACTCCAATGCAATTTAATACGACTCATGTATGTGGTACCATCGTGAACATTAAGCTCACTTTTCTTTCAATTCATCTCTAGAATCAAAGCCACACTCCCGATCCGGACTAGGATCCAAGCCAACAATTTGGACTTATAGTTCACCGCTTCCGTTTCCACACTAAGATCAAATCCACAACCGGAGTACAATCTCCCCATGAATACATGTACAAGAAGACTCACAATATATGCAATTAAGATTATCATACAACCTTAATTATCCAAGCATATTACAATAATTCGCACACATCGAATTATCCACCAACACGTTACACAATATACATACATTATCAATAAAGCGTTTACATAGCATTTATCGATTACACATAACACATAACACATAACAGACAATCCAATCCATTTATCTTCCACAATTCACCAAAGTCAAACATAGAAACACAAGAATTTACCAAGTTAAGTTCCACACAAGATGCCTTCTAAACCTACCCAAACATGCACAGTAAATTCTAGAAATTTCTCAAAAATTATAATAAATTATCAGCTTCCCTATTCGGAAACCATTTTCCAAAAATAATAATTTTCAATTTAGGAACCTACGCTAAGCTTGATACCTTCTGCAACATGGCTTGCGTTATTTTTAAGAGCGCCCTAAGCGGCATCACCGCGCTAAGCGCCTTCTGTGATTTTTGGAAAAAAAAAAAACCCATTTTGACAACACTTTCAAAAATTCGTTTTAAACCAAATAAACACCTCTAAATAGCCATTAATCATACATAGGTAGGTTCTTAAGATTATTCACTCAATTTCCATAGATTCTACATAAACCATAACATACAAAGTTATGAGAAATTAAGATGAAGCACACCTAACATGTAATTTACCCATTGCATAACATATTCACCCATAATAACATAAATTCTCCCCCTTACCTCTTAAAGATTTCTTCTTTTAGGTTTTCCTTCTCTTTTCTCTATTCTCCTATTCTCTCAATCTCTCCTTCTCTTTCTCTAATTGAGAGTTATGAGACTAACTTAATCTCTACTATTACTATCTTATTTGATTAAATGGACTTAATCACTCCCACCCCTTATTACTACTACTTCTAATAATTAGGCCCAATTGAATTAGTATATTATACACCTAATAATCAAAATAAAATAATTAACACAATAATTAATTATCACACCATATAATAATTAATTAATAACTATTACTAAAATAATTATTTAATATAAAAATTGGGATGTTACACACTGCACCGAAAACCACCATACACATTCCTCTCAACTTTCACATTCATGTATCCATCACCATACTTCACCTTTCTCTTCGTGACATAAAATTGGCGTCGATCTAACCACTTAAACCACCGTCTCTTTCTAACCCATGTAACCTGCAACTAACCGTTCACTTCATCCTCTCCTTCAATCATCATACTCCATCCATGATCAACAGATTCATAACACCGATTCGACATCAACAAACTCGTGATTCGCATCCATGAAACATCACAAAACCAACATTAAAGCAACATCACCAACAACAATAACTCGACAACTTCAAAGCATTAATGATCTAACTCGGTTTTGTCAATTCGGTTGGTATTCAATTCGATTTTTCGATCGTGTTTCTTTGTATTGTTGTTGTTTAATGGTTAAAGCTTAGGCCATTTACTTGCATTAGGTTTGTATTGGCGTGCGTATGTTGATTTCGATTGCTTGTCGATTTTTTTGGATGTTGTTCATTTGTGTAGCCATTGTGTGTTTGTTGAGACTGTTGCTGGTATTTCATATTATATTTGTTAAGATTATTGCTAGATTTTTGCTTTATTGAACACGTTAATGTCGTGCGTTAACTATCCATTATGATACTGTTGCGTTACGTGTTTCAAAATGACTGTAATGAGCACATATTTTGCTATCTTTTAGTAATGTGTTAATTAGATTTGTTTGGTAGATTGAATAAGATCAAATCTAATCATTGGGAGATTTAAATTTAAATCAAAATAAAGCAAATCTTTTGTTCGAGGTTTTTTGAAAAAATAAAAATAAAAATAGAATCCTCTACAAATAGAAAAAAGGATTGTCAATCACGTGGTCTAATTCTCATGATGAGAATGAATGAGAAACAACTAATAAAGTGATGGTTTTCCTTGGAAAATATGATTCTGGTAGTAATTCTAATGATGTAGAAATCACTGATGAAGAGTTAACTGAACATACAAAATCTTATACAATAGGTGGAAGGAAGCTTGCATATTAGGAGAGAAACAAAGGGAAACTATAAGTGTTCTCCTTCAGAAAAAAGAGAAACTTGGCTAAACCATTGTAGGTCTATAAGAGTAAGTCACATTGTTAAAACCCAAACTTAATAATATAATAAAGTTTGTACGTATGTTGAACAATGGTTCAGATATGTTAGATGATATATTAAAGATGGGAAGCTGTCAGGGAATATGAAGGCTATAGGGTCTGACTACAGTTTCATGAACAAAAAAGATCAAAATTCCCTCCAAGAAGTTTGTTCATCCTGAGAAGACAATTGAACTTCTAATGGTATACCATATGTCTCAACAACTTGCTTGACATGTGTACCCTTAATATAGAGGCTACAAGAACTCTTCTGTGAGATGTCATCACTGTGGAAGATATGGTCATATAAGGCCTTACTACTATAAATTGTATGGTTATCCTTAGTCTTATATTCAACCAAGGCACGACAGAAAAACAGGCAAGAAGGTTGAAGCAAGGAAAATGTGGAAACCCAAAGTAACAACCACAAGTCTCATAGCCCATATATCTCTTAGAGTTTCCTCAAGAGAAGACTGATACTTTGATAATGGATGTCCCAGGCACATGGATAAAGAAAAAGAACTATCTATAAGAGTTAAAACATTATTCTAATAGTTATGTTAGTTTTGGTAGTGGAGCAAAAGGTAAAATCTAGGGTATAGGTAAGCTGGTTAGTTTAGGTTTCCCTTGCTTTGAGAATGTGCTGCTAGTTGAAGGTCTAACTTTTAACTTGATTATCATGAGTTAACTAAGTGATCAAGGTCTAAATGTAAACTTCAACAAGTCTAGATGTATTGTCACCAGCAAAGATCAAGAAGTGTTAATGAAGGGTTCAAGATCAAAAGACGACTATTATATGTGGACATCTCAGCCATCATCATGTTTGATATTCAAGGTTGATGAGACTAAGCTATAACACCAAAAACTTGGTCATCCCAACCTCAAGAGCATGAAGTAGATTATATCTACTTTACCGAAGCTCAAGATTAAAGAAGGCAAAATCTGTGGAAAGTGCCAGATATGCAAGAACACCAAGATGCCCTACAAAAAGATCCAACATCTTACGACCTCAAAAGTTCTAGAGTTACTTCATATGGATTTGATGGGAGAGAGTGGGTTATGTTCACCCAAGGTATAAACAAAGGTTCCATGGTGAACTTTATAATTATACCCTTCCAGAATTACACTTAAGTTCTCACTCATAAAAGAACTTTTCTCACAAAGGAAGTAAGGCTAAAGTATTAGTGAGAGAAAGTAAAAAAGAGGTTTAGAGAGAGAGAGAGGGGGATAAAGTGATTTATGTCAAAGCACAATTCTAGATAAAATGAAATTAGCGAATGGACCACTATTTATAGAATAGAGGTTGGCTCAAAAAGGAATTTTAAATAAATGCATTTTATGACAATCTAATCGATCGACACATGTGTCGCTACCGCGAAAAAATAACAGAGTCGCCACTAATATATTTATCTCATAAAGAGAAAGGAATATCATAAAACCTAACAAGAATAAGGTCATACGATCAGAGAAAAAGGTAAGGAAGTCGGTTACGCAAGGGGAAGGGATTAGCACCCCTTACGTCTGTCGTACTCGACAGGATCCGCTTTTGTTTGTTTCTAATCAAAGGGTGTATCTACTTAACTACTAAAGGGGAATGAAATGCATGAATAAACTAAAATGTTTTAATAATGATTGTGCTCGCTAGAGTGGTTAACTCTATGCCTACTATCATACCCCAAATTTGTCCTACCCCTTTCAATTTTATTTGGCTTATGCCTCTCAGTTCACTTACATACCTCCATTATATCATGCATCATTAATCAATAAACTTGGCAGTGGGATCAAGGATGGTGGTAGTTTGGATTCCTTATGGTTTTAAAGTTTTTCTCATTATTCAAGGTTGTCAGACTACAATAGCACCTTCATCAGAGCTTCCCAAAGAGATCAAATATTTAGGTGGTACATCAAGGGTTCAAATGCCTCTCAAATAAAAGAATTAGAAGTTTTGGGTAATTAATTGAAGATGGAATTTAAGTTCTATTCTTTCAGTTACTTGGCGCGTGTCATGCAAGTTTGATATGGATTCGAAGATTGAATTGAAGTCAAGGTTTCCTTGAGAAGTGAAGTCGAATTTGGATTCATTAACACTTTGAAGTCGAATTTGTGTTTACCTTTGTAAAATGAATCAAAGTTCTCAAGCATACAAGATTGGGAGATAAAGTGGAAGGAATTTGGAATATTTGCAAAAGCTTTATTACTTGAAGAAAAGTTCAACATTCGATTCATGCTCATTCAAGTATTATCCAAGTTTCATGCATTCTCCATGTCATTGAGATCTAGAGGTAAAATCGGAAGAAATATTGTTGAGATGCCCACAAAGTCAAGAGATAAATTCAGGGACTCATTGGATTCAAAGTTATTCATAAGAGAAAACTTACAAGATTAGAAAAAATTGTCCAAAGGTTCTCATTCATTACAAGAGTCCAACCCATATGCACAAAGCCCATCCATACAAAGCCCATTACAAAAAAGCCAAGCTACAAAAATCCAAATTAAATTACAAAAGTGAAAGATACAAAAGTGATACTATTGACTATTAACCACTGCCTTTGACTCTATTGACTATTTCCTAAGACTTATCCAAAATCTCCTAGACCAAATCTGTAATGGAAGTTTCACCACTATCCTTCAAGTTCTTGTGTTCTTCATGGGTGGAGCCATCTCTCCAAATGCACATCAGGATCAAGTGACCTAGCAGCGTAAGATAATCCGTCACAAACTTGTTTACATTCAAGTGCACCAGCTCAATAAAGTCTGCTGACCTGCAATGCCAACACAAATAAGGGAAATCGGTTCACAAAACGAACTCTGCATCATGAATAAATCAAACCAAAACCAGTTCACAGATAGACCAATAATCTCTAACAGAAAAAGGAGGGGTAATTGGGCATAAAAGAACATGAAAACTAGAGAAAACCAGCTGTACAAACACAAATAAACCTGCTGCATCATGTACCTGCAAATATCAAATCCCGTCCAAAAAATACAAAATCAAAAACATTCAAAACCATACACTAAAACTAGACAGCAACCCTACATAACATATTCAAAGAATCCCTAACCCTTTCAAACAACACCAATACCAATCATACTAATTGCACCTAAACCATATTCAATGAGTACAGTTCGTAAATTCATAACAATTCCAAATCATGCTTCCAACATCTGTTAATAACCAGCATACATACTTATCGAGCCATTTCTTTTCTAACCACTAACATTTGCAGCCATCAATACACGTACACAGAACCCGTCCTCATCTCACATCAAGACATAACCCTGCATAAAAAGAAAAAACCAATCAAACTTCATACTCCAATACGAAGCCTATATCTGCATTTCGAAACCAAGAACCGTATCGGTTCGGAAAGCTAATACTGGTTCAAGAAAATTATCAACACAGTGTTCGATATAATTGACTAACAGTCCAAACTTGCAGAATTCAAAACAAAATCAAATAATAGCTCCATATAATTCAAATCAATCCATACAAATAGAAAAAAGTTCACATACAGCCCTACATACCACAGTTTAAGACCTACAACATTTTCAGTAAAAACTCATTAATCCAAATTACCGTAACCAATTCCCAACAGAAACTCACATAACAAACTGATTCTACTAATAACCTATGACTAACTGAATTCAATAACAGGGGATAACAGACTTATAACAATCAGTAACCGATTTTCTAACCACCTATAACCAACTCAACAACATATAACTGACTTTCACAACAGCTCCAACTAATCCTAACCGAAATTGACAGCTCAACAATCCTCTAAAACTAACATATAACCGAATCAATCCTCACCCTCAAATTCATAACCAATTTTCTCAATCCAATGGCTCACACTTCACTATCCTCTAACTGACTCAACAACCTAATCTCTATATATTCACATCACCACCTTCAAATCACTTTCACGCCATTTTTCACCTCATCTTTTCCACCAATTCACACTCTCTGAATCATCTTCTTCATCACCCTTCACACATCATTTCATCTTCATTCTCCATTCAATTCTCAACCCCACCGACTTCATTCCTCCATCTTCTCTCTCTCTCGGATTCTCTCTGCAACTTCTTCCCTTTCAATTCACTCACCCGTACACCAAAGCTCATGAATCCATCATTGATAGAGCTTCAACCATCCGAAGCTCTTATCAATGGAGCTCAACCTTTGAACCTTCTTCGTCATCAATCTTTCAAATACTGAGTTTATTTCTCAGCATCGCACAACTCTCGACGCACAGCAATAACGACACAAAAAGAATATTCAGAGAAGAAGAAGAGCACAAGGACGAAGAGGAAGAAGAAGAACGAGTAAAAGCCATTACCTGAGTTTCGCGGTGGTCGAGAATCTCCGCCACCGCACCGGAGATTCAGGTCCTCATGACAGGTTCCTTCTAATCATTTTATACTCCTTAGTTTCTTTTAGGCTTGACTATGTTGATTCTGATGGAGGTGAGAGTGAGGAATCGAAATCGAAAGAGATTAGAGAGTTAGAGTGAGACCGAGAGAGAGTGAGAACGAACGAGATGAGAGGAGAGGTGGTAGTGGTCGGAAGGCGCAGCGTGTTCGCCCCGCCAAAGCCCGCCGCTCGCCAAAACCCGCTCCTCCTCCAAAACTCACTCTTTTTTTAGTTAATTCTAGTAATTGCAACTCTTGATGGTTTATTTTATACATTTATTTTTAAATATATGTAATATTTTTTAGAGTAAGTTTGTTAAAAAATTACTTTTATAAAAAAAAATTTTAAAAAATAAGTGAAAAGTTTAATTAAAAGGTAAAAAAAGCATATTAATCTATTAAAAAATATAAATAAAAATAGGCGGGTAAGTCCGCCGCCCGCCATCTTGGCGGGGCGGGCATGATTTTGATGCCCATTTTACTTGGCGGGCATAGGGCGGCGGGCGGGACGGGCGGCCCGTTTTGCCACCCCTAGTTCTGAGAGTTCAATCGTCACTTTAGAAGACCTAATTCCCCCTTTCTTGTCGTTTAATTAGCA
Source organism: Vicia villosa (assembly GCF_029867415.1). Taxonomy (NCBI): domain Eukaryota; kingdom Viridiplantae; phylum Streptophyta; class Magnoliopsida; order Fabales; family Fabaceae; genus Vicia; species Vicia villosa. The sequence continues at coordinate 466,471 of NW_026705524.1, forward strand.
ATAGTATTAATTAGATTTAGTTAGGATTAATTAGGTTTAATCAGACTAATTCTGAAAAAAATCTGAAAACTATGGGCCTTGCACACGAATTGCTTCCATCCACCCCCTAAGCGCATGGTTCGTTATTGACAAACCTGAAAACTCTACAAAAACTACTTTGGGCCTCTTGCCTGGACCTGCGCCAGTCTCAGGCCATAACACCATAATTTTCAATCTGCACCCCCTGAGCTCACTTTATTTTCTAGTTAGAATTAGGGCTCTTCACTTAGTTTTTTCTCATTATTTTTAGGTTCTAAAAAACATAAAATCAATAAAACTTGTTAGATTTTTAGATCACATTTTTAGGAATGATCTTTGTCCTTTTTAATTGATAAATTTTGACACATAAAAAGTCATAAAAAAATAGTAGTATTTTAGTTCAATTTTGTACTATATTTTGACTTGTTTCATTTCATGCTTTTTTTACCAATTTTGTATCATTGTATTACTTGACTTTTGCTAGTAATTGTGCCTTTATTTTGTATGTCCCTTAGATCTTAGGACTTCTAATCAATAACATAACTTTAGGCTAGTTTTCCCATTTCATAGACAATAATTACTAGGTTAGAACTCTTAGGCTAGTTCCCCTATCTTTTTTTTTTCTTTTCAACATTAAAACAACTAACAAATATTCAAACTAATCCCCCTTTAAAAAATACCAAGAAAATACAATAAAATATTAATAAAGGATAAAAATAATAAATAGGGAACGGAAGCTCGAGTCTCCCTTGCTTAAGGGAATCACTTGAGCAGAAGTTCTCAATCATAAAAAACACCAACCAAAGAGTAACTCGAGCTTCTCTTGCTTAAGGGATCCCCTCGAAACACTCAAACTCTCTCTCTTCTCTCTTTCTTAAGGGTAATGTTATTTCCGCTCGAACGCATCGTAGGTTGTCCCCTTATGCAACAGCGCGAACGTTAACTCCGCCCAACTAAAAAACACAAAAACAAACAAAAACATGTGAGCCGAACTACGGCGCTCTGATTCCTGAAAAGGATACGTAGGCATTGGGTCGCGGGGCCTTAGCGAGCACAATTGTAAATATTCCTTCTTTTCCCCGTATTTCTTTTGCATGCATTCGCATTAGGCATAAATATAGTACACACCCTTTAGATAGAAACAAACATAGGTGGATACCATCGAGTACGATGGGCGTGAGGGGTGTTAACACCTTCCCCTCGCGTAACCGACTCCCGTACCTAGATTCTCTGGTCGAAAGACCTTTTTCTTATTCGTTTTAGGTTTGCTGGCGTTCCTTTCCTTTTAGGATAGATATGTTAGTGGCAACTCTGCTGTTCATTTTTCGCGAGCGTGCAACACCTACGTACCTCCATAATGCAAAGGAGAAGTCAGAGCGTCATAGTTCTGCTAACTACTTTCTATGTTTTTTATGTTTACTGTGTGTTTTTTAGTGGATGAGAGTCCTTATGAAACTTCCCATTAGTTTGTGTTTTTGTTGGGAAAAATACACTCAAGTGACTCTCTTAAACAAGCGAGACTTGAGCTTCTCCTCCCTCTTTATGAAATTTCAACATTTATTAGGTGTTTTATTAAGGATTAGAGATTTTAGTTTTTATATGCACATTGGGAACATACAAACTAATGGGATCTCTTTCTTATTTATTATTATACAATGGTAGCCCTAAGGTCAAGGATGAAGGAGAATTCTACTTAATGTTGGCATGCATGGATTTCAACCTGAGGTCTATATGACCCATCTTAATCAAGATAAAATCACAATCCTAAGGGAGCATGGAAATCATAAAGAAAAAGATAAGCAATAAGAGATAATCACCTTACTTGAGTACTTAAACAAGTATCAAGACATAAGGTCAAACTTAAACAATCAAGAATTACACAAATGAACCCCCCTTGAGAACTTAATCAAGTCTTAAGAACTATCTACTCTCAAACAAGAAAGAACTCACAAATGAAACCCAAGATGGAGAACTTAATCAAGTCTCCAACAAAGTCTATACTCTTAATCAAGAGACACACACACACAAATGAAACCCATGGTTGATGACTTTATCAAGTCTCTAACCAAGCCCACTCTTAATCAAGAGAGACTACACAACAATGAAACCCAAATTTGAGAGCTTAATCAAGTCTCAAACAAAGTCTACTCTTAATAAAGAGAGACAAGCACAAATGAAACCCATGGTTGATGACTTTATCAAGTCTCTAACTAAGTATACTCTTAATTAATAGAGACTACACCACAATGAAACCCAAAGCAAACACAATCAAACATGATGTATCAACCAAACAAGCATTAGATGAACGAAAGGTTCACCTCTCATGAATATGCAAGTAGGTAATCACCTAGACAAACATGGCAAAGCAAGCATGATTAACCAATCAAACAAACATCACATATATATTCCAGCCCCTAAACATGTACCTAATTCACCCTTAACACCAAAGTGTCACATCCAAAGAATAGGTGGTAAACCTAAGCAACAAATACAATTAGCACTCTTCATGATTTCAAGGTGAATTGCATTCTGAATGAACCTTTAAATCCAAGTTCAAATGATCATTAAAAAAACATGTTAAGACCCTAAACAAGTAGCTCAAAGGAGCTCAAGACATCACACTCTTCGTCAAGATATTCCTATCATATAAGTGATTCAACCACTAACATCAAATTTCAAACCCACAAGCAAAAGGCTCAAGTATGTTCATGTTATCAAACCAAACATTAAGACAATGAAGCAATCATGGCATGACATGTGATTATATATCAAAAGTTGCTTCAGACAATCATGGCAGGTTCAAGTAATCAAACATTGACAAACTAGCCTAATATTGTACATACTTCATCATGTCATGGAAGGAACGAATATTGACATGTAATGATACACAAACTTATTAAACAAGCCAAGAACAAACCACGCAAGGTATACATACATCTAGGGCAGTAGCACAGAATGTGTTTAGATGTCTTAAAACCAAAAGCAAAGTCTCATGGCATCAACAAAAAGTTTCACAAGTTATGTCAAAGTAATGCATGCATCAACACTTGATCAAGTAACAAACATATGACATTTAGAAGTAGCATATAGCATACAAAACATGGGAACAAGTCACGAGGTAGTATAAAAGCATACATTTACATCCCCTTATGTTTCACAAAGAAGGTTCAATCAATTAGAGAAACCAACATCAAGTTCTATGTACAAATAATGTTCATACAACACAAAAGTTTCCTAAACTAGGTTCCTTTGAAAAGAGAATAATATTTGAGAAAATATAACCCAAAAGATATCAATTATAGTCAGCCACAACACACAAATTATGGGTCTTAAACCCTCATCAGGGCCGGCCCTGGGCTGTGGGCCTACTAAACCCTCATCAGGGCCGGCCCTGGGCCAGGGCAAGCAGGCCCACAGCCCAGGGTCTCAAAAATAATGGGGGCCTCAATTTGGGAGGTATAATTAAAAAATTATAATACTGCAATTATAAAATATATATTTATTACCGAAAACTATAGACAACTAATTGCTTGTGGCTCAGCGGTTAAGACTACTATTTGGGATTTTAATTTCACCAGTTCAAAACCATCCACTGCCATATTTTTAATTATCATTTTATTTTCATTCATTGCATCGGTAAATAAAAATAGAGGTACTTGTGGTAAATAAAAGTAGAGGTAGTGCCATATATATATGATAATTAATTACTCTTAAATTTTAATTATAAACTTTTTTATATAATTAAAATTGCAATTTTTAATCAAATTCATTTTAGTATAAATTTTAGGAATTACTTATATGTTGTAATTAAATTTATTTTACTATAAATAAATTTTATAAATTATTTATATATTATAATTAAATATTTAAAAGTTTATAATACAATTAACTTATTTATTATCAAATTTTTAGGATGAAACCAAATTCATTATCATTTGTGTTTTGATTTCTTATTTTTTTTAATCATAGAAATACGTTTCTTATCAGTCATAATTTCTTACCAGTCAGGTAAACCTGCGAATTAGAGTCAAGATGTTGTTTAAGCTTACTCTTACATCTTTTAGTCATATGATTTGGTTTTCCGCAACTGAAGTAAGAAAAAACACCTTTTTCATTTCTTTGAGACGGTGTTCGTTGTCTACCAATTTTGATCTTATCTTCGGAATTTTTTTGCAAGTAAAAAATTAATTTTTGTTAGGGGTCTATTTTTTTATTTGCCCTGGGCCTCTAAAAATTCAAGACCGACCCCCCTGACCCTCATGGTAACTCATGTTAATTAACAAGTTCAAACCAAAACAATCATCCTACAAACACATGTGAATTAGGTCAAACAAGTATGCAGAAATAAGTGCAATTAGGAGTATGCTTATCATGGAAGCAATCAATTAAATCCATCAAGGAAGGACCTCTAAGTGGTGTTCATACACTCAAGGTATCATACCAAAAAGGATTCACAAATTTATAGGTCAAGTTAACAAATTCATGTCAAAAGTTGGATCAAAGAACACATTGCTATCATCTTAAGAGAACAATTCAAACAAGGAAAGAAAGAGTAATTTAAAAAAAAATTATAGGTCACCTAATTTCCCTAAGGACTCCTCATTATATCCATAAAATTATCCAATTAGATTGCACAAGTGCATTACCTAAAACTAGTAACTAACCACCAAGTATATGTAGACATAGGAGAAGAACCGAGCCTTAACGACTCACACAATTAACCAAGCATAAATAAATATTTGGACTTTATATTTCATACACAATATCATACATGACTTTACTGAGTGCCCACAAAAATTGAGGTCAAAATTAATTCCCTAAGTCCTTCAATCAAAACAATTGGAAAATGTATCAAAACAAAGCACAATGTGAACACATGTAAGGAAAAGGCCTCTAAAAAAAATACCAAATAAAATGGGAAAAATCCACAAAAATATTTACAAGCATCCTAACACATTCTTGTGTTCAAAAAGCTTTTTTTTTTGGCATTTTTTAGTTTGAGTAGAAAATGATTTAACAAGCAAAAGTTGTGATGAAAAACAAGTTCAAATAAAATTCTAAATCTACCTAACAGGGGGTGAGTTAGTAGAAAGCAATTGAACTGAATCTCTATTATTGTCGCAATTGGGCTCAATTCAAGGGGTGTGGAAAACAAGTTATGTAGAGCCCAACAAAAATGTGCACTGTAGTTAGTAATAAGGGAGTATGGTTCAGTAAAAAGTATCAAGCCCATGTCATTTCGTGGCCCATAATCATTTCATCACATTATCATTTCCATTTCAATATTCAACATTAATCTATCATCCCCTTATTACAATTTCCAACGAGACATAAAATAACGATAACATTTATCAATAGGGCCAGTCCAATTTAAAGTCACTACAAGACAAACGTCTCTCAGCCAATCACCACTTGCCATGAAATAATCCTCACAAGCACATGAAAAAGATATGGAAAAGATTAGGGGATGTCCTGCCTGCAGTAATTCACCAAAGCCAGGCAGCTTTTGTGCCTGGACAGAATATTCAAAACCATATTTCCCTAGCTTTTGAACTTCTAAAAGGATATGGTAGAAAAGGAGGGACCCCTAGATGTATGTTTCAGTTAGATTTACAGAAAGCCTAAGATATGATAGATTGGACAACTATGAGTTGTGTTCTTCATGAGATAGGTATCCCTACTAAATTCATACAATGGATCATGGTTGTTACTACTTCTGTGACTTACAGATTCAGTGTTAATGGAGAATTTACTGATATCATGGAAGCCAAAAGAGGTATTAGGCAAGGTGATCCCATCTCCCCCTTGCTCTTTGTCATTATGATGGAATATATGAACAGAATTATGAGCAAGATGCAACAGAATCCAGATTTCAATCATCATAGTAAATGTGAAAAGATTGGTCTAACTCATTTGACTTTTGCAGATGTTGTCTTGTTGTTTAGTAGGGGTGATTACCATTCTGTTGAGCTTCTTCTTGCAGCTTTCAAGGAGTTCTCTGAATCCACGGGCCTGAAAGTGAATCCTCACAAATGCAAGATGTTCAGTATTGGTAGTCTTCCTATAAGATACCTAGGTATTCCTTTAACTTGTAAGAAGCTAAGCATAGCACAATATCTGCCTCTAATTGAGAGAATTGTAGGGAAAATTAGACACTGGACTACCAAGTTACTTAGTACTGCAGGTCGTATCCAACTGGTTAAAAGTGTGACCACTGCAGTAGCCAAGTATTGGATGAATTGCTTCCCTATTCCCAAAGGTGTGCTACACAAGATAGACTCAATATGCAGAGCTTTTATATGGGCTGGTAAAGAGAAAAGTAAAAAAGGGCCCTATGGCTTGGAAAAAAGTGTGCAGCCTTGTGAGGAAGGGTGGTCTTAACATCATAAATTTGGATCTCTGGAATCAAATTGTAGTGCTGAAGTGTCTTTGGAACATTAGCATGAAGAGAGATAATCTATGGGTGCGTTGGGTCCATGTGTATTTCCTGAAAAAGAAGAGTCTCCAAGATGCTCAAGTAAGTAGTAATACTACTTGGATGTTGAAGGCAATCATGGCTGCTAGGGATAAAATTTGCTACTATCAACCTTTATGGGATCAGATGAAGGCAAATAGTAAATTTACCATGAAGAAGATGTATGACAGAGTTATGGATGTGACCGCTTTGGTCAATTAGAAACACATGATTCAAAGGAATCATGCAAGGACTAGAGCTATTATTTACTTATGGTTATCTTGCCATGGTCGTTTAGCCACAAAAGCTAGGTTAAAAAGATTCGGATTCATTCACGAAGATACGTGTGTGCTGTGTAACATGACTGTTGAAACCATAAGCCATCTTCTTTTCGAGTGAAGTGAGACCAACAAGATATGGAAAGAGGTCTTTGGATGGATGGGCATCAATCATCAGCCTCAATGCTGGGAGCAAGAGCTTGAATGGTTAAAGAGTAATACTAAAAACAAAAGTAGTTCAGCTGGTATTTTGAAAATTGCCATAGCCGAGACAATTTATGAAGTTTGGTGTTACAAAAATGCTGTCATATTTGAAAATACTTTAGATAGTATGAATCTTGCTAAGAACATCATTGATGTTATCTCTTATAGAGGGTGGGTACACCAAAAATATAGGAAAAGGCTAGTTTTGTTAATAATGTAATTGTTGTTTTAGCGAAACTTCGGTCGCTTGTTTGTAATTGACTTTTTGAAATATATATAATCTTTTATTTAAAAAAAAAAGATATGGAAAACAAGAACCAGTGAAAGGCGGCCACGTAAAAGACTGAAACAAACAATATGAAAGTAACATACGCCGGAGCAACTTCCAGTCGTCTTCCCCGGCGTAAAGCCCTAACGGTGCCAAGTCAAAACATCCAGAAAACCATGAAACCCATACCGTTCCACTCGGTTTTGTGCGTAGGTTCTGAATCTGAGCTTAGTTTTTCTATACAAAGTATCAATCATAAAAAACGAATGATATCCTCTAAGCCCTAATTTTTGAAACTTTCAAAAACAAGATGAAACCAAACACTGCTCTTCGTTTTAACATACTGAGTCTAGACATGGTGATCAAACGTATAGAAACATGCATAGAAATCATGTAATCACAACCATAAGATCCTGTAACAAAATCGAATGCAACATACATCCACCACAAACATTTGAGCTAAGCTCCAGCCTCCCATGGCAGAGCACGACAGCAATGAAAATGCCCTATCACACTCATCTAATCATGCTAAGAAGGTTTTGAAAGCTTACCTGATGCGAATCTTGAGCCAACTTCTTCAGAAAACTCTACCGGATCTTGAAGCTTGATGCTGATGATGAGAAGCACACAAAGCCTTCACTCTCTAAGAAATAAACTCAGAGTATGTTTGAATCTTGGAAACGGTTCTTGATGGTGATGATTGTTGAAGTAAAGGTGATGATGAATGGAGAACAAAAAAACGAGTAATGATGATGTGAGAATTGTTGGAGTTTTCTATGAAGGTTGGTTATGCAGGTTGTTAAAGATTGGTTATGGAGGTAAGTGTGAAGAGAAGAAGAGAGAGTGAAAATGGATTTGAAACTGACAAATGGAAAGAATGAATCGTGAATGAAATGTGTGAAGGGTTTTGGTTTATATATGTGGCATATTGGAGTTATGGTGTGGCTGCATGCATTTGATAGCTTCTCTCTTATAGTTTTCATACATGAGACCATGTGCAATGGTGGGTTTATTTGAACTCAACACCATAAAATCATGTGCAATGGTGTGTGTAGTGTAGTGTTGAGTGTGTGTTGGAGGAGAGAGATGTTGAGAAAACTCAACACCATGTAAACTGACGTAGGGGCTGACGTGGCAGCGGCTGGTTGGTTCAAGACTGGCGCGTGTGGGCCACGCGCTGGCAGTGAGAGTGGGTCATTTTATCACGCGGAGAGAGAAAGAGAAAGGGGATAAGTGCAGCCACGTGGCTGGTCTTGATTGGCTGACCAGATTTTTATCCATTTAATACTTTGAACTCAATTATTTCGTTGCAAATTAATTTTTTTTTTTTTTTTACCAAAATTCATGATTTTTTTTCTCTATAAATAGAGACTTGGTTCATTTGATTTGGACACAGAAAAAAAACCAAGTTTTTCACTATCTTTCTCTATTATTATCTTTCTATTAGTGTTTTTTTTGAAGTTAAGTGTCTTTTTTTAGTGAAATGGATCCCAATAATCATTTTAACACTCAAAATTCTGCTAATTTTCCATGTAACGTACTAATTACGTTAATTGTGTGTTGTATTTTAAATTAATTTAAGATGATTTGTATCGTATCCAATTATTTAAATAAATTTTGTTTTTATTACAAAAAATTAAAAAATAAATTATTAAGTATTTATTATTTTAATTTAATTTTAATCGATAATTGTAATTTTATGTAATCATAAAAATAAAAATAAAATTTAAATAAGAATATGAAAATAAAAAGTGGTGGGGTAGGGTGTTGAGTGAAAAACCATTGGAGAGGGTAAAAGTTGAATGGGTGTTGAGTTATTAGGTGGAAGAAAGAGAAAATGATGTGGAGTGTTGGGAGTTGAAAAAATGGGTGTTGAGTGTTGAAACCATTGTAGATGGTCTGAGACATAATGGAATAGAGGGTGTCACGAGTAAATAGTGATGCCTTGGGGTGGTGAAATTTTTTTTAAAACTTCACCAGTGCAAAAATACATTTTTAGCAAAGGTTTTTAAGTCAGTTCACCCATCACCTGACTTAAGAAGTGATGAGGTGGCAATTCCGTAAATATTTGTAACTTAGTTAGATCAGGTGTATATAAAACTGACTTAACAAAAATTAAATAAAAAAATTATAATTCACATTAAATTTTATGTCGTGTTCACTAACTAACTTAAGAATTCTATTTGTTAAGTCAGGTGTCTCCCACATGACCTAAGATGTTTTATATACTTCTAACAAGACGTCGGTTCGATTCTAAATTGTTACATTTTAGTGAAATAAAACCATAACACCATATAATAATAAAACTTACGAGGATTCGAACCGAAGAACTCAGACTTCCAAAATTTAAACTTGCCACTAGACTAGTTATCAATGATGATATTCAATTATTATATAATATATGGGAATGTATATAGTAGGATAACATTTTAAATAGAAGATATGAGAACTTAATCCTAGCCATCCTAGCCATTAGATTGGATATTTGGCTTTGATGAACATTTATTCTCTATGATTGCACATAGGGGTGGGAATAGGTTGGGCCGAGCTAGGCTTTGCCAAGCCTGAGCCTGGCCTGCTAAATATTTCAAAGCCTAAGCCTGACCTGTTGCCTATTATAGGCTTAATTTTAGGCCTAAGCCTGGCCTTTTCGAATGCCTGTTTGGCCTATTAGCCTATATATAAAAGCCTATTTTATTTGAACATTTGTGAATAAGAAATTTAACTAATGTTTAAATAGACTAGCAAATTACAAGATCAACGAGACTAAATGCTTATTTCATTGACTTATTCAAATTTACCTATTAACATAAGTTATGTGATACTATTTGTTTGAGAGAACTTATGAAAACGACTTATGACATTGTTCATAATTTTTTTAAAACTTATTTTCACAAGTTCTTCTAGATAAATAAACTTATTTTTTGTATTTTAATTCAAAGTACGAATAAAATATAATAATAATATTACATTTATTCATATTTATTTAAAGAGACCGGCCTGGTAGGCTTAAAAGGCTTTTTTCATGGCCTGAGGCCTAACCTTTTTAACTAAATAGACTTATAAAAAATCCTAGGCCTTTTCTATTTATAAAAAAAACTTGGCCTGACATGGGCCTATGTAGGCTTGGCCGTAGGCCACTGTTAGTTGGCCTAGCCTATTCCCACCCCTAATTGCACATGAATTCTCTATTAATCCTGTTGCAATAATGTTGTGATTCTTAATATTTTTGATAAACATGATTGGTGTAGCATCAATATCTTTTACGGTGTAGTTGTTGAAATCACAAAAATCTTTACATTATTAGAAACAATTGTGGTTGTGAACCACAATTCCAAATCATGCATATAAGTGGTTAATAAACTCCGGCTAAGGACATTCTTCTAAATAACCTCCATTTGAATTCCTGCATTTGAATTATGACTAGAACAATCTTTAGTCAGATTTTACTTACCTCATGTCAGAACTTTGGTTACCAGAGTCTCTTTCCCCTAAAACTTGAGAGGTTAAGCGGGAAAAACATGCATATATAGGCTTCAGTCTATTGCATCTTTTCTTAACAATAGCTCATAATTGTTACCAATAGTTTCCAAATTGCGTTTATTATAATGTAAAGTGGGGTGAACTTCATAAACAAACATTATTAAATTTTCGGAAAGAAAATGTTCTATCATGAGTTACATGGTGATTGATGTTTTGTATTCTGCACATAGGGCCTTCAACATTTTTTAGCTCAAAACAACTTGAAGTCTTTGACGTTGAATTATTAAGCATACAAAGTTGTAAAAGAAGAAAAATGAGATTTTATTCTACTGTTGTATGCAATTGAGATAAAAACTCTCATGTATATAAATATTAGCTAGTTATTAAATTATGATATTGCTTTGTAGAGTATTCTTTCTTGTTTTGAATATGTATTATGAAAATACTTAGAAATTTTCATATGAATCCTCTAATCTTCATTCCATTAGATGGTTTAGCAACAGTAGATTTGTAGAATGGGCATGAAACAGTACTACACTTGTTTGTACCTGAAAAAAATACACCAAAATTACTAACCTCCTTCATGTCACCGTGGATGATGGTTGCTAAGCATGCTTACTTCCTTTTCATTTGATGTGTAGCTATTATTCAATAAAGTGTATCCTAAGGAAATTTCATGGATCACTATTGAAAGAATGCAAGCATTCAAAAGTAGGTTTTCATACATCATCTCCAGGCATGGTTCTCATAGAACTTCTTTTAAGGTACTTCTCTATTTGCAAATTTGTTTTGTTGTTTTGAATTAATGAATTGTTTTCTGAAACCTTCTTGTGTAGTAAGTTTACACTTCTTTTTCTGTCTTCAACCATACTTTCAGCTCGTTGTGATCATGTTCATAACAAATAGAGTTCTTGTGTTTGTGTTTGTCTCGTAGTGGCTTGACTATTAAAACCAAGCAAATTTTTAACATCATATGTGAGTGATAAGAATCAGAGAACCATACTATGTATGACAGAAAAAGATTAAATAGCAGTATATGAAATGAAAGAAAGAGGCAATGATAGAGAGATGAATGGATTGTTTATATTTAGGAAAACAAAAAGGATTGAGCTATTCAGCTAGGATAATAAAGGAATATTCCAAAGCCAGAGCTTCTCTACCAGAGAAAAATATCTCCTGTCCACTATTTCTGCTAACCTCTCCGAATGGTTCCTCCACTCCCCCTATTCCGTGCTTAATGGTAACAATTCTAACAGAATCACATGGGATTCATTGCCACCTCATCAACAACCTTCTCTCTATTATTTCTTCTAGAATAAGTCCTCCAGACAGTAGGCCTCTTAGGAGTTAGGCCCACATCCCCAACAAGCCCATCTTGGTTCCTATCACTGCCCTCCCATTCAATAGCAGACTTGTCCTCAAGGCTGACTTGAGGAAATCGACTTCTCAGTAGGTCTTCATTTACCCAGGTGGTGTCTTCCATGTTTCTTCCTTTCCACTTCACCAACCATTGTTTCATTTTCTACCCCCCTTCAATAACTTCTCTGGAAGCCATCACAGTTTTAGGTTCTTCCAAATCTACTTTTTCTACTTCCAGACCAGCAGGTAACTCGGACCCCACCGAGTAATTTCCAATATCTTTCTTTAATTGGGAAATGTGAAAAACAGGGTGAATTCTTGCAGCTGCAGGAAATTTAACCTTGTATGAAACAATCCCTATTTTCTCCACAATTGGACAAGGGCCAAAATATCTAGGAGCCAGCTTTTAATTAATTCTTCTCGCCACCGTCTACTGTCGATGCGGTCTTAATTTCAGAAATACCCACTCTTCCACTTCAAAACAAACATTTCGGCGCTTCTTATCGGCATACTTCTTCATCTGTTGTTGTTCCCTCAGCAAATGATATTTTAATTGCCTCAAGGCCTCATCTCTATCCACCAATTCAACCTCTACTGCGTTCACTCTAGTCTCTCCCTGCGAAAATCGAATTAACGGAGGGGCTTCCTTGCATAAACAACCTCAAAGAGTGTTGCTCTAGTGGAAATATGGTAGGAAAAATTATACCACAATTCTGCCCAAGAAACCCAGTAACTCCTATTCTTGGGCTGCTCTACAACAAAGCATCGTAAATAAGCCTCAAGACACCGGTTAACTACCTCCGTTTGGCCATCGGTCTCGGGGTGATAGGAAGAACTCATCTTCAAGACCGTTCCCTGCAACTGAAATAGTTCCTTCCAAAAGAGACTAATAAACAAAGGGTCTCTGTCACTGACAATGGATTTCAGTACTCCGTGCAATCGAACTATCTCTTTGGTAAACACCTCCGCCACCTTTATCACTGTATATGGATGCTTCAAGGGAATAAAATGGCTATACTTCGATAGCCTATCCCCAACCACAAAAATTTCCTCATACCCTTTCGACTTTGGAAGTCCGGTAATAAAATCAAGCGAGATATCTTCCCAAATGTGTTCCGCAATAGGTAGCGGCTGAAGAAGACCTGCGGGGGACAATGCAGAATACTTTTGTCGTTGGCACACATCACAGCTTCTCACATACTCCTGCACAATTCTCTTCATACTAATCCAGTATAAATTCCCTGCTACTCTTTTATAGGTCCTTAAGAATCGTGAATGTCCACCTGTTGGAGATGAATGAAATTCCTGCAAAATAAGAGGAATGCATGGCGATTTAGAGGACAAAACCAGTCATTTTTTATACAACAAAACTCCTTGTTGCAAACTGAACCCTTCTCTTGAATTTGGATCTTCTAATAAGTCCAGTCTCCCTTGCTTCAACTGCTCGTCTTTTGTCACTTCTTGCTGCACTTGCTGACTTTGTAACCAAATGGGAAAAGACTTGAGACTGTTCAACTCTATTTCCTCAATCTGTCTTGACAGAGAATCGGCAGCTTTATTTTCGGGACCCGATTTAAAGATGACCTCAAAATGGTAGCCTAATAACTTAGCTATCCAATTTTGTTGATCAGCAGCAGTGATTCTTTGTTGTAACAAATGTTTAAGACTTTTTTGATCTGAATAGATAACAAAGTTCCTACCTAAAAGGTAAGGTCTCCAATGTTGTACTGCTAACACAAGTGCCATTAGTTCCTTTTCATATGCTGACTTAGTTAAGTTATTCTTCGATAAAGCTTTGCTAAAAAATGCTATTGGTTTCTTTCTTTGCATCAAAACAACCCCTATACCTCTCCCCGATGCATCACACTCAATTTCAAAGGGTTGAGTAAAATCCACTAATACCAAGACCAGAGATGTAATCATCACCTTCTTTAAGTCTTCAAAAGCTTGTGCAGCTTCGGGTCCCCACTTAAAACCTTCCTTTTTTGTCAAATATGTTAATGGTTTGGGAATTTTCCCATAACCTTTAACAAACTTTCTATAGTATCCGGTCAAACCTAAAAAACCCTCACCCCTTTAACATTATGAGGAGTAGGCCACTCTAAAACACTTTTAACTTTCTCAGGGTCTACTGCCACCCCATTTTCTGAAATTACATGACCTAGATATTCCACTTCTTAACTTCGAAAGCTGCACTTCTTTTGATTCACCACAAACCCATGCTCTTGGAGGACATTCAAAACATGGTCTAGATGTAGCATATGGTCCTCCCACTCCTTGCTATAAACTAGTATGTCATCAAAAAAATACCAAGACAAACCTTCTTAAATAAGGTTTGAGCACGCGATTCATGGTGGATTGAAAAGTGGCCGGTGCATTCATTAGCCCGAATGGCATTACTAGAAACTCATAATGCCCTTCATGTGTACGAAACGCCATTTTATGCATATCTTCCTCCCTCACCCTTATTTGGTGGTACCCCGACTTCAAATCGATCTTAGAAAAATATCTTGCCCCATGTAGCTCATCCAATAACTCCTCCACTACCGGAATAGGGTATTTATCAAGAATAGTTACCTTGTTCAATTGTCGATAATCCACACACATTCTCCACGTGTTATCTTTCTTTTTGACTAAGATTACCGGACTTGAAAAAGCACTAGAACTATGTCTAATAATACCCTGTTTCAGCATCCTTGAACTTGCTTCTATATTTCATCCTTGTGGTGATAAGGATACCTATACGGTCTAACACTCACCGGCACAACTCCTGGTTGTAGCTCTATAGAATATGATGTTTGTCTATTCGGTGGCAACCCTTCTAGCTCTTTGAACACCTTAGGGAAATGAGTTAAAACATGCTCCAATTCTGTCTTTTGTCCAACTGTTAAATTTGCTTTCTGCACCTTCTGCAAATTCACAGTCTCCAAATCTCCATCCTTTAACAAGCTATAAAGTGAAGACTCCATTTGCGATGCTGACGTTTTGCCTTTCCACTCGTCTATGTTCTGTTTTAGACCTTATAACTCCACCTTTTCACCTTCCCAAGAAAAACTCAAAGTCATTTTTTCCCAATCAAATGTCACTTTTTCGAATTTTCGCATCCAAACAGCTCCTAAAATCATATCCAGACCTCCAAATTCCAATACATAAGCATCAATTGAGTTCGTGAATTTACCAATTCGGACCGCCAAATTTCTGCATCTACCAGTGGTCGTAATTTGATGGCCGTTTCCCAACCTCACCCCCATAGTTCGCCTTTGTTCTATCTTCAATCCTAACGACGTAGCCACCTGTGGAGCAATGAATTTATGGCTTGCACCACTATCCACCAACATCTGTATGGTTATTCCAAACAAATTACCTTCTAAACTCATAGTTGTCAATTATTTCACCGTCTTCCTCATCTCTGACAGTTCGAGCATCCCTAGGACATTACACTCGACGACTTCCTCTTCTTCGTCTTCCTGTATCTCAATAGCTATCACTTCTCCAACGTCGTTCACCATCTCATCGTCTCCTAAAATTATCAATCGTAGTTGCTTCTCTGCACATTGATGAAGTGGGTGAAATTTTTCTCCACAGCGAAAACAAAGACCCTTGCTTTTGCGCTCCATCAGCTTCGAGTAAGGGAGATGACAAACTCCTCTGTTACGGAATCCACTTCCTCGTCCTGCTTCATCTCTCCATTTTCGGTTGAGGTTTGCGTTCCCTAAAGCATTCACAGTGGAATTGGAATTTGACCCTGATTGGGTCGGTTTTGTCTGGTTGTTGTTCGCAGGCCCAAACCCACTATTGCCTTTGATTGTACCCGAGTTAAAACCCGAACCAGATCCACTTGTTCCATTAATATTAAATCCGGACCCGGATCCAAACTTGGTACCCGACCCGGAATCTGATTCTTTACAGCCCTTTATTCCTCCACCACCTCTGTGATTTAACGGCCCACGTATCTCTGTTTCAACATCACGAGGCATTTTCATGGCTTAAAGACGAGAACGAGGATTTAGGGTTCTAACTATCAAACGAATCTCTGGTTTGAGACCCCCCCCCAAAAATAAACCTAGATATTGATCTTCTGGGAGACGCATCACCTGCGACGACACGTACTCAAACTCAGTGATATACTCCTCCACATCACCCACCTGTTGCAAATCCTTCAACTCTTCAAATGGGTTAACACTCTGTCGCCCTCCATACCTTTCTATCAGTGCTTGCTTCAATTTTGACCAAGTGAGATTGTCTTCCGTCTCACGAAGCAAGTTTAACTAGTGTATGGTCGCACCTTCCATACACACCTTCGCCAATCTCACCTTCACCTCTTCCGATGACCCTTGTACTTCGAAATAAGTCTTAGCTCGCGTAATCCATCCCACCATATCGTCACCGTCAAACACAGGCAACTCAACTTTCTTCATCGCCATTTTGTACTCTATCGCTGCCGTATTGTCACTGTGGTTCACTGTACTCTCTCCTTCAATTGTCCGCAGCATCTTTGTGAATTCATTCAACATGATTTCACGAAAATTTCCAAAGGCTGCATCTATAGCTTGACACCATGATTCTTCCATCGTAGCAATTTTTTCTTCCAAAATATCCATCCGATCTGTCATTCTCGTTGGCATTTACCGTATCACTGGTTCCTCTCCAGTATCCGGTAGGTCGGACCAATGATAAGAATCACAGAACTACACTATGTATGAGTGAAAAAGATTATATAGCAGTATATGAAATGAAAGAAAGAGACAATGATAGAGAGATGAATGGATTGTTTATATTTAGGAAAACAAAAAGGATTGAGCTATTCAGCTAGTACAATAAAGGAATATTCTAGAGCCAGAGCTCCTCTACCAGAGAAAAATATCTCCTGTCCACTATTTCTGCTAACCTCTCAGAATGGTTCCTCCTCTCCCCCTATTATGTGCTTAATGGTAACAATTCTAACAGAATCACACGGGATCCATTGCCACCTCATCAACAACCTTCTCTCTCTTATTTCTTCTAGAATAAGTCCTCCAGACAGTAGGCCTCTTGGGAGTTAGGCCCACATCCCCAACAAGCCCATCTTGGTTCCTATCAGTGAGCTTCTTGAAACCGTTGCTAGAACTCGTGTTCCGCGGATGCAAGTTGTTAAGGGAATAGGCAAGGCCATCAGTTACTTAAATTGCTAATTTCCCCTTGCCATTAGTTTACTATGTTTAGGATCAGCTTCATATGCTTATTCTTTGTTTTCAGTCATAGTTGCAAGTGTCACAAAAACTTCATAAAGTAAGACAAAGTAATTGATGATGTTGTTATAGGGTCCATTTGCTTTATCCTGTGATATTGTCTATGGAATGCTTTTTTATAATTATTATGGGTGAGAATCATGCAGGGCATTTTCTTATGTTTTGTAACTTAAGTTAGAAAGTGTAACTAACATGAATAGAAAATAGATTTGTTTATGTAATGTTGCTGAGTTTGACTTGTCATTTTTAGGAGAAGCACACTACTAGAAATACTCGTATTACCTGCGGAAAACTTTTCGCAGGTATACCTGCGGATTTTCCTGGAAGTTTATTAAACACAATATATTTCCTGCGGATCCAGCATTGGCAGCAAATTCCGCAGGAATACCTGCGGATTTTACTACGGAATATATATTTTAAACTAAATATCCAACAAAAATACAAAATTCGCAGGTAATTTCGCAGGAAATTTTCTTGCGGAACTTCCTGCGAATATTAACTTTTATTAACAAATTGTAATACAAAATTCGCAGGTAATTCCGCAAGAAAGTTTCCTGCGAAATTATTTAAATTTATAAGAAAATTATTCATTATTTTTTCTATTTTATTAATTATATTTATGGTTTTTTATTTAGTATACTTTTAATTTTTAATCTTAATTTTTTTATGTTATTAATTTTTTTGATAATGAATTTTTAGTTTTAATCTTAATTTTTAATAAAATAAATAAATGATATGCAAATTTTGAATTATATATATATATATATATATATATATATATATATATATATATATATATATATATATATATATATATATATATATATATATATATATATATAATTCTTAACTTATATTTTAATTCTTCACACGCACCAACCGAAGATATGTGACTTCGAAAGTGCTAAAGTCTTGGTTCGTTTATTCTTAACCTTGAAATCATATTGTTTGTTTTCAATGACTAGATGATATTTTATCAAGACTAAATTGTTATCTCTTGCAGGTTAAAGGTAGGGGTGGCAAAACGGGCCCGGCCCGTTGGGCATGCCCGTTTTACCCGCACTTTAGTGCGGGGCGGGCCAAGGTTTTAGGCCCTCACCCTCTAATGTGACCGCCCCGCCCCGCCCCGTTTTCAACGCGGGCTTTTGCGGGCATGTGCATTTTCATAAATTTTTATGTTTTTAGGCTTAAAAGGTGCAATGCCCGCGGGCTTTGCCCGCCCCGCCCTCACTTTTTTGCGGGGCGGGGCTAGGTTTTAGGCCCGCATCTTCAACTATGCCCGCCCCGCCCCATTTATTTGCGGGCTTTTGCGGGGCGGGCTAAACGGGCGCGGGCATGCCCGTTTGCCACCCCTAGTTAAAGGTGAACCAAACATATCTTATATCTGCTCTAGGTACTATAGAGCTCTTGAGCTTATATTTTAGCGCAACGAAGTACACCAGTCATTGATATTTGGTCAGTTGGTTGCGTACTTGGTGAACTTTTGCTTGGTCAGGTAACTAAGTAGCTTTTGCAAGTATTTTCGGTCTATTTACACTTACAATTCACGCGAGTACCAAAACTAACGGCAAATTTATTTTCTTATCCTCCGTTTTTTTTTTCTGGTGAAAGTGGTGTAGACCAACTTGTGGAAATTATCAAGGTAAGATATGTTTTAAACAATTGAACATGGTTGAACATCTTGTTTCACCTTTCTATTTTGTTTAGTGCTATTTGTATTTTGACTACCTTTAAACTCTTAAATAAAACGTATGAAAATATTTCTAATAATCATATCAATTAATAATATATATATCAAACTAATAAAAAATTAAAATAAAATAAAAAGAAATTAAAATAAAAGGAATCAAAAGAGGATTAGGGTATTGAAACAGAGTCACGTTTCAAATCGTGGCCCCCTTCAACCTCCATCTTCCTTCATCTTTCCGGTCGCGACCTCCCTCTATCAACTCTTCTCCGATTCAACTTCCGATGAGACGAATGGCGGTGGCTCAACCTTCTCTTCCATGGCGAAACGGCGGCGCGATACACAAGCAAACGGAAGTCTTTCCAACTCTGATTCAAAATTCGGGTTTCGTCCTCCTTCTTCCCTCTTGCTTCGTCTTTCATATTCTGCTTCCGAATTTCTTCATTGTTTGTTGATTTTTGAGAACGTTGACGAACCATTGCGTATTGCTGAGGAATGAAGGTGATGCGTGTTGTTCGTTGTTGAAATGGTGATGAATGTTGAATATTTGTTGTTGAGTTCGCTATGCTTGGTTACAGATCCGTTGAAATGATGTTGTTGTGTGGAAACTTATGATAACACATAATGGCACAGCAAATGTGCATAAGGATATGATGAATTTTTTAACCAAATAAAATATGAGTTTATTATCTTTATCACCCATTAGAATGTGAGAAAAAAATCGGATGATGGATTTTTTTGAGTATAAGAAAAAACAGATGAGTATGAATAAGATGAATATTGTTTAGGATGATAATTCATGAATCATCTTCTCTTTATATAATGTGTTTTTAGGATATTACTATTCCCTGCCGTTGGTAGAGGACGAAGTCACACTGTTAAACTTTTTCAGTCCATTTGATTGAGATCATACGATGAAAGAAAAAACAGTTGTTAATTAGATATTGAGACAAGATAGAAATGTCATCAAATTCATCATGTTTTTTTCTAATAAAAGATAATAAGTTATTCTAGCTACATATAAAATTCCAAATCAATTGTTTGAGTAAAAATATTGTAAATGAAGTCACGTCATTTTTTCAATTTATAACGGTTTCATGAATATTTGGTGGTTCAAATTTAATACAAGTTTGAGTAAAGGACGAAGTCACACTGTTAAACTTTTTCAGTTCATTTGATTAGTGCACTTTTAAAATCAATATTTTTACTCAAACTTTAAATTTGTACCACCAAATATTCATGAAACCGTTATAAATTGGAAAAATGACGTGACTTCATGTTTAATATTTTTACTCAAACAATTGATTTGGAATTTTATATGTAGCTAGAATAACTTATTATCTTTTATTAGAAAAAACATGATGAATTTGATGACATTTCTATCTTGTCTTAATATCTAATTAACAACTGTTTTTTCTTTCATCGTATGATCTCAATCAAATGGACTGAAAAAGTTTAATAGTGTGACTTCGTCCTTTAACAACTGCATGGAATAGGAATATTCTGAAAACACTTTATATAAAGAGAAGATGATTCATGAATTATCATCATAAACAATATTCATCTTATTCATACTCATCTGTTCTTTCTTATACTCAAAAATATCCATCATCCGATTTCTTTCTCACATTCTAATGGGTGATAAAGGTAATATACTCATATTTTATTTGGTTAAAAAATTCATCATATCTTTATGCACATTTGCTGTGCCATTATGTGATATTCCTTTAGCTATTGCAGTAGTAGCGTTTTTGTATCCCTCCAACTATACTCACTCAGGATATTGGTTTTCATCAATAGGTATGCCTCACACTTTTGAAACACTTTTACTCATGGATTTCGAATATTATGTCTAAACTTATGCTTTGAGTCCTAGTATTTTTAGCACAGGAATTTATCTGCTAGCGAAATTTGAAGCTGTTTCTAACAAGAAACTCTACCACGCAAATAACTACATTATCAGCGGGCACTCTTTGGAACAGTTGTACTTAGCGCTCATCCCGTTTTTACTTAGTGTGATGCTTGTCTACCGGGAATGCAAGTTCAAAAGGTATTTTGATGACGGTAATATTTTATGGACTTTTCTGTTTCTTGTGAAATTTGGTTTTGATAAACTTTTGTGGTTATTCTGTTTCTACATTTTATGGGAGCGAACTCTCTAGTCGGTTTTCCAAGTACAAACATCAATAGTTGTTGGCTTGGTGATAGATTAGGAGATGTTAAAGATCAGCTTTGAAGAGTTGGAGAAAAGAGTTGAAATTTCCAAAGGTGATTTCATGAGCTCACAAATTTAGCTGTATATTAGACTCAAAGATCATTTTTGTATATTAGACTCAAAAAACATGTTGAAGATATATTATGTAACATATTAGAATTCTTAAATGAGTTGTTTTCCTAGGTCAATGAAATGAGAGATAGACAAATAAAATTCAAATCACAAGTTATGTCAAATTTCAAATCTATAGAGTTCATTCTTAAATACCTCACATGCAGATATGAATGTGTTTCAATTGATTTAAGAAGGTTATTGATGATAACTATTGTTTTTGAGCTTCTCAACTTTCACATAATATTACATTCACTTTCACACTTGTATTCAATTTTGATAAAGATGGCGGTGGTGATTAACGGAATGGTTAAAAGGAAGAAAGAACAAGTTGACTCTTTGTCACAAATTCAAGACCTGCACCTCTAAATCAAGAAATGTTGATATGTGGTGCCTGATCATGATCATCAGTCACTAAGTTAATTTTTCTCAATATTTTGTTCAAACTCATCTGATTATAATCATGGACTACATTAGTGTGAGTTCTTATTCTTGGTCCAATTTTGTATTATCATAATATTTTGACATTTGTTGCTCAATGTATATTTCTGGTCCTAATAAGAATATATTGGTTCCTATATATTACAGTGACAAATAATATGACTGTCTTTCTAGAGTAATTGTAAATAGGGTGGCCACTGTGCTTTGGCATTATGTGCATGTTTGCTAGTTTGAAATGTTTTTGGTTAGAGGGTGAATGGATATAGGTTGCAGTGTATAAAGTAACACTCTAGCAATTACCTTAACGTAAATTTGAACTATTTAAAATTTGAATGGATATAGGCTTTGGCTAAGGATGTGCTTTCAACTTTGATGCTCATTGTAAATGCCTCCATAAGCGCGGTTCTCATCTACTCACTGCTGCAACATCGTTGAACCGGACACGGTAATCCATTCTTAATCTTGTGTATCTTTCCTCTCTCAATTTTGATTTTAAAGTTATTTGATAATTTCCTGCACTACTGAGATCATAACAATACTCATTGTTCTGTTAATTTGTGAAACTCTACACTGTTAATTTCCGTCACATTTCTCGCTGTTGTTATCTAATGAATAATCACGGTAAACTCAATAGTTGACTCTTTTTTATATAGTGATTGTGCATAGTTTTCTAATGGGTTGTCCATGCATGTGGTTTCACATGGTAAGATATGTAAATGTCCCTGCATTAATTTTCTACTATATTATGTATTCTTTACTTATTAAGAGTGGAATAATTGAGCCTTGTTAATTTTTTTGGGTATTTAATCAATGTTTCTCTTTCAACTGTAAAATAATCCTACGTTAATTTCAGCTAACGGAAATCATTTTCATTAGGGATGATTCCGATGCAATTCCGATGATTCTCCGATGCAATTCCGATGATTCTCTGTTAAATTTCTGATACGTCTATGCTTCGATTCGGGATTCCGATGTTTTCTCTCCTCGATCAGTGTAGGGTGAGAGTTTGTAGTGATTCGCCTTTGAATCTGATTTGGTATTTAGGGATTGTGCTCTTATTATTCAAGGAAGTGTCGGTGTTTCTGTATGCAACAGTAATTATTGAGGATCTGTGGGTGCCGCTTTCTATTAAGTTACTTGCAGGATCTCCATGGAGAAGATCTGGGAGTGGTGTTATTACTGGCTTTTTTGATCTGGTGGATTCGGCTAGGTTAATGCTTGTGTGTGGGTTTCTCAGAATTCAATTTCGAATTGATTTTATGGGGTGGAAGATAATGTGGAGATCATTCCTATCCATTTATACTATTTCAACTGTGATATTTTGGGATTTACGGCTATCATCTAAGACCTGGAAGAGGAAACTTAGGCTTTATGAGCAGTACAGGGTGTATGAAGATATAATTGAGAATGGGATTGTGGGAATTAGAAGTTTCCGTTTGTATTCAATCCAAAAGTGCAACAAAGGATCCTATCATAAGGATATAATTAACAACAATTATAGGATTAATTTTTGGTCCCTCCCCTGTCTGGAATTTTTTGTTTTAAATAGACACCTGAAGCAAGTTTCTCCTCACTGCTTTATGTTGCTAAATACCAGAACAATCAGTTTCCTTTTTCTCTTGTTGTCATCCAGCAAACTCCTAATGGAGAATTCAGCTCATTCAATTGGTAGTGATGGGCGTGCTAACGATCAACATGACAAGCTAACTCCGGAAGATCTACTCGAGTTATGCTTGGTTGGTTCTGTTCTGACTAACAAAACCATTCGTTTTAATGTATTGAAAGATATGTTAGCAAAGATGTGGCAACCTGGTCAGAGCATGGATATCACTAAAATAGATGAAAACAGGTTCCTGTTCCAATTCTACCATCATTGGGACCTAGAGAGAGTCTTAGAAGGAGGGCCTTGGCTGTATGATAACTTCATGTTGGCGACTCGCAAGCTCAAATTTGGGGAGGATCCTCTTGCTGTTCCTCTAGATGAAGTGGAAATTTGGGTTCAAATCCACCAACTCCCGTTTGGCTTCATGACCGAAGAAGTCGGAGTTCTCATCGGTAATCATATCGGAAAGTTTGTAGGCTATGACACTTATAACAACTATCCTGTCTGGAGGAAATATATGAGAATAAAGGTGGCTATTAATGTGCAACTACCGCTGAAAAAGAGCTGGGTGTTTGACAGGGTGGAAGGCGAGAAGGTTTATCTCGTTTTCAAATTCGAAAAGCTAGGTACATTTTGCTTCCTCTGTGGAATCATTGGTCACTCGGAGAAATTTTGTCCTAGGAAACTTTGTTCCAACCTATCCATTGATGTTAATGGTTGGGGTAATTTCCTAAGGGCGGAATCGATTGTGTCAGGTGGAAACGGAGGCGAAAATAAGTGGCTGCGAAATGGTCGACGTATCAAGGAGAGCCCTCACAATAGTCAATCAAATGCGGAGAGTTCGAATGGGGAGGTAGGAGAACATATGCTGTATGGGAGAGTTGCTATTGACAGAGATCCAATTTCGAGGAAATTGGTATTCTTTAAAATTGCTTGTAGGATTGGTGAAAAGTCCAACAATTGGATTGCTTTTAGTCCTACCGAAAAAGGAGATGCCCTGAATGCTAATGGTGAAACCGAGTCCGTGAATCGGAAAATGCTAAGTAATGTCACAGACTTGGCGGCGGCTTTGGAAAACAAAATGCTTGTTAGTGACATAGGGTCCCCGACAGTGGAAAGTGTTATGCCTGACGCGATGTAGCTGATAAAAAGCAGCGTTACTACTCCCTCAAAATTCAGTCTCCGTGACGCAACAAATGTGCTACCAAGCGGGAGTTTCAAAGTGTTCGATAACAAGATTTTTCTGAATCAAATTGAGCTCAACAATACCGCTGCAGCAACCACTTTGATGTTAACTTACGGCCAGACTTCCAACACACCAAATCAATTTGGTTTGCAAGTCAAAACCAACAGTTTCAATGCAAAGGAAAGTTCTGAAGATATGCTAATACCGTTTCAAGTTAATGGTGCTGAACCATCCAAACAAAGTCGCAAAGCTGATCATAGTGTGAATTGCAAGGAGACTGTTTTCTCTAAGAAGTGTGAAGATGGTAAGACTGAGTGGGAATTACCAAGATCTGACCCGATACTCCTTGATAGCTTGCAAAACTCAGCTGTTAGCAGTGTCGGGGTGGTTTCCGGAAAAGCGAAAGGGACTCAACTTTTTACCAGCAAAAGCAAAGTAACAGCTACTAAGGTGTCCATGAAAAATCAAGCTCGCCGCAAATCTCACTATAAGGCGCTCACACTGTCAGACTCGGAAATCCCTCATGACAAGGATATGATTTCCTTGAAGAAGAGATTTCGTGCAGATGAAAGAGATATAGCTGAGTTAAGCGAACAAAATAATAATGGACCGGCTGCAGCGAGTGACCTTATGCTCGAAGATTATATTCCAGACAAAGGAGCTGTTGGGACTGACATTTCCATTCAGCAAATTCCTGATCCGACTGTCAATGTAACAATGGCGGGTACTGCTCAGCAGGCCTGCCAAGACAAATGATTGTATTAAGCTGGAACTGCCGGGGCCTGGGTAACCCGAGTGTAGTTCCGAATCTTAAATACCTCATCCGAAGATATAAACCGGATGTTCTGTTTTTATTTGAAACAATAATTTACTCTAATAAAATTGAAAGTTTACGCTATTCTCTGGGTTTTGACTGCTGTTTTTCGATTAATCGCATTGGTAGAAGTGGTGGTATGGCTGTGTTATGGAAAGAACACAAAAAATGCTCCATTCAAAATTATTCTAATAACCACATTGACATTCTTGTTGAAGATCCCATAAAAGGAAATGGGAGACTTACTGGATTCTACGGTTTACCCGAGAGCTCTCATAGAAGGGACTCTTGGAATCTTATCCGTAATCTTTCTGATAGTTCTAATCTTCCTTGGTGCATAATTGGTGATTTTAACGACATTTTAGCATCCAATGAGAAGAAAGGCACTATTGATAGACCAAACTGGATGATTTCAGGCTTTAGACATGCTGTTCAGGATGCTGGCTTGTTTGATATTCCTTTGGAAGGTTATTGTTTCACTTGGTTCAAGAGCCTTGGCACACCCAGAGCAGTGGAGGAAAGACTAGATAGAGCTATGATAAATACTGACTGGAGCAATTTTTTTCCTAATGCGAAACTTGATTGCTTGGCAGCGGCTTCATCGGACCATTATCCGATACTGCTAAATTGTACTAATATCTCGGTTCAGCCAAGGACAGCCAGGAACTTCAAATTCGAGAATGCTTGGTTAACGGAACCGGGTTTTGTTGATTTTGTTCGGGACAAATGGCTTAACTGTGAGCATGAAGAGATTACTAAAAAGCTGGAAAATTGTGGAGTTGATATGGTGAAATGGAGTAAAAAAAATTGGTGCAGAGTTAGAAAGGAGATTGATGGAATATGCAAGAAATTGGACACAGCCAGACAACACGTTTCGGAGCGGAATCACAATTATTTCTCCGCCCTTAAGAAACGCTTGACTTCTCTGTTGGTGAAAGACGATTTATTTTGGAAGCAAAGAGCCAAAGCCCATTGGTATAAGGACGGTGATCTAAATACAAGGTTTTTTCATGTTACTGCTACTGTTAGAAAATCCATCAATACTATAAAATCTCTTACCAATGAGAATGGCGAAGTCATCCAGTCTACTGAAGGGATGTGTTATTTGGCTAATGAGTATTTCACTGACTTATTCCAAAAGAAACCAAGCTCCCGAGACCGCGTTTTACAAGCTATGGACAGTGTTATTTCGGAAGAAGATAATAATATGCTTACTGCTGGATTCTCTTTGCTTGAATTTAAAGATGCTATTTTCTCGATGCAAGCTGATAAGAGTCCAGGCCCCGACGGTTTTAATCCCGGTTTTTATCATAGCTTCTGGGACACATGTAGTAATGATATCTTTACAGCAGCATGTGAATGGCTTGAAACATGTGCTTTTCCACAAAACCTTAATAAAACCAACATCGCTCTTATTCCGAAAGGGAATATCCAAACCACCATGAAAGATTGGCGTCCGATTGCCTTGTGTAATGTTCTTTACAAAGTTATTGCAAAAGTTCTCGCTAATCGTCTCAAGAAGATCTTAAGTAAATGCATATCAGAGAATCAGTCAGCTTTTGTTCCCGAGAGATCTATACTGGACAATGTCATGGCTGCTATAGAAGTGATTCATCATATGAAGACCAAAACTAGAGGTAAAGTTGGTGAGATAGCTCTTAAGCTTGATATAAGCAAAGCTTATGACAGAATTGATTGGGATTATTTGAAGGACATTCTTATCACTATAGGTTTTTGTCAAAAATGGGTAGGTTGGATTATGCTATGTGTCGGAACGGTGGAGTACTCAGTAAGCATGAATGGTAATATGGTCGGACCGATAGTTCCCGGGCGTGGGCTGAGACAGGGAGACCCTCTATCTCCGTATTTATTTATTCTTTGTGCGGAAGGTCTTACTGCTCTTATTAGGAAAGCTGAAACCAGAGGTGATATCCATGGTGTTAAAATTTGTAGAAATGCTCCCATAATATCTCATCTATTGTTCGCCGATGATTGTTTCCTCTTCTTCAGAGCTAATATGGAAGAAACAAATGTTATGAAGGATATTCTAGCCACTTATGAGGAAGCATCCGGGCAAGCTATTAATTTCCAAAAATCTGAATTTTATTGCAGCAGAAATGTTAATCCTGATACTCGTCTTGAGTTGGCTACGTGTTTAGGGGTTCAACAGGTTCTGGGCACCGGAAACTATCTCGGTATTCCTTCTATGATTGGTAGAAGTAAAAAATCAGCGCTTAATTTTATTAAAGACAAAATTTGGAGGAAAATCAATTCTTGGGGTAGCAGAAGCTTGTCGCAAGCAGGGAGGGAAACTATGATTAAATCTGTTCTGCAATCCATTCCGACTTATATTATGAGTATTTTCCTTCTTCCTTCTTCCTTAATTGATGAGATTGAGAAGTTGTTGAACTCGTTCTGGTGGGGCCATAAAAGAGATAGAGTTAAAGGTATTCATTGGCTATCCTGGGATAGGTTATCTATGCCAAAATGTGAAGGAGGTATGGGTTTCAAGAATCTAAATGCTTTCAATCTGGCCATGTTAAGCAAGCAAGCATGGCGGCTTGCGACTAATACAGATTCTCTCGTATCCCGTCTTTACAAAGCCAGGTATTTTCCGAATAGCGATTATCTAAGCTCAAATATTGGTCATAATCCTAGCTATGTTTGGCGTAGTATCTGGAATTCAAGATTTGTGATTAAGGGAGGTTTGAAATGGAGTATAGGGTCCGGTGAGGATATTTCGGTTTGGGATGAGTATTGGCTGGCTGATGGTACTTCTCTGACCAATCCTTGGCCTAATGATTTAGTGGTGAGTAATCTTAAAGTCTCGGACTTGATGAATCCTGATGGTAAAGAGTGGAACCATAATTTGATTCAGGCGCTTGTAGGAGCAGATACAGCTCAAAAGATTCAAAATACTCCTCTTTTTGAAGCGGTCCATAATGATAAATTGTATTGGAAGCACGAATCTAATGGAAAGTTCTCAGTTCGAAGCGCTTATAGATATTGTATCAAAGATGCTATTGATACCTCCCATCTTAAAATTAATGGGTACTGGAATTTGCTTTGGAATATTAAGGTCCCTCCAAGAGTCAAGAATTTCATGTGGCGTTTGTGTAGAGATTGTGTGCCTACTAGAAGGAGATTATTGGATAAAGGTGTAAATTGTTCCCCAAATTGTTTAGCTTGTGGAGTAGGCGAAGAGAACAATTATCAACTTTTTCTCCAGTGTACTAAAAGCATCGAGTGCTGGAAAAAAGTGGGATTGTGGTCTATGTTACAGCAACTCAGTGTTAATGGCGAGTCATTTGCTTCTGTTATTTTCTCCGTTTTGCAGGTATCCAATCATGACCAAAAAGCACTTTTCTCAGTATCCTTATGGAGTATATGGAAAGGGAGAAATAATCATCTCTGGAACCAGGTGGAAGACTCTCCGATGCATATATGTCAGAGGACTTATCAGTTATTGACCGATTGGAGAGAGGCTCAACATCAGCGTCCCAACAATGGGATTATAAATTCCCCGTTAGCTGTTATCAGATGGGAAAAACCTCAGAGGGGTAGGTTCAAGTGCAATATTGATGCAGCTTTTTCTCAAAATAAGGTGGGTTTGGGTGCGTGCATTAGAGATGATACGGGTAAATTCATTGCAGCCCGGACTGAATGGTTTACGCCGTGTACCGATGTTGTTATTGGAGAAGCTCTAGGCTTTTTGAAAGCTTTAAATTGGGTCCATGATTTGGGATACGACAATATGGATTTTGAATTAGATGCCAAGCGAGTGGTGGATAGCGTGACCAATCTGAGACCAGATGACTCGGACCTTGGAGCTATCATTAGAGAATGTAACCGGTTGATGGCTCTTTTCTTTAGGAACTCCCATGTTAAGTTCGTACGAAGACAAACTAATGAGGTTGCTCATGCTCTTGCACAGGTGGCTCCATCTCTTGCTAGTTTTCATAATTTCTTTGATAGTCCAACATGTATTCAAAATATTATTATTAATGAAATGAATTAATCGTTTCCCGTCAAAAAAAAAAAAGAGTGGAATAATTGTCTTAATGTGTCATAATAGTATTTTAATTTGAAAAAAAAATAGAGAAAATTGATATCGAATGAAAAATAAATATGTGAAAGAAGTTACCTATGATTTACAGCAGTTATATAAAAACTAAGGAAAACTGTGATTTTTTGTCATGTGAAATGTACTATGATACAAATCCAACAGTTATATAAAACTGTGATTTACAGCAGTTATATTAGAATATACTTGAAAGAGTTTTGATTATTGAATGAAAACCAACTACCATTGATATAACAAAATGGAATCCTTTGTAGAACCGTAGAAGAAATATTCTATGTTCAAATATTTTAGTACCTAGAAGCACTGGATTACCATATCCATGGTTGGTGCTGCGCTAACTTTAGAACACATTTTAGTAGGGTACTATGTACAAGCATATATGTGTTTTTTTTTTGGCTAATTCTAAATATGTGTTGTAATTTTTCAATTGCTTTTTACGTAGATATAACATTAATTATTAAATATTGGCTGTAAGAGTTTGGATCATAGTGCAGCTAATATGAAAAAAATCCGTTGATCTAAATGTAAAAGGTGCTTTGTTGCCTTCGTGCTATAAAAAAATTCTTTACATTGTTACTCATTTCTCATGTTGTAATCGACAGTTCAATGCTTCTGCAGGAAATTATAATGAGTTCAGGAAAACTAGTGGCCTGTCGTAAACAGTTCAAATATTGTGAGTTTCTGCATAATATTTTAGCTTAGTTACTAATGTAAGGCTGTCCAATTTCAGGTTTATATTGAATTATTCAACTGCGTATTAAATTTAATACTATAAAAACAACATTCATTCTGTCATATATTAAATGATATTTCGTACAGGCTGCAAGTTTGAAAGAAGTGATGATATCCGTCAACCGTGTATCATGGAGCCCGGATGCGAGTTTTATTGGTAAATGTTGTGATTTTTTTCATTCTATTTTGTTGCTTGATTACAAGTTTGTAATGTAGTTCTTTCCTTTCAGGGATTGCTTTTGCCGAACATTTGGTTCATTTGTATTCGTATCAAGTTCCTAATGGCCTACAACAACAATATGAGGTATTTTCATATCAAATTTCGATATGAAACTAATACAAAAAAAATTTGCGGACAATTAATTCCTCGGTAATAACGTATTTGTTTTCGTTATTATAGATTGATGCTCATGATGGTGTGGTTAATGACGTAGCTTTTACATATTCGGAAAATCAGCTATGCATTATAACATGCGGAGATGATAAGTTAATTAAGGTGATAGAAGAGTTTCTAGTCTATGATAGATTGTATCTAGCTATTTGAGATTATAAGTGTTAATATTGGAAGAATGATACATATAGGTATGGGATTTGGATGGACATAAGATCCATTGCTTGGAAGGTCATGTAGCACCTGTTTGTTCGCTTCTACCTCGCTCGAAGGAAAATATTCAGGTTAAATACTTTTTATCACCCCTCTTCATATTGTGGATGTTGTTCATTTGATTGACATCAAATTCTTCAGTTTTTATTTTCGACTTCGATTGACGGGAAAGTTAGAGCTTGGATGTATGATGACAAGAGTTTCCATCTGGAGTACGACGCTCCCGGAAAATGTTCCACTACACTGATCTATAGTGCTGATGGAACTAGGTAGGAAGACTAGGAATAATCTAGATTATACTTTTTATTTTTTGTATCTTGGAAAGATATTAAAATGCAAAGGGATCATTAGAGAAACTTATTAAACATTTGAGTTGTAAGTGAAATCTAGATTATACTTGTCATTTTTAATAATGTGACTATGTAGTAACTTTGTTGCAAATTTTATTGTATCTTGTTTTATGAATTTGAATTTGTCTTATTTAAATTCAAAACATTTTAAATTATAATTTTATTTTTATATATAATTTATAATGTTTCAGTCATCTATTAAAATAAAAATTTGTTTAATTTGAGATAGAAACTACCTGCGGATATTTCCTACAGATTTACCTGCGAATTTTTCCTGCGGATTTATCTGTGCTCTTTCCTGCGGAATTTCCTGCCGAAAATATGACCTACGAAGGTTTTAGCTGGGGACATTTCCTGCGAAAATTTAGCTAAAATCTGCAGGTAATTCCGCAGGAAATTTGAGTATTTCCAGTAGTGGCACCTATAAGATTGATAGACTAGTTAAGGGATACTTCAATTTAGAGTTTAAAAGAAAACTATAGATCAAGAAAAATCTGGCTACCTGGGGGGAAAAATAAAATTCAACTTGTTAGGTCGGTTAAAAATATCCGATCTAAGAATAATCCTTAGGTTGGGTATAAATGGCACAAGAGACTTATGAAAACCTAAATTTATTAAGTCGGGCATGTTTTAACTGATCTAAGAAAATTTCTTAAGTCAGATCTAAACTTCTTAAGTCGACAGTTCTTAGGTCAGGCTCGGAACCCTTAAAAAGTTTTTTTCTACTAGTGCTTAGTGAACAAGTTGCCTATATTGGTAGCAACTTCTCTTTTTCTTTCATGCGGCAGAACTTATGTATGGATGTTTTGAGTAATACCATGATGTACCTTATTACTCTAGCTTATTCTAGGATGCAGCCTTGCATTCACTTGCCATGGCACGCACCATGCAACCAAATTGCCATCTTATGACATTAACTTCATATGCCTAACCCTTCAGTAGACCATATATCATCATGAGCTTATGATTCATGTAAAAGAAACAATTAGCATATCAAGATCGACGTTAAAGGGACCTTGATATGAAACTTGCGTCACCCTGTAAGCATGTCTCGAAACATCTTGATAACAACCATTTTTGCCACAGCACCACCAAACCAATGTATTTTCCTTAGCAACTTCAAATGCTTCCCCTTCTTGACATTCTAAATTTTCAATCAATGACTCAACCAATTAGCTTTCCTTTCACGTGGCCATATGTTGGTGCAAACTCCTCCAAATGCCAGCCTCCTTCGATCAAGAGCAAGAGCGAACATCCTAGATTAACCCTTACGTTGATGATTCATACGATCGTGACCTGGATCACAAGTAGATTTCCCTCAAAATCTTGCCTTCAATAGGGATTAGAACATTTGGAAATTTTACTGTTTTGAGATTTGTCAACACATGGTTTGTCCTCCCCGTGTTTTTTTCCTCCAAACTCCAATTAAGATTATTCCAACCACAAGAATGTAGTAGGAATTGATATATTCACTTGTATGCTTCATTTGCTTAAATTGAATCTCAAATGAGAAAGTTATGGCTCCTGAAAAATGATAGTAATGAACATGATTTCTTTTAGAAAAAGTCAACTCAAAGTCAAACCTCAACTTTCGTATTTCCCTGATTTTCTAGACTCACCATTGTTAATCTTGATCACACTTCATCAAATGTCAATATTATGAGCGTCAACCTTGATTTTCCAAATCCTAAAAAAGTCAACGATTGACTTTTGTCCAAATGAATTTCTTAATTGACAACCCTTAATTTCGACTTTCACCAATAATCAACCAATGAAATCTACTGAGTGGCACATGATAGACCCCATGATACCTCACAACATCTCCAGGCTATAAACTTTGATCAAAAAGTCAATTGTGTTGACTTTGGTCAAAAACCCTAATTCTGAGGACCAGATGAACTTAAAGCTTGCAACTTCAAATCAAAGACCATGAATGTGATAATTGTGAAACCCTGATCCATGGGGGAGCTTGATGAAGGTATTATGGTCTAGTGAGACCTCAACTCTTCTCTTTCACTCAGGTAAAATTCCAAGAGAAGCTCCTATCTTGTCAACTTCTTGAAGAAGCAACTATGCTATGGATGCATGCATTGAATTATGACCTATACGTAATGTGTTTAAGAATATGACTTCAACCTCTTATAGGTTAACAATGGGAGAGCAAATTTTAGGGTGCAACAACATGTTTCCAATTGATTATAAGTTTGAAATATAATCGATTGTAAGTTCAAAAAAGGAAGGAAAATATATCTAGTTGTTGCGCATCATTAAGGCGCTATCCTAATCGCTTGGGACTCTATTTTAAACTGAGCTAACCAATTACACAAATATGCTAATCAATTAGGTAAGTTAAAATTACCCCATAACAATGTTAACAACTCTCAATTCATGTGGCACAACTTCAAGATGTTTTTGAAGATATTTTTTTGGTAAAAACAATTTGAAAATATATTTTAGTGTGTGTGCGCTTTAGCCATGCACTTTTAGGATAAATCCCTTATGCTTTACAATTAGTTCGGTCATTTCTAATTTAGGAGGGCTCCTTATCACTTCAAGACTTTGTCAGATGCTTTCTCTTTTGTAGACACTTGCCTGAGTAGCTTGAGATGAGGCTTTAGTTATATTCCATTTGATTACCATTATCGGATTGTCAAGTCCATCAAACCCTAATACTTAATTTTGTATCTTTATCCTCTTAACCGTTTATGCTTGACTTGTCAGAAAACATTAGTTGTCTTCATCAAAAGTTGATGTCCTTGTTAAAAGCATATCACTTGTAAAACAAGGTTCCATATTATAGTCTCATTAGCCGGACTATAACTACTCTGCCTGAAAGACTTAGATTCTCCAGGCTAACTAAACTCTCGTCCGAGGGACTTAGTGTCTCTTTAGATGGATTTCACATTGTTATGGATAAAGAATCCTGATTTTCTAGAATAGCTAAGACCTCATGAAAGGAAGTAACAGTTCTCAGGATACTCCCACAAGCCATGATTTAATAACACTCAGTCTTCTACCCAATGCCTCGTGCTTAAGGGACTATGTAGTGTTATATTTGCAAAAGGTCTCGCCTTGGGAGATGCCTTTGGACCGCCCTAGACGAGGCGATAGTAAAGTTTTTCCCAAAGGGAGATATCACCTCGCCCCATGGTTTTCCAATCTCCTCGACGTGGGAAACATGGGATAAGACACTACTTGAATAATGAGAAAGTCAGGGTCATTAACTGACCCACATCTACCTTGGAAATATGGATTCAATGGTCCATCATTGATTGAATGGGAAGTGTCCCTTTTCAAGAAAACCCTAGGACCTAATAGGCCTTTATAAATATATCTCCCCTCAAGGGGAGAAGGGACAAATCTTAAGGAAGAAGAAAATATCATTCTTTACACCTCAAAGAGCATAACGCTTACTAAGGTAACAACACACGATTGACCGTAACCATATGTTTGCTCCCAAGCGTCACCGATCATCTGAACAACCTCTCACATAACGTGAGCAAGAATCCTAAATTGCCTAAAAACACCACCGTACAAGGCTTCTTTCTGTCGTGGGTAAGCCCTAACCACCATATCGTGTTATAAACCCACTAAGGTCTCTCAGTCTCCCTGCTCTTGTAGGGGGAACACACATCTTTAATGTTGCACCCATTGTAGAGTATAAGTTCCTTGTCAATGAGTTGTAGCGAGTGGAATAACTTGGTGTACATGATATCGTCAAAACTCCTCATATCTAGTAATACCAGACATACATAAAAGACAACAAGAACTCCCTTGATCTACTAATACATTATAGTAAAATTTAAACATGTTGGATTGGAACTCCATTGACCATTTCTTCCCCGTAAAAGGATAATGAACAATGTTTTCTTTTCGTCAGTCCTGATTCCTTCTTATCGGTCGGTGTAATCATTTAAATTAAATTCCTCTTCACTAATTTGCATGACGCTTGCTCAGGGTTTAGGAACATTTCAAACATGAAATAAGTAGCCTCCCGGGTGGTCCCACTTCATTGACCTATCACTCGGGGAAATGTAAATATAAGGGTTTTCCCAAGAGATGTAGATTCTTGAGGTGACATTCATAATAGCAGGATTTTTGTCCCATTGCTTGAACATTCCTCCGAAGATTGTGTATGCTACATCCAACTCTTGACCGTCCTCCTCTTCTGATACTCTATCCTCTTTAGAAATAACGACTCTCTGGACCCTCCTCTTGGGTGAATAGGACCTATCTCACAACTTTATTTCGTCGTAGGTTCACCATCATATACGAAACAAATGGTAGACACACCGATTGCACTTTTCCCACACGCGACACCAATGATTCGGTCAAACCTAGAGAATCTGATTAGCGGTGAACGTGTGATGACAATCGTTGATCTATTACTTCTAGAGGTGAGAGTGTACCAGCAAACAGTCTGACGATAAAGTTAATAAAGAATGTGAGTGCGTGCAAGATTTAGAATTTTAGAATAATGTGTATTTGAGTCTAAACCGTATTATAGAGTATATAATATAAGTATAAAGTTTAGAGATTTTGAAACCTTCTCTTTGGGCAATTGTTTCAAGAAACAAATATCAAATAATCTTATAAACTCTATCATTTGATAGTCTTCATGAACCAATTAACATTGATCAAACATGTCTCAACAACATATCCATTCCTTGATCTATCCTACTTC
Organism: Vicia villosa; assembly: GCF_029867415.1. NCBI lineage: Eukaryota > Viridiplantae > Streptophyta > Magnoliopsida > Fabales > Fabaceae > Vicia > Vicia villosa. Next base: position 502,274 of record NW_026705524.1, read on the forward strand.
CTTAAACTAAGGAAATCCAATTTTGAGTATATTAGACATTCGCCGAGTTCGAAGTATATACATATATTTTTATTATTATTAAAAGTTTAATTATTATAACAAAATTTTATTATTATTTGAAGATTAATTGTTATGTATTGTCGGCGTAAATTTACGTAGGTAACACATTTCAAGAATATGACTTTACACTACAAAAAACTGCTCTGCAGCGACGTGGATGTCACGTCGCAACGTTAAAAATCACGTCACAATCAAACAATAGCGACGTGTGCTGCTATGTCGCAGGAGCACGTGTGGCAACTCAGTAGCGACGTGGAAAAGACGTCAGAAGGTAGCGAATAAAGTTATATGGGGAACATCTCCCTGCACGCAGAGCAGGTGTGGCAGGTGTGGGAGACTATGATATTGACTTTTATAGCAACGTTGGTCTCACGTCGCTACTTTGAATGTTATTTTTTTAAAAAAATTAAATAACGCAGGTATAATTGTATTTTTATATAATTAATTAATTAATTTATATAATAAAATTTATATAATAAAATTTATATATAATAAAATTTATATAATAAAATTTATATATAATAAAATTTATATGATAAAATTCATAAAATATATTTATATAATAAAATTTATATAATAAAATTTTATAAAATAAATTCATATAATAAATTTTATATAATAAATTCAATTAAATAAAACTAAAAATTTAAAACTGATATTTTAATGAATTAAAATGTAGAATAAGTTACATAAATATAAATTTAAAACACATAAAATACAAAATGTTTTTAAGAGGCATCATCATCATTCGGAAAATAATTATCAGGATTAAAATCATCATCCACTCCGTCATCCTCCGGCTCTTGATCAGGAACATTACTGTAATTTCCACCACCTTGCATAAATTGTCTCATCTGCTCCTCCATCTCAGCTTGCTTCTTCAGAATGCCCTCTATCTGCCGCGCATGCTGTTGCTCCATATCAGATTGCGTCTTCCGCATCATCTCCATCTCCTGCACTTGTTGCTGCCTCAGGGCCTCATTTTCGCGTCTCGCCAATTGCCTTACTATTTCAGTTTGTTCCCGTGTCAGATTTGGTTAACGCGATCCACCCTCTCCATCCATAAATCTTTGAAACAGATTGCGATCACCAGCTCTATAGCTGGACGCCGAATTTCCAGCCCCATAAAAGCAACCATTAGGCCCTTTTTCTTTAATAACCTCACACCAAATATAGTGATCAACATCAGCGTTAAGCGGCTCCCCCTCTGCTGGCATGTATTGAGGATTATTTTCCAGAAAAATTGCAAGCAATCTATCATATTCATCTTGCACACATATTAAATAAAAAATTTTAACTTCAACGCAGTTGATCAAGACATGGACATGTGCGGATTGCATTTCTTTCTGGGTCAACCAATGCACACTCTTCTTTCCAGAAGGTCGACCTGGAAGATCGAATACTGATAAGGTGAATTGACTCCTCTGGTTGACATTTACCGGATTCCGTATGGTTTTAGGAGTTAACATCAAGTGATTGAAATAATGACTGCAAAAATGTGATGTTTCTCGATGCAAGTAATGTGCACATATATAACCTTCAACTCTTGCTTTATTCTTCACTGATCGCTTTGAATCACCCATGAACCTTTCAAATGGATACATCCACCTACATTGAACTGGTCCACCAAGAAAAACTTCATATGCAAGATGCACAGGTAAATGTTCCATGGAGTCAAAGAAACCAGGCGGAAATACTTGTTCCAACTTACAAAGAATGATTGCAATGTTTTGGTCCAACTTCATGATGTCTTCCACTTTTAAAGCTGACGCACAAATATCTCTAAAAAACTGACTAATTTTAGTTAGTGGATCAAGAACATGTTTGGGTAGCGAGCCAAATGCAATTGGTAGCAATTGTTCCATAAAAATGTGACAATCGTGAATTTTCATTCCATGCAACTTCTTAGTGTTAGGGTCAGCACACCTTGATAAATTCAGTGAATACCCATCGGGAATTCTCAAATCTTTTAGCCATCGACAAACAGATTTAGCTTCTTGGGAAGTCAGAGTGAAACAAACCTTGGGTTTTAATAACTTTCCATTCGGTAGAGGCTTCAACTCCAACTCTCTTCTGTTACACCATTGTTCCATGTCTTGTTTGGCATTCTCATTATCTTTTGTTTTGCCTTTCACATCCATCATTGTGTTAAATACATTATCAAAAAAATTCTTCTCAATATGCATAACATCTAGATTATGGCGCAACAAGTTATCTTTCCAATACGGGAGGTCCCAAAATATACTTCTTTTTGTCCAATTGTGCGTGACTCAGTATCCTTCAATTCGGCATGCTTTGCCAGTATCTGTAAATTTCGGTAGCTCACTAACTTGTTCCCATATAGCTCATGGTGGCAATCGAGGCGGAGGTAAATCTTTCACTGGTACATCTTTTTTAAAGTTTGTCATGTTTCTTCTATAAGAGTGATTTTGTGGTAGGAATCTGCGGTGACAGTCAAACCACGAGTTTTTCCCACCTTCAGCCAACGTGAATCCTTTGTTGTTTCCCATGCAATGCGGACAACCCATTTTGCCATGCGTACCCCAACCAGACAACCTATCAGTTTTTTTCTAATAGTTTTAAAAATATTAATAAAAAATATATTTAATTTTTGTTTTTATTTTATTTACTATATTCTGTTTTATTTTTTAAGTTTTTATAAATAATTATTTAATTTATAAAATAACCTAATTAAAAAATAACCTAATAAATCTATTAAAAAATATACCTAATAAATCTATTAAAAAACTTATCTCTTTAAAATCTATACAAAAATAACCTAATAAATCTATTAAAAATATACTACATTAGAAAAAAATAACTTACCTCTTCTTCAATCTACTCCTCCCTTTTCAATCTACTCCACCTTCTTCAATCTACTAAATCTATACAAAAAAATCAAAAATTAAAAACAGAATATAGAATGAAATTATAAGAAAATAATGATGTAACCTTAATTACCTTTGATATAAAAAAAATATTTGGGATTGAATTGGTACTTCAATTGAATTTGGGAGAGAAGAGTTGGATTTGGGAGAGAAGGGTTGTGGTTCTGGTTTGGTTTTGCAGAGGAAAACGAAAATGAACTGTGTTCTTGTATGGTGGTGGAGTGAAGTGAATTGGGTACATAAATACACAATGTAGCGACGTGAGAATCACATCTCTATTTGCCACGTGAGAAACACGTCACAACATGACAACGGTAACATTAATTAATGTCTCTGCCTGCAAAGCTGTCACTATGTCACTTCAGTAGAACGTTGTGTTTGGTTTCTAAATGTTGCGACGTGTTTACAACCAAAGTTTTAAAAATTTGAATTTTCCCCATGTAAATGTTATAGCTTTTAATGAATTAATTTATAAATTTAATGTAGCGACGTGTATCCCACGTCGCAACCTTTTTTCACATAACCTAATGCCTGACTTCTGATTACTTTATGGCTATAAAGTTATTTAATATTTAAAAACACCTTGCGAAGTGTTTTTCACGTCGCAACGGGAAATTTTGAGCCACGTGTTTTCCACGTCGCTAATATATGTCGCTGGGGAGAAGATTTCTTGTAGGGTTAGAAATAGTTAAAATAAGAATCAAATATTTCTTAAGATCTAACGGTAGGAGTGCTAGTATAAAAATACTTTACACCATATATATCAATTAAACCATATTATTTAATTCTACTTATGATTAATATAATATTATATTTAAAAGAAAAAAAGCAAGGCATCATCTTTTATTTTTCTATCTTTCAATTCTGGCACAAATATTCTCAGCTGAAGTTGCAAGTTAAAAATAGAATCAAACCAAAAGAGATATCACACAAGCTGTCTTCAATACATTTCCTGTTAATTACACCACAATTTGAATCCTCTTGTCCCTTGATTGATGAACACTGAAGCTTAATCAAAAGCAAAATTGATTAACTCAACAATCTTTTATGGTAGCTTCCCAAGTATTAAAGGCATAGATAGATGACGACAAGATTTATATTCCAAGAACTTAATTATGGATAAAGAAAGGAAGTTGATTCATCTCAACTTTATTCCTTTTTAAGTATTATATTTACACCTATCACATTCCATTAAAAAACACAACTTCACTATCACTATCATCTCAATCCCACACCTTTTAACTCTCACTTTCATTTTTGTTTTGTTGCTCACAATGACTAGCATAGGCAAGTTGGGTGCCATGCAACAACTGATGAAAGGTGGGAAAATGATGCCAGCAAATGTAATATCTGATGATAGTATTTTGGTGAAGAAAATAGTTTCAGATCATAATCCTGAGGGACTTGATTATGATGTTAAGCCACTTCTACATATTGTTGAAGATATCCTTAGACGTTCAACCCTCACCAGTTCTGAACATGCTTCGGTGGTATATGATTATAATGTCTAAAATATTTTAGTTACTTCAATTTCAAGTAAACTAAGTTTTCTTATTTCATGTGACTAACTTGTAGTTTCTTTCAGGGTGAACTTTCAACTGTTGATCATGTCGAAGACAGAAATAACCTTCCTGCTTACACAAACATGCTCGAGGCTTTGTCTGTTAAGATTGATCGAATTTCTTGCGAGGTGATAAAAAATTTACCTAACATATTGAGTTCTTAATTTTGGTGCTGGAACATCATTTGCATGCATGTTTAAATAGTCTTTTGATCCCTGTAAGTTAGCGTGTTTTTAGTTTTCGTTCCTGTATCTTTTTTTCTTCGATAAAGTCCTTAAATATTGAATTTCTTTTGGATTTAGTCCCTAAAACTCAAATCCGCAGGAAAATCTGCAGGTTTCCTGCGAACACGCCAACTTTCAAGAACAAATGACTATTTAAGTTTTTTTTTTTCATGAATATAACAAATTAACAGTACAAATGCAACATGAAATTTCAGATATCCTACAAGATTCTTTCTGGTGTAGATGCACACTCTACAACAGTTTCGATATTTGAGATGCTAACAATCTACAAATGGGATGTAAAGTTAGTCCTGGCCTTAGCTGCATTTGCTCTGAACTATGGTGAATTCTGGCTTCTAGCTCATATTCACGACACAAACCAACTCGCAAAATCAATGGCGATTCTCAAGCAGTTACCTGGTATCATGCAGCATTCGACCTCGCTAAAACCACGATTCGATACACTTAACGATCTAGTAAATGTCATATTGGAGGTTACCAAGTGTGTCATAGAGTTCAATGAACTTCCAGTTCAGTACATTTCACAAGATGTACCAGCCTACAGCACTGCCTCTAAGCATATCCCAGTTGCTGCATATTGGTGTATTAGAAGTATTGTGGCTTGTGCTGCTCAGATTACAAGCCTCACTACACTTGGTTATGAGTATGTTTTTCCAGTAATTTCTCATGATTTTTGAAAATTTACAAGCACAGACAAATGATATAGAAACATTTTTTTTTTCAGAATCTTCACCTCTAATGATGCTTGGGAGCTTTCTACATTGGCTTTCAAGCTCAAAAGTATAGTGGACCATCTCAAAAATGAACTTGCTATCTGCCACAAACACATTGGTAAGCCACTTAAGTATTATATTGAAATGGAGACATACATAATCTACAAGTCGTGCGCGCGCATATATAAATAAATATTATTGAAGATAAATTAAAATATGACGCCAGAAATCATACATAGATGTTCAACATAACTTAAGATGGTTATTTAATGTAGGGGACATAATGGATGCTGAAGCTTATAGAATGCTACGCGAATTATTTTCAAGACCACACAATGACAACATGAAGATCATCAAGGCTTTAATTTATTCACATGAAGACAATTTACCTCTATACGACGGTGTTTCGAAGAAAAGGGTTTGATTTTCTAACACTAACATATATATATGATAGATACATTAACTATAATTAGAAGCTGACGATGATACTAATACTAATATGATTGATTAATGCAAAAACAAAACAGGCTAGCCTTGAGGCACTTAGGAGGAAGAATGTGCTACTTCTGTTTTCAGGGCTGGAGTTTTCAACGGACGAGCTTCTAATACTCGAACAGATCTACAACGAATCGAAGGCGCACACAAAGAGACAGGACAATAGATATGAGTTAGTTTGGATCCCAATTGTGGACCAAACATCTGAGTGGACAGACCAAAAGCAAATTCAGTTTGAGAATCTGAGAGATAGTATGACATGGTACTCAGTGTATGATCCTTCATCGATAAGCAAGGCGGTTGTTTGGTTCATTCAGAGTGAATGGAAATACAAAAATAAGCCAATTCTTGTGGTTTTGGATGCTCAAGGTAGGGTTGCTTGCCCTAATGCTATTCACATGATGTGGATTTGGGGAAGTGCTGCTTTTCCTTTTACAAGTTCTAAAGAAGAAAATCTTTGGAAGGATGAGACTTGGAGACTTGAACTTCTTGTGGATGGCATTGACTCTGAAATATTGAACTGGGTAAGCTTATATTCTATCAATATAAAAATCTCTTTCTATTCCTTTTTGGTACACTCATACTAACGGTTGGTGAAGGCTTGAGACCTGAGAGTGTGTTTCTCTCAAGTTCTCAGGTTCGAATTCTGTAAGGTGCTAATAATTCCTCTAAAGGGCAAGCCCCTATTACAGATACTATTTTAAAACTAATCAATTTTGAAATTTATGATTGGACAGATTAAGGAAGGAAAATACATTTTCTTGTATGGAGGAGATGATCCCGAATGGGTGAGGAGATTTGTGAAAGAGGCCCGAAAAGTAGCACAGGCGACACAAACACCGTTAGAGATGGTATACGTAGGACAAAGCAACAAGCGAGATCAAGTACAACGAGTATTCGACATGATAATGCGCGAAAAGCTCTACACTCACAGCTGGTCAGAACAAAGCATGATATGGTTCTTCTGGACACGTCTCCAAAGCATGCTGTTCTCAAAAATCCAACTGAAACAAGTTGATGACAACGACATCGTGATGCAGGAAATCAAAAAGCTCCTTAGCTACGACAAACAAGGCGGATGGATTGTTCTTGCAAAGGGATCGCGAATTGTGGTGAATGGACATGCTGCAACTGGTTTACAAGCTTTGGCTGAGTATGATCTTATGTGGAAAGAACAAGCTGCAAATGATGGGTTTGAAACAGCTTATAAGGATCACTATGGGAAGCTTCACTCAGTTGCTAACCCTTGTTGTAGATTTGAGTTTTCACATTCAATGGGAAGGATACCGGATAGACTCACGTGCCCGGAGTGTCGCCGCAATATGCATGTGCTTACTACATTTCAGTGCTGCCATGATGATAATGTTGAGGAGGATTTTTTTGTTAGCAGTGTTTCTCCTCCTACTACTATTTAAACCATCATTTGATGTTTTATTCATTCTGTTGCTTATGGTTCTATGTAGTTTGTTGCATAGTCCTCAATGTTTGTGTGTTTGTTTTAATCATGGATTGATGTAATAAATTTGTCTTTCTGTTGTAATAAAATTTCTGGCTATTAAGCTTTGTGAACTTTGAAAGACCAAAGTTTGGTTTGTTTGAATAATTTAATATATAGAATAATGTTTAACAATAAGCTCTTTAAGCACACATATTTGATAATGATTAAACAGATTAGCATATGAGGCTGGCTTATTAGGTTTCCCATTTTGATCTATCGACCTAACCCAAGCTTCAAACAAATTCATGCAAGCGAACATGTTAAGAAGCGCCCAAAAGGGGTTAGAGAGTTTGAGGAGGAACGTGAAGTGGCCATAATTTCACTTCTTGTGTCACATCATTGACTTGATAATCAGCTTAATGCTTGGGGGTGGACAGAAACCCGCAAACCGGAGTAATCCGCTTAAACCGCATGAATTTTTCACCAAACAGGCAGGCTGGGCTGGTTTGCGGGTGAGAAAATTTTCAAAATCAGTTTCAAACGAGTTCAAATAGGCGGGTGCAGGTCCAATATTTCAGCCCAGGGTACCCACACCGACCCGTCTCTTAATAGTTAACAAGTTTTTTCTTGGGTTAATATCTATTTTCACCTCTTTCATATGGGGTTGGTTTGAAAAAAACCCCTGCCAAAAAAAATTGCAAGAATTTCCCTAACAATAGAAGATTCTCTCGTTTTAAACCTTGTAAAACTTTTATTTTTAAAACCAACCTTGCCACTTGAAGGACTCTATCATTTTGAACCCTGTAAATTATTTTTTTTAGTAAATGAAACCTTGCCCATCATATTCCAGATGGTTTAAAATGACATAATCTACAAGATTATAGAGTTTAAAATGACTGAATCTTCAAGTGGCAAGGTTGGTTTTAAAAACAAAAATTTTACAAGGTTTAAAATGAGAGAATCTTCAAATGTTAGGGGAATTCTTGCAACTTTTTTTGGCAGGGGGTTTTTCAAACCAACCCCATATGGCAGAGGTGAAAATAGGTATTAACCCTTTTTTCTTTAAGTCATAAATGCATTCTATCTTAATAGTTTAACAGTTTCTCTTGTTTTTTTTACAGCTAACTTGTTTTTTTGATAAACCAAAATATATATAAAAGGAAAAAAGATTACAAAGACACAAGAGGGGGACCAAGTCAAGACCTCTTAGGAGCAAATCCTAATTCTAGGGGTACTCGACTTGTCTAACAAGTAATCAGAGTAAATATCAGTGTGAACAAAAATAAAACCAAGAGAAGCTTTTGCTAGCAAAACCAATATTCGCCAAGATGTCCGCACAAAAATTGGCCTCTCTAAAAATGTAAGATATCAAAAACTCAATTTTTAGAGTATACACCGAACACGTAAGCCAACGAGACTTGAGAACCCAAGGCACACGACGAACGTTTGCAAAAGCCTTCACAACCAACTTACAGTCCGTTTCAATCCAAAGTCTAGACCAATTCTCATGGATAGCTTTCTCAATTGCAATAATAACCGCCATGAACTCGGCTACCACCGGCGAGCCCGGGCCAATATACGCAGCAAAACTGGCAATATGATTGGCTTCATCATCTCTAAAAATACCACCGCAGGCAGCAATCAAAGGACAGCCCGAAACAACTCCATCAGTGTTACACTTAACCCAACCACGAGAAGGCGGGCACCATAAAACTTCCAAACAGATCAAAGGATTCCTGGGGTTAATAGAAATATCAAAAGCCTTGAGCAAAGAGAAGCTTTGAATGGAGTTATTAGCTTTTCTTTTGGTTAAGGACCCAACTAAATCCGCCTTCGCCGCAATACTTGAAGCACAAGATTTCCAGTGGGTGCTTTGGTTATCAAACCTTCTTTTGTTCCTAGCCTGCCATATTTGATATAAAGTGATATTCAAGGAAACCTTAACCACAACAAGGGCTTGAGGATTCCACAGCTGGCCCAAGACAGAGAAACAGTCCTCAAGGCTCCTAATTTTGTCTTGTAAATTGAGCTTCTCACCCAGCCAGTTCCATAAGTTCTTTGCAAAACTACAATCAAAGAACAAATGCTTAGAAGTTTCTACCTCACTATTACATAGTGTAACACCCTTCTAATACCCCGCATAAATATTAAACAATAATCAGAGTAAAACATGAAAAGGGCATTACAACTTCCATATAATTAAAATAATACGCATGCCATGCTATAAAAAGGAACGTTAAACCCAAATATCATTCAGATCGTCATGTCAACACAGCGGAATTATATTTAACATCTGAACAATGCAACATCCAAAGTCATAGACTTAAAACACCACCATAAATAAAATACTGAAATAAAAAGAGTTCCACAAATAACCCTAAACAACGCCCCCAGTGTTACACGACCAGAGCATGACACAGACCCAACTGACTCTAACGAACTACTTGACGAGCTAATCCTCACCAAGTACAAGAGCTACTCCTCAATCTGAAAAATAACAACAGTAAGGGTGAGTCTCATTCACATTTAACTAATGTTATAAGATATAGATAATAAAATATCATTTCACATGCCATTCACCCAATCACAGTTACGATCAGATTCAAATCATACAATCAGTAAGCAAACAACCAAATCAACACATATTATAACATTGGACAATCTTCCATTCATGTTATAATAGCACAAACAGCCTAATGCAATGCAACTACATGCATGTGGTACCAAAATCTGGGATAACCCCAACTCACCGATCCACCATCGTCAAGGATACGGTAACACCCACTCACTAATTCCACACAATGGGAATTAGCTACCACTGATCCACCATCGTCAAGGACCAGTCACATAATGATTATGAATGCATACATCAACCATAACATGCTCATCACCCACATAAATCGACCAAATGTCATAATCATCAATTACCATAATAAATGGCCACACACAATCATACTATTCCTCAATCATAGTAAAACACATATTTCACACCAACAATACATGTATAACAAACACCGGGTACAACCACAACATCATACAGGTAAAACATTCATTAGTGTACCTATAAGCATAAACCACCACAACCAAATAAGACCGAGTGTTTTAAAAAATAATTCAAGCCACAACTCAAAACACCATTTGATTACATAAATTATTTGATTAGCTTCACTGTACTCGAAACGGCACCAAAATCCGGCTTACGGTTTAAAAGTTACACATTTTTAAACTTTTCAAAATGGCCTGTCACCAACAGCACGCGGCGCCAACCTTGGTTCGCGGCGCGAACTGAGCGAGTCAAAAATCCCCAACATTCTGCCAAGCACTTCGCGGCGCAAACATGTGTTCGCGGCGCGAAACGAGAAAAGAAGTACGCCTTCGCGGCGCGGCCATATGCTCGCGGTGCGTACTGAACACAACAAAACTTCTTGGCTTTCTGCCAAGCAGTTCGCGACGCCAACCCCTGGACGCGGCGCGAACTGGCGATTTCCAGAACTTCCAATCGCAGAAAACAGCCTGCGATTTTGCCCTTCCTTCACCAAGTCATCACCAAACCAATCCCATTCCAACCAGATTTCGCATACAGTGAAACAAACACATATTATAACACATCATAATACATCTAAATCATCCAATTAACACCATACATGATCAATACAATCATTATAAATCAATTCTCCAAAAAACCTAACATTTCTACAACCTAAGCATAACCCAATTGATACGAATAACACGATCAAATTCTATCATACTACCTATAACCCCATAATAGAAGATAAACGGAAGAGTCCCCCCTTACCTGAAGGTTGATTCTTCGCTCTCCCTCTTGTCGCACTTCTCCGCTCCTCTTCTCTTTTCACGTTCAGACTCTTTTCCCAAAATGCTGTAACCCTCTCTATTCCACAACTCCTTCTATTTTATTAAAATTGAAATAAAATTGTTTTAATCAGTAATAGGGCCTACCAATGCACCCCCTTCCTTACTAACCACAACTCAAGCCCAATTGCTTAATTCCTCATAATCTTCCATAATTCCAAATAATTCCCCATAATTCAATTAAACTAATTAAATTAAATTATGAAAATAAATGGAGTGTTACAACTCTCCCCCACTAAATAATTTTCGTCCTCGAAAATATACCTTAGGCAAATAACTCTGGATAGGAATCCTTCATCTGACTTTCCAGTTCCCAAGTCACATTCCCACCTGCTGGTCCTCCCCAAGCTACTTTGACCAGTGCTATCTCTTTGCCACGCAATTGTTTCAGCCTTCGATCTTCAATCCTCATAGGCAAGGCTTCAACTGTCATGTTATCCTTCACCTGTACATCATCGACTTGGATCACATGAGATGGATCAGCAATGTATTTCCTCAACTGCGACACATGGAATACATCATGCAGATTCGCAAGTGTCGGTGGCAACGCAATACGATACGCCACTTCCCCAACCCTCTCCGAAATCTGAAACGGACCAATGAAACGCGGAGCCAACTTACTTGACTTTAGTGCTCTACCAACACCAGTTGTAGGAGTCACCCTCAAGAACACATGATCTCCTTCTTGAAATTCAAGTGTCCTTCTTCTTTTATCATGATAACTCTTCTGACGACTCTGAGAAGTCTTCATCTTCTCCTTAATCATCTTAATCTTTTCTGTTGTCTCCTGAACAATTTCCGGCCCCATCGCAGCACTTTCGCCAGATTCATACCAACATAAAGGCGTCCTACACCTCCGACCATACAAAGCTTCAAACGGAGCCATACCAATACTCGAGTGAAAACTATTATTGTAAGTAAATTCGATCAAGGGTAGATAACTATCCCAATCACCGCCTTTTTCCAACACACAAGCACGCAACAATTCTTCTAGTGATTGAATAGTTCTTTCCGTCTGTCCATCCGTCTGCGGATGATAAGAAGAACTCAATCTCAGCTTAGTACCCAGAGCCTTATGCAAACCTTCCCAAAATCTGGATGTAAACCTTGGATCTCTATCTGACACGATACTCGTAGGAATACCATGTAAACTCACTATCTTCTCAATATATAATTGAGCCAGCTTCTCCATCGGGTAATCCATTCTCATTGGTATAAAGTGAGCAGACCTTGTCAACCTATCCATAATAACCCAAATCGCTTCACAATTCTTCACCGTCCTTGGCAAACCCGAAACAAAATCCATAGATATACTATCCCACTTCCATTCTGGAATAAATAACGGTTGCATAGCTCCATACGGTTTCTGATGCTCAATCTTCGACTTCTGGCAAGTCAAACAACCATAGACAAATTCAGCTATCTCCTTTTTCATTCCAGACCACCAAAACAGCTTCTTTAAGTCATGACACATCTTGGTAGCACCAGGATGAATACTCAATCCGCTACGATGTCCTTCCTCAAGAATGCTTCTCCTCAATTCGGCAACATCAGGAACACAAACACGATTACCAAACCTCATTATACCATTCTCGTCGATTTTGAATTCACCTCCTTTATCTTGGTTAATCAAAGTCAACTTATCGATTAACTCAACATCAGTCTTCTGACCCTCTCTGATCTCTTCAAGGATACCACTAGTCAGCTTCAGCATACCCAATTTAACACTGGTAGGAGTGTCTTCACATACTAAACTCAAATCTCGGAATTGCTCAATTAAATCCAATTCTCTCACCATAAGCATAGACATATGCAAGGACTTCCTACTCAATGCATCGGCAACAACATTTGCTTTACCCGGATGATAATTCAGTTCAAAATCATAATCCTTGAGAAATTCTAACTATCTTCTTTGTCTCATATTCAGCTCTTTTTGGTCGAAGAGATGCTTCAAACTCTTGTGATCACTAAATACTTCAAACCTTGAACCATATAGATAATGCCTCCACAATATCAACACAAATACCACTGCTGCCAACTCTAAGTCATGAGTCGGATAGTTTCTCTCATGCACTTTGAGTTGTCTCGACGCATAAGCGACTACCCGTTGATTCTGCATTAGTACACCTCCTAATCCCATCAATGAAGCATCACAATAAACAACAAAAGATTCCGCCGGATTCGGCAAAATCAAGATCGGCGCACTAGTCAACCTCTTCTTCAACTCTTGGAATCCTTCTTCACATTTCGAATCCCAGACGAAAGCTTGACCCTTCCTAGTCAACTTAGTTAACGGCAACGCTAACTTTGAAAAACCTTCAATGAACTTTCTATAGTAACCCGCAAGACCAACGAAACTACGGATTTCGGAAATTGACTTCGGAGCTTCCCACTGAGACACTACTTCTACTTTCGTTGGGTCAACGGCAATACCTGATAACACGATTTTATATCGTATATTTAGCTTGAAATCCGTAGATATTTATAGCATTTTCCGTTTATTATGTTGATTTATTATGATATTACGCGAGTTTTTGCTTTGTTTCAGGTTTTGCGCTCTTATTATGACTATTTGTGAAAAGGAGAGGAAATGGAGCTAAAACGACCACTATTTATGCCTAAAAGATGAAAAATGGGTGCTGAAGTAAAAAGGGAGTGCAAATAAGGCCCAAATATGCTAAAGAAGACCCAAAGGCCCAAAAGAGACGAACCAGCCCACTGAAGATCAAATGTGCGTGGCCCAAACCACACAAGCAAGTGGAGACGCACGTCTCCAACGTCTCTATGCCACATCAGCAAAAGGGAGACGCACGTCTCCATTCCCCTACATTTTCTCCACTTGAGACGCACGTCTCAAGTCATTCAAAGGCACTTCCTGAAGAAGCGGAGACGCACGTCTCCAAGCCCAATCTGAAAAGCTCCCTCTTTTCACGCAACGTCACAGCAAAAACTCCCCTATAAATAGAACTTGCTACCTCAGTTCTAAATGTCCGATTTCCTGCTAACGAAGTGCTGCCGAAATTGTACCGTGCTTTATATTTTCTGCCTTCTTTCAATTCAAACAGTTATTTTCTCACAACGATTTCTACACCGGAAATTGTTGTGAACCTTTTATAAATCTAGCCTTACGTTAGATTTATCACTTTTATTTTCCTTGTTTTATTTTCCGTCCATTTAAATTCCGAAGAACGATCCAGCCAACCTGTGGTGGAAGTTCAGTACTCGAAGATTCAATTGCAATTTATTTAATTCAGGTTTAATATTTACCGCCTTTATTTATATATTTATTTGCATGATATATTATATGCCAATTAACATGCCTTTTATTATAAACCAAATTAATTCATGCATGCTTAACCGTATTAATATGTCTGGCTAAATTACTAGGGTATCGGTATGTAAAGTAAGTTAACTGTGGGATCCGAAATAAATTGGCTTAATTATGTTTTGTTAACTATCACCTGTTTTTGGTTTGTATGTCTAATTTAATTAGTAAGTCTTAAGAACAATAGAGCGAAAGTTTGAGGTCTTAAGACGGTCAAAGGTTAAAATCAATAGAGCGAAAGTTTGAGATCTTTAACTGGATAGTAGACATAGGACATTAGTTTTAAGGATGGCGAAAGCGTATTAAAACTAATTGGGACTTATTTATTTTCAAAAATTGTTTTTACACCCGAGCGGGATGGCGAAAGCGTACGCTAGGGATATTAGCATGTTCCGAGTCAACAGAGCGAAAGTTTGAGATTAGGAGATTTAAATAGATAACAACTTCATAAAACAGGCATTTTATTAATTACGTTGTTTCCAAAAAGCTTTTCTAAAATCTAATGGGATGGCGAAAGCGTACATTAGGATTAGGATAGTAATCTAAATCAACAGAGCGAACGTTTGAGACGAGGATTTTTAACCAATTGAATTAGTAAAGATTTTTAATTAAATTATGCAAAAGCCAATGGACCTCCGGATCACCTTAAGTTAAACGAAATACATACTGATATCTGTCTTCTATTATATTTCTTATTATTCACAATCACTCTCCCTTAGGAACAATCAAAATATTAGTAGCCTTAGCTTTACATAGTAACCTTAGATAACGGTAGATCGATTCATAGTCCCTGTGGATTCGATATCTTTTAAAACTACACGACACGACTGTGCACTTGCAGTCATCAGATTAATAGACACGTAAAGTCGCGATCAAGTTTTTGGCGCCGTTGCTGGGGACTATTTAAGTCGATATCTTAACTCACTGTTACACCGTAGAGACTAGGGCAATTCTTTCCTTTCTTTTTGAACGATTGTATGCTAAATACTTGTTCACAAGGAGGAGACTTAATACAACGAATTAACGAGATCGAAAGTTTCATTAACGTCAAACGTCGAGCTCGCAATCTTCCCGAAGTAGCACCAATTCCGATTAATCAGGAATTGACTTTTACTGATCAAATCAACCAAATCACCCCAAAGTTACAGATGGCTGCTCTCCGTCCTCTTAGAGACTATGCCGCTCCTTCGCGCGCTGAACCGCACTCAAGTATCGCACCACATGCGATTGAGGCGAACAATTTCGAGTTGAAACCTTCGTTGGTCCAAGCTGTTCAACAGAATCAATTCTCTGGAAGCCCTGCAGACGACCCCAACCTTCATTTATCTGTGTTCGTGCAATATGCCGACACTGTCAAAGCTAACAACGTTAGTTCCGAAGCTATTCGATTACGTCTCTTTCCTTTCTCCTTGAGAGATAGAGCTAGAGCGTGGCTTCAATCCCTGCCTTCTAATTTCATAACTACATGGGACGAATTGAAGAGAGTATTCTTAGTGAGATACTTCCCGCCTAGCAAAACTGCTATGCTAAGAGGTCAAATCAACGGATTAACCCAGAAAGATAACGAATCACTCTTCGAAGCTTGGGAACGTTACAAGGACATGCTTAGACTATGCCCTCATCATGGACTCGAACCATGGCTGATCATCCATACTTTCTATGGTGGTCTCCTATATAACACTAAAATGACTATAGATGCCGCTGCTGGCGGAGCACTAATGGACAAACCCCATGATGAAGCATACAACCTCATAGAGAACATGGCACAAAACCATTACCAATGGGGTGGAGAACGAGCCGCTCTAGAGAAAGCCCAAACCAAAGGAGGAATGTACGAAGTAAGTGGTATAGACCGCGTTAACGCTAAAGTAGACGCTTTAACTTAAACGATCGAGAACTTAACCATCACTCCTTCAGCCACCGTTGCTGCTGTAACACCTAACTGCGAGATTTGTGGATTGACTGGACATGTAGTTGCCGAATGTCAACTCTTGACTGGAGTTCCATCTGATCAAGTAAACTATGCTCAAGGAAACCCTTACTCTAACACGTACAACCCTGGATGGAAAAACCACCCGACTTTTCTTATAAAAACAACAACGCGTTGTACGCGCCTGGACAAGCACCTGTTGTACCACCTGGCTACCAAAAAGCGCCTGTAGCTGCTCAAAACACCCCTAGGAAGTCGAATTTAGAAATCATGATGGAGAACTTTATAGCTTCCCAACAACAAACCAATAAGGACTTCCTGAATCAAAACATCCACAATTAGGGGTGTGCATGGTTGGTTATTTTCAAAAACCAAACCATAACCATTTTAAAACCATTTAAATGGTTTGGATTTATAACCATAACCATATTTTAATCAAAACTGGTTATAAAACCGGTTATAAATTTGGTTATGGTTATATAACCGGTTTTTTAAAAAAATCCAGTTTTAAAAATTATTTTTTTCGAAAATATTTTTTTTCAAAAAAAAATTTAATATTTTGAGAATTAAAATATTTGGATTTGGATAATAACCGGATTATAACCGAATCCAAAATAATTTAACCGGTTAATAACCATTTAATTATATCCGGATTATACGAATGGATAACCAAACCATTAATAACTAAACCGGTTAATAACCATTCAATTATATCCGGATATTTAAAAGTGGTTTAGGTTTGGTTATGGATTTGGACATCAAAACCGGATATTTTGCACACCCCTATCCACAATAGCGAGCAACTAAAACAAATATCGAACAAAGTAGATGCCTTAGCTACGCATAACAAAATGTTAGAAACTCAAATTTCACAAGTAGCTCAACAACAAGCACCTACTGCTGCCCCTGCTGGCACGTTTCCTGCTCAACCACAACCTAATCCTAAAGGACATGCGAACGCGATAACACTACGAAGTGGAACGAATTACGATGGACCCATTGATCCTAGAACTCAAAACGCACCTATGTCCCAACAAGAGCCAAAGGAAACCCAAAAGACATCAACCGATGATCAGACTGCTAAGACCAATGAGAACAACAACGAAGTGGAACCTGAAAAAGAAAAACCTTACGTTCCACCACCACCTTATAAGCCCCCAATTCCTTACCCTCAGAGATTAGCGAAATCAAAAACCGAAGCGCAATTTAAAAGATTTGTAGAACTTCTGAAACAATTAAACATAACCATACCGTTCACAGAAGCCATAACCGAAATGCCTTCGTACGCTAAATTCCTAAAAGAAATCCTATCAAACAAAAAGAAACTCGAGGATAACGAAACTGTAACGCTTACCGCTGAATGTAGCGCTATCATCCAGAATAACATGCCTCCAAAACTGAAAGATCCTGGTAGTTTCTCTATACCCTGCGTAATAGGAAAAACCATCATAGAGAAATCCCTGTACGATTTAGGAGCCAGTGTTAGTTTGATGCCTCTTTCAACCTGTAAGAAACTAAATCTGGGTGAGCTTAAGGCAACGAGAATGTCTCTTCAACTAGCTGACCGTTCAGTCAAATACCCTGTAGGAATGTTAGAAAATATCCCTGTTCGTGTAGGTCAATTCTACATCCCAACTGACTTCATCATTATGGATATCCAATAAGATTCTAACATCCCGATCATATTAGGAAGACCATTCTTAGCAACCGCTGGTGCAATTATAGATGTCAAGCGAGGAAAGCTTACTTTCGAAGTAGGAGAAGAGAAAATAGAATTTATTCTTTCCCAAATCCTAAAAGCACCCTCTATAATTGACACATGCTGCTCTGCCGACATAATCGACGAGTGTGTTAATGAAATAAAGTCCGAACCAAATAAGGAAACCGAGATCCTAAAAATTCCTATACCGCCAATCTTTGAAGATGACAACTGGCGTGGGGAATATCAAGATGACCACCTGAGTGAATGTTTGGCTTTAACTCCTGATCCTATACCTGGACCTAAGAAACCTGCTATAGAACTGAAAACACTGCCTACCGATCTTAGATACGAATTTCTAGACGAAGAACTAAACCGACCAGTTATAGTTAACGCTGATTTAGGACAAACCGAGACTGAAAAATTACTTACCGTCCTAAGAAAATACCCAACCGCTTTAGGATATAACATATCAGATCTGAAAGGAATAAGTCCTTCCCTCTGTATGCACCGCATTATGCTCGAAGACGATTGTAAAACCTCTAGAGAACATCAAAGGCGAATAAATCCTATTATGAGCGATGTGGTTAAAAAGGAAATCCAAAAACTGCTAGAAGCCAGAATAATATATCCAATATCCGATAGCAAATGGGTTAGTCCTGTTCATGTCGTACCAAAGAAAGGAGGAGTTACTGTAATCACTAACGCAAAAGGCGAATCTGTAGCGCAACGTACCCAAACTGGATAGAGAATGTGCATCGACTATAGGAAGCTAAACAAAGCCACCAGAAAAGACCATTTCCCTTTACCTTTCATAGATCAAATGCTCGAACGCCAAGCTAAACACTCACATTTCTGTTATCTGGATGGATACTCCGGATTTTTCCAAATTCCTATCCACCCTGACGACCAAGAGAAGACCACGTTTACCTGTCCTTATGGGACATTCGCTTATACACGAATGCCTTTTGGACTTTGCAATGCACCCGCGACCTTCCAAAGTTGCATGATGGCAATATTTGCCGACTTCCTAGATGGAATAATGGAGGTCTTTATGGACGACTTCTCGGTCTGTGGAGGAAGTTTTGAAAAATGCTTAGAGAACCTTGAATTGGTACTTAAACGATGCGTAAGCGTAAACCTAGTCCTTAATTAGGAAAAGTGCCACTTCATGGTTCGACAAGGAATTGTACTTGGACACATCGTATCTGATAGAGGGATCGAAGTAGATAAAGCCAAAATCGAAATTATCGAAAACCTTCAACCTCCCAAAACTGTTTGAGAAATAAGAAGTTTTCTAGGACACGCTGGTTTTTACCGACGTTTCATTAAGGATTTCTCTAAAATAACCAAACCCTTAACTGAATTACTAATGAAAGACGCCGAATTCATTTTTACCGATAAATGCACTGAAGCATTTCATACGCTTAAACGAGCATTAATCTCTGCGCCAATTATGCAACCTCCCGACTGGAATGAGCCTTTCGAAATAATGTGCGACGCAAGTGATTATGCTGTAGGAGCCGTTCTAGGGCAAAGAAAGGATAAGAAACTACACGTCATATACTATGCGAGTAGAACCCTAGACGAAGCTCAAATGAATTATGCCACGACAGAAAAAGAATTATTAGCTGTCGTATTTGCATTAGACAAGTTCCGTTCTTACTTGGTAGGAGCCAAAATAATCATATACACTGACCACGCCGCCATTAGGTGCCTCCTAACCAAGAAGGACGCCAAACCGAGACTGTTGAGATGGATCCTGTTATTACAAGAGTTCGACTTGGAAATTAAAGATAAAAAGGGAACTGAAAATGTCGTAGCAGATCACCTCTCTCGATTGGAAAATCTGAAACCCGAACAAGTACCAATTGACGATGATTTCCCTTATGAAAGACTCATCGCTCAGTTGGAAGCCAATGAATTTGAACCATACCATCCAAACGCTGAAACCAACAATTTTGCAGAAATAGCTTTAGCCCGCTCTGACACACCTTGGTATGCAGATTTCGTAAACTACCTAGCTGCTGGTGTGCTTCCTCCTGATCTAAGTTACCAACAGAAGAAGAAATTCTTCCATGACCTAAAAGATTACTATTGGGATGACCCACTCCTGTTCAAAAGAGGCCCCGATGGAATCTTTAGACGTTGTGTACCCGAGGAAGAAATAGGAAGTATAATAACACACTGCCATTCTGCACCGTGTGGAGGACACCATAGCACATCTAGAACCTGCGCCAAAATCCTTCAATCTGGACTCTTCTGGCCCAACCTGTGGAAAGACGTTTATTTTGCTGTACTAAACTGTGATAGATGCCAACGAACCGGAAATATTTCGAGACGTGACGAAATGCCTCAAAAGGGCATTCTAGAAGTTGAAATATTTGACGTCTAGGGAATAGACTTTATGGGTCCGTTTCCGTCATCGTTTGGAAATCAATATATACTCGTAGCTGTCGATTACGTTTCAAAATGGATAGAAGCTATCGCTTCTCCTACAAACGATACACGAGTAGTAATCAAACTCTTCAAAAACGTCATCTTTCCTAGGTTCGGTGTGCCAAGACTGGTAATTAGCGATGGTGGGTCCCATTTCATTTCAAGAATACTTGAGAAACTCCTTCGAAAATATGGAGTAAATCATCGAATAGCTACACCATACCATCCACAAACAAGCGGACAAGTAGAAGTATCTAACCGCGAAATAAAACAAATATTGGAGAAAACTGTTGCTATATCTAGAAAAGATTGGTCAACCAAGCTAAATGAAGCTTTATGGGCTTATAGAACAGCTTTCAAAACTCCAATAGGAACTACCCCATTCAAACTCGTTTATGGAAAATCATGCCACCTCCCGGTAGAGTTAGAACATAAAGCCTATTGGGCCATTAAGAACTTAAACCTAAACTACACTGCCGCTGGTGAGAAACGAGTTCTAGACATAAACGAATTAGAAGAACTTAGACAAGACGCTTACGAAAACGCCAAAATCTATAAAGAGAGAACGAAAAAATGGCACGACAAGCGTATATCTAGGAAAAATTTTAGCATAGGCGATAAAGTACTTTTATTTAATTCTAGACTAAAATTATTTCTTGGTAAGTTACGATCTAGATGGTCTGGCCCTTTCGAAATAACTAACATATTTCCGAGTGGAGCGATAGAAATCAAAGGAGAAACCGTCAAACCTTTTGTCGTAAATGGACAACGTCTTAAGTATTACCATCATCTCGAGCACGATGAAAACATCGAACTTTTTAAACTTGACGAGCTGCCCGCTCATTTGAAAAAATAGTTTTTTATTTTTAAATCGTCGAGCTTACGACATAAAACAAAGCGCTTGGTGGGAGACAACCCACAATTATTTTTATTTCTATTTCTTTTACTATTTAATTTTTATTTTTAATTTTTAATTTTCTATCCTATTTTGAATTATTTTAATTTTTTCTACATTTTTATTTTTTCCTACATTTTATAATAATTACTATAATTATAACTGTTATCTTAAATCGAAAAAATATTTCCTTTTTTATAATTATATTTATTATAACTTGTTACATTTTTATTATATTTTATTTCTTCTTTTTATTTTACTTTTAAATCAACACTAGCCTAGTTCTAACTTAATCTTAATATTTTTAACTTCTAGGTTTTCTTAACTACTAACTAAGATGCAAGAAGTCGATAATATGGAAGTTGTGTTCCGTGGTAGAGGACAAGAAGCAAGATTTGATAAGCTGGCTGAAAGACAAATGGATTTGACTTGCTACCCTCACCAACCGACTATGGTAAGACTTGGTATCGAAGAAAGCGTTTTGCACCTGTTAAACCAAATCGGTTGGACTGGTTCTCACCTGTTCCGCAAGTTTAGTACCTACCGGAAGCTCACTCTGGAATTCTTGAGTTCCTTGACTTATCTTCCTAACTGTGGACAAGGACTGAGAAAAGGAGTCATTCTCTTTTGACTCTTTGGTATGGAATTTAACTTTTGCATCCGAGATTTTGCTGAAATGCTAGAGCTACCTCATGGATCAGATGCATACACCCAAGTAGCTGAAGACAGCCTTGCGTACTGGGAGTTGGAAAGATATTGGGGCAAGATCACTGGAAACGATAACCCTGAAGAGAACGAATTCCAATCTTAGAACATCCATAACCCTGCTTTCAGATATTTCCATAAGATCATTGCTCATTACATCTTTGGTAAACCCGATAATGTCACTGAAGTTTCTAGAGAAGAGTTATTCATCATGTTCTGCTCCTCTCAGAATCGCCCGGTCAATGCCATCGCATTCATGCTAACAAATTTCGAGCGCATCACGCAAGACGAAGTTTCACCTATTAGGATCGGCGGATTTGTCACTATGATTGCTAATGCTATAGGACTGAGAATACCTCTGCTTAGATTGACACCTCTTGGTTCCCACAATTCTATGGACATTTACTTCTGCTTTAACCGAGGTATCATCGGTAACCTTGGACCTGATCAGTTTGATTTGCTCATTAATAACAAAGTATTGGATCAGTTCACCTTACCGAGTCCTAGGACGAGTGTGCACAACCCTGCTAACTGGCTTTACTATGGTCAGATTCCTGTGAGAGAACCCTCACCTGAAACCCCTCAAGCTTATGAACATTTTGATGAGGAAATGCACGTATCAGAATCTGAACCTGACACTCCTCCTGGATACTATGACCCTATTCCTGAAGATGAACCCATTCCTGATTATGAACCTCTTTCTGAAGATGAACCCATTCCCGAGTATGAGCCTGAGACTCCTTCTGAAGATTCTGTTGATGATTACACTGTTGATATGACTGACGTCGAGCTTGAACCACAACAACCCGCTGCATCCACCGCATCAGTGAACCAAAGAATGCCTAATCAGAACACACATGAGCAAGCCATCACTGCACTACAACAAGATGTACAACATGTGCGCAACGAGCTACACACTTTGCAAATGCACTTTTTCGATTTCATCGACACCGTCAATGCTCAGTTCGACGAAGTTTTCAAACACATTTATTCTAATGTGCACAACAATAGACGTGGCTAGATGTTACCGTTTAGATTTTTAGATTTTATTTCTAGTTTTAGCAATTTCAAATTTCTAGTTTAGAATTTCACTTTCTGCACTTTTACATTCTATTTCTGTCAACACTCAGTACCAGTTTAATTTTAAATGCATTATTTTATTCATTACTGCTACTGTGTTATACTGCACTACTATTAACTGCTATATATTCCTGTTTACCATATTTTTGCTGTTTATAGTATGAAACAATGACACTGTTCTGAGCTATTATTCTATACTTAATTAATGCTATCTGTCAGAACTGGTCTACACCCATGCACGCGTGAAACCCACTTGCCTGAGCTAGGAGACGCACGTCTCCAATCATGTGGGACCAGCACTCTGCACGCAAAGGACAGGAGACGCCCGTCTCCATGCCCTGTCCCCCAGCAGACGGGCTGCCTGAGACGCGCGCCTTCCCAAGGCCAACAGTCTGCATTGCTGCCTTTTGACCACGCAGAAGACCACCATAAATCCCATTTTTGAATTTTGAATTTGAATTTCAAAATTCATTCCTCTTCATTCTCCCCATTATTTCTTCCATTTAAACACCATAAACCTCATTCATCCTCCATCATTCACCTCTTTAACTCTACATCATTTCCCACTTCTCCATTCCATTCAAACTTCAAACATCACCATAATTCCATTTTAATTCTACATTACCCACACCATTTTCAAACCTCACTATAAAACCACACCACCACCACTCTTATTCTTCACAACCTCCATACCATTTTCTACTCTTCTACTCTCCATTCTATTTTTCTTTCCAAACTCACCATGCCTCCACGTTCAATCATCCGTAGTGTGCGTCCAGAGAGACCACCCCCTAACCTTGACAATATTATTTTCCGAGAAGACGACAACGATGCTCAAAGAACCAAATACCTCGCGTTCTATGAACGTTCGGTTGTTCCCACAAAATTTGTGAACATCGAATGTCTAGAAACTCTGGGTCTCATTGATGGTGTCACCCGTTTACTCACTAAATATAGCCTACACCATCTTTGTACCGAACCCGTACCAACTTATGAGCCGCTCGTCTTGGAGTTCTTGAGTTCTTTCAACTACGACACTCCTTCTAATCAACCACTCTCAACCGGTAGCATCCAATTTCGGATGTTCAATCGTGAATATACTCTGGATCAAGAAGTAGTGGCTACATACTTGCATTTTAATAATGCACCAAATGCTCTCCGCACTATCTTTCAAGAACTCAATGGTCGTTCATGGGAGCAACATGCTTTCGAACTTTGGTTTAATCTCACTGGCGAAGTTCCTACCGGTTGGAGGGCTCTACATGCTTCTCACATCCAAAACCCCGCTATACGTTATTTTCAACGTGTTTTGGGGCATACTATTTTTGCGAGATCCAACAACCATAAGGTAAATCAAAATGAATTATTTTTCCTTTATTGTGCGCTTAACAATGTCCGTTTCAATGCCGCACCTTTTATGCTCCAACACATCCAAGGCTGCATCAACGCCCCCGCTACAAACCCCTTTCTGTTTGGCGGTATTATTACTTCCTTGGCCTGTGCCTTAGGTCTTGGTGATGACCTCATCTCCCTCTCTCATCTCATGATGCCTGCTCAATCACTCGACCTCACTTACTTCCGTGACTCCCACTTGGTTTCACCCCACCATGATGGCCGATACACTTTGGTCGTCAACAAAGTTCTGATTCCCTATGTCGTCCTTCCATGCCCAGAAAGAATCAACATCCATTATGTTCAGCGTTGGAGGCTTATTGAAGACAATCCTCAAGATAACCAACCTGAACATCCTAATGAACCTGTGGATGCAAATGAAGAAGAACTCAACCAAGAACAAGCTGATGTCAACCAACCTCCTCCAAACAACCCTCCGCCTATTACTCTTGATGCCATGTATGCTGCAATTCAACGACAAGACCAACTCTTTCAAGCTATGCAGACAAATCAAAATGAAACACTAAGGCTTATTCGAGAGATGCAACAAGAGCACCGTGACTATGCTATTAGGAACAAAGGCCAATACACTGAAATTGCTACACAATTGCATGATCTTAACATTCGTGTAAATGGCTCTCCTACTGATAGACGTCGCCGTGTTCGTACAAGAGGCGCAAGCAGTTCTCGCAACCGCAACACTAAGGAGTAGTTCTCATGCATTGAGGACACTGCATCATTTAAGTCTGGGGGAGTCATATTACTTGCTTTAGTTTTATTTCCTTTTAGTTTATTTCCCTTCCTTCAGTTTTATTTCCCTTCCTTGTAATTTTTTTCTAATTCAATAAAGAATATTTATGGAATTTCAAGTCTTATCTTTATAATTCCGTAGTTATTTCAATTTCTTCCATTTTCTTGAGCCATAACAAAATTTTTGCTCCTAAACGATAAACGCAAAACCCCACACGTTCGAGAAATACGAAGCTACTCAAACACCAAACGCATAGAAATTGACTAAGATTCAAGTTAATATCCTTATTGTCCCAACACTCTAAAACCCCCAAGTATGCGTAACCGATTTGAATACCCTTTATACCGAAACCATCGACTTTAATATTTGAAGTAACCCTTAGTAGTTTATTCTAGCAGTCGGCACCGTCTTAGATACCAACTACGCAGAGAGTCGATGAATATAAGTGTATGATCATCATAATAATAATTATGTGCTTAACCGTAATAAGAAATGTGCCTACTAAGTAAGGTGATCCTCACAAGATCATTTAACCTAAAGGTCGCAAATCTCAAATACAAAGAATTTTAAAAAAAAAACTCATTGTTGATTGGTTCAGAAGTCATCTGGTACTGAACTTGGTAGGAGGGACTATTGTCCGATTCCCCACGATCTACAAATGAGCGCTAAGGAGTATACCACACAATTGTGCCAGAACTCCATAAGAAGGATCATAGTCACTAACCGACTACTCTGCTATGTGCGTGTCAAGATAATGGGCTTAATGTGATTGCGCGCGAATGAAAAGGGTAAAACATGATGACGAGTCAAGGTCAAGCTATAATGGCATGATTCGGATTGGTATGCATACCGGAGTTGTCTAGTGTCGCTACTATAAGTTTATTGCTACGATCTGCAACATTATTTTCAAACAATAACACTATGTAGCTGAGTACGACTGAACGACGTGGTGGAAGCGTATTTCATTTTGCTGTCCTCCTATCTTTACCTTATTATTTTGCTTGAGGACAAGCAAAGGTTCATGTCTGGGGGAATTTAATAACACGATTTTATATCATATATTTAGCTTGAAATCCGTAGATATTTATAGCATTTTCCGTTTATTATGTTGATTTATTATGATATTACGCGAGTTTTTGCTTTGTTTCAGGTTTTGCGCTCTTATTATGACTATTTGTGAAAAGGAGAGGAAATGGAGCTAAAACGACCACTATTTATGCCTAAAAGATGAAAAATGGATGCTGAAGTAAAAAGGGAGTGCAAATAAGGCCCAAATATGCTAAAGAAGACCCAAAGGCCCAAAAGAGACGAACCAGCCCACTGAAGATCAAATGTGCGTGGCCCAAACCACACAAGCAAGTGGAGACGCACGTCTCCGACGTCTCTATGCCACATCAGCAAAAGGGAGACACACGTCTCCATTCCCCTACATTTTCTCCACTTGAGACGCACGTCTCAAGTCATTCAAAGGCACTTCCTGAAGAAGCGGAGACGCACGTCTCCAAGCCCAGTCTGAAAAGCTCCCTCTTTTCACGCAACGTCACAGCAAAAACTCCCCTATAAATAGAACTTGCTACCTCAGTTCTAAATGTCCGATTTCCTGCTAACGAAGTGCTGCCGAAATTGTACCGTGCTTTATATTTTCTGCCTTCTTTCAATTCAAATAGTTATTTTCTCACAACGATTTCTACACCGGAAATTGTTGTGAACCTTTTATAAATCTAGCCTTACGTTAGATTTATCGCTTTTATTTTCCTTGTTTTATTTTCCGTCCATTTAAATTCCGAAGAACGATCCAGCCAACCTGTGGTGGAAGTTCAGTACTCGAAGATTCAATTGCAATTTATTTAATTCAGGTTTAATATTTACCACCTTTATTTATATATTTATTTGCATGATATATTATATGCCAATTAACATGCCTTTCATTATAAACCAAATTAATTCATGCATGCTTAACCGTATTAATATGTCTGGCTAAATTACTAGGGTATCGGTATGTAAAGTAAGTTAACTGTGGGATCCGAAATAAATTGGCTTAATTATGTTTTGTTAACTATCTCCTGTTTTTGGTTTGTATGTCTAATTTAATTAGTAAGTCTTAAGAACAATAGAGCGAAAGTTTGAGGTCTTAAGACGGTTAAAGGTTAAAATCAATAGAGCGAAAGTTTGAGATCTTTAACTGGATAGTAGACATAGGACATTAGTTTTAAGGATGGCGAAAGCGTATTAAAACTAATTGGGACTTATTTATTTTCAAAAATTGTTTTTACACCCGAGCGGGATGGCGAAAGCGTACGCTAGGGATATTAGCATGTTCCGAGTCAACAGAGCGAAAGTTTGAGATTAGGAGATTTAAATAGATAACAAATTCATAAAATAGGCATTTTATTAATTACGTTGTTTCCAAAAAGCTTTTCTAAAATCTAATGGGATGGCGAAAGCGTACATTAGGATTAGGATAGTAATCTAAATCAACAGAGCGAAAGTTTGAGACGAGGATTTTTAACCAATTGAATTAGAAAAGATTTTTAATTAAATTATGCAAAAGCCAATGGACCTCCGGATCACCTTAAGTTAAATGAAATACATACTGATATCTGTCTTCTATTATATTTCTTATTATTCATAATCACTCTCCCTTAGGAACAATCAAAATATTAGTAGCCTTAGCTTTACATAGTAACCTTAGATAACGGTAGATCGATTCATAGTCCCTGTGGATTCGATATCTTTTAAAACTACATGACACGACTGTGCACTTGCAGTCATCAGATTAATAGACACGTAAAGTCGCGATCAATACCATCCTTGGAAATTACATGCCCAAGAAAGCTTACTTCATTTAACCAGAACTCACACTTTGACAGTTTTGCATAAAGTTTCTTTTCCTTCAATAGTTCCAATACCACTCATAGATGCTCTGCATGCTCGTCTTCACTTTTAGAATATATTAGAATATCATCGATAAATACTACTACGAACTGGTCGAGATAGGGATGAAAAATCCTATTAATATACTCCATGAAAACCCCTGGCGCATTAGTTACTCCAAAAGGCATCACTGTATATTCGTAATGACCATACCTTGTTCTAAATGCCGTCTTCTGAATATCGTCCGTCTTCACCCGAATCTGATGATATCCCGACCTCAAGTCAATTTTGCTGAACACGCTCGCACCAACCAGTTGATCCATTAAATCATCAATCCTCGGCAATGGATACCGATTCTTGATAGTAACTTTATTCAGTTGCCTATAATCCACACACAGCCTCATTGAGCCTTCTTTCTTCTTCACTAGTAACACCGGTGCACCCCACGGTGAGACACTAGGACGAATAAATTTCTTCTCAAGTAACTCTTCCAATTGACTCTTTAGCTCAGTCAATTCCGATGCCGACATACGATAAGGTGCCATCGACACAGGACTAGTTCCAGGAATTAATTCAATAGCAAACTCTACCTCCCTCTCTAGCGGTAATTCTCTTACATCTTCTGGGAAAACTTCTGGAAATTCACATACTACCGGTAAGTCACTACTCACCGCTTTCTTTTTCACTTCCATGGATGCAATCAACATAAACACGGCAGCCCCGTCCTTTATTGCTTCATCCACTTGTCTAGCCGTCATCGCTAAATTCTCAACACTGACATCTTCAGGAAAAATAACCGTCTTCGTGAAACAGTTGATATGAACCCAATTAAATTGCAACCAATTCATGCCCAGGATAACATCAAGTTGTTCCAACGGAAGGCACACTAAGTCCATTCCGAACTCTCTACCAAAAATATCAATTGGACAGTTCAAACAAGCAAACGAAGTAGTCACTGAACCCGACGCAGGAGTGTCAATGATCATACTTCCATTAATATCAGATATTTCCAAATTCAGGCGTTTAGCACAATCCAATGAAATAAACGAGTGAGTTGCTCCAGTATCTATTATTGCAATTAAAGGAGTGCCATGGATAAAACACATACCTTTAATCAACCGATCCTCTGGCGTAGTCTCTGAACCAGATAAGGCGAACACCTTACCACCAGCTTGATTCTTCCTCGGCTTAGGACACTTAGGACTAATATGACCTTCTTCCCCGCAGTTGAAACAAGTTACCGTGTTCCCTTTGCACTTAATAGCAATGTGACCTGCCTTTCCACATCTATAGAACTTCTTTTCCTCACTTTTGCACTCGTGAATGCGATGTCCAGGTTCTCCACACTTGAAGCACTTAATAGGGGCACTAGAGTCTCCCCCACTAGGTTTCTTCCAGCCTCCAGCCTTCTGGTTACCCTTGCCATATGGCTTACCACGATCCATATGCTTTTTCCCTTTCCTGTCGACTAACTCGCGAGAGTGTGACGACTTCAGCTTAATATTGTCCTCTTCAAAGATTCGGCTGCAGTCAACCAAATCGACAAACTTGCGAATCCTCTGGTATCTGATACCCTGTTTAATCTCATCACGGAGACCATTTTCAAACTTAACACACTTTGAGAACTCACTAGCCTCATCATTATTGTAATGGACATAATACTTTGCCAGTTCAACAAACTTGGACGCATACTCTGGCACAATCATGTTACCTTGTGTCAGCTCCAAAAATTCAATCTCTTTCCTGCCTCTAACATCCTCAGGAAAGTACCTCCGCAAGAATTCCCTCATGAACACAGCCCAAGTGATTGCAACACCTGCAGCTTGCAGTTCGTCCCTACTAGCCATCCACCAATCATCAGCTTCTTCAGACAGCATGTGAGTACCATATCTCACCTTCTGATTTTCGTCACAATCAATCACCCGGAAGATCCTTTCAATTTCCTTTAGCCACTTCTGGGCGCCTTCGGGATCGTGAGTGCCCTTGAACAACGGAGGGTTGTTCCTCTGAAAACTGTTCAGCTGCCTGTCAGCACCAATTCCAGCCCCATTGGCATTCCCTCCCAACACACCAGCAATCATACCGAGAGCCTCAGCAATCGCGTCGTCGTTTCTTCCTCCTCTTCCGGCCATTGTTCTGCTAAGTATAAAACAATATTTATTAGAACAAGAAGTATCGACAGTGTCAATCTTACACTAATCGCATACGAGGGATCAACCGACACTAAGACTCTGACTCAAACGACCGACTATGCTCTGATACCACTATTGTAACACCCTTCTAATACCCCGCATAAATATTAAACAATAATCAGAGTAAAACATGAAAAGGGCATTACAACTTCCATATAATTAAAATAATACACATGCCATGCTATAAAAAGGAACGTTAAACCCAAATATCATTCACATCGTCATGTCAACACAACGGAATTATATTTAACATCTGAACAATGCAACATCCAAAGTCATAGACTTAAAACACCACCATAAATAAAATACTGAAATAAAAAGAGTTCCACAAATAACCCTAAACAACGCCCCCAGTGTTACACGACCAGAGCATGACACAGACCCAACTGACTCTAACGAACTACTTGACGAGCTAATCCTCACCAAGTACAAGAGCTACTCCTCAATCTGAAAAATAACAACAGTAAGGGTGAGTCTCATTCACATTTAACTAATGTTATAAGATTTAGATGATAAAATATCATTTCACATGCCATTCACCCAATCACAGTTACGATCAGATTCAAATCATACAATCAGTAAGCAAACAACCAAATCAACACATATTATAACATTGGACAATCTTCCATTCATGTTATATTAGCACAAACAGCCTAATGCAATGCAACTACATGCATGTGGTACCAAAATCTGGGATAACCCCAACTCACCGATCCACCATCGTCAAGGATACGGTAACACCCACTCACTAATTCCACACAATGGGAATTAGCTACCAGTGATCCACCATCGTCAAGGACCAGCCACATAATGATTATGAATGCATGCATCAACCATAACATGCTCATCACCCACATAAATCGACCAAATGTCATAATCATCAATTACCATAATAAATGGCCACACACAATCATACTATTCCTCAATCATAGTAAAACACATATTTCACACCAACAATACATGTATAACAAACACCGGGTACAACCACAACATCATACAGGTAAAACATTCATTAGTGTACCTATAAGCATAAACCACCACAACCAAATAAGACCGAGTGTTTTAAAAAATAATTCAAGCCACAACTCAAAACACCATTTGATTACATAAATTATTTGATTAGCTTCACTGTACTCGAAACGGCACCAAAATCCGGCTTACGGTTTAAAAGTTACACATTTTTAAACTTTTCAAAATGGCCTGTCACCAACAGCACGCGGCGCCAACCTTGGTTCGCGGCGCGAACTGAGCGAGTCAAAAATCCCCAACATTCTGCCAAGCACTTCGCGGCGCAAACATGTGTTCGCGGCGCGAAACGAGAAAAGAAGTACGCCTTCGCGGCGCGGCCATATGCTCGCGGTGCGTACTGAACACAACAAAACTTCTTGGCTTTCTGCCAAGCAGTTCGCGACGCCAACCCCTGGACGCGGCGCGAACTGGCAATTTCCAGAACTCCGAATCGCAGAAAACAGCCTGCGATTTTGCCCTTCCTTCACCAAGTCATCACCAAACCAATCCCATTCCAACCAGATTTCGCATACAGTGAAACAAACACATATTATAACACATCATAATACATCTAAATCATCCAATTAACACCATACATGATCAATACAATCATTATAAATCAATTCTCCAAAAAACCTAACATTTCTACAACCTAAGCATAACCCAATTGATACGGATAACACGATCAAATTCTATCATACTACCTATAACCCCATAATAGAAGATAAACGGAAGAGTCCCCCCTTACCTGAAGGTTGATTCTTCGCTCTCCCTCTTGTCGCACTTCTCCGCTCCTCTTCTCTTTTCACGTTCAGACTCTTTTCCCAAAATGCTGTAACCCTCTCTATTCCACAACTCCTTCTATTTTATTAAAATTGAAATAAAATTGTTTTAATCAGTAATAGGGCCTACCAATGCACCCCCTTCCTTACTAACCACAACTCAAGCCCAATTGCTTAATTCCTCATAATCTTCCATAATTCCAAATAATTCCCCATAATTAAATTAAATTAATTAAATTAAATTATGAAAATAAATGGAGTGTTACAACTCTCCCCCACTAAATAGTTTTCGTCCTCAAAAACATACCTTAGGCAAATAACTCTGGATAGGAATCCTTCATCTGACTTTCCAGTTCCCAAGTCACATTCCCACCTGCTGGTCCTCCCCAAGCTACTTTGACCAGTGCTATCTCTTTGCCACGCAATTGTTTCAGCCTTCGATCTTCAATCCTCATAGGAAAGGCTTCAACTGTCATGTTATCCTTCACCTGTACATCATCGACTTGGATCACATGAGATGGATCAGCAATGTATTTCCTCAACTGCGACACATGGAATACATCATGCAGATTCGCAAGTGTCGGTGGCAACACAATACGATACGCCACTTCCCCAACCCTCTCCGAAATCTGAAACGGACCAATGAAACGCGGAGTCAACTTCCTTGATTTCAGTGCTCTACCAACACCAGTTGTAGGAGTCACCCTCAAGAACACATGATCTCCTTCTTGAAATTCAATTGTCCTTCTTCTTTTATCATGATAACTCTTCTGACGACTCTGAGAAGTCTTCATCTTCTCCTTAATCATCTTAATCTTTTCTGTTGTCTCCTGAACAATTTCCGGCCCAATCACAGCACTTTCGCCAGATTCATACCAACATAAAGGCGTCCTACACCTCCGACCATACAAAGCTTCAAACGGAGCCATACCAATACTCGAGTGAAAACGATTATTGTAAGTAAATTCGATCAAGGGTAGATAACTATCCCAAGCACCGCCTTTTTCCAACACACAAGCACGCAACAAATCTTCTAGTGATTGAATAGTTCTTTCCGTCTGTCCATCCGTCTGCGGATGATAAGCAGAACTCAATCTCAGCTTAGTACCCAGAGCCTTCTGCAAACCTTCCCAAAATCTGGATGTAAACCTTGGATCTCTATCTGAAACGATACTCGAAGGAATACCATGTAAACTCACTATCTTCTCAATATATAATTGAGCCAGCTTCTCCATCGAGTAATCCATTCTCATTGGTATAAAGTGAGCAGACCTTGTCAACCTATCCACAATAACCCAAATCGCTTCACAATTCTTCACCGTCCTTGGCAAACCTGAAACAAAATCCATAGATATACTATCCCACTTCCATTCCGGAATAAATACCAGTTGCATAGCTCCATACGATTTCTGATGCTCAATCTTCGACTTCTGGCAAGTCAAACAAGCATAGACAAATTCAGCTATCTCCTTTTTCATTCCAGGCCACCAAAACAGCTTCTTTAAGTCATGATACATCTTGGTAGCACCAGGATGAATACTCAATCCGCTACGATGTCCTTCCTCAAGAATGCTTCTCCTCAATTCGGCAACATCAAGAACACAAACACGATTACCAAACCTCATTATACCATTCTCGTCGATTTTGAATTCACCTCCTTTATCTTGGTTAATCAAAGTCAACTTATCGATTAACTCAACATCAGTCTTCTGACCCTCTCTGATCTCTTCAAGGATACCACTAGTCAGCTTCAGCATACCCAATTTAATACTGGTAGGAGTGTCTTCACATACTAAACTCAAATCTCGGAATTGCTCAATTAAATCCAATTCTCTCACCATAAGCATAGACATATGCAGGGACTTCCTACTCAATGCATCGGCAACAACATTTGCTTTACCCGGATGATAATTCAGTTCAAAATCATAATCCTTGAGAAATTCTAACCATCTTCTTTGTCTCATATTCAGCTCTTTTTGGTCGAAGAGATACTTCAAACTCTTGTGATCACTAAATACTTCAAACCTTGAACCATATAGATAATGCCTCCACAATTTCAACACAAATACCACTGCTGCCAACTCTAAGTCATGAGTCGGATAGTTTATCTCATGCACTTTGAGTTGTCTCGACGCATAAGCGACTACC
Organism: Vicia villosa; assembly: GCF_029867415.1. Classification (NCBI taxonomy): domain Eukaryota; kingdom Viridiplantae; phylum Streptophyta; class Magnoliopsida; order Fabales; family Fabaceae; genus Vicia; species Vicia villosa. The sequence goes on from NW_026705524.1 coordinate 536,768, forward strand.
TGTTGATTCTGCATTAGTACACCTCCTAATCCCATCAATGAAGCATCACAATAAACAACAAAAGATTCCGCCGGATTCGGCAAAATCAAGATCTACGCACTAGTCAACCTCTTCTTCAACTCTTGGAATCCTTCTTCACATTTCGAATCCCAGACGAAAGCTTGACCCTTCCTAGTCAACTTAGTTAACGGCAACGCTAACTTTGAAAAACCTTCAATGAACTTTCTATAGTAACCCGCAAGACCAAGGAAACTACGGATTTCAGAAACTGACTAGAAGGGGAAGGAGAAGCCGCGCAAAGATAATTTGTCATCCGTTGATAGACGATTGTGCATAATCTTCCAAGTTGTGATTGAGTGAGCAGGGGCTGTGTCAGGATCCTAAGGCAGAAGGGACCATAAACTCGAGTTTGCAGAATTTTGGTTAGAGGAATAGACATGCTTGATAGTGAGCAAACCTCCTTCAATATTCTTCCAAGCCAAGAAATCATCAACAAGCAAATCAGAGACAAAGAAGCTGGAAATAAAGGGCAGTAATCCTGGCAAGGCATTAAGGATATTAGCATGAAGGGACCAGGCCTGATTCTTCCACATCTCATGAATACACTTGTTAAGGTAAGGATGAAACTTTAGAGGAATTTTGAATTTAACAGCAAGAATCTCTCCAGCCCAATTATCTCTCCAAAAATTGATAGTTCTCCCATTGTCAGTCATCCAGGAGCAGTTATCCATCACAATGTCATACTCTTCTTTTAATCCTTTCCATAGAGAGGATTCGATGGAGTAATTGATTAGCTTGCCCTTCTTTTTGACTCTAGCCATTAGAAGCTTAGACCAATCTTGATTTTGATTCACAAATTTCCAGCAAAGGTGAATGTTAGCTGCAGAGTTATACTTCTTCAAGGAGATGATGCCCAACCCACCTTCAATAGTTTTGGAGCAACACTTTTTCCAGGCCACAGTAACCAGCTTTTTCTTTTCAACATTGCCACTCCATATAAAGTTCCTCATACTTCTCTCAATCATGGAGATGATACTTGCAGGCAGATTATACACACAGACACAATGTATCATCATGCTATGGATCACAGATTTCACCAGCATGAGTCTACCAGCCATGGACAACATAGATGCCTTCCAAGTAAGAAGCTTGAGATTGATGTTATCTGCAAGAAAAGCAAAGTAATTAGCTTTAGGCTTACCAACAAATATTGGCACACCAAGGTATATAAAAGGAGGGCATCCAATAGTGAAGCCAAAGCCAGATTGGTGTGCCTATCCTAGGACATCCCTCCAGCATAAATGATTGATTTGTTAGGGTTACAGATCTGCGCAGAGCAAGTGGCATATTTCTGCAGGAGATTGGAAATTGCAGTGATTGATTTAACATCACCCCTACAAAATATCATAATATCATCAGCAAAGAAGGTGTGAGAGGGGACTCTGCAGTGTTTATTAGCTTGAATTAGATTAATTTTGTTCAATTGCACAAGCTCACTAATGCCCCTGCTGAGGACATCCTCAGCCAGAAAAAAGAGAATGGGAGATAAGGGATCTCCCTGCCTAACTCTATTAGAACACCTGAAAAATCCAACCTGTCTGCCATTAAAACCAATAGAAATACTGGCAGAGTTAAGAAGAGAGAGGATCCAAGAGCAGAAAATAGAATTAAATCCAAAAGCAGTTAGAGTCTTAATAAGGAAGTTCCAATTCAGGGAGTCAAATGCTTTGGAAATTGTAGCGGGGAAAATCTGAGATCAAAGCCATGGAATTGACTCGACTCAATATTTCGTTTGAAATCGCCACCGCGCTTTATTTTTTCAAAGAAAAAGGGAAAAGAATGAAAAACCCAAAGTTTGTTTTTAAAACAAAAAGAGAACTCAGGTTCAGGTGTTGATTATACAAGGGGAAGGTTTTAAGCACCCCTCATATCTGTGGTATTCCACAGGAACCTTTTTGAAAATCTGTGTAGTGTGTGCTAAAAAAAGGGTTTGTTTTATTTTTAAAATAAGCTCTGCAAGACGTTAAGCCTTGTGCCTACATACCTCCTCGGTGCAATGGAGAAGTCAGAGCTAATGTAGTTCCGCTTAAAAGGGAAAACATTTTAAAAAAGAATAAACACTTTATCATTGTTGGAGAGAAATACTCAGCCATTGATCTTGAGCATGAGAACAAACGAGTTCTTTGCATCGCTAATGAAAGAAGGGCTCCAACTCAGATAAAATCAATTAGTATGCCACTAGCTCTCTCACGCGGAAAATATCTCATTATATCAATCAATTTCAAAATCGTGGGGTATAACCACTCGTTTCGACAGTTAGTCGTGTCTAAACTTTGGAAAAAGGGCCACTAAGGGCAAAAGATATTTTTTAAAGAAAAGGTTTTGAAAAGATTGCAAACATAAGAAGGTTTTTTTGAAAAAGGGAGAAGATTTTGAAAGTTTAAGAATGGGACGAGATGAAGAGGCTATCCTATTGCGTAAAATAAAAGCTAATGAAAGAAACGGTCTAACCGAAGAAGAAGCCAACACTTGACGTTATGAGTCAAGGTAGATTTCCCATCCTTTGGACTATTAATACCAACATATTACCACTTGGGGATCCAGATGAACTTATTATCTTAGCACCACTTTGCATTAAGCATATTAAAATTCTGACGAAAATCGGGCAGAGTAACGGCTGTTTTCGGGTAAAATCCTTATCTCAATTCCTTGGAATTAACCATCAAGGACTTTCAAGGAAATACCTGCATACACAAACAGACAACAATCCAATGCCAGACAGACATAATAACAGCAGAGTAACAATATCATAAGGGTCCAGAGGTACTAAGTCCATAAGTCCGAATCTCCAAAATGCTCGGGATAGTAACCAATAGTCCGAAAGAGAGCCTTATGTGTTTTTTAGATTTTTGCTGATTATTAGTGTTTTAGCATAAAAGTAAAGTATGGTCCAAGTGGACAAAAAGAAAATAGCGGAAACATAAACATAGTGTCCAAATGGACAAAGAAAAAATAATAGCGGAATATAAACGTCCAAATGGACAAAGAGAAAATGGCGGAAACATAAACATGATGAAATGATAAAATAAAGCGATAAAGCGAGAAATATAAAGAGCAATATAATAAATTGCGGAAATTAAAGTTAGTTGTTAGATGTTAAAGATAACCTTCTTGAAACTTGTCAAGTATGTTATCAAAGTTAGTAAGGAAGATCGATGGTGAGTGAAGGATGTTCTCGGATTTAAATTTAATGGACATTTATCAGAAGCTTGATAAAATCATAGCGACTACACGATAAACCTCCATAAGTCTTAAATCAACCGCATACAATTCTCTTCCATATTTGATCTTTTTATCGAGTCGGGACAAATGTAGGAGGATTCTCCATGTATCAAAATCATCAATCAAAAGAAATAAGGATGAGAAGAAGAAATGATCTAGTCTTTACCAAGAATCCATAGAATTCTCAAGATATTAAGACTTTTGTTGATCAAAAGAAAATAAGAAGAAAGAGATAAGAATGAAAACATAAATTGATCTAGTCTTTATCAAGAATCCTTAGAATTCTCAAGATGTCAAGACTTTCATCGATCGAAAGAAAATAAGATGAAAGAGATAAGAATGAAAACATAAATTGATCTAGTCTTTATCAAGAATCCATATAATTCTCAAGATGTCAAGACTTTCATCGATCAAAAGAAAATAAGATGAAAATAAGAAATAAGAAGAAAAATAATGAAAAGATAACATGATCTAGTCTTCATCAAGAATCCATAGAATTCTCAAGATGTTAAGACCTTCACCGATCACAAGAAATAAAAGAGAACAATGAAAATTACACAAGCACATAATCAAGGAAGTATAGGAAGAAGAGATACCAAAACATGTTGAGAAAAAGGCAAAAAACCACATTCTGCCAGCAGGAAATCGATTTCATGCAGGGGAAATCGATTTCCGTAGTGCAATTTTCAAAAAAACAAAAAAACAAGTTACGTACAGCATGAAATCGATTTCAGCCTCAAGGAAATCGATTTCACCAGTGCAAATTTCAGCAAAAACATCATTTAAAGGCATGAAACTTGATTTGAACAAATATACAAACACCTTATGGTCACACATCAACTTGAGCACGAAATTTCCATCACAAAACCAGCAAATATCATCAACGTAGCATCTAAGATGCATTAAACCAAAGCAACAAAGATCTACATCATGGATTTAGCAAATTACCACTTCTTGAACACAAATCTTGGAGTAGCTTCAAGAACAAGCACAAAGTGTGTAGATCCTTCAAAATTGGAGATGAACAAACAAAGAAAAGAGTGAAATGTAGAAGGTTTATTTCAAAATTAGTAATATTCAATGTGAATCTCACTAATTCTATGAGAATGAACTTTGGGTGAGGGTTTTGGAAAGGGTGAGAAATGAATTTGCAAGCAATTTTTTGGCTCTCCAAGCTTGAGAAATGAGAGTGTAGAGACCTCTATTTATAGGATGAGAGTAAGAGTAGTGGCAATTTGTCATTTGGCATTTGGTAATTAATCTTGTGTTTAATTGGTGTTTAAATGGTAAAATGAGGTTAAAATGGAATTAATGAAGGGAATTAACTTTGGTGAGGTGGCAAATTGGTAAAATGACAAAAATGGTCAAAGAAATAGGTGCCAAAATCAACTCAAGCTTCCCTCTCTATTTTTTTTTGAATTTCGCCCCAAGAAAATCGATTTCCCCAGGAGTGAAATCGATTTCACTCTGTTCCAGAAGAGAATTTGGCACAAAATACACTAGGGAAATCGATTTACCCAGGAGGGAAATCGATTTCATGCTGTCCAGAATGTGATTTTGTTGAAAATTGCTGCAGGGAAATCGATTTACCCAAGAGGGAAATCGATTTCATGCTGTCAAAAATGTGGAAAATGCCTTGCTTATGGATGTCTTGGCTTAGTACCTACAAAACAAAAGCATACAAAGAAACAAAGCAATATTTTTGGTATTTGGGTTAGTATAATATGCATACAAGATAAACAATCATTGGTGCTTGATGGTCCCTCTTATTGATGAGGTGAGTGCAACACCACAAACAAAACTTCCAAGTGAAGCTCTTGATTAATGATTGGGATATGAATGATATATGATCTTAGGGTAAAAAATTGGGGTATGACAGAAATGTCTATTTTGAGGGCAACATTTCCACTAAAACATTTGTTGCCAAGCAGATTTATGGCCTCAGAAGTAAGAAGGATTCCATCCTTGATGTTCCTTCCTGCTATGAAACCTTTTTGCTCAGGAGAAATTAATATCGGAAGAATAGAAGATAACCTGTCAGCAATGATTTTAGAGATGATTTTGTATTTGAAGTTGGCTATAGCAATTGGTCTAAAGTGCCCAATACTATTAGCCTCCTTGGTCTTGGGTAACAAAACAAGGTTATTAGAATCAAAATTGGGAAGAAGCCAACCTGTTGAGAAGAATTGTTGAACAACATTGATAACATCAATATTAACTATATCCCAATACAAATGTCTTGCAGGAAGAACTCCACTGGGGGAACAAGACTTTGTTGGAAAGACGAGATTTTGCTGGGAAAAGAAACTTCACTGGGGAAAACATTTTGCATCAGAGAGGTTAAAGCATCACCTTCCACTAGGGGTGAGAAAAGGGGGCATCCACTTTCACTGGGGATGAGAAAATATGCATCCTCTTTCACTGGGGAATCATAAGATATGCATCCTCTTTCACTGGGGATGAGAAGATATATCACCTTTCACTGGAGAATCAGAATACCCATCTTTCATTAACAGAAAACACACCATCGTTCCACTGATGATAGAAATGCATTGTCGTACCACTGACAATATACACCAACGTTCCACCAAAGGTGAGAAAGAGAAATACATCGACGTACCACTGACGATGAAAATATAACAAGATACATCAACGTTCCACTGAAGGTATGAATAGAAATACGTACATCGACGTACCACTGACGATGAAGATATAACAAAATACACCAACGTTCCACTGAAGGTGAGCTACCAACATTCCACTGAAGGTGAGCTACCAACGTTCCACTGGAGGTAGAAAAGAGATGTACCGCTGTACCACTGACGATAAAATATACCAACGTTCCACTGAAGGTATGAAGAGATGCATACATCGACGTACCACTGACGATGAACAAGATACACCAACGTTCCACTGAAGGTGAAGAGATGCATACATCGATGTACCACTGACGATGAACAAGATACACCAACGTTCCACTGAAGGTGAACTACCAACGTTCCACTGAAGGTAGAATAGAGATATATCGCCGTACCATTGACGATAACATATACCAACGTTCCACTGAAGGTATTAAAAAAATACATCGACGTACCACTGACGATGAAGATATAATCAATATACACCAACGTTCCACTGAAGGTGAGAAAAGATGCACCGACGTACCACTGACGGTGAAGATAACCATATACACCAACGTTCCACTGAAGGTGAGAAAAGATGCACCGACGTACCACTGACGGTGAAGATAACCATATACACCAACGTTCCACTGAAGGTGAGAAAAGATGCACCGACGTACCACTGACGGTTAAGAGCAATCAAATACTTTGCTTTTCTTCTCAAATATTGAGAATGCAAACACAAATGCATAATCTCAACATTCATCATCCAGCGACCAAAATTCAATCCATGGCCAAATGGAAAGAAGCTGCCAAAAAAGACTGGACCAAGTGAGGGAGAAACTCACTGGATTTCTGTTCGTAGGCAATTGAACAGCACAACTGAAACATATTATCCACCTAGAAACAAATTCAGTGGGAATTTCAAGGAAAGTGAGTATTTTCTGCTTAATACACTCTAAATGAAAGAGCAATCTGATTGAGAATAAACTTCATGATAGCAAATATAAATGCATGACTGTTTTTGATGCATGTGAATGATGCATATGCTGCCAAAACTTAGCACAAGGATTAACTCAAGAGATAGAGTACAAAAATAACATAATCAAGCATGTCTCGAGCTGAGCACTCGAGGTATCGTCCATAAACAGGATCAAAAATTGATACAAACTTTGATGGCTTTAGAATAAATGCTACCCAACACTGAGGAAACGTTGGAGCTGAGAGAACAAAATAACTGAGTTCTACATCATATTCGAACCAGGCCAAAAGTACATTGAGTGGAATATATTCTTCCTCTTTTGCATATGAATACATCAACATATCCATTCCTTATAATACACTCATGAATCAAAGTAAAACTTCTTTTATATTTTTCAAAAGGATTTTGTTGAAATCAATTTTTCTTTTTGTTTCAAAAATTACTATCAACAATAAATGACATTTTAAGAAATATGAAAGAAATAAGATTGCAAATAATGGGCAAAGGCTCAAACTTTTTTAATAGAATGGTAGCCTGCAAAAGGCAAGACCCCACGGATGATTACAAAGTTTGGAAAGTGGTAATTTTGTGGAAAAGGTACATTGAAATGTAATGACCCCGTCCTCTCTCTCAACTTGGAATTCCTGAGCAAAGGCTTCCGTTGAAATGTGTTGAACTTCTTCATGATAAACAGATGACTGCTGATGATCAAGTCTTGTCTGATGTAGTTACTTGCCATGAATCCCTTACTTTTGCCTGGACCGCCCTTTCGGGTTTTCAGTCCACCGGGTATTTTATTCTGTTTATGTCTCTAATTTTTGCCTGGACCGCCCTTTCGGGTTTTCGATCCACCGAGACGCTCTTTTTTGCCTAAGCCGCCCTTTCGGGTTTTCAACTTAGCGAGCTGTTCTTTTATTATTTTTAGGCGAAGTATTTCTTGACTACATCAGCATACACGGGACGTGGGAGCTCCTCTCCATCCATAGTTGCAAGAATTAATGCACCGCCAGAGAAGGCTTTCTTAACAACATATGGTCCTTCAAAATTAGGAGTCCACTTGCCCCTTGAATCGGAGGTGAAAGAAAAGATCCTTTTGAGCACGAGGTCGCCTTCTCTGAATACACGAGGTCGAACCTTCTTATCAAAAGCTTTCTTCATTCTTTTCTGGTACAACTGACCATGGCATAAAGCCGTCATTCTCTTTTCTTCTATCAGATTCAATTGATCAAACCTACTCTGACACCACTCAGCTTCAGATAACTTGGTTTCCATTAAAACTCTCAACGATGGAATCTCAACCTCAATAGGGAGCACTGCTTCCATACCATAAACCAAAGAAAAGGGAGTTGCCCCGGTTGAAGTACGAACAGATGTACGATACCCATGCAAAGCAAATGGGAGCATCTCATGCCAGTCCTTGTACGTAACAACCATCTTTTGCACAATCTTCTTAATATTCTTATTTACTGCTTCAACAGCTCCATTCATCTTTGGCCTATAAGGCGAAGAGTTGTGATGTTCAATTTTGAAACTTTCACACAGTTCTCTCATCATACTTTTATTCAGATTTGAGCCATTATCATTGATGATCTTGCTCGGTACACCATATCTGCAGATAATGTTGTTCTTGATAAATCTGACCACAACTTGCTTTGTCACATTAGCATATGAAGCAGCTTCTACCCACTTGGTAAAATAATCGATTGCTACCAGGATGAACTGATGTCCATTCGAAGCCTTGGGTTCAATCATGCCAATCATATCAATACCCCACATAGAGAAAGGCCATGGAGAAGAAATAACATTGAGAAGTGTCGGAGGCACATGAATCTTGTCAGCATACACTTGACACTTGTGACACTTCTTTACAAACTTGTAGCAATCAGATTCCATTGTCAGCCAATAGTAACCTGCTCTAAGCATCTTTTTAGCCAACGAATGTCCATTGGCATGAGTACCAAAAGAACCTTCATGAATTTCACGCATCAACATGTCTGCTTCGTGTCTATCCACGCATCTGAGCAGAACCATGTCATAATTTCTCTTATACAAAACATCAGCATTGATGAAGAAACTTCCAGCCAATCTCCTCAAAGTTTTCTTTATTTGATGCCCCAAGTGGGTACTCTTGAGTCTGAAGGAAATGCTTAATATCGAAGTACCAAGGCTTCTCATCTACTGATTCCTCAACTGCAAATACATGAGCAGGTCTATCAAGACGCCTGATTGTAATCTGAGGCTCCTTATTATGGAAATTCACTTTGTACATGGACGACAATGTGGCTAAAGCATCAGCCATCTGATTCTCATCTCGAGGGATGTGGTGGAATTCAACTTTGTTGAAGAATGTCAATAGCCTTCTGGCGTAATCTTTGTAAGGGATTAAACTAGGATGTCGCATTTCCCATTCTCCTTTAATCTGATTAATCACAAGCACAGAATCTCCATAAACATCAAGAATCTTAATCCTCAGATTAATGGCTTCTTCAAGTCCCATGATGCAAGCTTCATATTCAGCGATATTATTTGTACAATCAAAACATATCCTTGCAGTGAAAGGAACATGCGATCCTTGCGGTTAACGCAGGTTTTTCAAATATGTACTTAATTGGATCAATTTTGGAAATCAATAGGGTGGTGTGGTTCAACATATACTGTCTCAGTCGGCGAGCAGCCCACACCAAAGCACAGCAAGTTTTCTCAAGCAGCGAGTATCTTGTTTCGCACTCGGTAAACTTTTTTCTAAGGTAGTATATTGCATACTCTTTTCGACCAGACTCGTCATGCTAACCCAACACACATCCCATTGAATTCTCCAGCACTGTGAGATACATAATCAGAGGTCTTCCCTCAGCTGGAGGGAGCAAAATGGGAGGTTCAAGCAGATATTCTTTGATGTTGTCAAAAGCTTTCTGACAATCTTCATTCCACACACATCCCTGATTTTTCTTTAACAACTTGAAGATTGGCTCACAGGTAGCAGTCATATTGGAAATGAACCTGGAGATATAATTCAAACGTCCGAGGAAACCTCTCACTTGTTTCACAGTCTTTGGTGCTGGCATTTCCTGAATTTCTTTAACTTTATCAGGATCTACTTCAATTCCTATCTGACTGACAATGAAACCCAATAATTTTCCGGAACAGACACCAAAAGTGCATTTGTTTGGATTTAAGCGGAGACGATACTTTCTCAAACGCTGAAACAACTTTAAAAGATCCTCCATGTGCCCTTCCTCTGACTGGAACTTGGAAATCATGTCATCCACATAAACCTCAATTTCTTTGTGCATCATATCATGGAAAAGAGTGGTCATGGCCCTCTGATATGTCGCGCCAGCATTCTTCAACCCAAAAGGCATTACTTTGTAGCAGAATGTCCCCTATGGCGTAATAAAGGTTGTCTTTTCCATATCTTCCGGTGCCATCTTAATCTGATTGTATCTTGAAAAACCATCCATGAAGGAGAAAACCTCAAACTTTGCCGTGCTATCTACCAACATATCAATGTGAGGTAGAGGAAAATCATCTTTCGGACTGGCTTTATTCAAATCTCTATAATCAACACACATGCGAACTTTTCCGTCTTTCTTCGGAACAGGCACAATATTGGGAATCCATTGAGGATATACAGAAGTGACAAGGAAACCTGCGTCAATCTGCTTCAAGACCTCATTCTTAATCTTTTCCGCCATATCAGGATGACTCCTTCTTAGCTTTCGCTTGACAGGAGGACATTCAGGTTTCAACGGCAAACGATGCTCCACAATATCTGTGTCCAACCCAGGCATGTCTTGGTAGGACCACGCAAAAATGTCAACATACTCTTTAAGAAGCTCTACAATCCTCTTCTTAACATCTTGACCAAACAGTGCCCCAATCTTGACTTCTTTTTTATCCTCTTCAGAACCCAAATTGATGACTTCTAACGGCTCTTTATACGGCTGAATGGTGTCTTCCTCGTGATCAAGCAGTCGGGAAATCTCATCAGGAATATATTCATCACTCTCTTCTTCCGCCTCATATACCGGACACTCGAAGTTAGGAGAGGGTGTAGGGTCATTACTTTCAACGGTTTTATTGATTAATCTGCACAAGTGATTATTATTTCAGGAAAAGGAAAGATATATGCAAACATGTAATCGTGTAGATTATGGCAAATGAAAACATTTTTTAAGGTTTTTTGTGTTACCACTTTCCAGAAAAAGCAAAAAGATAAAAAGCATGTGTATGTAGAAACAAAATGACTTTTATTGATGATTTTAATGTTTAAAACAAACAGGAAAAAGCCCCAACAACTTCACTTTCATCTTGGGTAGAATGAAAGGATTTTGAAAAACATAAAAGCAAATTACTTTGAAACATGAGTACACTCAGGAATATCAATGGTGATCCAGTTCTTAATCATCTTTCCATGGGTCACATAGTTTGGCACTTCTGGCTCTGATTCGTCTTCAATAATAGCGTTCACTTCTGGAAGAGTCGGATGTAGAAACCCAGCACTATGGAACATCTCCTGATAAGGACGAAAAGCAGATTCAGGCTTCATCACAGACTTGTCTGAGGCAGAAAATCCCAGACCAGTTCTATTCTTGTTCTCTTGCAGACTCACCACTTGTCCCCGTACTCCTGAATGTCCATTCTGAACTACCAACTGAGCGTCTTTGAAGGAGGCAATGGAAGCTTCATCCTTTTTGAATTCATCATTAACAGACAGGGCTTGGAATGCATTTCCAATGACTACTTCATCATCCTCTATGGTACGGAACAAAGAGAGATGACTAATCAGCAAAGCTTGTTCTCCATTCACAACGACCATCTTTCCATCTTTCACAAATTTCAACTTCTGGTGAAGAGTTGAAGTAACGGCCCCAGCTTCATGGATCCATGGGCGTCCCAATAAGCAACTGTATGCAGGAAAGATGTCCATCACTTGAAAAGTGATCTTGAAGACAAACGGTCCGATACTAATAGGCAAATCAACCTCTCCGACCACTGATTTCTTCGATCCATCAAAAGCCTTGACAATCACATTGCTAAATCTCATTGGTGTGCCACCATAAGACAGCATAGCAAGAGTGGATTTTGGCATGACATTCAGCGACGATCCATTATCAATCAACACATTAGACATTGAGTCCTCTTTGCAACTGACAGAAATGTGCAAAGCCAAATTATGATTTCTTCCTTCCTCAGGCAAATCTTCATCACTAAAGCTCAAATTGTTACACGCAGTGATATTACTCACAACCACATTAAACTGATCCAGCGTCATATCATGATCCACAAAGGCTTGATCAAGTATTTTCATCAAAGAATCCCTATGAGCAGGAGAACTCGTCAGCAGCTCCATTATAGAGATCTTGTACGGAGTACGATGCAACTGATCCACAATCTTATAATCACTCATCTTGATAAGCTTCAAAATCTCATCCATCTCCTTTCCTGAAGATGACCCAACATTCACTCTTGTCGCATCATTATTGTTCACAGGCACTTGAGTAGGATTCCTCTGGACATCCACAACTGTTTGGGGCTGAGTAAAAACTCGCCCACTTCTAGTCACTCTACTAACATCTGCTATATTCTCAACAGAAGAGAGAGGCTTAAGCTCGACTTCTTTTACAGCTTCCAGCATGGTGGCATTGTATCTGTAAGGTACAACTTTGTCAGAGCTATAGTGTACAGATCCAGGCAAACATATCACAAGAGGTTCTACAGCAGCTTTGCCATAATAACCAATCTCCACACATTCCGGAATTTCAAAGCATGGTTCAATCACATTGACTTCATCTTCATCTCTGTCCCTCAGAATCTCAATGAGCCTTTGATCTATCATTTCTTGTAAATCTCTTCTCACAATATAACATACTCGAGGATTGTCCGAACAAATCCTACAAGCAGCATGATTATGCTCATAATGACTATACTCACACAGAGTGGCATGCATCTCTACCAATGATCCTCTGATGTGTTCCACACGATAAATCTTATACTTCCCAGGGCACCCATACACCATATTCACAACAGACGCTTCATGAGTCGGCAATGGATTATTCTGCACATTTGGGCCAATATCACGGAAGGAAAGCATACCAGAACCGACCAGTCTCTGAACTTCATTCTTTAGAGGCCAGCAATTCTCTAAATCATGTCCAGGAGCATTCTGATGAAAAGCACAAGTGGCATCAGCTTTGTACCACCAAGGGAGTTTCTCTAGAATAGGAGGCGGTGGCCTTGGTTGAACCAACTTCTTATGAATTAGTGCAGGATACAGTTCAGTATATGTCATGGGGATAGGATCAACATTAACTCGAGGGTACGGATTCCGCCTTGCTGGTTGTTGATTAACAGGAGCTACAGGTTCTTCCAACCTAACACCCATACCCACCATTTCAGTGAAGTCTACAGGAGCACTCGCAATCATCTTCTCATAGTAAAACGGGCCAAGAGTTTTCAGAAAAATCTTAGTCATCTCTTTTTCTTCCATCGGAGGAATCACTTGGGCGGCAACCTCACGCCATCTCTGAGCATATTCCTTGAAGAATTCCTTCTCTTTCTGCATCATAGCTCGCAATTGATCCCTATCAGGAGCCATGTCCATATTAGACTTGTATTGCTTCACAAACGCCTCAGCTAAGTCATTAAAAGTGCGAATATGGGTGCTATCAAGGCCCATATACCACTTAGAAGCAGCTCCAATCAAACTGTCTTGGAAATAGTGAATCAACAGACGTTGATCATCAGTGTGAGTGGACATCTTCCTTACATACATCACCAGATGTGCCTGAGGACAGAAATTTCCTTTATACTTCTTAAATTCAGGCAGCTTGAACTTAGCAGGTACTTTCACATTGGGAACAAGGCAGAGATCATGCACATTCTTTCCAAACAGTTCTTTCCCACGCAGGGCTTTCAACTCTTTCTGCAACTCTTCAAACTGATCTTGGAAACCATCCATTCTGTCATGAATTTCACTTGGAGCAGCATCATAAATGGGCTCCGGGACAAAAGGACCAGTATGAACAATAGGAGACGTATTGACCATAATAGGAGTCAATGGACGAGTCATCTCAGGAACAGATAGATAACCTTCAGGCATACCCCAGGGATATCCATTAGGCATACATTGCTGAGTAGCACCAACAGGAACAGCAGGAATTGTTGTAGCAGCAATTTCAGAAATCACAGTAGCCTGACCCTGTGCTTGGGCATTGGGAGGAGGAACCTGATTCTGATTCTGATTCTGAGTAGCCATCAATGTCTCAACCAGAGCAGTGAGACGATCCACACCAGATCTCAAAGTAACAACCTCTTCACGTAGTTCACGATTCTCTTGTTTAAGACCTTCCATCTTCTTCTGTATGAAGAACACTGAATAAGACCTCGGGAATACTCTCGGAAGCAAGACCAAAATGCGGAATGATGCATGAAATGCAATGCAAATGTTTTTTTTATTGGTTTTCAAGGAACTTTAAGACATTAATTGTAAACATTAGCAAAAAAAACAACACAAAACATAACATCATTCTTTCATTACTAATGGAAAAGTATACAAAAGGATTCAAAGATCCAAGATTACAAAACAACGGAAAAGCTAAAAACTAGAAGGGAACACTTCTGATGAAGATCCAACTCCTTTCTACAGCTTCCTACGGAGCTTCTCCAACTCATCTTCATAAAAGGCCTTCAAATGAGCATTCTCGACCATCAGCTTATCAGCAACTTCTTTCCATGCAACTGAATCTTCATGACTACCAGAGGAAAATAAATCCTCTTGTTGTCTCTTTCGCTTTTCACCATGTTGTTGAAGTAACTCTTCTTGATGACGGATCTGATCATCCTTTTCCATCAACCAACCATCTTGGATATCAAGCATTTCATCCTTTTCTTTCAAGTGTATCTTCAACTCTTTATTTTCAATTTCCGAAGCATGAAACTTCTTCTCCCAAGCATCTCTTTCCATTCTCATCTTGGCCACGAGCTCTAGATGCTCTTCACTACTCTCGATGGGAATAGTGGAAGACACAGGTGGAGTAATGAGTAGAGAAGGCTCCTCGAGTAAGTAAGGCATCTGAAAGGTGTGAGCTCTAGCTTGAACCCAATCAATATAGTCTTTAAGAGCAACACATTGCTTCTTTCCCAAATGTCTCTTCCTATCGATATGGTGCCAAGCACGCACAAACCGATTTCTCATATCCAAATTTCCATCGTGATTAAGATAGAAGATTCCTGACACAAGAATACCAGCGGGTCGCTCCTTCATGGGGTAGCAAAATTGACGCCTTGCAAGAATGGGGTTGTAGGTAATTCCTCCTTGTATACCAAGAAGAGGTACATTAGGGAATTCTCCACAACTATCAATAATCTCACCAATGTCATAAGCAGGATTGTACCAATGGATATTCCCATTAGTAAGAGGCATGATCTTCTGAGACCATGAGAGACCATCAGGGTTGCTCAAGAAATTCTTAGTCTGAGGTAAGTGCGAAATAAACCACTTATAGAGGAAAGGAGTGCAGCAGTTGATAAGTCCACCTTTCTTATCAGTCCTATGGTGAATGGAATGATAAGTATCCCCAAGCAAAGTAGGCACAGGATTCCCAATCATGAAGATCCGAATAGCATTAACATCGACAAAGTTGTCAATGTTGGGAAAGAGTATCAAACCATAGATGAGCAAGGCCAAAAACGTCTCAAAAGCAATCATACTTCCTTTACTAGCCAGCATAGAAGCCTTTCCAATCAAGAACTTAGAAGTCAACCCCCAAATTCATCCTTTTTTGGTCACATTTGCTTTCACATCTGATATTTTCAACGGAAGAAGCTCTGCTATCTCATCAACCTGAGGCTCTTTCTCCAGACCACTAAACGGTATATCATTCGCAACTGGCAAACCAATCCAATAAGAATACTCCTCCAAAGTGGGCATAAGCTGATAATTAGGAAAGGTGAAACAATGATAAACCGGGTCATAAAACTGCACAAGAGTCTCGAGAATCCCTTTCTCCACTTTGGTCTTCAAGATAGAGATCAATTTCCCATAATGGTTTTTGAAGTTGTCAAGATTAGGAACCAAAGTTGCTAGCTCTTTCGATTCTTTTGCACTTGAATTCCTGAAAGTGTATTTCTTGATGCTTCTCTTTTGATCCATAGTACCTGTGATGTTTACAAACAAAGTCTCTAGGTTCCTTGAAAACCATTTGTGAAGAACATTTTTATGAATGCATGTATGCATGGTTTATGCATCAATCACAATCAAGAGCACACAAGATCACATCAAATCACACAAAATCACACAATCCAGGTTCAAAGGTTCGACGTCACGAGCATGGAGCCATGGGTCTACCCATCCCACAAGGTGTGATCTAGGGAATTTTGTACCTGCCAATCGGGTTCTACAAAGGTTCCCAGAGTTTTCAATCTTCTATCGGATATTACCGGCACGCACAATTGCTCATGGGCGCCAATAATATGCCTAAAAAGACCTCGTCTGAGCGTAGTATCGCATGACAACAAGCTCAAATTGGTACTTGATCTTGTTTCTGCACTACATCCTAAAAAGGCTTAGATGGGTTAAAAAAGTTCTAGGCCATTCAGCTTCTACGGACACTCACTATTGAAAGTAATAGCGCTATCACAATGGTTCGTAACAACCTCTACTACCTTCCATGAGGCCTCCACTGATTGGGGTTCCACCATATGACGCTCATGGTAAGGATTGCTCCTGACATGCGACTATTGGTCTTACCACCTCCTATCTCAAGTTACTCACCAAAGTCCGGGTTAGGACTTTATCTCATCACAGAGGAACCATCGAGCACAAAAAAGAAAAAAAAAGAAAATAAACAAACAAAGCACACAACAATATATACAGATAAAAACACACAGATAAACAAAAATAGGCTTAACACACTTAAAACTGGATCCCCAGTGAAGTCGCCATTTTTCTGTAGTGGGGAAATCTGAGATCAAAGCCATGGAATTGACTCGACTCAATATTTCGTTTGAAATCGCCACCGCGTTTTATTTTTTCAAAGGAAAAGGGAAAAGAACGAAAAACCCAAAGTTTGTTTTTAAAACAAAAAGAGAACTCAGGTTCGGGTGTTGATTATACAAGGGGAAGGTTTTAAGCACCCCTCATATCTGTGGTATTCCACAGGAACCTTTTTGAAAATCTGTGTAGTGTGTGCTAAAAAAAGGGTTTGTTTTATTTTTAAAATAAGCTCGGCAAGACGTTAAGCCTTGCGCCTACATACCTCCTCGTTGCAATGGAGAAGTCAGAGCTAATGTAGTTCCGCTTAAAAGGGAAAACATTTTAAAAACGAATAAACACTTTATCGTCGTTGGAGAGAAATACTCAGCCATTGAACTTGAGCATGAGAACAAACGAGTTCTTTGCATCGCTAATGAAAGAAGGGCTCCAACTCGGATAAAATCAACGAGTATGCCACTAGCTCTCTCACGCGGAAAAGATCTCATTATATCAATCAATTTCAAAATCGTGGGGTATAACCACTCGTTTCGACAATTAGTCGTGTCTAAACTTTGGAAAAAGGGCCACTAAGGGCAAAAGATATTTTTTAAAGAAAAGGTTTTGAAAAGATTGCAAACATAAGAAGGTTTTTTTGAAAAAGGGAGAAGATTTTGAAAATTTAAGAATGGGAGGAGATGAAGAGGCTATCCTATTGCGTAAAATAAAAGCTAATGAAAGAAACGGTCTAACCGAAGAAGAAGCCAACACTTGACGTTATGAGTCAAGGTAGATTTCCCATCCTTTGGACTATTAATACCAACATATTACCACTTGGGGATCCAGATGAACTTATTATCTTAGCACCACTTTGCATTTAGCATATTAAAATTCTGACGAAAATCGGGCAGAGTAACGGCTGTTTTCGGGTAAAATCCTTATCTCAATGCCTTGGAATTAACCATCAAGGACTTTCAAGGAAATACCTGCATACACAAACAGACAACAATCCAATGCCAGACAGACAGAATAACAGCAGAGTAACAATATCATAAGGGTCCAGAGGTACTAAGTTCATAAGTCCGAATCTCCCAAATGCTCGGGATAGTAACCAATAGTCCGAAAGAGAGCCTTATGTGTTTTTTAGATTTTTGTTGATTATTAGTGTTTTAGCATAAAAGTAAAGTATGGTCCAAGTGGACAAAAAGAAAATAGCGGAAACATAAACATAACGTCCAAATGGAGAAAGAAAAAAAATAGCGGAATATAAACGTCCCAATGGACAAAGAGAAAATGGCGGAAACATAAACATGATGAAATGATAAAATAAAGCGATAAAGCGAGAAATATAAAGAGCAATATAATAAATTGTGGAAATTAAAGTTAGTTGTTAGATGTTAAAGATAACCATCTCGAAACTTGTCAAGTATGTTATCAAAGTTAGTAAGGAAGATCGATGGTGAGTGAAGGATGTTCTCGGAAGCTTGATAAAATCATAGCGACTACACGATAAACCTCCGTAAGTCTTAAATCAACCGCATACAATTCTCTTCCATATTTGATCTTTTATCGAGTCGGGACAAATGTAGGAGTATTCTCCATGTATCAAAATCATCAATCAAAAGAAATAAGGAGGAGAAGAAGAAATGATCTAGTCTTTATCAAGAATCCATAGAATTCTCAAGATATTAAGACTTTCATTGATCAAAAGAAAATAAGAAGAAAGAGATAAGAATGAAAACATAAATTGATCTAGTCTTTATCAAGAATCCATAGAATTCTCAAGATGTCAAGACTTTCATCGATCGAAAGAAAATAAGATGAAAGAGATAAGAATGAAAACATAAATTGATCTAGTCTTTATCAAGAATCCATAGAATTCTCAAGATGTCAAGACTTTCATCGATCAAAAGAAAATAAGATGAAAATAAGAAATAAGAAGAAAAATAATTAAAAGATAACATGATCTAGTCTTCCTCAAGAATCCATAGAATTCTCAAGATGTTAAGACCTTCATCGATCACAAGAAATAAAAGAGAACAATGAAAATTACACAAGCACATAATCAAGGAAGTATAGGAAGAAGAGATACCAAAACATGTTGAGAAAAAGGTAAAAAACCACTTTCATGCAGGGGGAAATCGATTTCATGCAGGGGGAAATCGATTTCCATAGTGCAGTTTTCAAAAAAAAAAAACAAGTTACGTACAGCATGAAATCGATTTCAGCCTCAAGGAAATCAATTTCACCAGTGCAAATTTCAGCAAAAACATCATTTAAAGGCATGAAACTTGATTTGAACAAATATACAAACACCTTATGGTCACAAATCAACTTGAGCACGAAATTTCCATCACAAAACCAGCAAATATCATCAATGTAGCATCGAAGATGCATTAAACCAAAACAACAAAGATCTGCATCATGGATTTAGCAAATTACCACTTCTTGAACACAAATCTTGGAGTAGCTTCAAGAACAAGCACAAAGTGTGTAGATCCTTCAAAATTGGAGATGAACAAACAAAGAAAAGAGTGAAGTGTAGAAGGTTTAGTTCAAATTTAGTAAGATTCAATGTGAATCTCACTAATTCTATGAGAATGAACTTTGGGTGAGGGTTTTGGAAAGGGTGAGAAATGAATTTGCAAGCAATTTTTTGGCTCTCCAAGCTTGAGAAATGAGAGTGTAGAGACCTCTATTTATAGGATGAGAGTAAGAGTAGTGGCAATTTGGTCATTTGGCATTTGGTAATTAATCTTGTGTTTAATTGGTGTTTAAATGGTAAAATGAGGTTAAAATGGAATTAATGAAGGGAATTAACTTTGGTGAGGTGGCAAATTGGTAAAATGACAAAAATGGTCAAAGAAAATAGGTGCCAAAATCAAATCAAGCTTCCCTCTCTATTTTTTTTGAATTTCGCCCCAAGTAAATCGATTTCCCTAGGAGTGAAATCGATTTCACTCTATTCCAGAAGAGAATTTGGCGCAAAATACACTAGGGAAATCGATTTACCCAGGAGGGAAATCGATTTCATGATGTCCAGAATGTGATTTTGTTGAAAATTGTTGCAGGGAAATCGATTTACCCAAGAGGGAAATCGATTACATGCTGTCAAAAATGTGGAAAATGCCTTGCTTATGGATGTCTTGGCTTAGTACCTACAAAACAAAAGCATACAAAGAAACAAAGCAATATTTTTGGTATTTGGGTTAGTATAATATGCATACAAGATAAACAATCATTGGTGCATGATGGTCCCTCTTATTGATGAGGTGAGTGCAACACCACAAACAAAACTTCCAAGTGAAGCTCTTGATTAATGATTGGGATATGATTGATATATGATCTTAGGGTCAAAAATTGGGGTATGACAGAAATGTGTATTTTGAGGGCAACATTTCCACTAAAACATTTGTTGCCAAGCAGATTTATGGCCTCAAAAGTAAGAAGGATTCCATCCTTGATGTTCCTTCCTGCTATGAAACCTTTTTGCTCAGGAGAAATTAATATAGGAAGAATAGAAGATAACCTGTCAGCAATGATTTTAGAGATGATTTTGTATTTGAAGTTGGCTATAGCAATTGGTCTAAAGTGCCCAATACTATTAGCCTCCTTGGTCTTGGGTAACAAAACAAGGTTATTAGAATCAAAATTGGGAAGAAGCCAACCTGTTGAGAAGAATTGTTGAACAGCATTGATAACATCAATATTAACTATATCCCAATACTTAACAAAGAAAATAGCACCAAAGCCATCTGGGCCAGGGGCTGAATCAATGTTAAGATTCAACACAGCATTATGAATCTCCTTAGGGCTAGGAAAACACAAGAGTCTTTCATTCATTTGGTCATTAACAAGGTGAGGCACCACTCTATGAATCAAATCATTATCATTCACAACAAAACCAGAGTTGAACAAGCTTCTAAAATGCTTATCAATGTGATTCTCAAGGACCAAATTATCAGTTTCCAATTTGTCATCAATCATAAGAGAGGTGATCCTTTTGGTTTTTCTTTTAATCTTAGCATACGTATGAAAAAAGTTAGTATTTCCATCACCTAGTAAATGCCAGATTAAGCGAGATTTTTCTCTTCAAAGCTCCTCGTCCATGCATAAAGCCTTTTCCAAGTCAAGTTGGGCTTTAGCTTCCTTATCTTGCAAAAGATCAGTGTATCCAAGATTCTGAATAATAGATTGAATGTCCTTCAGATTCTTGTCAGCTAAGCTAACAGCATCCTGGACATTCCCAAAGGTGGCCTTGTTCCAAGTCTTAAGACTAGCTTTAAGGGTTTTAAGTTTAGAAGCAAGAATGAACATTGGACAACCTAAGACGTTTTCTTTCCAAACATCCCTAATGAGTCTTTCACAATCCTCATGAGAGGTCCAAATTTTAAGGAATTTAAATTGGCTTTTGATAACTAAGGAATCAAGCTTAATAGAAACCATAATGGGATAGTGATCCGATTTAGCCTTAACTAAGGTGTGACAATCAACAGAATTGCAGGCATTAAGCATAGCCAAGTTGCAAATGGTCCTATCCATACTTTTTTCAGTTCTTTGCCTACCCTTTATCCCATTACACCAAGTGAGGGAGTTACCAAGAGTAGGTAAATGGATAAGGTTATTAGAGTCCGACCAATTAAGGAACTCTTCCATAGGGATACGGGCAGGCTGGTGACTGCCTCTATATTCAGAGGCACTCATAATAGCATTGAAGTCTCCCACAAAAGTCCAAGGAACATTCTTAGGGAGATTGCTCAAAAAACTCCAAAGAGCCCTCTAAGAATATAACTAGTGGAAGCATAAATAACTGAAAAACCTAAAGTGGTGTTGTGAGAATCAATGGTGAAGTCTATGTGTTGGTCATCAATGTTAACAATTGAAGGATCGAGGTTAGTATTGCAAAAACACCAAATATTAGGTAAAAGATTAATCCTCTTATTAACAGCAAAAAGCTTAAAACCTAACATGTCAAACCAACCAAGGGGGAAGTTCTCAATCCTCATCCAAGGTTCAGCCAGAAACACAAAATCCAAAGAATTATTGAGGGGCATTTTTTTCAGGGCAAGCCTAGAGGCTTTATTAGCTATACCTCTTATGTTCCAAAAGAGGCAATTCATACAGAAAGTTTGTTGGGACTAGACTTTGGCCTAGTGTTATTCAAAGTTAAAGCTTTTTTATTCCTCCTTTTTTTTGTTGAACACTAGTTGGAAGTCTTTGTCCTGGAAGAGACCCACGTCATTGTCATCCTCCCTCTCATGATCAGCCATATTGGCCCATGATTTAGATAAAAAGTTTGTAACTTGAGCTTTAAGATTAGGGTCAATTTGAGTCTCTGGGACAAACTCCACCAATTGTGTAGCATCCACCAGTTGTGTAGCATCCACGTATTCACTATTGGATTTACCATCTTCTCTTTCTCTTCTTTTTTTTTTGTTACAGCTAGTTTTCACTTTGTTAAATATCTCTGATAAACTATAATGAATATAAATATTTTATTACTATTTATATATTATAATATTTATTTAGTTTCTCTCATATTCTCAAAATCTTGTCAACTCAGAAACACTCTCTCATCCATTCTTCAAAAGTTGCCATATTTATCAAGTTTTTTTTTTTGTTTTTTTCAGTCCTATAGAAGCAAGATAAAACCTCTTATAGAAACAAGATAAAAACTATGAAGAAACTGCATATTTTTCTTTAATCTGCTTCCTTTTTCTCTTTCCTCTTTTTCATTTCATCTCAATTTTTTTATTTGTTTTCAATATTAATTTTTGTTTGATAAATATACATATATGAAATTTTTTGATGCGAAACGAAACTGATATATTAGCAATAGGCTGAAGCAGCCAAAGGGGGTACAACATCCTCTGTACTAGGAACAAAACTCGACCAGGTCCTGGATCCTACTATCTTGCCAATCCCCACCATCTGGTGGGCATCAGTGTTCAAAGATCTATTAACATACATAATTGTAGTAGAATGAAAAAGAACATAACAAAGTTTTACAATCACAAATCAACGGGTCCAATGCTGCGAGAAAATCCTTGCCATTTATGCAGTCTACTAACACCAATGCGTCTGACTGGAAAACAACATTGTTTAGTTTGAGCTCCTTTGCAAGGTGCATAGCCCATAGAATTCCTTGTAGTTCAGCTGAAAGGATATTTGTTATGCTTGTAAACCTCTTGCAAGTCGCCACATAAACAATGCCACAAGGATCTTTGATAATACAACCTAAAGACATTGTGCCATCGTCAAAACACCCTGCGTCTGACTGAACCGTCCAATGGCCGGTGGATGAAATCGTCTGTTGTGGGTCTCCCCTCTGCATATTTCCTTTTTTCCGCATGTCATACCCCAATTTTTGACCCTAAGATCATACATTGGTTGCATTTTAATCATCAATCAAGAGCAGCATTGTGAAGTTCTATTTTTGATACTGTGATTATCTCTGAGGGGAACCATCAAGCATTTTAAGTTTTTTTATTTGTTTTACACTAACCAAAATCCAAAAATATGTATTTTGTCTCTTTTGTTTATATTTGACAAGTAAAAGATCGGGCAAAAATCAAAATAGTGCAAGAAAATGGATTTTTGAAAATTTCACTATGGAAATCGATTTACCCATATAGGAAATCGATTTTCCTGGACAAAATTTGAAAAAAAAGAGGGAAGCATGACATCATTTTGGCACCAAACACATTTTCCTTGATTATTCTTTACCATTTACCAATATTCCACCTCATCACAAATTAATTTCTTTCATTAACCTCACTTTAACCCCACTTTACCAAATTAAACACAAATTAATTACCAATTGAACAATTACCAAATTGCCCACACCTCTCTTTCTCTCTCCAATTCTATAAATAGAGGCCTTCACCTATTCATTTGACAAGCTTGAATAGCCAAATAAACTCTGGAAATTTTTCTCCTCATCCCTACCAAAATTCACCAAAGCTCTCTTCTCTTTCATAAAGTTAGTGAGTTACATCTTGAACCTCACTAACTTTGAGCTAAACCATCATCCATCTCACTTTTTCCTTCAATTGTTGAGAGATCAAGATTTGTGTTGGTTTTTCTTGAAGTGGATCTAATTTTTGTGCAAGATTTGGTAAATTTCTACATCCTTTTTCATCTTTCACAATGTGATTCTTTTATGCTTGTGTATGATGCATCTTTGATGCTATATTGGTGACATTTGGTGAAGATTTGATGGAAAATCGTGCAGATTGATATATGAGATCATAAGGTGTTTGTGTTATTGCTTAAACAAGGTTTTATGCTTCATAATGCTATTTATTTGAAAACTGTGGGCAGGAAATCGATTTCCTACAGAGGGAAATCGATTTACACTTTGTTTTTTGCGCCAGATTTGAAATCTGCACTCAGGAAATCGATTTCCTAGAGAGGTAAATTGATTTCCACTGAGGCAAAATGTTTTTTTTTGTGTTTTTATGCTTGTTTTGCCTTCTTTCTTCCTCTACTTCATTAATATCATTGGATCTAGGATGTCGATAGGTTTGAAATGACCAAATCCATAATATTAGATGAATGATATTAATGATAGTGTGAGTGATTTTATTTTACACATTTTTATTCATCTTCTCCTTCTTTTTTCTTTTGATCGATGAAAGTCTTTGATACCTTGAGAATTCTTATGGATTCTTGGTAAGGACTAGATCGCTACCTATTTTCTTTTCGTGCGGTATTGCTTTCGGAGAGTGATCTATATATCGCTTTTCTCGCATGCATTAGCACATAAAGTTTTGACCGGCCTCGTTGTAGGGTGATTTCTACATAAATCACTTGGCGAATCTGCTTAACATAGCGCAATATTTTGTGTCCTGAATAAAAAAAGATCAAACATGGAAGAGAATTGTATGCGGTTGATTTATGACTTATGGAAGTTTATCGTGTAGTCGCTATGATTTTATCAAGCTTCTGATAAATTTCCGTTGAATTTAAATCCGAGAACATCCTTCACTCACCATCGATCTTTCTTACTAACTTTGATAACATACTTGACAAGTTTCAAGATGGTTATCTTTAACATCTAACAATTGACTTTAATTTCCGCACATTATTATATCGCTCTTTATTTTTCGCTTTATTGCTTTATTGCTTTATTTTATCATTTCATCATGTTTATGTTTCCGCCATTTTCTCTTTGTCCATTTGGACGTTTATATTCCGCTATTTTCTCTTTGTCCATTTGGACGTATTGTTTATGTTTCCGCTATTTTCCTTTTGTCCACTTGGACCATACTCTATTTTTGTGCTAAAACACTAATAAACAACAAAAATCTAAAAAACACATAAGGCCCTATGGACTATTGGTTACTATCCCGAGCATTTTAGAGACTTGGACTTGTTGGACTTAGTACCTCTGGACCCTATTATTCTATTGTTACTTTGTCTGTTTGGCATTGGATTGTTGTCTGTTTGTGTATGCAGGTATTTCCTCGAAAGCTCTTGATGGTTAATTCCAAGGCGTTGTGATAAGGATTTTATCCGAAAACAGCCGTTACTCTGCCCGATTTTCGTCAGAATTTTAATGTGCTTAATGCAAAGTGGCACTAAAGATAATAAGTTCATCTGGATCCCCAAGTGGTAATGTGTTGGCTTAGTGTGGATAGTCCAAAGGATTGGAAATCTACCTTGACTCTTAATGTCAAGTGTGGTCTTCTTTTTTGGTTAGATCGTTCTTTCCTTAGCTTTTATTTTATGCACTAGGGTAGCCTCTTCATCTCCTCCCCTTCTTAGATTTTCAAAATCTTCTCCCTTTTTCCAAAACCTTCTTATGTTTGTAATCCTTTTTAAAACCTTTTTTCTTCAAAGATATCTTTTGCCCTTAGTGACCTTTTCTTCAAAAGCTTAGACACGATTAATTGTTGTACTGAGTTGCGATACCCCAAGATTTTAAAATTGATTGATATAATGGGATCTTTTCCGCGTGAGAGAGCTAGTGGCATACTCGTTGATTTTTATCTGAGTTGGAGCCCTTCTTTCATTTGCGATGCAAATAACTCATTTGTTCTCATGCTCAAGATCAATGGCTGAGTATTCTCTCGGACGATGATAAAGTGTTTATTCCTTTTTAAACCGTTTTTCCCTTTAAGCGGAACTACATTAGCTCTGATTTCTCCATTGCACCGAGGAGGTATGTAGGCACAAGGCTTAACGTCTTGCCGAGATTATTTTAAAAATAAAACAAAACCCTTTTTAGCACACACGACACAAATTTTCAAAAAGGTTCCCTTGGAGTACCACAGATATGAGGGGTGCTTAAAACCTTCCCCTTGTATAATCAACACCCGTACCTAAGATCTCTTTTTGTTTTAAAAACAAACTTTGGGTTTTTTCGTTCTTTTCCCTTTTCCTTTGGAAACAATAAAGCGCGGTGGCGACTTTCACTGAAATATTGAGTCGAGTCAATTAATGGCTTCGATCTCAGATTTTCCCTGCTACACCGCAGTCCCGAAATCTCACTGCAAGCATGTCGTATATCATGTGCTAACAAATGCGGTTTCACCTCCTTATGGTTATGTAACAGCTTATTTCTGGCCTGCCAAGTTTTTCCATAGACCAATGCAAAAACTTGGCAAAGGAAATCATCCTTACTCATGAAAACACTAGTCAACCACTCACCAATGTCATCTGTCAAAGGAATTATAATGCCTAGAGGAGCAGAAAAGAAAACCGCCTTGGAGACATGACAATGCAGAAAGAGATGAGATGATTTTTCGATAGCCCGTTCTATATGAAATTGAATACACCCATTTTTCAAATTTTGCATCAAAAACAATATAGATCTGAGATTGAATATACCGAGTTTTTTGGTGTTTGCATTAAGAATGGTACCGATTTAAAATTGGATATACCGATTTTTTCGGTTTTTTCATTAAGAATTTAGCGTTTTTTAGTTTTACTTTTCAAATTTTGATGGCGTTTTTGAGACTTTAATCCGCATAGACCCATCCGAGAACCCGCAAACCGAACAACTTATAAACCGCGGTTTAGGCCGGTTTGACATTTTGAATCCGAAACCGCCCGAACCGACCCAATGTCCACCCCTATTAATGCTTATAAAAATAAAAGTTTATAATTGTTTTATCAAAAAATAAAATAAATGATAGTAGATAGTTTAAATAAATAAATTCAAATAGGTCTCATATTATTTCCTTTAAAATAAACTTCATCTTATTACTCATTTTTAATCTTTGATAAGTGTTGGGTTATCCTTGATAAGTGTTGTTTTAATGGTAAATATATCCATCTATTATGGAGCGTGTTAAGAAACATAGTCTGGTGAGTACTGAAGGATAGAAAAACACTTAGAAAGGGGGGTTTGAATAAGTGTAGTTTTAAAACTCTTAAGATAAAAAAAATTTGCACAATGATTTTTATCCTGGTTCGTTGTTAACTAAACTACTCCAGACCACCCCCTTGGAGTGTTTTACCTCACCTGAGGATTTAATCCACTAATCACAATAGATTACAATGGTTTTCCACTTAGATAACCTCTAAGTCTTCTAGAGTATTCTGATCACAACCTGATCACTCTAGGAACACAATGCTTAGATACCCTCTAAGACTTTCTAGAGAATCCGATCACAACTTGATCTCCTCTAGTTCTTACAAATTAATGTAAACAAATTCTTATAAGAGTTACAATGCTTCTTAATAAGCTATTATCACAACTGTGATGTTTCTCTTAAGTTTAAGCGTAATCTCACTAAGATATTACAACAGTAATGAAGTGAGGTTGAAGATGAAGTTTGAGAGCTTTTAGAATTTGACAGCGTTTCTGTATGTTTGCGCAATGTGTTGTATTCAGCTTCTCATCAGAACTTCTATTTATAGGCGTTTGAGAAGATGACCGTTGGGAGCATTTAATGCATTGTGTGATCCGTACAGCATTGCATTTAATGTTTCACTCTTTTGTCAACTACCTCGAGCCTTGCTTTTGCTGTGTCTACTGACGTTGCCTTTAATATATTCTAACGTTCCTTTTGTCAGTCAGCGCAGCCTGCCATCTTGTACTTGCTTCTGATCTGATGTTTGTGTAAACAATGTTTGAATATCATCAGAGTCAAACAGCTTGGTGCAGAGCATCTTCTTGTCTTCTGACCTTGAAGTGCTTCTAGCGTGATACCATGAGAACTTCAGTTCTTCTGCTTCTGATCTCAAGTTCTTCTGATGCTTCCATAGAGCATGTTCTGATTCTACTTGACCATCTTCTGATGTCTTGCGAGAGCATGTTTTGATGTTGCATACTTGAACTTTCTGAGACAGTGCTTCTAGCGCTGATTTTGTGCATACTCTTTATATATTTCCTGAAATAGAAATTGCATAGAATTAGAGTACCACATTATCTTAAGCAAAATTCATATACATTGTTATCATCAAAACTAAGAATATTGATCAGAACAAATCTTGTTCTAACAATCTCCCCCTTTTTGATGATGACAAAAACATATATAAATGATATGAATTTGCAATCAGAAAAACAGACGGCTAAAGACAATTACACAGTTATAGCATAAGCATATAAACTTTGTGTGTGAATATGTCTCCCCTGAGATTAATAATCTCCCCCCTGAGATAAATAATCTCCCCCTGAAATAAATACTAGAAGAAATTTATAAATAAAGGACTTCCCTGAGTATTTTCCATTTCAGTTGAGACGATCACATATGCTTAGATCTTCAGAACATTATAAGCTTCTGCTTCTTTCTTCCAATAGGACAGCTTCAGAGCTTTGAATTTCTTCTTGAATCATTGCATGCTAGATTGTATCAGAACATTGTTGAATGTACCAGAGCATCATCAGAGCATCTTTTAAATCCTGAAATGTTTCAGAACAAACTAAACGACAAAAATCAGAGCATGAATGAATCAAAACATAAAATATGTATCAGAGCATATAGTATGTGTCAGAGCATACAACAAATTGTATCAGAACACATAAAATGCATCAGAACATATAAGGAGTAAGAATGTGTTAGAGCATATTCTATCACAAGAATATCAAAACATTCTTCCTTCTTGCTTCTGATCTTGAAGCTTCACAACACTCAGCTTGCTTCAATTTCCATGAGCTTGTTTCTATATAGAATTGCTTTTCCCCATGTCTTTGCTTCTCATGTTGAGCTTTTTAGAATGTCTTCAATCCTGCAAAAAACTCAAAGACATAGAACTTGCAAATTCTGTTAGAAATGTGGAGACTTACTCCCAGCAACTGATAATATAAATCAGATCATTTATCACATTTTCTCCCCCTTGTTGTCATAACATCAAAAAACATAAAAGATTCAGATGAAAAACAAACAATAGAAGATAATTTTCATTCATCAGAATTAATTAGAAGATACAAAAGGAGATGCAAGAAGACAGATGCAAGAAAAAGGAGACTACTAAGACACAAAAAGACTACGACTAGCCTAGCTTAGACATAATCTTGGCCAGCATGTCATGAATCCCAGCAGTGCTTTCATTCTGCTTCTTCATAAAGTCTCTGAATTCTTCATGTGCTTGATCATGCTTATCCAAGCGAGAAGCAAGAACTTTTTGATTCTGTTGAAGAACCTCCAAAGTCTTCTCCAGACGAGAGGATTCACCAGAAGTTTCACCATCAGCATTCAGTGGAATAGCATGTCCAGCAGAAGCATCCAATGTAATAACATCTTCTTGAGTTTCCGGAACAAGACTTTTCTCAGAAGATTGATTCTCAGCATCAGCTTCTTCCATAGAAGCATCTTCTTCATATTTTGGAGTAGGAAGATCAGAAACTCCATTCTCCAGGGCTTGAAGAATCTCAACTAGATTCTTTGGAGGAATGGGAGCAGCAACGACTGGATGGTAGGCAGCCTCAGAACCAGCCATGGTAGGAGCCTGCTCAGAAGATTTTGCCCGAAACCAGTGAAATAGCCCTTGGGAATCTTCAGTCAAAACAGGAAACTTAGGCTTCCACACAACAATCTCTCGAGAGTGTTCTTCTTGTTCAGCTTCTGAAGCTTCTGCCAGTTCATCAACAAAAACTCTTTCTTCAAAACAATGCCTGCCTCCAGGACGACTATGCCAGAAGTCTTCATAAGGTCTGAGAATCTTGCGAGGACCTGGGGCTATTGCTACGCACTTCTTCTGAAGCTCCAGAAACATAGAATCCATGTTTCTTCTGAAAGTCCTCCATAGATTTCTGAAAGCCACATCATCCATCCTGGATTGATATGCTGCTTTCAAGACATCTAACCCTTCCTACATCCTAATGTTTAACAATTCAAATTGTACACCAACAGATAATTCCCGACGGGATTTGAGTTTTGTAATGGCAGAATCTGGTCTCAGAAAGAAGTAGGGTTGAGGTTCTCTATTGAGACAAAGAGAAGATTCTTCTTCATTCTCAGATTCTAGCACCACTAACTCAGGTTCAAGACGAGGCTTGGGTGTGTAGTTGCAATCACGAAGCAATTGCTCATGTGATGCAGAATCAGGGAGGTCAGAGATGGAGGGATTATTTTGTGAGGGAGAAGGAATGGATTCATAGTGTGCATGAGGAGGAGGTTGAAAAGTGGAGATGTTTGAGTGAGGCATAAAGAGGGTTTGAAGGGGTTGAATATTAAGAATGAGGGTTTCAAACGAATGGTCAGAAGCAACATTGGTTGTGGGTGGAGAGGAAGGAATGAGAACATTTGTGATAGGTGAAGAAGGTGGGGTAAGAACATAGGTTTGGGGAGAAAAAGGAGGTGTGAGAACATGGGTGAGTTGAGGTGTTTCTGTTGGGGCTGTTTCTGGTAAAGTTTCTGGTTGAGGGTTAACCAGAACTTTTGTTGGTACAGATTTTGAATGTAAAACAGATACAAAGACAGGTTCAGAAAGATGTATCCCTTTGGACACCTTCTGAAGAGCTTCAAATGCAGCCTCAAGTCTTTTCTGCTTCTTGTTCTTCTTCTCTTCCACAATCTTTGCCTTCCCAAGAGAAATTTCTCTTCTTCTGGCATTTTCCAGTCTTTCCTTCTCTCCATCCACAGCTTCTTGATTTTCAACTTCTTGCTGATTCACAGCTTCTGGAATTTCTTCTTCTTAATCCGACTCTACTATTATTAGTTTTCTTTTCTTTTTCTTCTTCTTTTCTACATCCTTTCCATCTTCTATATTCTTATTTTTCAACTTTCTATTCTTCTTCTTCTTCTTCTTCTTCTTCTTCTTCTCAGCACCTTCTTGTTCAGACTTTTTATTTTCAACTAAAACAACCAGATTTTCTTCAGCAATAACTTCTCTTCCATCAGCATTTTCATCAACTACTGCAGCAGCTTCTTCTTGGACTTCCTTCTCCTGACTGACAGAAGGGCGATCAAACTTCCGTTTTGTCCTTCTTTCTTTCTTTCCTACAGCTTCTTGTGCATCTTCTGAAACATCTTCTGAAACTGCAGGCCTGGAAGTAGAAACTTTTTTGCGACCACCTTTAGCAGGAGCATCTTTGTCTTTATCTTCCTTGAGAGAGTTAAGATAATTAGCCCTAACTCCTGGCAGCTCACTTCTGAAGAATGATTCAAACTCAGCAAGAACAGGATTTCTTCTACTTCTTGCTTCTGGGAGAGGTTGAGGATTGTCTTTAACAGCTTGAATCAGATTCATCTTTCTCAAGGTGTGAGCATTCAAGCAGCTTCCTGTATCAGTAACAAGATCCTTGATAACTCCTTGAGCTTCCAAGTCTTCAACAATCTTGGTATGAATCAGAAGATTGGTGATTATTCTTCCAAAAGGAATAATAGTACCTTTCTTCTTTCTGAAGGCATTTCTGGAGTCTCTTACAGCATTCCACATATGATTGAAGATTATGAAGATAATATCAACCTTCTTCTGGGTGGCAATGCAGTACAAAATATATTGCTGCTCTTTGTTGACAAAATCTACAGAATGGGTTGCTTTTCTGTGATAGAAGCACCCCAGAAGAATCTTGGTCCAGATTTTTTAGAGATCCTTCATGTCTTTGACACGCTTAGTTTTCTTTACATATGGGTATAGTTTATTCAGAACGGCATCCCAATCTGCTCTTTGATCCAATTCATAGACACCTTCAGGATTTCTTAGATCAAACATCATTCTTAGGATGTTCTCAGTAACAACAACAAACCTTCCATGAACAAACGATAAGATTGATTTAGGGGCAACCACAACATGCACCCAAAATTCCTTTACTAGTTCTGGGTATACAGGTCCACAAAACTCAGAGAACAGAGATGTCCAACCTTGAAACAACATATCCTCTTTTAGATGGAACTCATGTTTTTCAAGACTGTCAAAGTCCACCGTTAATTCACAAATTACTTCTAACTCATTTTTGGGAATGGAGCAGGAGATAACTGGAACAATTTGTTGTTCTTCTTCTTGAAGATGTAGAGGAGTAGAGGAACCAACGTTGAGAGATGATGAAGCAGCCATTAAAGCACTACTGAGATTACTGGAAACTTTTCTAGGTTTGCGTTTAGGGTTTGAGAAAAGGGCAAACAAGTTGCAGAAATGCATGCAAGAAGAGAGAGAATGAGAGCGAAAAAGAGAAACGTTGTGATTTGAAATGTATATATAGGGGCGGATTTGAAAAAGAATGCAATTAATTAATGAGAATGAACAGTTACAGAATCAATTGAAATCAAATGCATTTAATGATGAGTGACGTTAGGTGAGAGAACGTGATATTTGAAATGATTTACACAGTTACCTAGGGCGGCGTCCCATCAGTTTCACGTACACTTTTACCTATCGTGTGAACACGTGTTCACCATCAGAAAACACTTGATGACAGCTGTTACATAATTTGCTTCTGATGAACGATAGAACTTCTCATCTTCTGATTCTGATCAATTGTTCTGACAACCATTCTTTAGAAAGGATCTGGTTCTGATAGGATAATCTTTCTTTCCAAGAATGACATCTTCTGAGTGAGCAGAGGTGAGTCTAGAAGATTTTCTGACTGTTGGCTCTTCAGAAATTCTGAGATTCTCTAAAGACACAGCAACTTGATCTTCTGATCCTTTGCTTCTGAGATTTTCAGCTTCTGAAACTTTGCTTCTTGGTTCTCCAGCTTCTGATATATCAATATCTATATCTGCAAAATTCTCAAACTGCTTTGGCTTTCCAAGACCAAGCTTATCATCAAATCTGATATTGATTGATTCTTCTACAACCAATGTTTCAGTATTGTATACTCTGTAGCCTTTAGAGAGTTCAGAATATCCAAGAAGGAAACATTTTTGTGCCTTAGAATCAAACTTACCAAGATGATCTTTAATATTCAGAATGAAACAAACACATCCAAAAGGATGAAAATATGAAATGTTGGGCTTTCTGTTCTTCCACAATTCATAAGGAGTCTTATTTAGATTAGGTCTTATAGAGATTCTATTCCGAATATAACATGTAGTATTTATTGCTTCTGCCCAGAAGTGCTTAGCCATATTGGTTTCATTGATCATGGTTCTGGCCATTTTTTGTATAGTCCTATTCTTTCGTTCTACAACTCCATTTTGCTGTGGAGTTATAGTACAATAGAAATCATGGGCAATACCATTTTCTTTGAAGAACTCCTCAAAGAATCTGTTCTCAAATTCACCACCATGATCACTTCTTACCTTTATGATTTTGCACTCCTTCTCAGATTGAATCTGAGTGCAGAATTCAAAGAACACTGAATGAGACTCATCCTTGTGTTTTAAGAACTTTACCCATGTCCAGCGGCTATAATCATCTAAGATGACTAATCCATATTTCTTCCCTCTGACAGATGCTATTTTGACTGGGCCAAACAGATCAATGTGCAGAAGTTCTAACGGCCTAGAGGAAGAGACAACATTCTTAGATTTGAATGCAGGTTTGGAGAACTTGCCCTTCTGACATGCTTCGCAAAGAGAATCTGATTTGTATTTTAGATTAGGGAGTCCTCTGACCAAATTTAGTTTGTTAATCTGAGAAATCTTTCTCAAACTAGCATGTCCTAATCTTCTGTGCCAGACCCATTGCTCTTCGGAAACAGACATAAGACAAGTTACCTTCTGATTCTTAAGATCTTGAAGATCAATCTTATAAATGTTGTTCTTTCTCTTGCCTGTAAATTGGATTGAGCCATCCTTCTGACTTACAGCCTTGCAAGACTTTTGATTGAAGATTATGTCATAACCATTGTCACTTAATTGACTTATGGACAATAAGTTATGCGCTAATCCTTCTACAAGAAGTACATTAGATATGGAAGGAGAGTTACCAATACTTATGGTTCCAGAGCCAATTATCTTGCCCTTCTGATCTCCTCCAAACTTGACTTCTCCACCAGACTTAAGCACCAGGTGTTGGAACATAGACCTTCTTCCCGTCATGTGTCGCGAGCACCCAGAGTCCAGGTACCATGACATGTTGTGCTTTGTTTTCTTTGCTGCCAAGGATATCTGCAACATAAATTATCTTCTCCTTAGGTACCGCAAACTTCTTGGGTCCTTTCTTGTTAGTTTTCCTCAAGTTCTGATTGAACTTGGGTTTAGCATAATAAACAACAGGAGGTACAACATGATATTCTTTAGGTTTGGCAGCATGATATTTTCTAGGTTGTGTCACATGCTTCTTAGTGTGTGTAACATGAAAGCTTTTGGCATGTGAAGTGAGCCTAATATCATGTGGGTGGCCATATTTGAACTGATCATACAATGGCTTGTATGTGATTTTCATATCATCTACAGGTTCAAATTTGTGTGGGGTATCACCCTCATAGCCAACGCCAATCCTATTGTGTCCAGAAACACCATATATCATAGAAGCAAGATGACTTCTGCCAATACTTCTAAATAAGAACTTTCTGAAGCTCGAGTCATATTCTTTCAGAATATGATTGAGACTAGGAATTGATTTTTCTGATTCAGAAGGAGATCCAATATCTTTGGATAATTTTATAACTTTTTCCTTCAGTTCAGAATTTTCCACTTCCAGCTTCTTAGTTTCAGAATCAAATAGCTTTTTCAGCTTTTTGTATTTGATACTAAGATGAGCCTTAAGTTCCAGAAGTTCTGTTAAACTGGAAACTAACTCTTCTCTAGATAGTTCAGAAAATACCTCTTCAAAATCTGATTCTGATGTAGATTCTGATCCATCATCAACTGTGGCCATCAGTGCAATGTTTGCCTGCTCACCTTTAGAGTCTGTATCTGATTCTGAATCTGAATCATCCCATGTTGCCATAAGACCTTTCTTATTATGAAACTTCTTCTTGGGATTCTCCTTCTGAAGTTTTAGACACTCATTCTTGTAGTGACCAAGCTCATTGCATTCATAGCATGTGACCTTCTTCTTGTCAGATCTTCTGCTTCCAGAAGATTCTCCACGTTCAGGCTTCTTAGAACTTTTAAAGTTCTTGAACTTCCTATGCTTGCTCTTCCAGAGTTGGTTTACCCTTTTGAAGATCATGGACAATTCATCTTCTTCTTCTGATTCTGATTCTTCAGAATCTTCTTCTTCAGCCTGAAAAGCGTTAGTGCATTTTTTATAATTAGATTTTAATGCAATAGACTTACCTTTCTTCTGAGGTTCATTTGCATCCAGCTCTATTTCATTGCTTCTTAAAGCGCTGATCATCTCTTCCAGAGAGACTTCATTTAGATCCTTTGCTATCTTGAATGTAATCACCATTGGGCCCCATCTTCTGGGCAAGCTTCTGATGATCTTCTTGACATGATCAGCTTTAGTATATCCCTTGTCAAGAACTCTTAATCCAGCAGTTAGCGTTTGAAATCTTGAGAACATCTTCTCAATGTTTTCATCATCCTCCATCTTGAAGGCTTCATATTTCTGGATCAAGGCAAGAGCTTTGGTCTCCTTGACTTGGGCATTTCCTTTATGAGTCATTTTAAATGATTCATATATATCATAGGCATTTTCTCTGTTTGATATCTTCTCATATTCAGCATGAGAAATAGCATTCAGCAGAATAGTCCTACACTTGTGATAATTTTTGAATTCTTTCTTTTGATCATCACTCATTTCTTGTCTTGTCAGCTTTACTCCTCTAGTTTTCACTGGATGTTTGTAACCATCCACCAGAAGATCCCATAAGTCACCATCTAGACCAAGAAAGTAACTTTCAAGTCTATCTTTCCAATATTCAAAGTTTTCACCATCGAATACTGGTGGTCTAGTGTAACCATTGTTACAATTTCCATTGTATTGCTCAGCAGAGCTAGATGTAGATGTAGGTGTTGGATCTTCACCAGCCATCTTGACTTAAGCATTTTTCTCTTCCTGATCTTTTCTAAACACGGTTAAGTGCTTGCACCTTAGAACCGGCGCTCTAATGCCAATTGAACGATAGAAAAACACTTAGAAAGGGGGGGGGGGTTGAATAAGTGTAGTTTTAAAACTCTTAAGATAAAAACAATTTGCACAATGATTTTTATCCTGGTTCGTTGTTAACTAAACTACTCCAGTCCACCCCCTTGGAGTGATTTACCTCACCTAAGGATTTAATCCACTAATCACACAAGATTACAATGGTTTTCCACTTAGATAACCTCTAAGTCTTCTAGAGTATTCTGATCACAACCTGATCACTCTAGGAACACAATGCTTAGATACCCTATAAGACTTTCTAGAGAATCCGATCACAACTTGATCTCCTATAGTTCTTACAAATTAATGTAAACAAATTCTTATAAGAGTTACAATGCTTCTTAATAAGCTATTATCACAACTGTGATTTTTCTCTTAAGTTTAAGCTTAATCTCACTATGATATTACAACAGTAATGAAGTGAGGTTGAAGATAAAGTTTGAGAGCTTTTAGAATTTGACAACGTTTCTGTATGTTTGCACAAAGTGTTGTATTCAGCTTCTCATCAGAACTTCTATTTATAGGCGTTTGAGAAGATGACCGTTGGGAGCATTTAATGCATTGTGTGATCCGTACAGCATTGCATTTAATGTTTCACTCTTTTGTCAACTACCTCGAGCCTTGCTTTTGCTGTGTCTACTAACGTTGCCTTTAATAGCTTCTAACGTTCCTTTTGTCAGTCAGCGCAGCCTGCCATCTTGTACTTGCTTTTGATCTGATGTTTGTGTAAACAACGTTTGAATATCATCAGAGTCAAACAGCTTGGTGCAGAGCATCTTCCTGTCTTCTGACCTTGAAGTGCTTCTAGCGTGATACCATGAGAACTTCAGTGCTTCTGCTTCTGATCTCAAGTTCTTCTGATGCTTCAATAGACCATGTTCTGATTCTGCTTGACCATCTTCTGATGTCTTGCGAGAGCATGTTCTGATATTGCATACTTGAACCTTTTGAGACAGTGCTTCTAGCGCTGATTTTGTGCATACTCTTTATATATTTCGTGAAATGGAAATTGCATAGAATTAGAGTACCACATTATCTTAAGCAAAATTCATATACATTGTTATCATCAAAACTAAGAATATTGATCAGAACAAATCTTGTTCTAACAAGTACTGATGGGTTGTTAGAATCCTTTTCACATATTCGAACTTTTTGAGCATGATTTGTCCTCATTTACATGTTTTCCGAGAAACTTTCCAGCGCGTCATCCATCCCAAAATTGCTCGGATTTGAACTTTTCAGCATGATTTGTCCTCACTCACACACTTTTCGGGAACTTGGAGTTCTTATGGAACGGGCTATCGAAAAGAAGATGCATCTTGTTTGTATAGGTAGTATCTATCAATCTTTATAAGACATCTTTCAACCATGCAATCTCTTCCCTGTATAACCTAAGGATTTCCTCTCATTCTGATGTGAATTCGATTTTCCCCTAGAAGCTGCTAGGAGTGTCTCATTGCCATGCCTCGTGCACGAACAACCACTCCCTCGCCCTCGGGTGTTACATGTAACCACTCTCCTCCCTCTTGGCCTCAAGTGTTTCAGCGTTCCAATCAAATTATGTCTATTTCCTCAACAACCTGTAAAAAGGTATAGTGCTTGTTGAGCGAATCTTGAAATGAACATGTTCAAAGCAGTCAGCGTTCCATTTAGTCTTTGGATATCCATCTTCGAGGTTAGGGCCTTCATCTATATAATTGCTTCACATTTGTCAGGATTGACTTCAATATCTCGTTCTGTCAAATAGAAACCTACGAATTTGCTGACCCTTACAGCGAAAGTGCATTTTTCAGGGTTAAGTCTCATGTTGTATTTTCGAACCCTTTTAAATACATGATTGAGATGTTGAACATGAAGGGTGTCTGCGTTGGACTTCACTATCATATAATCCATGTATACTTCCAGCATTTCCCCTATTTCTTTGTAGAAGATTTTGTTCATCATTCTCTAATAGGCCGCTCCCACATTATTTAGCCAAAATGTTGTATTTTCAAACCTTTTTAAATACATGATTGAGATGTTGAACATGAAGGGTGTCTGCGTTGGACTTTGTAACACCCCTTTTCTAACCCCATATATAATATATTATTCACAGAGTAAAGTATGCATACAATCAAAGAGGCGTCACATGTTATTTTCATCACAATGAAAACCTAGAATAAACATACCAACATGCACTAATCATATCGTAACACATTTTGAAAATATCATGCTTTCATAAATTATGCATATCGCACGCGGAAGAATTATAACTCAAACATTTCAATGCATATATCCCATACTATATTCATCTACCGAACTCAATTAACATATCTAATTATGCTAAACCAAATCAAATCTAGGCAACATAGCTGTCAACAACATATCCAAAGTATCAATTCAAAATATATACAAGATAGCAATATCCAAACATAAGCATAAGTCAAATAAAACCCCCCAAGTGTTACATGATCAGAGCATATGACTCGCTACCTAATCAAACAACAAACTCAGAAGCTCCTCGGCTAAATCCTCGGACAAGCTACTACTCGTTGGAACCTGCACGATGTCACGATGAACATCATTCAAACAGAAGGGTGAGAATTCAAATTATTATAGATAAACATAATAATGGGAAATGCAAAACACAACAAGAATACATTTCACAATTCATCACTCTTGTCAAAACATACATTCATACACCCTTATATCAATTATCGTACAAAACAATCACATAGCACACAATGTGACTCGAATGAATTAAATGTGACTCAATGCATGTGGTACCATGTGAATCCAAAGTTTCACCGCTTTCCGATTCAATATCTAGAATCCAAGCCACGCTTCCGATCCGGACAAGACCAAAGCCACCATTGTGAACCCAAGTTTCACCGCTTTCGATTCTACCTCTAGAACCCAAGCCAACATGTGAACCCAAGATTTCACCAACTCTATTTCCAATCGAGGATCAAGGTCAACCATGTGAACCCAAAGTTTCACCGCTTCTATTTCAAAGCCACCATGTATGCACGTGCAACAAGACTTACAATATATATATATATATATGCAATTAAGATTATCACACAATCTTAACATACCTCATACCACAATAATTCGCACAATTCGAATTATCCACCAAACGTTGCACAACATGCATATATCATCAACAAAGCATTCACATAGCATTATCTTTCTCAACAATTCTCCAAAAACAACATATACATTTGCTAAATCTAAGCATCATGTATACATACAATTACCAAAACATATGCAATTAAGAATTATCCATATAATGTTAACATCCAAGCATATTACCAAAATTCAACTAATTGAATTATTCCACCATCGTACAAAACACATTTATCATACGACAATTACAACAATGCATAACAATTAGCATTCATCGTTTCCAAATATCACAATTATCACATGGTACGAAATACCAATACATGTTATCCACAATTAACATTAATCCATGACATACACTATCACATAATGATTAAGTCATCAAGTAATCATTCTCCACAATTGCATTTAAATAGCATACACTCACTCGCACACCTCATGAATATCATACCACATAACATATCAACAAATGTTATTCATAATTCATCGATTCATAACTCACATATACATAATTACATGTTATTCAGACAACAACATCATAATTAATTCAATAAGTGCCAACCAATTCTATCCTATCACATAGATAATAACATTGGTTTTCTAATGCTTCAAAAGGCGCATAAAAAGACGTTACGGATCAAAAGATATGACACAACACGGTTAATTCAACTTCTTAATAAAAGCATATTATTGTTAATTCAACACAAGACATCATCATTGGCTCATACAATTCGAATACATACAACTAATTGCATGTAGCATACAACATCATTATCAATTCATACCGATCAAACACATACAAAAAATATAAGTTATATTAAATTATTATCTAATGGTTTTCAATCCAATTTAATAAGATAGGAATTTATTTTAGCTTTCCAACGGTCCAAACGGCGCATCAAACGGACACCCGAGTCAAAAGTTATTGAATTTATAAGTTTTTCAAAATGCTGTCAAAACCAGAAAATTTGCTGTTACGGAAATACTGTCAAAAACCAGAAAACTACTGTTGCGAAAATACTGTCTGCTGTTGCGAAATACTGTTTGCTATTGCGAAAATACTGCTGTCCAGCCCAAATTTTTCACCATAAAACCATGTTAATCCATCATTTTTCATGAAATAAATAGTTTTACAACCTATATACATTATATAGCAACTATTAGGATTATAAAATCAAGATTCTAAGCTCCATTAATTTTCACCAAAATTCCAAATCAACCATTTTCAAGTGAAACTTAAACATACATATATGCACTAAATCATGTTCTATACACATACCCATTCATGGAATTTAATATAGAAACATCATAGCATATATAAATAATCAATTTCATAGATTGAAACATAGATTCATGTTAGGGTTTTCAAGAATATAACAAATCCCCAAATCCTAACTTCATGATATCTAACCAATTCCAAATCATGCATTTTCTAACTCAATCATCATTACCCACTTATATCTACTTATAATAACTTGGATTCACACTTTTACCTTTTGATTTTATTCCACCCTCTTCAAGAATCTACAATCCTCTCTTCTTTCTCTTCTATGCTCTCTTCTTCTCTCCCTTCTAATCTTCTTACCAAAGTTATGAAAAATGAAAGAATGGCCTAACTCTTTCTTACTATCTCTTTTCTCTAATTTGGGCTTAAACCATAATCCTGAAGGATAGAAAAACACTTAGAAAGGGGGGGTTTGAATAAGCGTGACTTTAAAAACTCTTAAGATAAAAACAATTGCACAATGATTTTTATCCTGGTTCGTTGTTAACGAAACTACTCCAGTCCACCCCCTTAGAGTGATTTACCTCACCTGAGGATTTAATCCACTAATCAATCTTGATTATAATGGTTTTCCACTTAGATACCTTCTAAGTCTTCTAGAGTATTCTGATCACACCTTGATCACTCTAGGAACACAGTGCTTAGATACCCTCTAAGACTTCTAGAGAATCTGATCACAACTTGATCTCCTCTAGTTCTTTACAAATGAATGTAAACAAATTCTTAAAAGAGTTACAATGCTTCTTAATAAGCTATAATCACAACTGTGATTTTTCTCTTAAGTTTAAGCTTAATCTCACTAAGATATTACAACAGTAATGAAGTGAGGTTAAAGATGAAGTTTGAGAGCTTTTAGAATTTGACAGCGTTTCTGTATGTTTGCGCAAAGTTTTGTATTCAGCTTCTCATCAGAACTTCTATTTATAGGCGTTTGAGAAGATGACCGTTGGGAGAATTTAATGCGTTGTGTGATCCGTACAGCATTGCATTTAATGTTTCACTCTTTTGTCAACTACCTCAAGCCTTGCTTTTGCTGTGTCTACTGATGTTGCCTTTAATAGCTTCTAACGTTCCTTTTGTCAGTCAGCGCAGCCTGCCATCTTGTACTTGCTTTTGATCTGATGTTTGTGTAAACAACGTTTGAATATCATCAGAGTCAAACAGCTTGGTGCAGAGCATCTTCTTGTCTTCTGACCTTGAAGTGCTTCTAGCGTGATACCATGAGAACTTCAGTGCTTCTGCTTCTGATCTCAAGTTCTTCTGATGCTTCAATAGACCATGTTCTGATTCTGCTTGACCATCTTCTGATGTCTTGCGAGAGCATGTTCTGATATTGCATACTTGAACCTTTTGAGACAGTGCTTCTTGCGCTGATTTTGTGCATACTCTTTATATATTTCCTAAAATGGAAATCGCATAGGATTAGAGTACCACATTGTCTTAAGCAAAATTCATATACATTGTTATCATCAAAACTAAGAATATTGATCAGAACAATTCTTGTTCTAACAATCTCCCCCTTTTTGATGATGACAAAAACATATATAATTGATATGAATTTGCAATCAGAATCACAGAGGACCAAAGACAGTTACACAGTTATAGCATAAGCATATAAACATAGTGTGAATATGTCTCCCCCTGAGATCAACAATCTCCCCCTAAAATAAATACTGGAAGAATTTAAAAATAAAAGACTTCCTTGAGTATTTTCCATTTCAGTTGAGACGTTCACATTTGCTTAAACTTCAGAACATTCAGAGCTTCTGCTTCTTGCTTCCATAGGACAACTTCAGAGCTTTGAATTTCTTCTTGAATCATTGCATGCTTTATTGTATCAAAACATTCTTGAATGTACCAGAGAATCTCTATATCCTGAAATGTTTCAGAACAAACTAAACGACAAAAGTTAGAGCATGAATGAATCAAAAACATTCTTTTAAGAAGAATCATATATCAGAGCAATAACTCTGGTAAGTTCTTAAAAGAAATAAATATCATAACATATAAGGGATAAGAATGTGTTAGATCATATTCTGCCACGAGAATATCAGAACATTCTTCCTTCTTGCTTCTGATCTTGAAGCTTCATAGCACTAAGCTTGCTTCAATTTCCATGAGCATGTTTCTTTACAGAATTGCTTTTCCCCATATCTTTGCTTCTCATGTTGAGCTTTTTCAGAATGACTTCAATCCTGCAAAAATCTCAAAGACATAGAACTTGCAAATATTGTTAGGAATGGTGAGACTTACTCCCAGCAACTGATATAATAAATCAAATCAATTATCACGTTTTCTCCCCCTTTTTGTCATAACATCAAAAAGAATAAAAGATTCAGATGAAAAACAAACATTATGAGAGAAGAAGATAATATTTCATTGATTCAACAAAATATCAGAAGATACATAAGGAGATGCAAGAAAATAGATGCAAGAATAAAGAGACAACTAAGACCAAAGGACTACGACTAGCCTAGTTTAGAAACTATCTTGGCCAGAAGGTCTTGAATCTCAGAGGTACTTTCAGTCTGCTTCTTCATGAAGGTTTTGAATTCCTTATGCGTTTCATCATGCTTATCCAAGCGAGAAGCTAGAACATCTTGGTTCTGTTGAAGAGCCTTGATAGCGTTCACCAGAACGGAGGGTTCAACAGAAGAACATGCACAACTATCGTTCAGAGGGATAGCATATCCAGCAGCAGCATCTAATGTGAGAACATCATCTTGATTTTCCTGAACAGGAACTTCCTAAGCAGGATGATTCTCAACATCTTGCTTCTCAGCAACAGCTTCTGACATAGAAGCATCTTCAGAATATTCTGGAGTAGGGATCTCAGAATCTTCATTCTCCAAAGATTTAAGAATCTCAGCCAGATTCTTTAGAGGAATGGGAGCAGCAACTTCTGAAGGGTAGACAACCTCAGGAATGACCATGGCTGGTGCTTCCTCAGAAGGATTCTCCCTTAGCCAGTTGAATAGCCATTGGAAGTCTCCAATCAGAACAGGATACTGAGGCTTCCATACAACCATAGTCAGACATGGTTCATCTTCCAACTCATCCACAAACTTCTTCTCCTCAAGAGATCTCCAATTTCTGATTGGATGATAGTACCTACCATCATCAAGATCCAAGCAGTAACCAGAAGACCCAGATGCCTCAGCAACACATCTCTTCTGGATGTTCATAGCATCAAGCTGAAAATCCCTTCTAAAAATATTCCATAAGCCCCTAATAGAAACATGATCCAACTTGGAGTCATGAGCAGCTCTCAAAGTTTCCATCCATTTTCTGAACTTTAGATTGAACAAGGCAAAAGATGTATCAATGGAGGGTTCAGGAGGGTTAAAGGTGAAACGGTAGTCAGGGTACAGAAGGCAATAGGGATTGGATTTTCTGGAAGGTAAAGAATGGGTTAAAGAAGGTGGAGATTCTATGGTGAAGGTAGATGAAGATGTATTATCAGAAGGTGTTAGGGGAATGGCATTTAGTGGTTTAGGGTTAAGAATATGAGTAGAAGGAGGTGGTTGAAAACTGTTTGGGATGGTGAGGGAATTTTGGGGTTCAGAAGGAGGAGGCTTTTTCTGAGAGGAACGAGAAGTATTCAAGGCACGGAAAGATTCCCTGATGCGCTTCTCTTGATATTTCCTTTGGAATTTACTTTGAGAGGATCAAAAGTAATCTTCTGCTTCTTACCTTATTCTTCTGAAGCTTTTCTCTTTAAACTCTTTTCTTTCTTCTTCTG
Organism: Vicia villosa; assembly: GCF_029867415.1. NCBI lineage: Eukaryota > Viridiplantae > Streptophyta > Magnoliopsida > Fabales > Fabaceae > Vicia > Vicia villosa. The sequence continues at coordinate 581,132 of NW_026705524.1, forward strand.
TTCTTTCTTCTTCAACTCAGCCAGAGATGGAAGAACTCTTCCTCGAATCCACGCAGGATCAACAGAAGATTGAGCAATGACACAATTCTTCAAATAACGCTTAACAGATTTGTCAAGCTCTTCTTTGAACAATTGAGCAAAACCCTCAACAGGAGTTCTTCTGGTCAGAATATCTAGGAATATTCTTGGAACAGAAGTTACCTTCTCTATCAGAAGCATCCTTTGAAGATCAAAAGCATTCATAATGTGTCCTGGAATGGCAGTGAAGAACTTGGGCGTACCAACAGCTCTCAGAATTGAACATCCATCAAGTCACTCTCTATCAGAATGTCTGAGATCATTCTGGCAAGAGGAATGGTGTTCTTCTTGAAATCTGGAAATTTCTTGCGTTCTTCATCTCGAGATTCTTCAATATTTGTCTTCAAATGTTGAAATAGAATGCTTGAGAGATTAACCTTAGTACCTTTTCCAATGCAAAACAGAACATACTTTTGATCCTGATTTACATACATAGAGGTAAGGGATCACTTTCTATGATAAAGAGATCCTAGAATAATGTCAGCCAAAACTCTGTAGAACGGTTTCAACGAAGTAGTTTGATGAGATGCACAACCAGAAGCAATAGACACTTCTTTATCAACTGTTTCCCAATCAACTCTACCAGGAAGAGCACATGTGACTCCTTCAGAATCATCAAGACTGTACAACTTCCTAATCATCTTCTCAGTTACCACAACTTCATGCCCCAATACGAAGGAGATGATAGCAGTTGGAGTAACCGTTGCATGAACCCAGAAATCCTTAACCAAAAGAGGATACACTGGTCGAATAAGTCTTTCAAAATCGTTCGACCAACCTTGTGCCACCATTGCTTCTTTTGCTTTGAAATCATGTTCCCACAGATTTTCAAAGTCAACCATTGTTTCACATAGAACTTCCAGTTCATTTGAGGGAATAGAACAAGTTGTCATACCCCAAAATTTTCCCGATCAGATCTACGTCTCTTAATCCATCCAGAGTCAAAATTAAGAGCCATAGGGTTTGACATTTCTATTGTCAAACTCGCTCTCTTATATATCAGGTTGAGTTAAAACAAGGGCGTAATTAATAGATGTTTAGGACCCAAACGTTGGGCCCAATTATTACAAGGGTTTCATCATTTTTGGGAGTATTTTGGGTTTTACTAACTTTTGTTTCGATTATTATTATTTTTAGTATTTAGAATTATTAATTTTTATTATTAATGTTAATATTAATAGGATTAATTAGATTTATTATTTTAATTAGGTTTTAGTAATTGTATGTATTAGGATTATTTTTAGGGTAATGATAGTCTTATTAGAATTAGTATTAATATTATTATTTATTATTATTAATTTTAATAGGTTTATCATTTAGTTTCAATTATTACTATTTATCATTATTATTTTGTTCAATTTAACTCAATTAAAATAAAATAAAATACCAAAGAAAAATCAAATTGATGAATGCAAGCTGTAAGGTCCAAGATGCTGATTGAAGGCTGCCAATTTGGAAAATATTTGACTGGCCAGAAATTGAGCAAGATTGACCCAAAAAAAGCATATTTTGAAATAATTCCAAATCAATACTCAATCATCATAATGAGCATATATTTGATTGCAATCACTTGACCTAAGGCTGTTACTGCATATATACAAAGTCCTAATGATGAAAAGGGGAAAAAAGGAGGATTTGCAGCGAGAGAGCCATGTTACAGAGCCAAAAAAATCGTTAATTCAGAGGAGGTTGTAGCCCACGTTTTGATACGTTTTAAGCCAAACGAAACGTGCAAAACAATTCTTTGAAGCATTCTAAGTGATCTTAGCCATTCGTAGCATCTCAAGACACTCAGAATCGTAACATCACCATTGTTTTTTTTCAAGCTTTTTTATTTTCTTCGATTTACATATGAACGCATGTATCCTCGAATTTGAGTGCATATAATTGTTTATAATCTTGTTGTTATACTTTCTGGATGATTGAGTTGGAGCTTAAGCACAGGTAGAAGGCTTTGCCATAGTTAGGGTTTTCGGACCTTCAAATTAGGAACCTTGGCTAGAAGTAAAATCAACCTGAACCAATTGCCTCATCGTGTCCAGGGGGTAGTTTTTATTCAATTTGGGTGTTTTATTGGAATTTATTGGAGCGTTAGGACGATTTTTGATTATCACAGGGGTATAGTTACACGCATGAACCGTAGGTATAAGTCTTTTCTTTTTTCAGAAAACATGAGGTTGAAGACGGGGAGCTGGGCGCGTGATTGCTGCAAGTTTAAATTTCTCAAATCGCGAATTTTTATGTTAATATTAAAGCACTATATTTACATATAGCACACGCAGCTCACATGGTTAAGACGCCCTTTGTAACCATTCGCACGCCTGTTCGAACCTTGCTAGGGCCTCTTCGCGTATATTTTTTCACATATATTTCAGGAGTTACTTTGATGCTTGATCCGGTGTGCAGCGTATGGGGAGACTCATGATGCAGCCTCACTTTCCAGCCCTCAGATCTCTCCCACTCCAGATCCGGCGCCCAGGAACAGATGGCACACTATGGACACTCTAAAGGCCAGCAACAGGGGATCACGGCCAGGTTCTTCTATTTCTTTCATTTATTTTATTATTTAAATAATTAGGTTAAATATTAGTTAATTAGGAAATTTAATTAATTATTTAAATTAGGATTAGAATATTAAATTAGGATTAGGTTTAGGATTATTCCCCAATTATTCGATTATTTCGATTAATTTGTTTAATTGGTTTTAACCATTAAAAATCACAATAAAAACCTTAGAAAGGTTATAGATATTAGGGTTTGCCCAATCCCACTGCCATTTGGCAAAAACCTTAATTCTTATTCAATTGATTCGGGATTAATATAATTTTCTCCTCGATCCGACTAAACCTATTAGTCGCATTGACGAGAAATAATTTCAATTGATGCTTTGTTCAATTCTCTTCTCGACCCGACTAAATCTATTAGTCGCATTAGACAAGAGATAAAAAATTATAAGATTAAAATACACTTCATTTGCTGCCCGTGACGATCGAATCTATCGATCAAAGCAACCAGCAATACATTATTTAATCCGTTAACTATAATGATCAAACCTATTGATCATTGCAACTAACGGTGACATATTAAATCAGGGTTGTACATCCAAACATTCAAAACACACTAAACCACGACACTACAAAATTCATCTCTTCAACACTGCGATGTTCAAAACTACGATAAGGTAATTCAAAATACCTTCGAACTTCGCATCTCAAAACTACGATAGGCCATTCAAAAAGCCTTCAAACCATATTAAATCAAATTCTAAGGCGTACAACCCTGTGCCCGAACTACGTTGACTTTGATTCTCCCTAAGGAGATACGTAGGCACTTGGATAACCAAGGTGAGTCCCCTTCCCCATAAATCTCATTTTTCCCCTATTCACTTCCTTAGCTATTAAACCTGAATATTTTAGCCATAAAATTTGACCTTAGATTCAAAGCCATAGGAAAGGGTTGAGGGTGCCTAACACCTTCCCTCGACCTGATTATAATAATCTTACCCCGATCTCTAAACTGCATAGGGTTTCCTATTCGCCCTTCAGGGTAGGTGGCGACTCTAAAAGTCTAATTTTTAGAGCAGGTTGCTACAGCTGGCGACTCTGCTGGGGATAAAACTATAATGGTGAATTATTATGCTCCTAAGGCTTGAGAGGGTTTAGGTTTTTTTGGTAAACGGTTTAGGTTTTGGCGAATTTTTTTGGGTTTGGCTAATTCGCCATTTTAGGGTTTAGGGTTTTTTATAAATATTTAAATTTTATTTATTTATTTATTTATTCGCAATTGCATTTATTTACAGCCATAATATTTATTTACAGTAATTTAATTAAATATTTGTTTATTCGAATATTTGTTATTTTACTGCATCTTTCGGGTTGTATATAAATTGTTGTTAAAACCTAACCGTGGGAATTATATTTAAGACCAGAGGGGAATTACATCGCCTACGAGTCTTATTATAATTCCACTCAGAGTGGGTTGAATATCTGGAAATGTCTGATACGAGGCTTGACCTTGTTGAGGGCTGGACTTGGTATTTGGCTGATCTCTCTGGGAACCTACCCTTAAAACTCGAACCTCATGGATAAATGAGTTGTTCTAAAATCCAAAGAGAAAAAAAGTCTCGGCGGCTACGAACGACCCCATGAGACCTTGTAGAACATACCAATGGGAAGGGTAGGCACCCTAAGACCTTCTAGGTACACGTTGGTTGTGTTCCGCATAGAGAACCTTCCCACGAGGGACAACTTCATTGGTACACGTCGAACGGCCTCTCGATGGCCATGAGACTTGGTGACTGTCTTGAATGGTCACCAGCCGCTACCTTCTGCATACTCCCTAATCTAAGGGATTCCCATTGGCGTACCATAACATCAAGCTTGCACATATTTCACTAGGGTCTAATGTCGCCTCTAAGGCTATCCCTAGGATCATATGTCACACGTCTGCATTGCATACACGGAGTTATAATACAAGGAGTCTCTCGTATTTTCATGCATTCGCATTTTTATGCATTTATACCTTTACATTTGCGTTTCTATCCTCGCCCGCATCCACACTCACCGTGCTAGCCGATTTCCCGAGACTCACAAAGAAAAAGGATAATAGACTATGGAGAAAGGAGGGTAAACTATTGAGAGTGATCTTAGTCTTGCCAAGGAAAAGAAATATGTCTTTCACCATGTCAGCCGCATGTCCATGCCTTGTCATAACAAGATTGTAAATACAACCAAGGTTATCATCAAGCAAGAATTAGTTCAACAAAGAAGTTCCCTCATAGATACACTCAAGATGTATCTAGTCATTAAAGGGTTCATCTTAGAACATAGCAAACATTACAAGGACGCTCTACGATAACCTGGGGGTAAGGGTCAGTCCAACTGGGGCAATACCCTGAACAAAGATGCCTAGTTACAATGGAGGAAAAGCGACATATGTTAACTCCCCATCAAGGGTCAAGAGGGTCATAGACTTTCTTCATCAATCTACGAACTCCGAAGATTGTGAACGGTGTGATACTATCCTTAGAAAAAGCAAAAGAGGTTCAGTCAAAGGAAACTCATGAAGTTCCGATACGACGAAAACCCACCGCTAACAATTTATTCCTGACAGGTTTGACGTGCCCAAGGAGAATTCGAGATTACCTTTTACCCCTACAAGTCCATGAATTAAGGAGTGAAACAGGGTCGACAGACTTACAAAGGAGATTGTCCCTAGGATCAATAGGTTTTGTCATGCTCAGAATTTCAACCCCTACGATCGCTAAGTGTTACTCAGGATAAGAGTTGTATCTTCGGATTAGCAATTCTAATGGGATGACCATGCAGGTTTTGGAGTCAATTCATTCGCTCACTACCACGACTTTCCATTCGCACACTTCTATGTTATTTTCAATTTCAAATTTAGGATTATTAACAAACTTAAGGGAGAATGACGAATACAAATAACTAAGTCCAGCTAAACATATGCTTTCAAGGTAAGACCGAGCCGAGGATGTACAGGCATTGTTTCAAATCCCAAACAGTGGAGATATAAGGATGTTAATCCCTCGTCACCCCCTCGAGCCAGGAGTTGGAGCTTGTTTCTACTTTTCAAATAAACCTTGATTTTAACCAAGGGCAGGGTAGATTTCAATTAATTCAATGGCGTATTTTGGTTGTCAAGAGAATCAGTCAATACAAGCAAGGTTCAAGCATAATGTTCAAGCATAAGGTTCAAGCATATCTTCTTCCTCGCATTCATCAAAGATTGAGGAAGCAATGGAGATAACATTCGCAACATCTTCTTTCTCAATACATCATTCAAGATCGAGGACGTATCAAAGTCGAAGCTTTCAAAATCAACATGGCAGTCACAACAGTCAATATCCAAGGATCAATATTTCAAAAGGAGCATTAAAAAAAAAGGAGAAAAGCGCCCGCTAAGTCAAAATGAAAAAAAATGACTTAGGAAAAAACTGGGGCATCCCGATGGATCAAATTCAAAGGAATTGGCCCATGCAAAAATAAGGGATAGAAAAAAAACAACACAAGGGCGAAATGCAAAGGATAACCTTGTGACTGCTAACTCATCGAAGCTTCTCATCAATGCTTGAATCTCTACAATTTTCATCGGTGCTTGCATCTCTACTAAGGCTTCTGCTCAACATCGAAACTGAAATGATTCTCTTACAAACAAAGCACATTCATTGGATTAGGAGAATTTTTAGGATTTGGAGAACATCAAGGAGAAAGGGGTGGGTTATATAAATTTTGAGCCTTATATCCATTGTTTCTTAAAACCGTGAACCAGGCCAAATTACAACATTCAAAAGTCCTAATTGAGGCAAGGTTAACTACGAAAGCATATTAAGCAGGATTATGTTATTACTGACTCCTAAAGTTTGTTAAAACTACTTCTAACCACTACGTTTCTTCAAACGTTCATTTCTAAATCATCCAGTCCTAATTCATAATGGACTTCGACTTCAAAACTTGCATACGCATCGCATTGGAGTTACTTCTCAAAGGATACAACGTCATCTACGAATATACACTTAGCATCGAGGAGATCTCGAAATTGGTTAATCAAAGGCGATCATTTCTAATAAAGACTCTGGAATGGGGGAACCACATCTAGGGGGCTCTCCTAAACAGGGGCAAAATTTCAAGGATTACAGGGGCATGCAATCAAACATCCTATTCACTAGGGGCATTCTTCCTAAGGTTCAATCGACCTGGGTCACATCTCGAAGCAATCTCAATCAGGGGCATGTAAAACATGGGAAGAATTCAAATTCAAAAGGATAGAACACTATGGATAGCCCTCCATATCCTGAGATCAAGGGCATACCCTTCAATCTAAACGTCGAAGCATATGACAAAGTTATTTCTCAGGGAACTTCCTTCATGGCTTGGAGATCATAGGCATCTTTTCCACTAAACATTGGGGCATTGGATATCAAATCCATAAGGTAAACAACTCAAAAGGTTAAAGGCGTGGAGAACCTCAAAAGGTTAAAGGCGTGGAGTATTTCAAAAATCCAAACTGGGGCAAGGCGCACAGCATAAGGAAAAGGCGTTCTCACACTTTACAACATCGAAAAAATCTTTCTCCTGACTACGATCTTAAAAAAATTTCAAAAGCAGTGATTAGGAAATCGCGCTAGCATCCAACAGCCCTACAACTCCAGCAAACTATATACGCTTTGGTTACCAACAACCTATCATTGGAGCATCATGCAAATCATGCATTACATACATTGGTTGATACATTACACCATACCTTTTTAGATAGTCTTTTCTAAGACATTCATCATCCTTTCTAGGAACCTCTTCAGGTATTCTTATTTAAGATAAATCTCACGATCCTTTCTAGGAACCTCTTCAGGTGGTCTTCTTTAAGACATTCTACGAACCTTTCTAGGTGGTCTTTTCTAAGACATTCACTATCCTCTCCAAGAACCTTTTTCAGGTAGTCTTTGTAAGACATTTTCAGCCTTTCCAGGTGGTCTTCTTTAAGACAAATTTCTATCCATTCTAAGAACCTTTTCAGGTAGTCTTCTTTAAGACAAATTTTATCCTTTCTAGGAACCTCTTCAGGTAGTCTTCTCTAAGACAAATTTTCATATCCATTCCAGAAACCTTTTCAGGTAGTCTTATAGAAGACATTACTTCGTTCCACTCGTTACATCAATCAACATATGCATGAGCATAAGCATTATCACATACATCAAAACATCCAATTCAAAACTTTGGTGCTAAGCTACATTGCCCACCCGATTCCCGGTAACCTTACCGATGACAATAACCTTACTGTTGGTTTATTTCCAATCACCTGATTGATGCTTTCCGGTAACCTTACCGATGCCAGTAACCTTACTGAGATATTCTTCCCAATCACCTGATTGATGCTTTCCGGTAACCTTACCGATGCCAGTAACCTTACTGAGATATTCCTCCCAATCACCTGATTGATGCTTTCCGGTAACCTTACCGATGCCAGTAACCTTACTGAGATATTCTTCCCAATCACCTGATTGATGCTTTCCGATAACCTTACCGATGACAGTAACCTTACTGATGGTTTATTTCCAATCACCTGATTGACGTTTCCCGGTAACCTTACCGATGATAGCAACCTTGCTGTTCATTTCACTCATAAACATACGTACGCATTAGCATATACATATCATCTAGTGCATTCACATACTACAAAAGTCCAGTTTCCAACCCTCGTGTTGTGGTAGGTAAGTTTGCTAGAACTATAGCAAATAATTCCTAATGGTGCTGGTGAACTTGTCCGAACCAGGGCAAATGATCCAAATGGTATAGGTGAAATTTGTCCGAACCAGGGCAAATGATCCAAATGGTGTAGGTGAAATTTGTCCGAACCAGGGCAGATGATCCAAATGGTGTAGGTGAAATTTGTCCGAATCAGGGAAAATGATCCAAATGGTGCAGATGAAATTTGTCCGAACCAGGGCAAATGATCCAAATGGTGTAGGTGAAATTTGTCCGAACCAGGGAAAATGATCCAAATGGTGCAGGTGAAATTTGTCCGAACCAGGGCAAATAATCCAAATGGTGTAGGTGAAATTTGTCCAAACTAGGGCAAATGATCCAAATGGTGTAGGTGAAATTTGTCCGAGCCAGGGAAAATGATCCAAATGGTGTAGGTGAAATTTGTCCAAACAAGGGCAAATGATCCAAATGGTGCAGGTGAGCTTGTCAGAACTATGACAAGTAATCCTATTGGTGCAGGTGAGCTTGCTAGAGCTATAGCAAGTGATCATTTTGGGGTTCACAAACTACGGAAACTTACTAGAATTATAGTAAGTGGGGTTCACAAACTACGAAAACTTACTAGAGCTATAGTAGGTGGGGTTCACAAATTGCGAAAGCTTGCTAGCGCTATAGCAAGTTAACTGTCTTCTACAACAAACTGTGAGTCGTCGCTATTGATAGTTACATTTACCCATCACGTTAGTCCCTCGGCAGTGATCAAAGGGTTTTACAAAGGGGTTCTTTTATAGGGTTTATCACGTTAGTCCCTCGGCAATGATCTTCTTCAAGACTACAAAGGGTTTCACAAAGGGGTTTTACAACAGGGTTTTACAAAGGGTTCTTCAATGAGGTTTATCACGTTAGTCCCTCGGCAGTGATCTTCTTCGAAAACACATAGGGTTTTATAAAGGGTTCTTCAATGAGGTTTATCATGTTAGTCACTCGGCAGTGATCTTCTCCAAAACATCATCAATAACAAACAAGGTTTTATTTTTCTTTTCCAAACTTACTAACATACTTCGACTAACATAACTAACAGTCATGCATCATTCAACTGCATACCTCATCCATACATAATGCATAATACATATATTGCTCTCATTTATTTTGAGAAGCTCACTGCATCATACATCGCATGCATCATAACATTGCATAAAATTCAGGTTGCCTTTTCAGGCCGTGCTACAATCAAAATCACCTGGTTCCTTCCAAAAGGCGTTTGCTTCACACTTTGAAAAATGGTATTCACCTCGGGTGGCATCTGTAAGCCCATCTCCCACAAAACTTCTTCCCAACAAATGCAAATTTCAGGGCATTCTCAGTGTTCAATCATCTTCTACCTTTAGATCACGATAGGCAGACGTGCCTATCTGACTCTTCAGGTTTAAGAAGATTGAACAGGGGCAGCTGTCATACCCCAAAATTTGCCCGATCAGATCTACATCTCTTAATCCATCCAGAGTCAAAATTAAGAGCCATAGGGTTTGACATTTCTATTGTCAAACTCGCTCTCCTATAAATCAGGTTGAGTTAAAACAAGGGCGTAATTAACAGATGTTTAGGACCCAAACATTGGGCCCAATTATTACAAGGGTTTCATCATTTTTGGGGGTATTTTGGGTTTTACTAACTTTTGTTTCGATTATTATTATTTTTAGTATTTAGCATTATTAATTTTTATTATTAATGTTAATATTAATAGGATTAATTAGATTTGTTATTTTAATTAGGTTTTAGTAATTGTATGTATTAGGATTATTTTTAGGGTAATGATAGTCTTATTAGAATTAGTATTAATATTATTATTTATTATTATTAATTTTAATAGGTTTATCATTTAGTTTCAATTATTATTATTTATCATTATTATTTTATTCAATTTAACTCAATTAAAATAAAATAAAATACCAAAGAAAAATCAAATTGATGAATGCAAGCTGTAAGGTCCAAGATGCCGATTGAAGGCTGCCAATTTGGAAAATATTTGACTGGCCAAAAATTGAGCAAGATTGACCCAAAAAAAGCATATTTTGAACTAATTCCAAATCAATACTCAATCATCATAATGAGCATATATTTGATTGCAATCACTTGACCTAAGGATGCTACTGCATATATACAAAGTCCTAATGATGAAAAGGGGAAAAAAGGAGGATTTGCAGCCAGAGAGCCATGTTACAGAGCCAAAAAAATGTTACTTCAAAGGAGGTTGCAGCCCATGTTTTGATACGTTTTAAGCCAAACCAAACGTGCAAAACAATTCTTTGAAGCATTCCAAGTGATCTTAGCCATTCACAGCATCTCAAGACACTCAGAATCGTAACATCACCATTGTTGTTTTTCAAGCTTTTTTATTTTCTTCGATTTACATATGAACGCATGTATCCTCAAATTTGAGTGCATATAATTGTTTATAATCTTGTTGTTATACTTTCTGGATGATTGAATTGGAGCTTAAGCACAGGTAGAAGGCTTTGCCATAGTTAGGGTTTTCGGACCTTCAAATTGGGAACCAAGGCTAGAAGCAAAATCAACCAGAACCAATTGCCTCATCGTGTCCAGGTGGTAGTTTTTATTCAATTTGGGTGTTTTATTGGAATTTATCGGAGCGTTATGACGAGTTTTGATTATCACAGGGGTGTAGTTACACGCATGAACCGTAGGTATAAGTCTTTTCTTTTTTCAGAAAACATGAGGTTGAAGACGGGGAGCTGGGCGCGTGATTGCTGCAAGTTTAAATTTCTCAAATCGCGAATTTTTATGTTAATATTAAAGCACTATATTTACATATAGCACACGCAGCTCACATGGTTAAGACGCCCTTTGCAACCATTCGCACGCCTGTTCGATCCTTGCTGGGGCCTCTTCGCGTATATTTTTTCACATATATTTCAGGAGTTACTTTGATGCTTGATCCGGTGTGCAGCGTATGGGGAGACTCATGATGCAGCCTCACTTTCCAGCCCTCAGATCTTTCCCACTCCAGATCCGGTGCCCAGAAACTGATGGCATGTCTGTTCGAACCTTGCTGGGGCCTCTTCGCGTATATTTTTTCACATATATTTCAGGAGTTACTTTGATGCTTGATCCGGTGTGCAGCGTATAGGGAGACTCATGATGCAACCTCACTTTCCAGCCCTCAGATCTTTCCCACTCCAGATCCGGTGCCCAGGAACTGATGGCACACTATGGACACTCCAAAGGCCAGCAACAGGGGATCACAGCCAGGTTCTTCTATTTCTTTCACTTATTTTATTATTTAAATAATTAGGTTAAATATTAGTTAATTAGGAAATTTAATTAATTATTTAAATTAGGATTAGAATATTAAATTAGGATTAGGTTTAGGATTATTCCCCGATTATTCGATTATTTCGATTAATTTGTTTAATTGGTTTTAACCATTAAAAATCACAATAAAAACCTTAGAAAGGTTATAGATATTAGGGTTTGCCCAATCCCACTTCCATTTGGCAAAAACCTTAATTCTTATTCAATTGATTCGGGATTAATATAATTTTCTCCTCGATCCGACTAAACCTATTAGTCGCATTGACGAGAAATAATTTCAATTGATCCTTTGTTTAATTCTCTTCTCGACCCGACTAAATCTATTAGTCGCATTAGACAAGAGATAAAAAATTATAAGATTAAAATACACCTCATTTGCTGCCCGTGACGATCGAATCTATCGATCAGAGCAACCAGCAATACATTATTTAATCCGTTAACTATAATGATCAAACCCATTAATCATTGCAACTAACGGTGACATATTAAATCAGGGTTGTACGTCTAAACATTCAAAACACACTAAACCACGACACTACAAAATTCATCTCTTCAACACTGCGATGTTCAAAACTACGATAAGGTAATTCAAAATACCTTCGAACTTCGCATCTCAAAACTACGATAGGCCATTCAAAAAGCCTTCAAACCATATTAAATCAAATTCTATGGCGTACAACCCTGTGCCCGAACTACGTTGACTCTGATTCTCCCTAAGGAGATACGTAGGCACTTGGATAACCAAGGCGAGACCCCTTCCCCATAAATCTCATTTTTCCCCTATTCACTTCCTTAGCTATTAAACCTGAATATTTTAGTCATAAAATTTGACCTTAGATTCAAAGCCATAGGAAAGGGTTGAGGGTGCCTAACACCTTCCCTCGACCTGATTATAATAATCTTACCCCGATCTCTAAACTGCGTAGGGTTTCCTATTCGCCCTTCAGGATAGGTGGCGACTCTAAAAGTCTAATTTTTAGGGCAGGTTGCTACACAAGTCTTCAATGGAGTATAACCAAATTTGCGTTGAACAAGATGTGTTGAAGACATTTTAGGTGGTGAACTTGAAGATGAAAGCATGAAGAGATTCTGAGATTCGGTTTAGAACTAGGGTTTATGCAATCAAAGAGAAAGGGAGAGAGAGAGAGAGAGATAAACGAAGGAGACAATGAATGAGGAGAGAGAATGTAAAGAGATGAATGGATATGAAGATGAGTTTAAATAGGAACGGATTTGAAATGAAATGCAATGTGTGTTTGAATGAATATGATTACAGAAAAACATAAAATCAATTGCATTTAATGAGAAATGACGTTAGGGGAGATAATGTAACATTTGAAATGATTTGCACAGTTACCTAGGGCGGCGTCTCCTCAACTGCACGCGTGCTAGTCCAAATAGAGTGAACACGTGTTCAACATCTGGAAAGCTGGTGACAGCTGTTTTGCTATAAAAGAACTTCTGAATCAACTTAGATAATGAAACGTTAGTAATAACAGAATCAGAACTTCTAATTGATCAGAGTCAGAACTTCTTATAAGAAGATAAAACAAAGTCATTTCAGAATTAATCCATACATAAGAACTTCTCATCTTCTCATTCTGGGCATAAATCCATACTGATATTCTTCAGAATGAACTTAAACCTATCTTCAGCAGGGGGTTTTGTAAAGATATTAGCCCATTGATGGTCTGTATCAACAAAGTTCAAAGATAGAACACCCTTCTGAACATAGTCCCTAATGAAATGATGTTTGATCTCAATATGTTTAGCTTTGGAATGTAAGATAGGATTCTTAGATAAACATATAGCAGAAGTATTATCACAGAAGATAGGAATGTTACTCTCATAAATCTGATAATCTTCTAGCTGACTCTTCATCCAGAGCATCTGTGTACTACAACCAGCAGCAGCAACATATTCTGCTTCTGTTGTTGAGAGGGCAATGGTAGCTTGCTTCTTGCTGTACCAGGAGATCAGATGACTTCCAAGAAATTGACAACTTCCAGAAGTACTCTTTCTTTCAATTCTATCTCCAGCGTAATCAACATCACAATATCCTACTAAGTTGTACTCTTTAGATCTTCTGTAGACTAAACCAACATTAGTAGTACCTTTCAGATACCTCAAAATTCTCTTAACAGATGTTAAGTGAGATTCTCTTGGATCTGATTGGAATCTTGCACACAGACAAACACTGAATAAAATATCAGGTCTAGAAGCAGTGATATATAGAAGAGATCCAATCATACCTCTGTACAACTTCTGATCAACCTTCTTACTTACCTCATCCTTACCTAGAACACACGTTGGATGCATAGGAGTTTTGGCTTCTTTGCTTTCAGAAAGATTAAACTTCTTCAGAAGTTCTTTCACATACTTCGTTTGATGAACATATGTTCCGTCAGAAGTTTGATTGATTTGAATCCCAAGGAAGTACTTGAGTTCTCCCATCATGCTCATCTCGAACTCAGCCTGCATAGACTTATCAAACTCCTTTCCAAGTGTAGCATTAGATGTTCTAAAGATAATATCATCAACATAAATTTGACAAATTAAAATATCTTTCTTAAAGGTTTTACAGAAGAGAGTAGTATCCACTTTTCCTCTGGTGAAACCATTGTTCAGAAGGAAAGAACTTAATCTTTCATACCAAGCTCTAGGAGCTTGCTTCAATCCATTCAATGATTTCTTTAATTTGAAAACATGTTCTGGAGACTTAGAGTCTTCAAAACCAGGAGGTTGGTGGACATAGACTTCCTCATCTATATAGCCATTTAAGAAGGCACTCTTAACATCCATCTGATATAGAGTGATGTTATGTTGAGTGGCAAAAGAAATCAATAAGCGAATAGATTCTAACCTGGCCACTGGTGTAAAGGTTTCTGTATAGTCAATCCTTTCTTGCTGACTATAGCCCTGAGCAACCAGTCTGGCTTTGTTTCTTACAACTTTTCCTTTTTCGCTCAGCTTGTTTCTGAAGACCCACTTGGTTCCAATGATGTTGAATCCTTTTGGTCTAGGAACAAGATCCCATACATCATTCCTTGTAAACTGATTTAGTTCTTCTTGCATGGCAATTATCTAGTCTGCATCTTCTAGAGCTTGATCAATAGAAGTTGGCTCGATCAAAGAAACAAGACCTAATTGACATTCTGCATTGTTCTTAAGGAATGCTCTTATTCTCATATGATCATCATTCTTTCCAAGAATGACATCTTCTGAGTGAGCAGATGTGAGTCTAGAAGATCTTCTGACTGTTGGCTCTTCAGAAATTCTGAGATTCTCTACAGATGCAGCAACTTGATCTTCTGATCCTTTGCTTCTGAGATCTTCAGCTTCTGAAACTTTGCTTCTTGGTTCTTCAGCTTCTGAGATTGAGATATCTATATCTGCAAAATTCTCAAACTGCTTTGGCTTTTCAAAACCAAGCTTATCATCAAATCTGATATTGATTGATTCTTCTACAACCAATGTTTCAGTATTGTATACTCTGTAGCCTTTAGAGCGTTCAGAATATCCAAGAAGGAAACACTTTTGTGCCTTAGAATCAAACTTACCAAGATGATCTTTAGTATTCAGAATGAAACACACACATCCAAAAGGATGAAAATATGAAATGTTGGGCTTTCTATTCTTCCATAATTCATAAGGAGTCTTATTTAGAATAGGCCTTATAGAGATTCTATTCTGAATATAACATGCAGTATTTATTGCTTTAACCCAGAAATGCTTAGCCATAATGGTTTCATTGATCATGGTTCTGGCCATTTCTTGTAGAGTCCTATTCTTTCGCTCTACAACTCCATTTTGCTATGGAGTTCTAGGGAAAGAGAAATCATGGGCAATACCATTTTCTTTGAAGAACTCCTCAAAGAATCTATTCTCAAATTTGCCACCATGATCACTTCTGACCTTTATGATTTTGCACTCCTTCTCAGATTGAATCTGAGTGCAGAATTCAAAGAACACTGAATGAGACTCATCCTTGTATTTTAAGAAATTTACCCATGTCCAGCGGCTATAATCATCTACGATGACTAATCCATATTTCTTCCCTCTGACAAATGCTGTTTTGACTGGGCCAAACAGATCAATGTGCAGAAGTTCTAGCGGCCTAGAGGAAGAAACGACATTCTTAGACTTGAATGCCGTTTTGGAGAACTTGCTTTTCTGACATGCTTCGCAAAGAGCATCTGATTTATATTTCAGATTTGGGAGCCCTCTGACCAGATTTAGTTTGTTAATCTGAGAAATCTTTCTCAAACTAGCATGGCCTAATCTTCTGTGCCAGACCCATTGCTCTTCGCTAACAGACATAAGACAAGTTACCTTCTGCTTCTCAAGATCAGAAAGATCAATCTTATAAATGTTGTTCTTTCTCTTGCCTATAAATAGGATTGAGCCATCCTTCTGACTTACAGCCTTGCAAGACTTTTGATTGAAGATTATGTCATAACCATTATCACTTAATTGACTTATGGACAATAAGTTATGCGCTAATCCTTCTATAAGAAGTACATTAGATATGGAAGGAAAGTTACCAGTACTTATGGTTCCAGAGCCAATAATCTTGCCCTTCTGATCTCCTCCAAAGTTTACTTCTCCAGCGGACTTAAGCACCAGGTCTTGGAACATAGACCTTCTTCCTGTCATGTGCTGCGAGCACCCAGAGTCCAGGTACCATGACATGCTTTGCTTTGTCTTCTTTGCTGCCAAGGATATCTGCAACAGAAATTTTCTTCTCCTTAGGTACCCACAACTTCTTGGGTCCTTTCTTGTTAGTTTTCCTCAAGTTCTGATTGAACTTGGGTTTAGCATAATAAACAACAGGAGGTACAACATGATATTCCTTAGGTTTAGCAGCATGATATTTTCTAGGTTGTGTCACATGCTTCTTAGTGTGTGTAACATGAAAGCTTTTGGCATGTGAAGTGAGCCTAATATCATGTGAATGGCCATACTTGAACTGATCATACAATGGCTTGTATGTGATTTTCATATCATCTACAGGTTCAAGTTTGTGTGGGGTATCACCCTCATAGCCAATGCCAACTCTCTTGTTTCCATAAACACCATATATCATAGAAGTAAGATGACTTCTGCCAATACTTCTAGATAAAAACTTTCTAAAGCTCAAGTCATATTCTTTCAGAATATGGTTCAGACTAGGAATGGACTTTTCTGATTCAGAAGGAGATCCAATATCTTTGGATAATTTTAAGACTTTTTCCTTCAGTTCAGAATTTTCCACTTCCAGCTTCTTAGTTTCAGAATCAAATAGCTTTTTTAGCTTTTTGTATTTGATACTAAGATGAGCCTTGAGTTCCAGAAGTTCTGTTAAACTGGAAACTAACTCTTCTCTAGATAGTTCAGAAAATACCTCTTCAGAATCTGATTCTGATGTAGATTCTGATCCATCATCAACTGTGGCCATCAGTGCAATGTTTGCCTGTTCGCCTTCAGAGTCTGATTCTGATTCTAATGAATCTGAATCATCCCATGTTGCCATAAGACCTTTGTTCTTATGAAACTTCTTCTTGGGCTTATCCTTCTGATGTTTTGGACACTCATTCTTGTAGTGACCAGGCTCATTGCATTCATAGCATGTGACCTTCTTCTTGTCAGATCTTCTGCTTCCAGAAGATTCTCCTTTTTCAAACTTCTTAGAACTTTTGAAGTTCTTGAACTTCCTATGCTTGCTCTTCCAGAGTTAGTTTACCCTTTTGGAGATCATGGACAGTTCATCTTCTTCTTCTGATTCTTCAGAATCTTCTTCTTCAGCCTAAAAAACGTTAGTGCATTTTTTATAATTAGATTTTAATGCAATAGACTTACCTTTCTTCTGAGGTTCATTTGCATCCAGCTCTATTTCATGGCTTCTTAAAGCGCTGATCAGCTCTTCCAGAGAGACTTCATTCAGATCCTTTACTATCTTGCATGCAGTCACCATTAGGCCCCATCTTCTGGGCAAGCTTCTGATGATCTTCTTGACATGATCAGCTTTAGTATATCCCTTGTCAAGAACTCTTAATCCAGCAGTTAGCGTTTGAAATCTTGAGAACATCTTCTCAATGTTTTCATCATCCTCCATCTTGAAGGCTTCATATTTCTGGATCAAGGCAATAGCTTTTGTCTCCTTGACTTGGGCATTTCCTTCATGAGTCATTTTCAATGATTCATATATGTCATAGGCAGTTTCCCTGTTAGATATCTTATCATATTCAGCATGAGAGATAGCATTCAGCAAAACAGTCCTACACTTGTGATGATTTTTGAATTCTTTCTTTTGATCATCACTCATTTCTTGTCTTGTCAGCTTTACTCCTCTAGCTTTCACTGGATGTTTGTAACCATCCACTAGAAGATCCCATAAGTCACCATCTAAACCAAGAAAGTAACTTTCAAAGTTATCTTTCCAATATTCAAAGTTTTCACCATCGAATACTGGTGGTCTAGTGTAACCATTGTTACCATTTCCATTGTGTTGCTCAGCAGAGCCAGATGTAGATGTAGGTGGTGGAGTTTCAACCATCTTGACTTAGCGTTTTTCTCTTCCTGAATCTTTTCTAAACACGATTAAGTGCTTGCACCTTAGAACCGGCGCTCTGATGCCAATTGAAGGATAGAAAAACACTTAGAAAGGGGGGGTTTGAATAAGTGTGACTTTAAAAACTCTTAAGATAAAAACCCTTAGAGTGATTCACCTCACCTGAGGATTTAATCCACTAATCAATCTTGATAACAATGGTTTTCCACTTAGATACCTTCTAAGTCTTCTAGAGTATTCTGATCACACCTTGATCACTCTAGGAACACAATGCTTAGATACCCTCTAAGACTTCTAGAGAATCCGATCACAACTTGATCTCCTCTAGTTCTTTACAAATGAATGTAAACAAATTCTTACAAGAGTTACAATGCTTCTTAATAAGCTATAATCACAACTGTGGTTTTTCTCTTAAGTTTAAGCTTAATCTCACTAAGATATTACAACAGTAATGAAGTGAGGTTGAAGATGAAGTTTAGAGAGCTTTTCACTTTGACAGCGTTCCTCTATGTTTGCGTAGTGTGTTGTATGCAGCTTCTCATCAGAACTTCTATTTATAGGCGTTTTAAGAAGATGATCGTTGGGAGCATTTAATGCGTTGAATGATCCGTACAACATTGCATTTAATGTTTCACTCTTTTGTCAACTACCTCGAGCCTTGCTTTTCCTGCTTTAACTGACTTTACCTTTAATAGCTTCTAACGTTCCTTTTGTTCGTCAGCGTAGCCTGCCATCTTGTACTTGCTTCTGATCTGATCTTTGTAGATACAATGTTTGAATATATCAGAGTCAAACAGCTTGGTGCAGAGCATCTTCTTGTCTTCTGACCTTGAAGTGCTTCTTAGCGTGATACCATGAGAACTTCAGTGCTTCTGCTTCTGATCTTAAGTTCTTTTGATGCTTTAATAGACCATGTTCTTATTCTGCTTGACCATCTTCTGATGTCTTGCGAGAGCATGTTCTGATGTTGCATGCTGAACCTTCTGAGTCAGTGCTTCTTGCGCTGATTTTGTGCATACTCTTTATATATTTCCTGAAATGGAAATCGCATAGGATTAGAGTACCACATAGTCTTAAGCAAAATTCATATACATTGTTATCATCAAAACTAAGAATATTGATCAGAACAATTCTTGTTCTAACAAATGCCACTTAGAGTCTTATTTCTACCACTTAGGCCCAATAACATATTATCTCATAATATTTCTATTAACCCAATAGCACCAATACACATATAATTAAGTATCGCAATAATCATTATACCACGTAATAATTAGTTAAAATAAATAATTATTAAAAACACCAAATAAGCTAACTAATAAAATAGCTAATAAAATCGAGATGTTACAAACTTCACTATCACATAATCCATGTATACTTCCAGCACTTCCCCTATTTCTTTGTAGAATATTTTGTTCATCATTCTCCAATAGGCCGCTCCCACATTATTTAGCCCAAATGGCATGACATTGTATAGGTAGTTGGATTGCTCGATCATGAGCACAGTTTTTACTTGGTTAGGTTTGAACATTGATATCTGGTTATATCCGGAGTATGCGTCTATGAAGGATAGCCGTTGGTAACCGACTAAACTATCAACAAGAATTGGTCAATATTCGGAAGCGAATATAAATCTTTTGGACATGATAGGTTGAGGTCAGTATAATCGATGCACATCCCCCACTTGCTTGAGGCCTTCTTAACTAGAACCACGTTAGATAACCATTCGGTATACTTTTTTTCCGAAATAAACGTGACATCTACTTTTTTCTCTACCATTGACATGTACTTGGAACCAACATGTATGTTCAGCTAATGACAAGTCACTCAGGGATCAATACCGGACATCTCTTGCGAAGAAGTAGCAAAGAGGTAGGCATTTGCTTGGAGGAATTCGATTAATAGGGACCTTACCTCGGGAGAAAGGCCAAACCCGATCTTAACTGATGTGGCCAAGTTTTCTCCTAGTTGAACAAACTCAAACACGTCGTCTTGGGAACGTCTGACTTCTCCTTCACGTGTGTCCAGATCGAAATCGTTGCGAATTGAGTCAAGGACAAGTGACTGAATCATTGAAGGCTAACAAGTCTTCTCCACTAAACAAACTTAGATTTGTTCACCTAAGGCTCAACGATTCCAATGCGTCTTTGTTGAGGACATTCGGAGAGCTTCCATCGTCTACTAAGAATCCCGTCATGGTAAGATCGGTGATAACAATTATGATAACCAAAGGTAAGTTGAAGTTAGCGACTCCGTTAATCTTTTTTCGTTATAGGAATCTTAACCTTGATGGATCTATTTGTTGAACCAGAAATATGAAGAGTTGAGGAAGCTACAGTGAAGGAGAGCTTCTGATGCGACGGAGTGGGGGTGTACCTGCAAGGTTATCACTCCAACGCTCAAGTTAGTACGTGAATGAGTCGAGAGTATTCAAATTGTGTTTGAAACTTGTTACCTAAAATGACATCATTCCATATATATATATATATATGGAAGAGAAGTAAATGTCTCACTATCTTTTAGGCGTGAAATGCGGAAGATCGTTGAATGTGCTTGAGACATGAATTCCCTGCAATTGGGTACATGATAATCCAGTGGTTAGATCAAGGGAGATATGACCAGCCCATAATACATATCTTATAATAATAATAGATATCACTTAATTGATGACTCATGAAAATGGCATTATTTGAAAGTTACATTGTTATTTAGTTGTTTACTAACATAATTGATCGTAGCATTGAATTTGAAGCATTGGGACATCACGATTAATCATTATAAATATTAAAATATAGTTCATGGTGCATCAAATAGTTAGGGGTGGATATGACCCGCTCAACTGAACTAAACTGATTAAACCGTGCAGACTTTTTATGTTTCGGGTGGTTATAGATGGGTTTCAAATGAAAACAAACTGAAACCATGCAATACCCAAACCTACCCGGTTCTTGTATCTTCTCATGTCAGACAGTTATTTTTTATATTGTATTAAATATTAACTTAGTGTGTTTGTGTGGCTCACCTTACTAGTTAAATCGAACAATTATTTACTGCTATAATGTCATAATATTTTGTCACTCAAAAACTCATTCCACTGAACTCTTTATTTTCTTTTTATTTTTCTATTACCATACTAATTTTGGAAATTAATAAACTACTTAGTAATGTCAAAACGTAAAACTCAACTTAACCCAGACAAATCAAATTGAATAATTCGCCACTCGATAAACCCGTCACCCGATTAAATCATACACACAAATGGGCAGAACCGAACCTTTAACTTACAACTGTAGTTTAGGCCGATTGAAAATTTTGGTTCTAAAACTGCCCAAAATGCACGTTGTCTACCCCAACTAATAGTTATAAAATGATCAAAGAGATATTTTATTCACGATGTTTGATATGATTGATTTGATGATTTGTGTTTGCTTTATTTGGCATATTATTTATGCAATTTATACATTTATATACCTTTTATATATTATAATTGTAAACTTATCCATTTTTTTATTTGTATTTGATTGTATGTGTTGTTTTTTATGTTGTGGAGGATTTTTTTAGAGTATGAGTTAAAGGTTGAAAATGGGTTGCTTTTTTCACTCCAACTTTAATTGACACTAAAGATGCCATCAAATATGATGAGGATATTTGTGTTGTTTGGATAGTTAGGGTATCTTTTGCATTGTTGTATTTTGAATATATTGATATATGAATCTGATTGAATATTTGGTTCCACGTGTACAACATATCAATGATTCCATACCACATGATATAAATAATATATGCTTTTGATTTATTTTTGTTTATTTACTTGTCATGTATTCAAGTTTAAAATTTGCTTGTCAATTTCAGGGAGGGAGATTATATATGTAGGTGAGTTAAGAATATGGTTACTTGGGTTTCGCCTCAATCGTTGGGATATCTCTAGATCTCCATGTTCTACTTTCAACTTGACTGCGTCCTCAATTTATTGATGATTACTTGGGCTATACAACTCATTTTAAAGTTGAAAGTTGTTGAGAATAATAAGTCAAGTGTGAGTTGGAGTCCCGCATTGATTATAAATGCAGAGAGTTGAGTACTTATAAGTGAGAGAACTCATACACATATCACCTTAAGATATTGGGTGAATATGTAGTGTCTCTCTCTCACTTATGTGTTGCTCTTGGCCAAAGGTTGATGCTCCTCCTCATGAACTAACATCTGATATCATATCCTTGTGGTACAAGTGTATATGTACAAAAAGGAGATAGATATATGACCATGTCTGTAATGTTTTGCAGGACGATTTAACTTATGTCTGTAATTTTTTGCAGGACGGGTTAACTTTTAGGCCTACATCTTCTAAGATATGTTCATCCTGCCGTGCCTCTCTTTTTTGCGGACTTCTGCGGGTGCAAACGTTAATATGAAATTTTGAAAATTTTAAGTTTAAAAGGTTCAATGCCCACGGATCTGTCTCATCCCACACTCATTATTTTTTGAGGTGGGGTAAAGTTTAAGGCTCGCACCCTCAACAAAGTCAGCTCTGCTCTATTTTTTTATGGACTTTTGTAGAACAGGTCTAAACGGAATGACATGCCTGTTTTTCACCGCTAACTATAACATGAAACCATAGGTGATAACGGTATAAGATACTAGAACATCGAATGATATCAATAGCAGTTTAGTACCCGAAAAGTGAACTCCATAGAGCTCATCTTACTTGACTAAAAGGTATAATTTTCTTTAAAAGTTGCACTTGTGAAACAATATAGGTTTTTCGGATATGTTTCACATGCTATATTTTTATATTACAAATTAAATGCTTATTTGATTTTGTTTGCATTATATGAAAAATCTTGAAGCACAGGTTTCATTATATTTATTTAGTTAGTAAGTGTTTGTATTATTGTATACTATTTTAATTTATATTTGATGTATGCAACTTCAATATTTTAATTTATTCTAAATATCTTATTTGTAGATTGTCGCGTGAAAAAATCGGGATGAGACACCTGATGCCTTCTTTGGGCTCGATGCTCAAGAAAATGATTTTGTTTTTTTGTCACGACCAAACTTTTTATTATTTCCAAAGTAGGAAAAGGAAAAAAGTTGCAATAACCTTAAAAGATATGCAAAGCAAATAACACAAAATTAAAAGCAATGCAAAAGTGGGGGAGAGATCTTGGGTAAGAGGGTTGGTTATAGGAAGGGAAGGTATTAGCACCCAACGTATCTATAGTACTCTATAGGTTTCTTTGTTATGTTTATTTCATTCTATGCTATTGGGGAGATTCTATTGTGAGATAGGTGGGACCTAAGGTGTTTGTTTGATTATGCTCGCAAAGATCATCGCAATCTTCTGCATACATATCCCTTAGAGGGAATCAGAGCATCTGTAGCTCGGGGTCTACGGGTGCTAAGGTTTGAGAGGTTTGAGGGAGAAGTTTTGCTCGCCAAGGATACGACCTTGTGCCTACGTATTCTCAAAGGGATGTTGAGAAAGTCAGAGCAATCGTAGTTCCCACTTATGCTAGTGGAAGCAAAGGAAAAGAGACAAATGTCATCTCAATGTTCGGTGTATATAATCTATATCATCACATACATCTGTTTGTTTTTGTTTGAAATCTTTTCATTATAAGCCCTGGGCTGTGCCACTTATGGCGCTTAGAATGATAAAGATGATTTTTGTTTAGCCAGCCTTATGGCAAAAACAAGTTTGATTAGCCAGCCTTGTGGCAAAAACTTTTGATAAGTCAGCCTTGTGACAAAAAGTTTTGATTAATGAGCCAGCCTTGTGGCAAAAGTTTTGATAAGCCAGCCTTGTGGCAAAAACTTTGATTAATCAGCCAGCCTTGTGGCAAAAGGTTTGATTGAATAGCCAGCCTTGTGGCAAAAAAAAAGAAGTTTGATTGATTGATTGTGATGATATAGAAGAGATACTCCTATCATAGAGATGATAAATGTCTAATCTCCTAGGGTATTTGATTTGGATATTGGGGATGCTTATAAGAAGCCCATGGGTCCTTGTACGAAGCCCAAGAGGAGGCTATCCGAGGGTCCTTGCATTGTAAGCCCAAGAGGAGGCTATGGGAGGGACAATCGAGGGTCCTTGCATTGTAAGCCCAAGAGGAGGCTATGGGAGGGACAAGTCGTTTGTACGAAGCCCACGAGGAGGCATGGTATAGTTGGTTTGAGCTCTTAGAGCGATTTCACCGGGAAACCATACTTTATGTCCTAACCTAAACTAGGGAGATTCTTTGCACGAAGCCCAATAGGAGGCTATGGGGAACCTAGTGTTGTACTAAGTTGAACAAGTATATATAACATGATCACATATATGAACAAGTACGAACAAATATGAACAAGTACATGAACAAATATGAACAAGTATGAACAGTTATATATGACAAGGTGTGTGTATACAATGGAGTTTATGAAGGAAATATACCTGTAAGGATGATCCGTTTGTATACACGGGGCTCGGGACTTATACTCGGGGAGAGGCCCATTGAGTTTATTCAGAAGTTATGTAAATAAGTATTTACAAGGGAGGTTGGGACTTATACCTACATGGAGGCCCATGGTATTTTTGGGAAGATTTAAAGAAAACCTTCATTTTTGATTTGTTATTCGAGGTTAAAAATCAAATTGATCGAGGTATGTACAAAAAGGTGTATGTACAATGAAGTACCTAATTTCATGTAAGGGAATGGGACGTCTACCTATGTGGAGTCCCATGTTTTATTTTATAAAACATGGTTGATTGTTTTGTTAAAAAACGCGAGGTTTCGTCGTTTTGAAAACAGTTTGAAAGTTTTGTTTTGAAAAAAAGTTTTCTGTTTAATGAAAAACTGTACAAAGAAAAAAGGAATGAGACTTATACTCTCTAATATTCGAGAGGCCCATTTGTTTTGAAAATCAATTGATCAATCCAAAAAGATTTAATCAAGAGTTTTTTTTGAAAAGAAACCCAAAAAGAAAAGGTTCATTTGTTTTGAAAAACCGTGATCGTTTGTTTTAAAACGGTTTGAAATTTGAAAGAAATCAACTTAATTTAAACAAAGACAAATCTTATGTTTAACTAAGACCTAAATGATTAGGATTTGATCACAAAAAATATTTACAAGTGATTAGGTTAAAAAATCAAATGAAAAATAATATTTAAAGTATTAAAAACACTTAAAAACAAGTCATTTTAAACCTCTTAAAAATATACCAAAATATATATATATATATATATATATATATTTTTATGATTTTTCTTTTATATTCATAAAATATATATATTAAATAAGAAGTGTACAAAAAATGAAGTGAAAAAGAATTAATTTGATTGGTTAATTAATTAATTAAAGTTGTAAAGAAAGTGAAGAAAATAAGTGTTAAAAAATTGGGTTTTGTCTTCACAAGGGCTTGAACCCACGCCCTCTCTCTCACCAACCAAAACACTTGCCAACTGAGCCACGCTTGTGGCTTGTAATACACACGCGTTCAATTAATTATATATTAAATCAAGAATTTGAATTTCCCAAACCAAATATGGCGCCAAGAACACAACCCTAACTGATTTTTGAAAATCTTTGAAACTGGATTATTTTGATCAAGTAAAGGGTCTATCTCACTCGGTTTTTCACAAGGATCATGATGGTACCCTCATAATTCATTTATTTTTGCCCTAAGGTGATCAATTTTCACATGAACATGAAGAACCCTAAAACTGAATTTGATCGTGAAATGATGTATATGCAAGTTATGATGCAATTGATTGAGGGTTAATGATCCTCATATATGCAGAAATAAGATGGTAAATCAGTTTTTCATTTATGATGCATGTATGATAGAGTTTGTAGTTCATAGCACTTACCTTCAAAAACGGCAAAACTGGAAATTGAATTCGTGCTTGTAGTTGTTACAGATGTTGTTTCTTGATCTGGACAGCTTCAATGGACCTTAGGGAGCATGTTTGAATGCTTGGAATGAACTGGAAACCTCTTGATCAATCCATGGTACCCGATCTGCAGTATGGCTCAAGTGAGGATCAAACTTGATGATTTTGATGTTTCAGATCATGGATGATGGTTGGAACAGTTCATATGAAGTATATGGATGATGTTTAGAAGGTTAGTTTGGACAGAATTGGCTTGGTATGGATTTTGGCATGATAAGGCTCTCTTTATGCATATATGGAAGTGAGATAGTGATTTTGGAATTTAGGTGTTTTTGGGGTGTGTGAGTGGATCAAACACATCACATATGATGTTTATGAGTTGTTGGAACCACCATCTTGGCCAGAACTTCAATGGTTTAGAGGTTGGAAATTCTACCTCTTTGAAACTTAAGAAACTTGCATTCTAAGGAAGAAAGAGAAAACCTATGATTTGTGAGGTTTTGGTGTGATTTTGAAAGTGATTTGAACCTCTATTTATAGGCCAAGGATTCCGAACTCCAAGCTTTGCAAGTTGATCTTTCTTTGGTGATTTGGCATTAAGAGATAGAATGGAATCTTTTACATTAAATGCATATGGTTAAAATGACTTAACCATGGTTAAAATCTTCCAAGCTTCTTATCTCTTTCCAATCTGATCTCAAACCAGAAATATCTTCCAATTATTGCACATGTGTATCATTGCTTGCATCATTTGGTAGAATAGTGCATAACTTTGGTAAAAATGGCTTGTAATTTCAAGTGAAATGATCACTAATGGCAAAATTCAAAACCATAGCTATGCTTCATATTTTTTCATGCTCTTGGACATTTTGGAAAGCTCATGTTATGTACTTCAAAATCCTAGTTGAAAGTTTCTTCAAGACCTTTAAGGAAATGGGTGAAAAAGATCCATGAACTTTGAAGAAAGTGAGATTTTAAGTGCATTTTTCAAAAGATGCCAACTTTGAAGCTCCATATCTCTTAAATGGTTGATCTTATGAAAAAAAATTATATGTGACAAAGTTGTTCATTGGATCAAAATCTACAACTTTCATGTTGGAAGTTTTTCTCAGTTTGTAGGTGAAATTTTGAGCTATTCCCTTTCAAAGTTTAAAAAAAACCATTGAAAAACACTTAGAAAATTTTCTAAGTATGAAAGTCAAACTTTTGACTTTTTGATTCTTGATTGATTTTCTTGATTTTCCTTGATCAAATGACTTCATATATCATTTATTGATGATTTAAAACTTCAAAAGTCATGGTTGACCAAAATTTCCAAAAAGTCAATGGTGATCTTGTATAGTTGACTTTTTTAGACGAATCGCGTTTCTGGAGATTTCAAATGAACCAAGCTATCCTCACCAAATGAATGGTATGAATGGATCACATTGAGTTATTGGAGGACCTTGAGCCATGGTTTAAGTTGTGGTACCATGTTCTAATTAAAAAGTCAGTTGTTCAGGTGAATTAGGTCAAAAACCCTAATTGTCGACCTGATGAAATTGATGACTGTGGATCTTGAATTGAGATACAATTTTCATTGGATATTGTCATAGGGATTATTTGAAGATGATTGAAACCTTTGAGTGATTCCCTGGAGCTTTTTAGGGTTTCCCAAATGTGATCCCTGATTTTTAGTCCCTGATAGTTCAAAACCCTAATCTGATGATTTGGAATTTGACTGTTGATCAATCCTTGTGTAGGAAATGTCTTGAGCCAATATATTAGGTCAAAATGATGTACTTGGGGTCTTGAGATCATGTCCCAAGCCATTAGGTCAAATTCTGAGCAAAAGTCAGGAGTATGCTGTCTTCAGTCAAAACCCTAATCTGGTTGGTTCAGAGCCTTTGAGCTTG
Source organism: Vicia villosa (assembly GCF_029867415.1). NCBI lineage: Eukaryota > Viridiplantae > Streptophyta > Magnoliopsida > Fabales > Fabaceae > Vicia > Vicia villosa. The sequence continues at coordinate 609,083 of NW_026705524.1, forward strand.
TTGAAATGAATCTTTGAGGATCAAATGTTGATTTTTGATGAAGATGATTCATTTGAGATGAAGGGAGAACAAAACCCTAATTGGTTGTTGCTTGTACTGATGAGTGATTTCTTGATTAAACCCTGCTGAGTCACAAGTAGCAAACACAAGCTATGCAATTTGTTAGAGATGCAAATGATGCATATGCAGATGATATGAGGTGGTATCTTAGGTCAAAAATTGGGGTATGACAGATGCCCCTATTTAAGTTTCTTCAACCTGAGATATGAAGATTGAAAATCTTCGTTTTGATAGGGTGGAAGAGACTTAAATATCAGAAGACGCAAATTTTGGACCTAAGATACCAAATTTGCGAATGATGCAAGGATATCTTTACCAAGGGGATATCAAGAACTGACTCCACTGGGGACAAAAGATCAGGAAGGATGCCTCAATCCGTTTTAGGAAGAGAATCCGTTTTTTCTTTTCGGGAAAGCAAGTGTATGCTTCACCGGGGAATGATAGCTTTGTAAGAAAAGCTTACCTATCGACATTACCGACTATCAGCACGGTGATAGACTTGTTAAATAATGCGACGGTGAAGGGTATGAAACTGTATTACCGACTATCAGTATGGTGATAGACTTGACATGGTAAAAAGAGTTTCAAAGGTTCGGTTGATATTACCGACTATCAGCATTGTGATAGACATGATAAAGTAATATAACCAGAACAAAAGGTTACCGACTATCAGCCTCGTGATAGCGGTTTTGAAGAAATGATCAATTATCAGCCGCGTGATAAAATGATTCTGGAGACTTTGCTAGGGAAATTACTGGTTATTCAGCCTTGTGAACAGTAATAAGGCCCTGATTGTCATATGGTCATCATAATTGATTTCCTAGAGAGGAAAAGTCTTTTAGAAGAGACATAAGCTGCTCAGATGATGAGGCTATTGCTTATTGTCTGTTTTTCACGCCTCTATCTTGAGAATCGGAATCTGAATCTCTGGTAAAGACAAGGTTCTATCCAAGAATGAATTGGAAAGAAACGGTCAAACAAGACTTTGTATCGAATGAGGAATGAACTCAAATGGGGATTTTCTCATTTGTTTTGAGAGGAGAAACTAAAGCAACCTTCTCCCACGAGGGATGATCTCAGTGGGGAACTGGAGAAAGAAGATGTTCTTTCTGCTTATGGGTGATAACCTACTTGGAGAGATGACACGCCCGTACCTGTTTCTTTTTTTTTCTTTTTTCTTTTTTCTTTTTTTTTTGAGGATAGATATATCCTAAACAAGTGATTTTAAAGCAGACATTAAAAAATGCAAGAATGCATAAATGATGCAAATATGTATGAATGATGAATGTTATGAATGTAGGATGCATGCTGACGAAACTGACAGACAAAAAAGTATGTACTGGAGACGGACCAACGTCGTAATACAAACAAATATTTGGCAAATGTTCTTCAACACGGTGTAGATAACACAGGTGATGACTGGTGTTGTATGCTTTCAACTTCTCTGGGGAAGACAAGCATCTTTTCTTACAGGGATGGAAGAACTTCTTCACTGGAGATGAAAGATCTTCTTCACTGGGGATAAAAGAACTTTTTCTACCACGAGGGGTAATTGGGATAAGAATACCGTTGTCTCATCATCTCTTTTGAGGAAAATAACAGTTCTGAAGGATAATCTTTGGTTCATCCTATGGAGATAGCTGTTGATGTTCCTTCTGTTGTTCACAACTCAAAGGAAAGTTTCGCTTTTATTTTGAAAAGAAAGGAAAAGTAAATTCATTTAAAACTTTTTTTCTCTCTTTTTTTTCTTCAAAAGTGAATAACACAATTAAAGCGTCATTTTGCAAGCTAGAAGAAATCAAGAACTGCAAACAAATGGGCACAAGGCTCAAATTTATTTAATAGGATGGTAATCAGCTAAAGGCATGATTCCATAGAGTATTTACAAAAGTTGGAAATGGTAATATGCGGAAAAGGCTACATTGAAAACAATAACCACTATTCTCCCTAACAACTTTGAGTTCCAACTGTGCTTGTCGCTTCAGATTGGTGATGATTTGATCGAAGATCCTTTGATGAAAATGACTCTTCAGGTGACGAAGTACGGACTGATGCAATTACTTTGTCATAAATCCTTAATTTTTGCCTAGATTGCCCTTTCAGGTTTTTAATCTACCAGGATGAATTTTTCTGTTTATTGTCTCTAATTTTTGCCTGGACTGCCCTTTCGGGTTTTCAGTCCACCGAGACGCTCATTTTTGCCTAAGTCGCCCTTTGCGGGTTTTCGACTTACCGAGCTGTTCTTTTGTCTTTTTTTGACAAAGTATTTCTTGACTGCATCAGCATTCACAGGATGTGGGAGTTCATCACCATCCATGGTTGCAAGAGTCATGGCGCCGCCAGAAAATGTTCTTTTGACAACATACGGGCCTTCATAATTAGGAGACCATTTTCCCCTAGAATCTGGTTGAAAAGACAAGATCTTTTTAAGCACGAGGTCGCCTTCTTGAAATTCACGAGGTCGAACCTTTTTATTGAAGGCTTGTTTCATCCTTGCTTGGTATAATTGTCCATGGCATAGAGCAGTCATACGTTTTTCTTCGATTAAGTTCAACTGATCGTATCTGTTTTGACACCATTCAGCCTCTGATAACTTAGTCTCCATGAGGACTCTCATTGATGAGATTTCAACTTCTACGGGGAGCACAGCTTCCATGCCGTATACTAGAGAAAAGGGAGTTGCCCCTGTTGAAGTACGCACTGAAGTACGGTACCCATGTAAAGCAAATGGCAGCATTTCGTGCCAGTCTTTGTAAGTGACGACCATTTTCTGGACGATCTTCTTAATGTTCTTGTTGGCGGCTTCAACCGCGCCATTCATTCTTGGTCTGTAAGGAGAAGAGTTATGATGCTCAATCTTGAACTCCTCACATAATTCTTTCATCATTTTGTTGTTCAAGTTCGAACCATTGTCAGTAATGATCTTGCTTGGAACACCATATCGGCAAATGAGGTTGTTCTTGATGAACATCACAACCACTTGTCTTGTAACGTTGGCGTAAGATGCTACTTCGACCCATTTGGTGAAGTAATCAATAGCCACCAAGATGAAACGATGACCGTTTGAAGCTTTCGGTTCGATCATTCCGATCATGTCGATACCCCACATGGAAAAAGGCCATGGAGATGAGAGAACGTTGAGTAGAGTCGGTGGCACATGGATCTTATCTGCGTAGATCTGGCACTTGTGACATCTCTTCACTTGTTTACAACAGTCAGATTCCATTGTCAACCAATAGTATCCTGCTCTTAACATTTTCTTGGACATTGCATGCCCATTTGAATGGGTTCCAAAGGACCCTTCATGCACTTCATGCATTAACATGTCTGCTTCGTGTCTATCCACGTATCTGAGCAAAACCATGTCGAAGTTTCTTTTGTATAACACATCTCCGTTCAGGAAGAAACTGCCAGAAAGTTTCCTTAGAGTTTTCTTATCTTTGTTTGATGCCCCACGTGGGCACTCTTGAGTTTGAAGGAAGCGTTTGATGTCGTGGAACCACGGTTTATCATCGATGACTGCTTCAGTTGCAACACATAGGCGGGCCTTTCAAGGCGCATAATTATGACTTTAGGCATATCATTCCAGTGATTGACTTTGAACATGGAAGATAGAGTAGCCAAGGCGTCTGCCATTCGATTTTGATCTCGAGGTATATGATGCAATTCAACCTTGTTGAAGAAAGTCAACAGACGTCTTGCATAATCTCTGTAAGGAATCAAGCCAGGGTGGTAAGTTTCCCACTTGTCTTTGATTTGGTTGATCACGAGAGCTGAATCTCCATATATGTCGAGGATCTTGATCCTTAAGTCAATGGCTTCTTCGAGACCCATGATACAAGCTTCATATTCTGCGACGTTGTTGGTGCAATCAAATAGTAATCTGGCGGAGAACGGGATATGAGTACCCTTGGGAGTGATGATGACTGCCCCAATTCCATTGCCAAAAGCGTTAACTGCTCCATCGAAAATTAGGCCCCATCTTGATCTAGGATCAGGACCTTCTTCAGGTAATGGTTCGTCACAATCTTTCATCTTCAAGTACATGACATCTTCGTCAGGAAAGTCAAACTTAAGAGATTGATATTCATTAATGAGCTGATGCGCCAAATGATTGGCGAGAATGCTTCCTTTGACCGCTTTTTGAGCATGGTACTCGATGTCATACTCAGATAACAGCATTTTCCATCGGGCAATCTTTCCTGTTAAGGCAGGCTTTTCAAAGACGTACTTGATTGGATCCATTTTGGATATTAACCAAGTAGTATTGTTGATCATGTATTGGCGGAGATGTTTTGAAGCCCAAGCCAAAGCGCAACATGTTTTTTCGAGCATGGAGTAACGAGACTCACAGTCTGTGAATTTCTTACTCAGGTAATAGATGGCATGCTCCTTCTTACCGGTTTCATCTTGCTGTCCAAGCACACAACCCATGGATTCTTCCAACACGGTAATGTACATGATTAGTGGTCTTCCTTTAACTGGAGGAATCAATATTGGTGGTTCTAACAGGTATTCCTTGATACTGTCGAACGCTTTCTGGCAATCTTCAGTCCATACAACCCCTTGATCTTTGCGGAGAAGCTTGAAAATTGGCCCACAAGTAGCAGTCATTTGAGAGATAAATCTGGAGATATAGTTCAATCGTCCGAGAAATCCTCTTACTTGCTTTTCAGTTTTTGGTGCAGGCATCTCTTGAATAGCTGTGACTTTGTCGGGATCTACTTCGATACCTCTTTGGCTGACAATGAAACCCAAGAGTTTTCCCGATCTTACCCCAAAAGTACATTTGTTAGGATTCAAGCGAAGTTGATATTTCCTTAGTCGTTGAAACAACTTCAAAAGGTATTTAATATGTTCTTCTTCTGTGCTGGACTTGGCTATCATGTCGTCCACATAAACTTCAATTTCTTTATGCATCATGTCATGAAAGAGAGTAGTCATTGCCCTTTGGTAAGTTGCGCCAGCATTCTTTAATCCAAACGGCATCACTTTGTAGCAAAAGGTACCCCATGGGGTGATGAAATATGTTTTCTCCATGTCTTCGGGAGCCATCTTGATCTGATTATAACCAGAGAACCCGTCCATGAAAGAAAAGACGTTGAAATTAGCGGTGTTATCAACCAGCATGTCAATATGAGGTAATGGAAAGTCATCTTTTGGACTGGCCTTGTTCAAGTCACGGTAGTCAACACACATCCTGACTTTGCCATCTTTCTTCGGAACTGGCACTATGTTGGCCAACCATTGAGGATACTCGGAGGTGACAAGAAAACCTGCGTCGAGTTGCTTTTGAACTTCCATTTTGATTTTGTTAGCCATATCAGGGTGAGTCCTTCGCAATTTCTGCTTAACTGCTGGACATTCTGGCTTCAATGGCAAGTAATGTTGAACAATATTGGTATCCAACCCAGGCATGTCTTGGTAGGACCAGGCAAACACGTCAACATATTCTTTGAGAAGATCTATCAGCTTACTCTTGATATCAGTATCAAGCAGCGATCCAATGGTCACTTCTTTTTTGTCTTCTTCAGAACCCAAGTTGATCTTTTCTAAAGGCTCTTTGTGAGGCAGAATGGCTCTTTCCTCATGCTTAAGTAATCGAGAGATCTCGTCTGGGATCTCCTCTTCTTCCTCATCTTCGGCTTCGAACACAGGAAAATCAAAGTTGGGAGAGGGCATAGGGTTATTGCATTCAATGGGTTTATCAATAGTAAATCTACACATATGATTTATATTTATTTTAGAAAATTTATGAATGCAAGAGTGTATGTGTCATAACCTAATTTTTGACCCCCCTGAGATGACATATCTTCAGGATTTTCATCAGGTCAGAACAAGTACCCAGAGCAGTCACTTCTTCATCTGGCATTTGATCAAGGATGTTCAAAGACAAGAAAACTCAGGCAAAGGATCAATCAATAGAGGGATTGGTCTCTAACACAATCATAGGACTCAAAAGCTTCACTTTTATATTTACCTATGATTGATTAGACACCCAGTCATCTGAGTACAAGTTTACTCAGGTCACCAGACTAGGGTTTTTGAGCCTATCAAGGACTGAAATCAGGGATCACCTTTGGGAAACCCTAAAAAGCTCCAAGACATCTATTAAAGACTTCAATCATCTTCAAATGATCCATACAATAAGATCCACTGGACATCACACCTCAATTCAAGATCCACAGTCACCAATTTCATCTGGTCGACAATTAGGGTTTTTAACCTAATTCATCTGGATAGTTGACTTTTAATCAGGGCATGGATCCAAAACTCAAGACATGATTCAAGAACCTCTACTACCTCAATATAACCCATTTACATCACTCATTTGAGGAGAAGATCTTAATTCCACACAAAAGTCCAAAATCTCACTTTCTTTGGAAAAAGTCAACTGTATGGGATCACCTTTGACTTTTAAGATTTTTGGTCAAACCATGAATTTCAAAGATCAAAATCATCAATATATGGATATTAAAGTCATTTGACCAAAGAAATTCAAGAAGAATCATCAAGGAGCAAAAAGTCGGGAATTAGGGTTTTTGAGGGCATTGTGGGAACTCAAAATTTCACCTACACATCTCAAAAAACTTCCAACATGAAAGTTGTAGATCTTGCAAAATAAAACAACATCTTACATAGGAACTTTTTTCAAAAGATCAACCATTTAAGAGTTTTGGAATTTTGAAGCTTTAGGTTATAAAAACTTAGAAATTTTTCTAAGTGTTTTAACCTAGTTTTCATCCAACTTTGAGCTCATTTTTCACAATTTTCCCAAATGATTCTGAAGAAACCCCAAACTAATGATTTGAAGTAGATGTTTAGGTCTTTCCAAATTGTGCTCAACCTTCTCCAAATTCATTTTGAGCTAGGAGTTATGCTTGTTCAAAGTTGGCCTCATGAAGTGAAATTATAGGTCATGCCTCATTTTTGAACTTTGAAATTTTGTGCACATGACCTCACTTATGGATGCTACACGACCCATAACACATCTGAAAACATGCCATGCATTCATTTTCACCATAGCATAAGAATTGAGGAAGATTCCTAAAACAAGAACATGTGATTATGTAATGATTACATTTGGGAATTTATGGCAAATTGATGAATCACCCAAGGAATCTTCTCACCAACCAATTAGAGCTCATTTCTGTCTCAGAATTGTCCCCTGAGATCAAGCAAAATCGAGGGCTAGGGGATTGATCAAATGGAATCAAAATTCTCATCATTGCATAAGAGATATTTGCAAACTTCCTTCATGGCCAAGAAAACCAAATCAACCTCACTAAGCAAGCTCACTCCTCTGCAACTATACTGAACCATTTGCCTATAAATAGGAGAGCATAGCTCAGTAGAAAAACACACCAAAGCAACATAATTCTTTCTTTCTCTCTTCTTTCTTCATACTTAGTTTTTTCAAAGGTCCTTTGGCAAGAAGACTCGGATTCTTCAAACCCAAGCTCTCTCTTTGGAAGTAAGTATTCAAACACATTGGGGGAAGCATTTAGAGGTGATCCAGACCTCTGGAATACTTCTGGGCGTGGAGAATCATCATCTTCACCTCTCACTTGGAGCTGTTGCAGTTGGGGTCGAGCAAGAGGTTCTGGGCACTTTCAGTCCAAGTTAAGCATCTCAACACCTTCCAGGAGGATCACTGAAGCTATCTGGATCGTTGCAACAACTCTGCAACACACTTTGATCAGAGCCACATCTTCATTTTTCAGGTAAAATTCAAGAACTTCAAACTCTATAATTCACGCATGATAAATTAGAAATGAAGTTACCAATTGGTTTCTGTACCTTTAAGGATCATTAGCCCTCAATCAATTGCATCATATCATGCATATAGAGTATTTCATGTTAAATTTCAGTTTTAGGGTTCTTAGTGTTCATGCGTTCGAATTTTGAGTTACACTGAAAATAAATGAAATTAAAGGATATCATCATGATCCTCGTTCAAAAACGAGCAAAATCCATGTTTACATCTTTAAGTTTGGTTGAGAAACGAAGGAGATAGCAAAATTTCAAATCTTGAAGCTTGAGGTTGAAGATGAAGATGATGGCGCCATTTTTTGAATTTCCCAGAATTGAGTTTATCTTATTTTGAATGATAGCTGTGTCATATACGAATGAATGGTAGTGTCCCAGTGGTTACAGCGCGCATCCAAAAGCCTTACGTTGCCTTAGGTCTGGGGTTCGATCCCCCCCTCAGACCTTTTGTTCATTTATTTTCTTTTTTAGCTCATTCATTGCTTTGTTCTACATATAATCATATGGGCTCCCTTCTTAAACAAGCCACGCGCGTGGCCCAGTTGGTATTTGTTTTGTTTGGTAACCTATAGGGCGTGGGTTCAAGCCTTGAAGGAGAAAAACCCAATTTTTTTTACCACTATTTTCCTTTGTTTTATTCACAAACTTCACATAATTATTCAACCTATCAAACTAATCCATTTTTACTTCATTTTTCACACACTTATTATTTAATATACCTATTTTATGAATAATCAAAAAATTATAAAAATATTATTTATTTCATGTATTTTAATTAGGTTTAAAATAGTATGTTTTAAGTGTTTTCTTAAATACTTTAAGATATATATTTTCATTTTGTTTTAACCTAATTACTTTTTGAATAATTTTATGATAAAACCCTAATTATTTAGGTCTTAATTAGGTATAGATTTCATCTTTGCCTTAATTAAGTTGACTTTTGTCAATTTGCAAAACTGTTTTCAATCTCCGATTAAACAGACGATTAAGGTTTTCAAACAACAAAACCTTATATCATTTCAATCATTTTTTAACTGTTTCTCATAAACAGTAAATCATTTTTAAGTGGGCCTCTAATAGAGTGTAAGTCCCAACACTTTCTTCTCTTCTTAGCTTGTTTTCAAAACTGTATTTTCAAAATCTTCTTTCTGTTTTCAAAACATTCTTCTGGTATTTGAAGGGCATTATTCCCGGTGAAACTCTTCAGATACCTATGTGACCTTTGTCCATCTTCACTTCTTCTGTTTTCAAAACCCTTAACTGTTTATCATATATATTCAAATGTTATCCATCAATTACTGGTAAGGCTTTGTATATACTTCTTCAAAGGCCTCCACTCCATCCAGGTTAGGCTTTACAAGCTTTCAATTTACAGTCTTTATTTAAATTATTGTCAAATATAGAACTGTTTATATATATATATATTAGAAATACGTTTGAGTGTAAACCCTAGGACAGTTAAACTATATATATATTATAGGAATATGACCTAGGATTGAGAATGTCTTCCCGGTGAAGGCTCTTTCCTAATTAGAGATCTGTAGTTCAAACCCCCAAGATGAATTATTCACGGTGAAACCTCTTACCCATTTGCTTAGAGCCAAAATAAGTTCAAAAACTACATAGCTTTCTCTTGTGCTATAACAAGGACCCTCGATGACCCTCGATTAGCCTCCTCTTGGGCTTTGTACAAGGACCCACAGGCTTCTTAAAAGCATTTCCAGCTTCCTCTTGAGCTTGTATACAAGGACCCACCAGGTTTCTTACAAACATAGGAACAGGTCCTTAGTCACCTTTTAACATACCCTGGTGAGTTTCTTCCAATTTAAACCAGACTTTAAACAAGCTAAGTTTGTCTCAATTTTACATTGAGTACACCTTTTGGAATGAGAGACATGGACAGTCTCTGTCACCCTTATCTTCATCAATATTCCTTAGCAGAGTCTAGGATCCATGTTTGCTTATCCTCAGCAAGAGTCAGCCTTCATCTTGGGCTTTAAACAAGAAGTCTCCACTAGATATTCTTTCTGCCAATCATTTTAACAAAAACCCCTGGAAAGGGTTAGCCTCCACATCATTCTTTCATTTTAACAAAAACCCCTGGAAAGGGTTAGCCTCCAAAATCACTTCTTCAAAAACCAAAGATTCATTTCTCTTAGGAGATAATTTCCCCAAAAAAGAGTCAAAACCCCTGGAAAGGGTCAGCCTCCAAAAACATGACAAAAATCAGTCTTTTAACAGACAATTTCACCAGCTGAGTCAAAATCCCTGGAAAGGGTTAGCTTCCAAAAAAAATCAGTCTTTTAATAAATAAATCCTTCAGTAGAGTCAAAACCCAACAAAAACAGTTAGCCTCAACCTTGGGCTTCATACAAGGCACCAAAACAATAAAACTCCCCTGTTAATAGTCAGCCTCAACCTTGGGCATTGTACAAGGCAGATAATAGAGTCTCCCCAGTGAGTCCTTCATCATTCAATAGCCACAACCTTGGGCTTTGTACAAGGCAGATAAACCATACTTCATGTGTCAAAGATTCCTAACATCTAGGATCTTTTCCCCATAGAGTCATCCATACTCAGTTTATTTAAGAGTCCGCCACAACCTTGGGCTTTGTACAAGGCAGAAAATAATGTTTTCCCTAGCTAGAGTCAGCCTCAATTCTGGGCTTTGTACAGAACACCAAATAAAATCCATCAAAATAAACACTCTCCAAGTAGAGTCAGCCTCAATTCTGGGCTTTGTACAGAACATAAAAATACCTTGTAAATTAATCCCCGGTGGAGTTTTCTCCCGGAGTCATAATAATAATCAATCAGTCAAAAAGCCTCAAGCTTGGGCCTCATACAAGCCAGTTAAAAAATCAAATCTTTTATACAGTAGATAGACAAAGCTTATCTCTATAGAGAGATCTTTCCTCTATCTCACCACATTCAAACAAACAAACATTACATTTCATTTTAATCAAGTCTCCCATTTAGGATTTTGAAAGGCATGAGCTGGCAGTAAAACCCAGACATGTGGTAATTTTCCCTAATTTGGACGAGCATCTTTCTTTCATTTAAGAGATACTAGCATACTTGCAAACACACAAGTAAGGTCACTCTCTTAATGAAATGAATTCAGTTATTCTGTCACTCTTTTAATGTTTGTGGTGGAATAGTAGAAATACCTCTCTATAAAGATGACTTCATGTCTCTTTACTGTAAACAGAGATTTAATTCAAGCTTCAACCTTGAGCTTCAAGCAAGGCACCCAAAAATAATTAATAATTAATTAGTTCCCCGAACTACATTAAGCTCTGACTTCCATTAGGGATATGTAGGCATGAGGTTCACAAGGAATCTTAGCGAGCTAATAAAATACCAAAAATAGTCTGTCTGTCTGTCTGTCTTTCTTTTATTCAATTCAATTCCTTCTCCTAATACAAAGGAGAAACTTTCCCAATAATCATTAGCAGCACAAACACATTTAGACACAGAGAAGGTTCCTGTAGAGTACTACAGATATGTAGGGTGTTTAAACACTTCCCTATGTATAACCGACCCCCCGGACTCCAGAATTTCTAGTCTAGGTGAAATCCCCACACTTAGCAAACTCTTAGGGTTTAGTTGAGATCTTTTTTTCCCTTTCCTACTCGTAGGACAATAAGAAAGTTCGTGTGATATCGTAGGAAGAACTGAAACAAAATTCATCCCACCACGGGCGCATTCTCCTTCCAAATTTCGCATGAAGGGTCTAGCGTGCCGTCCTCCCAAGTGAAACGGGGAGGTAAAAAAAACGACAACCACAGAAAAATGGCGACTCTGCTGGGAATATAAGTGTTAAAAACCTTGGTTTTTCATCCAAACCAATGGTTGACCTGTTGCTGGTCCAGCCCCAATGAGGAATTAGGGATGCCAAATTCCCCCTCAAACAAGAGAGGTCCTGCCTAACCTCTGTGTCATATCATGTGTTTGTTGCATTTATATTTGTTTATTTTGTTTATTCTGTATCGGGAAAGGGCTTGATTCCCCCTTGAGGTGAGAAATCCTATACCCGGATTTGAGTGCAACATAAGATAGGATGGAGGATGTCTTCCCGGTGAAGACCCTCTAATCTTGGTTCACAATTCTACTCTTGGGATTTGCCTGGCTGGTTGTGATTAACTGCGCCACTGCATTCCGAGACTGATTCGTACCAGGAGGACCTAGAAACCCATTAACCCCACTTAAAGCCTTTTTTAGGACGTAGAGCGGTGATTACGAAAGTAATTGTCACGCAGATACTACACTCAGAGAAAACTCTCTTATAGATACCAATCAACATATCTTTAAGGTTGAGCAAAAACTCTGAGACCCCTAAAACCCGTTCTACAGGTACAAAAATCCTTATCCTTAGTTTACCATTGGGGCGAGGTTTGCGTTTTGACTTCATAACCACTATACCCTTCAACGCCATGTTTGTTTAAAACTCTTGTGTGTGTGCATTCATGCATTCATACATCATTCATTAATAACAACTAAAAACAAAAAAAGAGTCTTTTTCGAGTCGTTTTTCAAGGAAACTAAATAATGAACGTTTTGAACTTCATAGAAAGAGAGAAACGGAGAAAGGACTTAAGGATCTATACCATGGATTATGAGAGAAAGAGAGCTAGGAAATACACCTTCAAGATTCCCCAGGTCGAGGAACTGGGAAAGCTCGGAAAACTGGTGGTCAACCCCCAGGCTTTCAAGGAGAAGTATGGAAAACTTCTGCCTTTGCTCAATACCAACATTGTGGATGGGATCCTTCCCACCTTGGTACAGTTTTACGATCCAACGTATCACTGCTTCACCTTTCCAGATTATCAGCTCATGCCTACGTTGGAGGAGTAGTCTCGTCTGATTGGAATACCCGTGTACGCGCAAGATCCGTACTCCGGTTTGGAAAAGAATCCTGACGACGTTATCATTGCTGCAACTACTCCTTTGAACATAGTCGACATCAGAACTCATATGGTGAGTAGAGGAGGAATTCAATGATTGCCCTCCAAATTCCTGTTTGATCAAGCTCGGTACTTCGTCAGCATCCAAGATATGAGCGCTTTTGAGGAAATCTTGGCTTTGCTTATCTACGGATTATTTTTGTTTCCTAACATTAACGATTTCGTCGACATCAACGCAATTAAGATCTTCTTAATTGGAAATCCAATTCCAACCTTGCTTGCGGATGCTTATCACTCTGTGCATTCAAGAAACCTGCAGCGAGGAGGATTAATCACATGCTGCGTACCGTTGTTATACGAATGGTTCGTTTCGCACCTGCCGAAGTCTAGCACTTTCTGGAACATGAGGGATGGCCTTTACTGGTCACAGAAAATCACGTCCCTCACTCATACGGACATTGAGTGGTGTAGTCCTGACAACGACGAAACCAAGATCATCTTCAGTTGCGGAAGTTTTCCCAACATACCCCTTATTGGAACTAAGGGAGGAATCAGTTACAATCCAGCTTTAGCCCGTCGTCAATACGGCTATCCCATGAAAAATATACCAAGTAACATCCAATTGGAGGGTCTGTTCTTCAAGAACATCAACGATCATGGTAACATGCTGAAGAAGGAAATTGTCCAAGCCTGGCGTCTTGTTCACAGCAAAGGGAGAAGATTGTTAGGAAAACATCTTTGCATCTCCCTGGATCCTTACCTTCAATGGTTACGCGTCACAGCATTCAAGCTCAGGATGCCATATCAACATCAAGAACCTATTCCCCTAAGGGAACCAATATACCTTTTCTCCACCGATGTTGAAAAACTACAAGCGGCATTAAACAAGGTATGCCAAGAAAGGAATGCTTGGAGGAACAAGTACCGAATCGTCAACACGGAAAACATTGAGATTAAAAACATCCTAAGAAGGAAGGATGAGTTACTTGAAGTACTCGATCGACAAGTGTCACAAATGTCACTTTCTCATCATATCCCTCCTGCTTCCTGGATCATCGATCAACTCACGTCAGAGAACGCTCAGCTCAAGAAACAGAAGAAGATGTTAGAACGTGAAGTCGGCTCTTCGTCAAAGTTTTAGAGTCCTTTCTCTCAGTTTCTCTGTATTTCCTTTTTCAAAGTGTGTAAAAACGGCGTTTTCGCTTAATTAATAAAGGTTTGATGTTTCATAACGTAATTATGGTGTTTCCTTGAAAAATATTAACTTAATTGCATATCATACATTGCTTTAGTCGTACGCACTGACACGAGAATTGTCGCGGATCTAATAGTCACTTTCCTTTCTCCAGAAAGAGAGGAGGAGAAGGAGGTGAACAAAGACTTTCAAGCTGTCTCATCCATACAACACTCGTTCAAGTCGCAAGAAAAGAATGGAAGACTTTGAGCAAGAGAATGGAGAATTCAGAGAAGAGGTTAATACTCTCAAAGATGCTATTGAAAGGCTCAATAACATGGTAGAAGCCCTGGTAGTTGCACAGAATCGACCAACGCCAGAAGAACCGCAAAGGACTGTGGTTTCCGAGATTGTTTCTACTCCTATTCCTCAGTATACCATGCCATCCAACCGACCTTGGGGCATGCCGTATAACTTTATTACAGAAGGGTACATACCCCCAGTTTCTGAAGTTCCAAGAGCTACAATGGAGATGCAACCACCGGAGGGTTACAAACCTCTGGAAATTGAAGTTCCAAGAGCAACGGCAATGGATTTCGCACAACAGAATGCTGAGATTCCAAGATCTGCTGTCATGGCTTCTCCACAGCCCATTATGCATACCTTTCCTCCACAGGGCGGACAAGTATATCATCACGCTCCCAGTGAGGACGCTGGCGTGTATGAAATATTGGACGAGTTCCAGGAACAGTTTCTGCAAATGCAGAAGGAACTCAAGACTCTTCGAGGACAAGATCTATTTGGAAAGAATGCTGCAGACCTCTGTCTGGTTCCAAATGTTAAGATTCCTCACAAATTCAAAGTACCAGATTTCGAGAAGTACAAAGGGAATTCATGCCCACAAAGTCACCTCGTAATGTACGCTCGAAGAATGTCAACTCAGACTGATAATCAACAATTACTCATTCATTATTTTCAAGACAGTCTGACTGGTGCTGCACTCAAATGGTACATGAACTTGGACAGTTCAGAGATTCGTACTTTTCGAGACCTCGGAGAGGCCTTCGTCAAACAGTATAAGTATAATCTGAATATGGCTCCCGATAGAGATCAACTCCGGGCCATGACTCAAAAGGATAAAGAAAGCTTCAAGGAATACGCTCAGAGATGGCGTGAAGTTGCTGCTCAAATTTGTCCACCACTTGAAGAGAAAGAAATGACAAAAATCTATCTCAAAAATTTGAGTCCATTTTACTACGGACGAATGGTTGCAAGTGCACCAAGTGACTTTACCGAGATGGTAAACATGGGTGTACGTTTAGAAGAAGCAGTTCGAGAAGGACGCTTGAACAAAGAACCAGAATCTTCTATAGGTCCAAGGAAGTATGGAAGTTCTTTCCAGAATAAAAAGGATCAAGATGTCAGCAATGTCTTGCACAAAATCAAGAAGAAATTCCAACCTCAAGTTGCAGCAATAACTCCGGTTGTTAACTCAGCGCCAGCTTATCAACCTCAAGTTTCGCAACAACAAATTCAACAAAGGTCGCAGGAACTTCAGCAGCAGGTTCGACCTCCAAATTACAACAATCGGGCTCCAAGGTATCCTGCCTTTGACCCAGTACCAATGCCGTATGCAGAATTATTTCCAACATTACTGGCAAAAGGACTCATTCAGACAAGGAGTCCTCCAAATCCTATAAACAGTTCCTCACCATGGTATAAGGCTGACCAATCTTGTCCCTATCATCAGGGGGCACTAGGTCACAATATTGAGAACTGTTTCTCTTTCAAGATTGACGTCCAACGATTAGTGAAGAGCGGAATGCTATCCTTCAAAGATACTAGTCCAAACGTCCAAGCAAATACTTTGCCGCAGCATAAAGAAGCTTCAGTAAATCTGATAGATCAACACCCTAACGTCATTCAAATCTACGACATTCGTCAAATAGGGGAAAATCTTGTCAAGATGCACGCTAAACAAGCTGGGTACGGCCATGTACCACCTCACAACTACTTCACATGTGATATTTGTCCAAAGAATAATCAAGGATGTGCCGTAGTTCAAGCTGCATTACAAGAACAAATGGATTTAGGATGGATTCAACATATCCGAGTCAGGACTGAACATGACATCAACATGGTTCAAGGATGTCCAGGAGAATACAAAATCTACAAAGTTGAAGATCTTGAAGGATCGGTAGTCAGGTTCCATAAAACTTTAAATGGACTTGCCTACTTTGGAACAGATTTTCATCCTTACAGTAGGTGCAGAATTTGTCGAAGAAATTCACAAGGATGTTTGCGTGTTCGCAATGACATTCAAAAGCTGATGGATGACAATACCATTACTGTTCTTGCCAACAGAGAAGATGATGAAGTCTTTACCGTATCTCCTCAAATTAATCAAGTTGAACCAATGCAAGTTAAGTATGATAGCAGGAAGACAACAGTTGCTCCATTAGTCATCTACTTACCAGGTCCTGTACCGTATGAGTCCAGCAAGGCTATACCATACAAGTACAACGCTACATTCATTGAAAATGGTAAGGAAATACCATTACCATCTGTTGTCAACATTGCTGATGTTAGTCGAGTCACCAGAAGTGGACGGGTCTTCAACAGAACAACAGAAAATGTGGAGAAACCTTCGGAGGAAGTACCACATAGGCAAGACAATCATCCGACCAATGCTGTTCAAGCAAAAGAAAATGATGAGATCTTGAAGTTAATCCAGAGGAGTGAATACAACATTGTAGATCAATTACTACATACTCCGTCTAGGATTTCTGTTTTTTCCCTGCTATTGAGTTCTGAAGCTCATAGGGAAGCTCTACAGAAAGTTTTGGAACAAGCTTTTGTAGAACCTAGCGTCACAATAAGCCAATTCAACAACATCGTTGCCAACATCTCCGCGGGAACTAGCCTTAGTTTCTGTGATGAAGATCTTCCTGAAGAAGGAGTAGACCACAATCTTCCACTTCACATCTCAGTTGGCTGCATGGGTGATACACTCACAGGAGTCCTAATAGACAATGGATCCTCTCTCAACGTCATGCCTAAATCAACACTGTCAAGATTATCTTTCGAAGATTACCCTCTAAGAAAAAGTCATGTCATCGTCAAAGCATTTGATGGATCAAGGAAGTCAGTTTTTGGAGAAGTGGATCTTCCCATAACTATTGGACCTCAGACGTTCAAAATCACTTTCCAAGTCATGGATATTCCAACATAATACAGTTGTTTGCTAGGTCGCCCATGGATTCATGAGGCTGGGGCAATTACTTCAACACTTCATCAGAAACTGAAGTTCATAAGAAATGACAAATTGGTAACCGTATGTGGAGAACGAGCTCTGATCATCAGCAACCTGTCATCATTCTACCACATAGAACCGAAAGAAGTTGTTGGAACTAAATTCCAAGAACTTTCCTTGGATAAGGAAAAAGGAAAGGAGAAAGCAGCGTCTATTTCTTCCTACAGAGATGCAATCCAAGTTGTAAAGGATGGCACTACCAGTGGTTGGGGGCACATTAATATTCTTACCAACAACAAGAACAGAACAGGAGTTGGATTCTTTCCAACATCATCAAAGACTATTCCAGGAATTGAGGTAGTTCTTCCAATTCAAGAACTTTCCGCAGCGGAGGTTTTCTTCAACCTGTTCAACAAACAGTCAATACCATCGGTACGGAAAACACCGATGAAGAGGAATGGCTATCCTATCTTAACAAAGCAGGATACATATCCCTATCAGAGTCTGATTCACCTTGTTGTTATCCGACTAAAAGATCTGAAAGTAAGACTCAACCAAACAGTGATGAAGTTACTAACAGCTTCGCCACCAGAAGTCATGGTTCATCAGAAGAAGTTCCTCCTATCCCCGAAGAAACTTGGGATACATTAGGAGAACCAAGCGGAAAATTCGACTACATGGTGAAATACTCCGCTCCTGAAAGGTCAAGAATCTCTTTGGAAGATATTGTTCCAACTGGATGGAACAGTGATTTTGAGTACCTCTCTCAGCCAAAAGAGATGTATAACCCTTGCTATTCATCATCATCGACTGGTGAAATCATCATTGAGGATTATATCCCCAAGTCACCTTCCGAGGCTACGGATCTAGAGTTCACATATCTAGTCAATGCCATCTTGGGAGAAGAGCAAGACCAAAATACAGAAGAGGATGATCTCGAAAGTGTCTCCGACAACGAGTCTCTCCATTCAGAAGATTGGAAGTTTCCTCAAAAGAAAGTCCGACATACTCCACTTGGAAATGGGTATGCTCACACCGCTCAGTCTACTGAAGTAGAAGAAGATCGTCTGAGTGTTGCAAAGACAGTGGTTGGTAAATCAAGACCTACCACAGGCCAGCTTAAGCCTAAGGTTCCAGATTACTTAGTGCACAATGGGGTTCGCCACTATTGGACAGCTGTTGAAGTTACAACTGTTGTTCGCACTCCTAAGTAGGAACTTTCACCGTTATTTTGTTCTCTCACCATAGCCCAGGGTGAAGAGATGTTTCATAGGGCTTTGCATTTTACTATTTCTTAGGAAAATGTCCCTCTTTGCTTCGCCCAAAGCAATAGAGTTTTGTTTTATAGGGTCTTTGTTTCAAAAAATGACTGTCAATAAATAAAAATGTCATTTTGTTCCTTCGTTAGTTTTTCCTTTTCTTTTTTCGGAAATTGGTAATCCTAAAAAACACCCTTAAAAAACATCAAAAAATTATTAACTGCATACACCGAGTCTTCCCTCGTTTTCTAAATAAAATTTATCACACATATGCAGATTAATCATAAAATACCCCGTTGAAACGTGCGACCGTATGACTTCTCCAAGCTTTGGGTTCCCTGTATTCGAGGCAGAGGAAGAAGAAGACGAAGAAATATCAAAGGAAATTTCACGGTTACTTCAACAAAAGGAAGAGGCCATTCAGCCATACAATGAGCCTCTAGAGATCATTAACCTTGGTTTCAATGGAAACAGAAAAGAGGTTAAGATTGGAGCTTCGCTCAGTTCAGAGATCAGAGAGAGTTTGATACAACTGCTCAAAGAATTCTCAGATGTCTTCGCTTGGTCTTATCAAGATATGCCAGGGTTGGATACCAGTATAGTGGAGCATTACTTGCCATTAAAAGCAGAATGCCCTCCGGTCAAGCAAAAATTGAGAAGAACTCATCCGGAGATGGCCATGAAAATCAAAGAGGAAGTTCAAAAGCAAATCAACGCAGGTTTCCTCGTCACTTCAGAATACCCTCAGTGGTTAGCTAACATTGTTCCCGTTCCTAAGAAAGACGGAAAAGTCCGCATGTGCGTCGACTACAGAGATTTGAACAAAGCTAGCCCTAAGGATGATTTTCCTTTACCACATATTGATATGTTGGTAGACAGTACAGCAAAATCCAAAGTTTTCTCATTCATGGACGGATTTTCAGGATACAACCAAATCAAAATGGCACTTGAAGACATGGAGAAAACAGCTTTCATCACCCCCTGGGGCACGTTCTGCTATCGTGTTATGCCTTTTGGACTAAAGAACGCAGGGGCAACTTATCAAAGAGCCATGACTACGCTTTTCCACGACATGATGCATAAAGAAGTGGAAGTCTATGTGGACGACATGATTGCCAAATCAGAAAATGAAGAAGATCACATACAAAATCTGACAAAGTTATTTCAACGCTTACGTAAGTTTCAGCTTCGCCTGAACCCCAACAAGTGTACCTTTGGTGTCTACTCAGGAAAACTCCTTGGTTTCATCGTCAGCAAACGAGGAATTGAAGTAGATCCAGACAAAGTCAAGGCAATTCAAGAAATGCCTTCACCCAGAACCGAGAAACAAGTTAAAGGATTTCTTGGACGTCGCAATTACATCTCGAGATTCATATATCTCATGACTGCAACTTGTGCTCCTATTTTCAAACTTCTACGGAAAAATCAAAGTTGCGTCTGGACAGACGATTGTCAGAAAGCGTTCGACAGCATTAAAGAATATCTGCTCGAACCACCCATCTTGTCTCATCCAGTGGAAGAAAGACATTTGATAATGTACTTAGCCATCTTAGAAGATTCCATGGGTTGTGTCCTTGGACAGCAAGACGAGACGAGAAGAAAAGAGCATGCCATTTACTACCTAAGCAAGAAATTCACTGACTGTGAATCCCGCTACTCCATGCTCGAGAAGACGTGTTGTGCTTTGGCCTGGGCTGCCAAGCGTCTCCGCCAGTACATGATTCGACATACTACTTGTTTGATCTCTCATGTGAATCCAATCAAGTACATCTTTGAAAAGCCTGCTTTAACTGGGAGAATTGCCCGTTGGCAGATGTTGTTATCAGAATATGACATTGAGTATCACGCTCAGAAAGCCGTGAAAGGAAGTATCCTAGCTGAGCACCTGGCTCACCATCCACTCAATGGTCATGAATCAACCAGTTTCGACTTTCCGGACGAGGACGTCATGTACCTCAAGATGAAAGATTACGATGAGCCACTACCAGACGAAGGACCTGAGATAGGATCCCAGTGGGGCTTAATCTTTGACGGAGCTGTCAATGCTTATGGACGAGGAATTGGGGCAATCATTGTTACACCTCAGGGTACCCATATTCCATTTACTTCCAGATTAACTTTCAAGTGCACAAACAATGAGGCCGAATATGAAGCTTGCATCATGGGTCTCGAAGAAGCTGTGGATCTAAGATTTAAACACTTGGATGTATACGGAGATTCTGCTTTGGTCATCAATCAAATCAAAGGAGAATGGGAAACACGCCAACCAGGGCTAATTCCTTACAAAGACTACGCGAGGAGATTGTTACCATTCTTCGACAAGGTAGATTTTCATCACATTCCTCGTGAAGAAAACAACTTGGCTGATGCATTAGCCACACTCTCTTCCATGATTAGGATAAATCATTGGAATGACATTCCTCGGATCAATGTTATGCGCCTGGATAGGCCCGCTCATGTTTTCACAGTAGAAGCAATCATCGACGACAAACCATGGTATCACGATATCAAGAACTTTCTTCAAAAGCAAGAGTACCCTCTTGGGGCGTCAAAGAAAGATAGAAAAACTTTGAGAAGGTTAGCTTGTAGATTCTTCCTGAATGAAGATGTTATGTAC